>NW_026577941.1:0-656573 GCF_029407905.1 Bubalus kerabau
GACCGCAGGGTCCCTGCAGAGTTGGGACAGGAGAGTCAGGCCTCGTCTTGTCTGAGGAAGGGAACCCCGCTGGCCTCTCGAGGTGCTCAGGGGGTCTCAGGCCCCTCGTCGAGCTGTGTGTGGAACCCGCGGGTCTTTGCGGACGATGCACGGGGGTGGCAGTGCCCCTTCGTGTTGTGCCTTCACCCACAGGGTTGCCTTCGAAGAGGGGTCCGGGCCTCGGGTCCTTCTCAAGAGCGGACCGGGGAATCGGGGGCGTTCGGCCTGTGGCCCCACCCACGTGGCTCGTCTCGAATTTCTCGTGAGACCGGCCTCATCCTGAGGTGCGCCGGGAAGGCCGGGAACCCCTTCCAGACCACGCAGGGGAATCGCCTCTCCTGTCGCGATCAGGAGGGGAGAAGGGGCTCAGAGGAAGCGGTGCCGGGACCCTCGGTGTTCCCCTCGGGGGAACCCGGCGTGTCGGGGGACTTCTGGGGGTCGCAGGAAGGCTGTCAGGGACCGTCTCGCCCTTCAGGGCGGAACAGGGGACTTCCCTTGAGACGCCGTCGCGGGCAAGGGCCTCATCTTGCCAAGCGGTGGGAACCACGTGGTTTTTCTCGAGTTGCGGCGGCATTCTCGAGTTACGACGGGGATCTCAGCCTTCCCCTTGGGTTGGCCCTGGGAAGCCCAATCTTCCCCTCGGGTTGCGAGGGAAAGCTGGGGGTGGCGCTCGAGTCACTGCAGGGCCTAAGAGACCTCACCTAAGCGTGTGTCCGGGACCTAATTTTCCTCTCCAGGGAAGGCAGGGATCTCGGGGTTGCATTCCAGGCTCCCCCGGGGAGTCAGGCCTCGTCTCGAGGGGAAGCCAAGGACTCCGCTCTCCTCTCGAGTCGCGACGCGGGTCTCTTGGAGCCCCCTGAGCGGCCTCAAGGGAGTCCAGCCTCCTCTTCCGTTTGGAGAGAGGACCCGGGATTGCTCTCCAGGCCATGCAGGAAAAGAAGGCCCTCAGCTCGCGAGGACGGGGGCGTCTCAGGGGTTTCCTCGAGCTGCGGCGCCCGTGGGGGTTTTCTCCCGAGGCACGACGAGGATCTCAGGGAGCCTCTCGTGCGGCGCCAGGGAAGTCAGGTCTCCATGCGCGTGGCGAGGGGGAGCGCGTCCTGGCTCTCGAGTCACGGGAGGGGACTAGGGCCTCGAGACGCGTTGAAGAAGGACTCTCGAGGTCTTTGTCGGGGGGCGGCGGGAAACCCTCGTGTCCCTCGCCTTCTGCCGGGGACCTTAGGGAACTTGCCAGGGTGCCTCTGAGAGGCGAGGGATCCTGTGGAGGTGGCGGGGCCCCTCGGGACTCCGCTGGGTCTGGCGCAACGGAAGAGGGCCTCACCTCGAGGGGAGGCAGGCACCTCAGGCTTCCTCTGCGTTTCGGACTCCGACCGCAGGGTCCCTGCAGAGTTGGGACAGGAGAGTCAGGCCTCGTCTTGTCTGAGGAAGGGAACCCCGCTGGCCTCTCGAGGTGCTCAGGGGGTCTCAGGCCCCTCGTCGAGCTGTGTGTGGAACCCGCGGGTCTTTGCGGACGATGCACGGGGTGGCAGTGCCCCTTCGTGTTGTGCCTTCACCCACAGGGTTGCCTTCGAAGAGGGGTCCGGGCCTCGGGTCCTTCTCAAGAGCGGACCGGGGAATCGGGGGCGTTCGGCCTGTGGCCCCACCCACGTGGCTCGTCTCGAATTTCCTCGTGAGACCGGCCTCATCCTGAGGTGCGCCGGGAAGGCCGGGAACCCCTTCCAGACCACGCAGGGGAATCGCCTCTCCTGTCGCGATCAGGAGGGGAGAAGGGGCTCAGAGGAAGCGGTGCCGGGACCCTCGGTGTTCCCCTCGGGGGAACCCGGCGTGTCGGGGGACTTCTGGGGGTCGCAGGAAGGCTGTCAGGGACCGTCTCGCCTTCAGGGCGGAACAGGGGACTTCCCTTGAGACGCCGTCGCGGGCAAGGGCCTCATCTTGCCAAGCGGTGGGAACCACGTGGTTTTTCTCGAGTTGCGGCGGCATTCTCGAGTTACGACGGGGATCTCAGCCTTCCCCTTGGGTTGGCCCTGGGAAGCCCAATCTTCCCCTCGGGTTGCGAGGGAAAGCTGGGGGTGGCGCTCGAGTCACTGCAGGGCCTAAGAGACCTCACCTAAGCGTGTGTCCGGGACCTAATTTTCCTCTCCAGGGAAGGCAGGGATCTCGGGGTTGCATTCCAGGCTCCCCCGGGGAGTCAGGCCTCGTCTCGAGGGGAAGCCAAGGACTCCGCTCTCCTCTCGAGTCGCGACGCGGGTCTCTTGGAGCCCCCTGAGCGGCCTCAAGGGAGTCCAGCCTCCTCTTCCGTTTGGAGAGAGGACCCGGGATTGCTCTCCAGGCCATGCAGGAAAAGAAGGCCCTCAGCTCTCGAGGACGGGGGCGTCTCAGGGGTTTCCTCGAGCTGCGGCGCCCGTGGGGGTTTTCTCCCGAGGCACGACGAGGATCTCAGGGAGCCTCTCGTGCGGCGCCAGGGAAGTCAGGTCTCCATGCGCGTGGCGAGGGGGAGCGCGTCCTGGCTCTCGAGTCACGGGAGGGGACTAGGGCCTCGAGACGCGTTGAAGAAGGACTCTCGAGGTCTTTGTCGGGGGGCGGCGGGAAACCCTCGTGTCCCTCGCCTTCTGCCGGGGACCTTAGGGAACTTGCCAGGGTGCCTCTGAGAGGCGAGGGATCCTGTGGAGGTGGCGGGGCCCCTCGGGACTCCGCTGGGTCTGGCGCAACGGAAGAGGGCCTCACCTCGAGGGGAGGCAGGCACCTCAGGCTTCCTCTGCGTTTCGGACTCCGACCGCAGGGTCCCTGCAGAGTTGGGACAGGAGAGTCAGGCCTCGTCTTGTCTGAGGAAGGGAACCCCGCTGGCCTCTCGAGGTGCTCAGGGGGTCTCAGGCCCCTCGTCGAGCTGTGTGTGGAACCCGCGGGTCTTTGCGGACGATGCACGGGGGTGGCAGTGCCCCTTCGTGTTGTGCCTTCACCCACAGGGTTGCCTTCGAAGAGGGGTCCGGGCCTCGGGTCCTTCTCAAGAGCGGACCGGGGAATCGGGGGCGTTCGGCCTGTGGCCCCACCCACGTGGCTCGTCTCGAATTTCCTCGTGAGACCGGCCTCATCCTGAGGTGCGCCGGGAAGGCCGGGAACCCCTTCCAGACCACGCAGGGGAATCGCCTCTCCTGTCGCGATCAGGAGGGGAGAAGGGGCTCAGAGGAAGCGGTGCCGGGACCCTCGGTGTTCCCCTCGGGGGAACCCGGCGTGTCGGGGGATTTCTGGGGGTCGCAGGAAGGCTGTCAGGGACCGTCTCGCCCTTCAGGGCGGAACAGGGGACTTCCCTTGAGACGCCGTCGCGGGCAAGGGCCTCATCTTGCCAAGCGGTGGGAACCACGTGGTTTTTCTCGAGTTGCGGCGGCATTCTCGAGTTACGACGGGGATCTCAGCCTTCCCCTTGGGTTGGCCCTGGGAAGCCCAATCTTCCCCTCGGGTTGCGAGGGAAAGCTGGGGGTGGCGCTCGAGTCACTGCAGGGCCTAAGAGACCTCACCTAAGCGTGTGTCCGGGACCTAATTTTCCTCTCCAGGGAAGGCAGGGATCTCGGGGTTGCATTCCAGGCTCCCCCGGGGAGTCAGGCCTCGTCTCGAGGGGAAGCCAAGGACTCCGCTCTCCTCTCGAGTCGCGACGCGGGTCTCTTGGAGCCCCCTGAGCGGCCTCAAGGGAGTCCAGCCTCCTCTTCCGTTTGGAGAGAGGACCCGGGATTGCTCTCCAGGCCATGCAGGAAAAGAAGGCCCTCAGCTCGCGAGGACGGGGGCGTCTCAGGGGTTTCCTCGAGCTGCGGCGCCCGTGGGGGTTTTCTCCCGAGGCACGACGAGGATCTCAGGGAGCCTCTCGTGCGGCGCCAGGGAAGTCAGGTCTCCATGCGCGTGGCGAGGGGGAGCGCGTCCTGGCTCTCGAGTCACGGGAGGGGACTAGGCCTCGAGACGCGTTGAAGAAGGACTCTCGAGGTCTTTGTCGGGGGGCGGCGGGAAACCCTCGTGTCCCTCGCCTTCTGCCGGGGACCTTAGGGAACTTCCCAGGGTGCCTCTGAGAGGCGAGGGATCCTGTGGAGGTGGCGGGGCCCCTCGGGACTCCGCTGGGTCTGGCGCAACGGAAGAGGGCCTCACCTCGAGGGGAGGCAGGCACCTCAGGCTTCCTCTGCGTTTCGGACTCCGACCGCAGGGTCCCTGCAGAGTTGGGACAGGAGAGTCAGGCCTCGTCTTGTCTGAGGAAGGGAACCCCGCTGGCCTCTCGAGGTGCTCAGGGGGTCTCAGGCCCCTCGTCGAGCTGTGTGTGGAACCCGCGGGTCTTTGCGGACGATGCACGGGGGTGGCAGTGCCCCTTCGTGTTGTGCCTTCACCCACAGGGTTGCCTTCGAAGAGGGGTCAGGGCCTCGGGTCCTTCTCAAGAGCGGACCGGGGAATCGGGGGCGTTCGGCCTGTGGCCCCACCCACGTGGCTCGTCTCGAATTTCCTCGTGAGACCGGCCTCATCCTGATGTGCGCCGGGAAGGCCGGGAACCCCTTCCAGACCACGCAGGGGAATCGCCTCTCCTGTCGCGATCAGGAGGGGAGAAGGGGCTCAGAGGAAGCGGTGCCGGGACCCTCGGTGTTCCCCTCGGGGGAACCCGGCGTGTCGGGGGACTTTTGGGGGTCGCAGGAAGGCTGTCAGGGACCGTCTCGCCCTTCAGGGCGGAACAGGGGACTTCCCTTGAGACGCCGTCGCGGGCAAGGGCCTCATCTTGCCAAGCGGTGGGAACCACGTGGTTTTTCTCGAGTTGCGGCGGCATTCTCGAGTTACGACGGGGATCTCAGCCTTCCCCTTGGGTTGGCCCTGGGAAGCCCAATCTTCCCCTCGGGTTGCGAGGGAAAGCTGGGGGTGGCGCTCGAGTCACTGCAGGGCCTAAGAGACCTCACCTAAGCGTGTGTCCGGGACCTAATTTTCCTCTCCAGGGAAGGCAGGGATCTCGGGGTTGCATTCCAGGCTCCCCCGGGGAGTCAGGCCTCGTCTCGAGGGGAAGCCAAGGACTCCGCTCTCCTCTCGAGTCGCGACGCGGGTCTCTTGGAGCCCCCTGAGCGGCCTCAAGGGAGTCCAGCCTCCTCTTCCGTTTGGAGAGAGGACCCGGGATTGCTCTCCAGGCCATGCAGGAAAAGAAGGCCCTCAGGTCGCGAGGACGGGGGCGTCTCAGGGGTTTCCTCGAGCTGCGGCGCCCGTGGGGGTTTTCTCCCCGAGGCACGACGAGGATCTCAGGGAGCCTCTCGTGCGGCGCCAGGGAAGTCAGGTCTCCATGCGCGTGGCGAGGGGGAGCGCGTCCTGGCTCTCGAGTCACGGGAGGGGACTAGGGCCTCGAGACGCGTTGAAGAAGGACTCTCGAGGTCTTTGTCGGGGGCGGCGGGAAACCCTCGTGTCCCTCGCCTTCTGCCGGGGACCTTAGGGAACTTGCCAGGGTGCCTCTGAGAGGCGAGGGATCCTGTGGAGGTGGCGGGGCCCCTCGGGACTCCGCTGGGTCTGGCGCAACGGAAGAGGGCCTCACCTCGAGGGGAGGCAGGCACCTCAGGCTTCCTCTGCGTTTCGGACTCCGACCGCAGGGTCCCTGCAGAGTTGGGACAGGAGAGTCAGGCCTCGTCTTGTCTGAGGAAGGGAACCCCGCTGGCCTCTCGAGGTGCTCAGGGGGTCTCAGGCCCCTCGTCGAGCTGTGTGTGGAACCCGCGGGTCTTTGCGGACGATGCACGGGGGTGGCAGTGCCCCTTCGTGTTGTGCCTTCACCCACAGGGTTGCCTTCGAAGAGGGGTCCGGGCCTCGGGTCCTTCTCAAGAGCGGACCGGGGAATCGGGGGCGTTCGGCCTGTGGCCCCACCCACGTGGCTCGTCTCGAATTTCCTCGTGAGACCGGCCTCATCCTGAGGTGCGCCGGGAAGGCCGGGAACCCCTTCCAGACCACGCAGGGGAATCGCCTCTCCTGTCGCGATCAGGAGGGGAGAAGGGGCTCAGAGGAAGCGGTGCCGGGACCCTCGGTGTTCCCTCGGGGGAACCCGGCGTGTCGGGGGACTTTTGGGGGTCGCAGGAAGGCTGTCAGGGACCGTCTCGCCCTTCAGGGCGGAACAGGGGACTTCCCTTGAGACGCCGTCGCGGGCAAGGGCCTCATCTTGCCAAGCGGTGGGAACCACGTGGTTTTTCTCGAGTTGCGGCGGCATTCTCGAGTTACGACGGGGATCTCAGCCTTCCCCTTGGGTTGGCCCTGGGAAGCCCAATCTTCCCCTCGGGTTGCGAGGGAAAGCTGGGGGTGGCGCTCGAGTCACTGCAGGGCCTAAGAGACCTCACCTAAGCGTGTGTCCGGGACCTAATTTTCCTCTCCAGGGAAGGCAGGGATCTCGGGGTTGCATTCCAGGCTCCCCCGGGGAGTCAGGCCTCGTCTCGAGGGGAAGCAAGGACTCCGCTCTCCTCTCGAGTCGCGACGCGGGTCTCTTGGAGCCCCCTGAGCGGCCTCAAGGGAGTCCAGCCTCCTCTTCCGTTTGGAGAGAGGACCCGGGATTGCTCTCCAGGCCATGCAGGAAAAGAAGGCCCTCAGCTCGCGAGGACGGGGGCGTCTCAGGGGTTTCCTCGAGCTGCGGCGCCCGTGGGGTTTTCTCCCGAGGCACGACGAGGATCTCAGGGAGCCTCTCGTGCGGCGCCAGGGAAGTCAGGTCTCCATGCGCGTGGCGAGGGGGAGCGCGTCCTGGCTCTCGAGTCACGGGAGGGGACTAGGGCCTCGAGACGCGTTGAAGAAGGACTCTCGAGGTCTTTGTCGGGGGGCGGCGGGAAACCCTCGTGTCCCTCGCCTTCTGCCGGGGACCTTAGGGAACTTGCCAGGGTGCCTCTGAGAGGCGAGGGATCCTGTGGAGGTGGCGGGGCCCCTCGGGACTCCGCTGGGTCTGGCGCAACGGAAGAGGGCCTCACCTCGAGGGGAGGCAGGCACCTCAGGCTTCCTCTGCGTTTCGGACTCCGACCGCAGGGTCCCTGCAGAGTTGGGACAGGAGAGTCAGGCCTCGTCTTGTCTGAGGAAGGGAACCCCGCTGGCCTCTCGAGGTGCTCAGGGGGTCTCAGGCCCCTCGTCGAGCTGTGTGTGGAACCCGCGGGTCTTTGCGGACGATGCACGGGGGTGGCAGTGCCCCTTCGTGTTGTGCCTTCACCCACAGGGTTGCCTTCGAAGAGGGGTCCGGGCCTCGGGTCCTTCTCAAGAGCGGACCGGGGAATCGGGGGCGTTCGGCCTGCGGCCCCACCCACGTGGCTCGTCTCGAATTTCCTCGTGAGACCGGCCTCATCCTGAGGTGCGCCGGGAAGGCCGGGAACCCCTTCCAGACCACGCAGGGGAATCGCCTCTCCTGTCGCGATCAGGAGGGGAGAAGGGGCTCAGAGGAAGCGGTGCCGGGACCCTCGGTGTTCCCCTCGGGGAACCCGGCGTGTCGGGGGACTTCTGGGGGTCGCAGGAAGGCTGTCAGGGACCGTCTCGCCCTTCAGGGCGGAACAGGGGACTTCCCTTGAGACGCCGTCGCGGGCAAGGGCCTCATCTTGCCAAGCGGTGGGAACCACGTGGTTTTTCTCGAGTTGCGGCGGCATTCTCGAGTTACGACGGGGATCTCTGCCTTCCCCTTGGGTTGGCCCTGGGAAGCCCAATCTTCCCCTCGGGTTGCGAGGGAAAGCTGGGGGTGGCGCTCGAGTCACTGCAGGGCCTAAGAGACCTCACCTAAGCGTGTGTCCGGGACCTAATTTTCCTCTCCAGGGAAGGCAGGGATCTCGGGGTTGCATTCCAGGCTCCCCCGGGGAGTCAGGCCTCGTCTCGAGGGGAAGCCAAGGACTCCGCTCTCCTCTCGAGTCGCGACGCGGGTCTCTTGGAGCCCCCTGAGCGGCCTCAAGGGAGTCCAGCCTCCTCTTCCGTTTGGAGAGAGGACCCGGGATTGCTCTCCAGGCCATGCAGGAAAAGAAGGCCCTCAGCTCGCGAGGACGGGGGCGTCTCAGGGGTTTCCTCGAGCTGCGGCGCCCGTGGGGGTTTTCTCCCGAGGCACGACGAGGATCTCAGGGAGCCTCTCGTGCGGCGCCAGGGAAGTCAGGTCTCCATGCGCGTGGCGAGGGGGAGCGCGTCCTGGCTCTCGAGTCACGGGAGGGGACTAGGGCCTCGAGACGCGTTGAAGAAGGACTCTCGAGGTCTTTGTCGGGGGGGCGGCGGGAAACCCTCGTGTCCCTCGCCTTCTGCCGGGGACCTTAGGGAACTTCCCAGGGTGCCTCTGAGAGGCGAGGGATCCTGTGGAGGTGGCGGGGCCCCTCGGGACTCCGCTGGGTCTGGCGCAACGGAAGAGGGCCTCACCTCGAGGGGAGGCAGGCACCTCAGGCTTCCTCTGCGTTTCGGACTCCGACCGCAGGGTCCCTGCAGAGTTGGGACAGGAGAGTCAGGCCTCGTCTTGTCTGAGGAAGGGAAACCCGCTGGCCTCTCGAGGTGCTCAGGGGGTCTCAGGCCCCTCGTCGAGCTGTGTGTGGAACCCGCGGGTCTTTGCGGACGATGCACGGGGGTGGCAGTGCCCCTTCGTGTTGTGCCTTCACCCACAGGGTTGCCTTCGAAGAGGGGTCCGGGCCTCGGGTCCTTCTCAAGAGCGGACCGGGGAATCGGGGGCGTTCGGCCTGTGGCCCCACCCACGTGGCTCGTCTCGAATTTCCTCGTGAGACCGGCCTCATCCTGAGGTGCGCCGGGAAGGCCGGGAACCCCTTCCAGACCACGCAGGGGAATCGCCTCTCCTGTCGCGATCAGGAGGGGAGAAGGGGCTCAGAGGAAGCGGTGCCGGGACCCTCGGTGTTCCCCTCGGGGAACCCGGCGTGTCGGGGGACTTTTGGGGTCGCAGGAAGGCTGTCAGGGACCGTCTCGCCCTTCAGGGCGGAACAGGGGACTTCCCTTGAGACGCCGTCGCGGGCAAGGGCCTCATCTTGCCAAGCAGTGGGAACCACGTGGTTTTTCTCGAGTTGCGGCGGCATTCTCGAGTTACGACGGGGATCTCAGCCTTCCCCTTGGGTTGGCCCTGGGAAGCCCAATCTTCCCCTCGGGTTGCGAGGGAAAGCTGGGGGTGGCGCTCGAGTCACTGCAGGGCCTAAGAGACCTCACCTAAGCGTGTGTCCGGGACCTAATTTTCCTCTCCAGGGAAGGCAGGGATCTCGGGGTTGCATTCCAGGCTCCCCGGGGAGTCAGGCCTCGTCTCGAGGGGAAGCCAAGGACTCCGCTCTCCTCTCGAGTCGCGACGCGGGTCTCTTGGAGCCCCCTGAGCGGCCTCAAGGGAGTCCAGCCTCCTCTTCCGTTTGGAGAGAGGACCCGGGATTGCTCTCCAGGCCATGCAGGAAAAGAAGGCCCTCAGCTCGCGAGGACGGGGGCGTCTCAGGGGTTTCCCTCGAGCTGCGGCGCCCGTGGGGGTTTTCTCCCGAGGCACGACGAGGATCTCAGGGAGCCTCTCGTGCGGCGCCAGGGAAGTCAGGTCTCCATGCGCGTGGCGAGGGGGAGCGCGTCCTGGCTCTCGAGTCACGGGAGGGGACTAGGGCCTCGAGACGCGTTGAAGAAGGACTCTCGAGGTCTTTGTCGGGGGGCAGCGGGAAACCCTCGTGTCCCTCGCCTTCTGCCGGGGACCTTAGGGAACTTGCCAGGGTGCCTCTGAGAGGCGAGGGATCCTGTGGAGGTGGCGGGGCCCCTCGGGACTCCGCTGGGTCTGGCGCAACGGAAGAGGGCCTCACCTCGAGGGAGGCAGGCACCTCAGGCTTCCTCTGCGTTTCGAACTCCGACCGCAGGGTCCCTGCAGAGTTGGGACAGGAGAGTCAGGCCTCGTCTTGTCTGAGGAAGGGAACCCCGCTGGCCTCTCGAGGTGCTCAGGGGGTCTCAGGCCCCTCGTCGAGCTGTGTGTGGAACCCGCGGGTCTTTGCGGACGATGCACGGGGGTGGCAGTGCCCCTTCGTGTTGTGCCTTCACCCACAGGGTTGCCTTCGAAGAGGGGTCCGGGCCTCGGGTCCTTCTCAAGAGCGGACCGGGGAATCGGGGGCGTTCGGCCTGCGGCCCCACCCACGTGGCTCGTCTCGAATTTCCTCGTGAGACCGGCCTCATCCTGAGGTGCGCCGGGAAGGCCGGGAACCCCTTCCAGACCACGCAGGGGAATCGCCTCTCCTGTCGCGATCAGGAGGGGAGAAGGGGCTCAGAGGAAGCGGTGCCGGGACCCTCGGTGTTCCCCTCGGGGGAACCCGGCGTGTCGGGGGACTTCTGGGGGTCGCAGGAAGGCTGTCAGGGACCGTCTCGCCCTTCAGGGCGGAACAGGGGACTTCCCTTGAGACGCCGTCGTGGGCAAGGGCCTCATCTTGCCAAGCGGTGGGAACCACGTGGTTTTTCTCGAGTTGCGGCGGCATTCTCGAGTTACGACGGGGATCTCAGCCTTCCCCTTGGGTTGGCCCTGGGAAGCCCAATCTTCCCCTCGGGTTGCGAGGGAAAGCTGGGGGTGGCGCTCGAGTCACTGCAGGGCCTAAGAGACCTCACCTAAGCGTGTGTCCGGGACCTAATTTTCCTCTCCAGGGAAGGCAGGGATCTCGGGGTTGCATTCCAGGCTCCCCCGGGGAGTCAGGCCTCGTCTCGAGGGGAAGCCAAGGACTCCGCTCTCCTCTCGAGTCGCGACGCGGGTCTCTTGGAGCCCCCTGAGCGGCCTCAAGGGAGTCCAGCCTCCTCTTCCGTTTGGAGAGAGGACCCGGGATTGCTCTCCAGGCCATGCAGGAAAAGAAGGCCCTCAGGTCGCGAGGACGGGGGCGTCTCAGGGGTTTCCTCGAGCTGCGGCGCCCGTGGGGGTTTTCTCCCGAGGCACGACGAGGATCTCAGGGAGCCTCTCGTGCGGCGCCAGGGAAGTCAGGTCTCCATGCGCGTGGCGAGGGGGAGCGCGTCCTGGCTCTCGAGTCACGGGAGGGGACTAGGGCCTCGAGACGCGTTGAAGAAGGACTCTCGAGGTCTTTGTCGGGGGGCGGCGGGAAACCCTCGTGTCCCTCGCCTTCTGCCGGGGACCTTAGGGAACTTCCCAGGGTGCCTCTGAGAGGCGAGGGATCCTGTGGAGGTGGCGGGGCCCCTCGGGACTCCGCTGGGTCTGGCGCAACGGAAGAGGGCCTCACCTCGAGGGGAGGCAGGCACCTCAGGCTTCCTCTGCGTTTCGGACTCCGACCGCAGGGTCCCTGCAGAGTTGGGACAGGAGAGTCAGGCCTCGTCTTGTCTGAGGAAGGGAACCCCGCTGGCCTCTCGAGGTGCTCAGGGGGTCTCAGGCCCCTCGTCGAGCTGTGTGTGGAACCCGCGGGTCTTTGCGGACGATGCACGGGGGTGGCAGTGCCCCTTCGTGTTGTGCCTTCACCCACAGGGTTGCCTTCGAAGAGGGGTCCGGGCCTCGGGTCCTTCTCAAGAGCGGACCGGGGAATCGGGGGCGTTCGGCCTGTGGCCCCACCCACGTGGCTCGTCTCGAATTTCCTCGTGAGACCGGCCTCATCCTGAGGTGCGCCGGGAAGGCCGGGAACCCCTTCCAGACCACGCAGGGGAATCGCCTCTCCTGTCGCGATCAGGAGGGGAGAAGGGGCTCAGAGGAAGCGGTGCCGGGACCCCCGGTGTTCCCCTCGGGGGAACCCGGCGTGTCGGGGGGACTTTTGGGGGTCGCAGGAAGGCTGTCAGGGACCGTCTCGCCCTTCAGGGCGGAACAGGGGACTTCCCTTGAGACGCCGTCGCGGGCAAGGGCCTCATCTTGCCAAGCGGTGGGAACCACGTGGTTTTTCTCGAGTTGCGGCGGCATTCTCGAGTTACGACGGGATCTCAGCCTTCCCCTTGGGTTGGCCCTGGGAAGCCCAATCTTCCCCTCGGGTTGCGAGGGAAAGCTGGGAGTGGCGCTCGAGTCACTGCAGGGCCTAAGAGACCTCACCTATGCGTGTGTCCGGGACCTAATTTTCCTCTCCAGGGAAGGCAGGGATCTCGGGGTTGCATTCCAGGCTCCCCCGGGGAGTCAGGCCTCGTCTCGAGGGGAAGCCAAGGACTCCGATCTCCTCTCGAGTCGCGACGCGGGTCTCTTGGAGCCCCCTGAGCGGCCTCAAGGGAGTCCAGCCTCCTCTTCCGTTTGGAGAGAGGACCTGGGATTGCTCTCCAGGCCATGCAGGAAAAGAAGGCCCTCAGCTCGCGAGGACGGGGGCGTCTCAGGGGTTTCCTCGAGCTGCGGCGCCCGTGGGGGTTTTCTCCCGAGGCACGACGAGGATCTCAGGGAGCCTCTCGTGCGGCGCCAGGGAAGTCAGGTCTCCATGCGCGTGGCGAGGGGGAGCGCGTCCTGGCTCTCGAGTCACGGGAGGGGACTAGGGCCTCGAGACGCGTTGAAGAAGGACTCTCGAGGTCTTTGTCGGGGGGCGGCGGGAAACCCTCGTGTCCCTCGCCTTCTGCCGGGGACCTTAGGGAACTTGCCAGGGTGCCTCTGAGAGGCGAGGGATCCTGTGGAGGTGGCGGGGCCCTCGGGACTCCGCTGGGTCTGGCGCAACGGAAGAGGGCCTCACCTCGAGGGGAGGCAGGCACCTCAGGCTTCCTCTGCGTTTCGGACTCCGACCGCAGGGTCCCTGCAGAGTTGGGACAGGAGAGTCAGGCCTCGTCTTGTCTGAGGAAGGGAACCCCGCTGGCCTCTCGAGGTGCTCAGGGGGTCTCAGGCCCCTCGTCGAGCTGTGTGTGGAACCCGCGGGTCTTTGCGGACGATGCACGGGGGTGGCAGTGCCCCTTCGTGTTGTGCCTTCACCCACAGGGTTGCCTTCGAAGAGGGGTCCGGGCCTCGGGTCCTTCTCAAGAGCGGACCGGGGAATCGGGGGGCGTTCGGCCTGTGCCCCACCCACGTGGCTCGTCTCGAATTTCCTCGTGAGACCGGCCTCATCCTGAGGTGCGCCGGGAAGGCCGGGAACCCCTTCCAGACCACGCAGGGGAATCGCCTCTCCTGTCGCGATCAGGAGGGGAGAAGGGGCTCAGAGGAAGCGGTGCCGGGACCCTCGGTGTTCCCCTCGGGGGAACCCGGCGTGTCGGGGGACTTCTGGGGGTCGCAGGAAGGCTGTCAGGGACCGTCTCGCCCTTCAGGGCGGAACAGGGGACTTCCCTTGAGACGCCGTCGCGGGCAAGGGCCTCATCTTGCCAAGCGGTGGGAACCACGTGGTTTTTCTCGAGTTGCGGCGGCATTCTCGAGTTACGACGGGGATCTCAGCCTTCCCCTTGGGTTGGCCCTGGGAAGCCCAATCTTCCCCTCGGGTTGCGAGGGAAAGCTGGGGGTGGCGCTCGAGTCACTGCAGGGCCTAAGAGACCTCACCTAAGCGTGTGTCCGGGACCTAATTTTCCTCTCCAGGGAAGGCAGGGATCTCGGGGTTGCATTCCAGGCTCCCCCGGGGAGTCAGGCCTCGTCTCGAGGGGAAGCCAAGGACTCCGCTCTCCTCTCGAGTCGCGCGCACGCGGGTCTCTTGGAGCCCCCTGAGCGGCCTCAAGGGAGTCCAGCCTCCTCTTCCGTTTGGAGAGAGGACCCGGGATTGCTCTCCAGGCCATGCAGGAAAAGAAGGCCCTCAGCTCGCGAGGACGGGGGCGTCTCAGGGGTTTCCTCGAGCTGCGGCGCCCGTGGGGGTTTTCTCCCGAGGCACGACGAGGATCTCAGGGAGCCTCTCGTGCGGCGCCAGGGAAGTCAGGTCTCCATGCGCGTGGCGAGGGGGAGCGCGTCCTGGCTCTCGAGTCACGGGAGGGGACTAGGGCCTCGAGACGCGTTGAAGAAGGACTCTCGAGGTCTTTGTCGGGGGGCGGCGGGAAACCCTCGTGTCCCTCGCCTTCTGCCGGGGACCTTAGGGAACTTCCCAGGGTGCCTCTGAGAGGCGAGGGATCCTGTGGAGGTGGCGGGGCCCCTCGGGACTCCGCTGGGTCTGGCGCAACGGAAGAGGGCCTCACCTCGAGGGGAGGCAGGCACCTCAGGCTTCCTCTGCGTTTCGGACTCCGACCGCAGGGTCCCTGCAGAGTTGGGACAGGAGAGTCAGGCCTCGTCTTGTCTGAGGAAGGGAAACCCGCTGGCCTCTCGAGGTGCTCAGGGGGTCTCAGGCCCCTCGTCGAGCTGTGTGTGGAACCCGCGGGTCTTTGCGGACGATGCACGGGGGTGGCAGTGCCCCTTCGTGTTGTGCCTTCACCCACAGGGTTGCCTTCGAAGAGGGGTCCGGGCCTCGGGTCCTTCTCAAGAGCGGACCGGGGAATCGGGGGCGTTCGGCCTGTGGCCCCACCCACGTGGCTCGTCTCGAATTTCCTCGTGAGACCGGCCTCATCCTGAGGTGCGCCGGGAAGGCCGGGAACCCCTTCCAGACCACGCAGGGGAATCGCCTCTCCTGTCGCGATCAGGAGGGGAGAAGGGGCTCAGAGGAAGCGGTGCCGGGACCCTCGGTGTTCCCCTCGGGGGAACCCGGCGTGTCGGGGGACTTTTGGGGGTCGCAGGAAGGCTGTCAGGACCGTCTCGCCCTTCAGGGCGGAACAGGGGACTTCCCTTGAGACGCCGTCGCGGGCAAGGCCTCATCTTGCCAAGCGGTGGGAACACGTGGTTTTTCTCGAGTTGCGGCGGCATTCTCGAGTTACGACGGGGATCTCAGCCTTCCCCTTGGGTTGGCCCTGGGAAGCCCAATCTTCCCCTCGGGTTGCGAGGGAAAGCTGGGGGTGGCGCTCGAGTCACTGCAGGGCCTAAGAGACCTCACCTAAGCGTGTGTCCGGGACCTAATTTTCCTCTCCAGGGAAGGCAGGGATCTCGGGGTTGCATTCCAGGCTCCCCCGGGGAGTCAGGCCTCGTCTCGAGGGGAAGCCAAGGACTCCGCTCTCCTCTCGAGTCGCGACGCGGGTCTCTTGGAGCCCCCTGAGCGGCCTCAAGGGAGTCCAGCCTCCTCTTCCGTTTGGAGAGAGGACCCGGGATTGCTCTCCAGGCCATGCAGGAAAAGAAGGCCCTCAGCTCGCGAGGACGGGGCGTCTCAGGGGTTTCCTCGAGCTGCGGCGCCCGTGGGGGTTTTCTCCCGAGGCACGACGAGGATCTCAGGGAGCCTCTCGTGCGGCGCCAGGGAAGTCAGGTCTCCATGCGCGTGGCGAGGGGGAGCGCGTCCTGGCTCTCGAGTCACGGGAGGGGACTAGGGCCTCGAGACGCGTTGAAGAAGGACTCTCGAGGTCTTTGTCGGGGGGCAGCGGGAAACCCTCGTGTCCCTCGCCTTCTGCCGGGGACCTTAGGGAACTTGCCAGGGTGCCTCTGAGAGGCGAGGGATCCTGTGGAGGTGGCGGGGCCCCTCGGGACTCCGCTGGGTCTGGCGCAACGGAAGAGGGCCTCACCTCGAGGGGAGGCAGGCACCTCAGGCTTCCTCTGCGTTTCGGACTCCGACCGCAGGGTCCCTGCAGAGTTGGGACAGGAGAGTCAGGCCTCGTCTTGTCTGAGGAAGGGAACCCCGCTGGCCTCTCGAGGTGCTCAGGGGGTCTCAGGCCCCTCGTCGAGCTGTGTGTGGAACCCGCGGGTCTTTGCGGACGATGCACGGGGGTGGCAGTGCCCCTTCGTGTTGTGCCTTCACCCACAGGGTTGCCTTCGAAGAGGGGTCCGGGCCTCGGGTCCTTCTCAAGAGCGGACCGGTGAATCGGGGGCGTTCGGCCTGCGGCCCCACCCACGTGGCTCGTCTCGAATTTCCTCGTGAGACCGGCCTCATCCTGAGGTGCGCCGGGAAGGCCGGGAACCCCTTCCAGACCACGCAGGGGAATCGCCTCTCCTGTCGCGATCAGGAGGGGAGAAGGGGCTCAGAGGAAGCGGTGCCGGGACCCTCGGTGTTCCCCTCGGGGGAACCCGGCGTGTCGGGGGACTTCTGGGGGTCGCAGGAAGGCTGTCAGGGACCGTCTCGCCCTTCAGGGCGGAACAGGGGACTTCCCTTGAGACGCCGTCGCGGGCAAGGGCCTCATCTTGCCAAGCGGTGGGAACCACGTGGTTTTTCTCGAGTTGCGGCGGCATTCTCGAGTTACGACGGGGATCTCAGCCTTCCCCTTGGGTTGGCCCTGGGAAGCCCAATCTTCCCCTCGGGTTGCGAGGGAAAGCTGGGGGTGGCGCTCGAGTCACTGCAGGGCCTAAGAGACCTCACCTAAGCGTGTGTCCGGGACCTAATTTTCCTCTCCAGGGAAGGCAGGGATCTCGGGGTTGCATTCCAGGCTCCCCCGGGGAGTCAGGCCTCGTCTCGAGGGGAAGCCAAGGACTCCGCTCTCCTCTCGAGTCGCGACGCGGGTCTCTTGGAGCCCCCTGAGCGGCCTCAAGGGAGTCCAGCCTCCTCTTCCGTTTGGAGAGAGGACCCGGGATTGCTCTCCAGGCCATGCAGGAAAAGAAGGCCCTCAGCTCGCGAGGACGGGGGCGTCTCAGGGGTTTCCTCGAGCTGCGGCGCCCGTGGGGGTTTTCTCCCGAGGCACGACGAGGATCTCAGGGAGCCTCTCGTGCGGCGCCAGGGAAGTCAGGTCTCCATGCGCGTGGCGAGGGGGAGCGCGTCCTGGCTCTCGAGTCACGGGAGGGGACTAGGGCCTCGAGACGCGTTGAAGAAGGACTCTCGAGGTCTTTGTCGGGGGGCGGCGGGAAACCCTCGTGTCCCTCGCCTTCTGCCGGGGACCTTAGGGAACTTGCCAGGGTGCCTCTGAGAGGCGAGGGATCCTGTGGAGGTGGCGGGGCCCCTCGGGACTCCGCTGGGTCTGGCGCAACGGAAGAGGGCCTCACCTCGAGGGGAGGCAGGCACCTCAGGCTTCCTCTGCGTTTCGGACTCCGACCGCAGGGTCCCTGCAGAGTTGGGACAGGAGAGTCAGGCCTCGTCTTGTCTGAGGAAGGGAACCCCGCTGGCCTCTCGAGGTGCTCAGGGGGTCTCAGGCCCCTCGTCGAGCTGTGTGTGGAACCCGCGGGTCTTTGCGGACGATGCACGGGGGTGGCAGTGCCCCTTCGTGTTGTGCCTTCACCCACAGGGTTGCCTTCGAAGAGGGGTCCGGGCCTCGGGTCCTTCTCAAGAGCGGACCGGGGAATCGGGGGCGTTCGGCCTGTGGCCCCACCCACGTGGCTCGTCTCGAATTTCCTCGTGAGACCGGCCTCATCCTGAGGTGCGCCGGGAAGGCCGGGAACCCCTTCCAGACCACGCAGGGGAATCGCCTCTCCTGTCGCGATCAGGAGGGGAGAAGGGGCTCAGAGGAAGCGGTGCCGGGACCCCCGGTGTTCCCCTCGGGGGAACCCGGCGTGTCGGGGGACTTTTGGGGGTCGCAGGAAGGCTGTCAGGGACCGTCTCGCCCTTCAGGGCGGAACAGGGGACTTCCCTTGAGACGCCGTCGCGGGCAAGGGCCTCATCTTGCCAAGCGGTGGGAACCACGTGGTTTTTCTCGAGTTGCGGCGGCATTCTCGAGTTACGACGGGGATCTCAGCCTTCCCCTTGGGTTGGCCCTGGGAAGCCCAATCTTCCCCTCGGGTTGCGAGGGAAAGCTGGGAGTGGCGCTCGAGTCACTGCAGGGCCTAAGAGACCTCACCTATGCGTGTGTCCGGGACCTAATTTTCCTCTCCAGGGAAGGCAGGGATCTCGGGGTTGCATTCCAGGCTCCCCCGGGGAGTCAGGCCTCGTCTCGAGGGGAAGCCAAGGACTCCGCTCTCCTCTCGAGTCGCGACGCGGGTCTCTTGGAGCCCCCTGAGCGGCCTCAAGGGAGTCCAGCCTCCTCTTCCGTTTGGAGAGAGGACCTGGGATTGCTCTCCAGGCCATGCAGGAAAAGAAGGCCCTCAGCTCGCGAGGACGGGGGCGTCTCAGGGGTTTCCTCGAGCTGCGGCGCCCGTGGGGGTTTTCTCCCGAGGCACGACGAGGATCTCAGGGAGCCTCTCGTGCGGCGCCAGGGAAGTCAGGTCTCCATGCGCGTGGCGAGGGGGAGCGCGTCCTGGCTCTCGAGTCACGGGAGGGGACTAGGGCCTCGAGACGCGTTGAAGAAGGACTCTCGAGGTCTTTGTCGGGGGGCGGCGGGAAACCCTCGTGTCCCTCGCCTTCTGCCGGGGACCTTAGGGAACTTGCCAGGGTGCCTCTGAGAGGCGAGGGATCCTGTGGAGGTGGCGGGGCCCCTCGGGACTCCGCTGGGTCTGGCGCAACGGAAGAGGGCCTCACCTCGAGGGGAGGCAGGCACCTCAGGCTTCCTCTGCGTTTCGGACTCCGACCGCAGGGTCCCTGCAGAGTTGGGACAGGAGAGTCAGGCCTCGTCTTGTCTGAGGAAGGGAACCCCGCTGGCCTCTCGAGGTGCTCAGGTGGTCTCAGGCCCCTCGTCGAGCTGTGTGTGGAACCCGCGGGTCTTTGCGGACGATGCACGGGGGTGGCAGTGCCCCTTCGTGTTGTGCCTTCACCCACAGGGTTGCCTTCGAAGAGGGGTCCGGGCCTCGGGTCCTTCTCAAGAGCGGACCGGGGAATCGGGGGCGTTCGGCCTGTGGCCCCACCCACGTGGCTCGTCTCGAATTTCCTCGTGAGACCGGCCTCATCCTGAGGTGCGCCGGGAAGGCCGGGAACCCCTTCCAGACCACGCAGGGGAATCGCCTCTCCTGTCGCCATCAGGAGGGGAGAAGGGGCTCAGAGGAAGCGGTGCCGGGACCCTCGGTGTTCCCCTCGGGGGAACCCGGCGTGTCGGGGGACTTCTGGGGGTCGCAGGAAGGCTGTCAGGGACCGTCTCGCCCTTCAGGGCGGAACAGGGGACTTCCCTTGAGACGCCGTCGCGGGCAAGGGCCTCATCTTGCCAAGCGGTGGGAACCACGTGGTTTTTCTCGAGTTGCGGCGGCGTTCTCGAGTTACGACGGGGATCTCAGCCTTCCCCTTGGGTTGGCCCTGGGAAGCCCAATCTTCCCCTCGGGTTGCGAGGGAAAGCTGGGGGTGGCGCTCGAGTCACTGCAGGGCCGAAGAGACCTCACCTAAGCGTGTGTCCGGGACCTAATTTTCCTCTCCAGGGAAGGCAGGGATCTCGGGGTTGCATTCCAGGCTCCCCCGGGGAGTCAGGCCTCGTCTCGAGGGGAAGCCAAGGACTCCGCTCTCCTCTCGAGTCGCGACGCGGGTCTCTTGGAGCCCCCTGAGCGGCCTCAAGGGAGTCCAGCCTCCTCTTCCGTTTGGAGAGAGGACCCGGGATTGCTCTCCAGGCCATGCAGGAAAAGAAGGCCCTCAGCTCGCGAGGACGGGGGCGTCTCAGGGGTTTCCTCGAGCTGCGGCGCCCGTGGGGGTTTTCTCCCGAGGCACGACGAGGATCTCAGGGAGCCTCTCGTGCGGCGCCAGGGAAGTCAGGTCTCCATGCGCGTGGCGAGGGGGAGCGCGTCCTGGCTCTCGAGTCACGGGAGGGGACTAGGGCCTCGAGACGCGTTGAAGAAGGACTCTCGAGGTCTTTGTCGGGGGGCGGCGGGAAACCCTCGTGTCCCTCGCCTTCTGCCGGGGACCTTAGGGAACTTGCCAGGGTGCTTCTGAGAGGCGAGGGATCCTGTGGAGGTGGCGGGGCCCCTCGGGACTCCGCTGGGTCTGGCGCAACGGAAGAGGGCCTCACCTCGAGGGGAGGCAGGCACCTCAGGCTTCCTCTGCGTTTCGGACTCCGACCGCAGGGTCCCTGCAGAGTTGGGACAGGAGAGTCAGGCCTCGTCTTGTCTGAGGAAGGGAACCCCGCTGGCCTCTCGAGTTGCTCAGGGGGTCTCAGGCCCCTCGTCGAGCTGTGTGTGGAACCCGCGGGTCTTTGCGGACGATGCACGGGGGTGGCAGTGCCCCTTCGTGTTGTGCCTTCACCCACAGGGTTGCCTTCGAAGAGGGGTCCGGGCCTCGGGTCCTTCTCAAGAGCGGACCGGGGAATCGGGGGCGTTCGGCCTGCGGCCCCACCCACGTGGCTCGTCTCGAATTTCCTCGTGAGACCGGCCTCATCCTGAGGTGCGCCGGGAAGGCCGGGAACCCCTTCCAGACCACGCAGGGGAATCGCCTCTCCTGTCGCGATCAGGAGGGGAGAAGGGGCTCAGAGGAAGCGGTGCCGGGACCCTCGGTGTTCCCCTCGGGGGAACCCGGCGTGTCGGGGGACTTCTGGGGGTCGCAGGAAGGCTGTCAGGGACCGTCTCGCCCTTCAGGGCGGAACAGGGGACTTCCCTTGAGACGCCGTCGCGGGCAAGGGCCTCATCTTGCCAAGCGGTGGGAACCACGTGGTTTTTCTCGAGTTGCGGCGGCATTCTCGAGTTACGACGGGGATCTCAGCCTTCCCCTTGGGTTGGCCCTGGGAAGCCCAATCTTCCCCTCGGGTTGCGAGGGAAAGCTGGGGGTGGCGCTCGAGTCACTGCAGGGCCTAAGAGACCTCACCTAAGCGTGTGTCCGGGACCTAATTTTCCTCTCCAGGGAAGGCAGGGATCTCGGGGTTGCATTCCAGGCTCCCCCGGGGAGTCAGGCCTCGTCTCGAGGGGAAGCCAAGGACTCCGCTCTCCTCTCGAGTCGCGACGCGGGTCTCTTGGAGCCCCCTGAGCGGCTTCAAGGGAGTCCAGCCTCCTCTTCCGTTTGGAGAGAGGACCCGGGATTGCTCTCCAGGCCATGCAGGAAAAGAAGGCCCTCAGCTCGCGAGGACGGGGGCGTCTCAGGGGTTTCCTCGAGCTGCGGCGCCCGTGGGGGTTTTCTCCCGAGGCACGACGAGGATCTCAGGGAGCCTCTCGTGCGGCGCCAGGGAAGTCAGGTCTCCATGCGCGTGGCGAGGGGGAGCGCGTCCTGGCTCTCGAGTCACGGGAGGGGACTAGGGCCTCGAGACGCGTTGAAGAAGGACTCTCGAGGTCTTTGTCGGGGGGCAGCGGGAAACCCTCGTGTCCCTCGCCTTCTGCCGGGGACCTTAGGGAACTTGCCAGGGTGCCTCTGAGAGGCGAGGGATCCTGTGGAGGTGGCGGGGCCCCTCGGGACTCCGCTGGGTCTGGCGCAACGGAAGAGGGCCTCACCTCGAGGGGAGGCAGGCACCTCAGGCTTCCTCTGCGTTTCGGACTCCGACCGCAGGGTCCCTGCAGAGTTGGGACAGGAGAGTCAGGCCTCGTCTTGTCTGAGGAAGGGAACCCCGCTGGCCTCTCGAGGTGCTCAGGGGGTCTCAGGCCCCTCGTCGAGCTGTGTGTGGAACCCGCGGGTCTTTGCGGACGATGCACGGGGGTGGCAGTGCCCCTTCGTGTTGTGCCTTCACCCACAGGGTTGCCTTCGAAGAGGGGTCCGGGCCTCGGGTCCTTCTCAAGAGCGGACCGGGGAATCGGGGGCGTTCGGCCTGCGGCCCCACCCACGTGGCTCGTCTCGAATTTCCTCGTGAGACCGGCCTCATCCTGAGGTGCGCCGGGAAGGCCGGGAACCCCTTCCAGACCACGCAGGGGAATCGCCTCTCCTGTCGCCATCAGGAGGGGAGAAGGGGCTCAGAGGAAGCGGTGCCGGGACCCTCGGTGTTCCCCTCGGGGGAACCCGGCGTGTCGGGGGACTTCTGGGGGTCGCAGGAAGGCTGTCAGGGACCGTCTCGCCCTTCAGGGCGGAACAGGGGACTTCCCTTGAGACGCCGTCGCGGGCAAGGGCCTCATCTTGCCAAGCGGTGGGAACCACGTGGTTTTTCTCGAGTTGCGGCGGCGTTCTCGAGTTACGACGGGGATCTCAGCCTTCCCCTTGGGTTGGCCCTGGGAAGCCCAATCTTCCCCTCGGGTTGCGAGGGAAAGCTGGGGGTGGCGCTCGAGTCACTGCAGGGCCGAAGAGACCTCACCTAAGCGTGTGTCCGGGACCTAATTTTCCTCTCCAGGGAAGGCAGGGATCTCGGGGTTGCATTCCAGGCTCCCCCGGGGAGTCAGGCCTCGTCTCGAGGGGAAGCCAAGGACTCCGCTCTCCTCTCGAGTCGCGACGCGGGTCTCTTGGAGCCCCCTGAGCGGCCTCAAGGGAGTCCAGCCTCCTCTTCCGTTTGGAGAGAGGACCCGGGATTGCTCTCCAGGCCATGCAGGAAAAGAAGGCCCTCAGCTCGCGAGGACGGGGGCGTCTCAGGGGTTTCCTCGAGCTGCGGCGCCCGTGGGGGTTTTCTCCCGAGGCACGACGAGGATCTCAGGGAGCCTCTCGTGCGGCGCCAGGGAAGTCAGGTCTCCATGCGCGTGGCGAGGGGGAGCGCGTCCTGGCTCTCGAGTCACGGGAGGGGACTAGGGCCTCGAGACGCGTTGAAGAAGGACTCTCGAGGTCTTTGTCGGGGGGCGGCGGGAAACCCTCGTGTCCCTCGCCTTCTGCCGGGGACCTTAGGGAACTTGCCAGGGTGCTTCTGAGAGGCGAGGGATCCTGTGGAGGTGGCGGGGCCCCTCGGGACTCCGCTGGGTCTGGCGCAACGGAAGAGGGCCTCACCTCGAGGGGAGGCAGGCACCTCAGGCTTCCTCTGCGTTTCGGACTCCGACCGCAGGGTCCCTGCAGAGTTGGGACAGGAGAGTCAGGCCTCGTCTTGTCTGAGGAAGGGAACCCCGCTGGCCTCTCGAGTTGCTCAGGGGGTCTCAGGCCCCTCGTCGAGCTGTGTGTGGAACCCGCGGGTCTTTGCGGACGATGCACGGGGGTGGCAGTGCCCCTTCGTGTTGTGCCTTCACCCACAGGGTTGCCTTCGAAGAGGGGTCCGGGCCTCGGGTCCTTCTCAAGAGCGGACCGGGGAATCGGGGGCGTTCGGCCTGCGGCCCCACCCACGTGGCTCGTCTCGAATTTCCTCGTGAGACCGGCCTCATCCTGAGGTGCGCCGGGAAGGCCGGGAACCCCTTCCAGACCACGCAGGGGAATCGCCTCTCCTGTCGCGATCAGGAGGGGAGAAGGGGCTCAGAGGAAGCGGTGCCGGGACCCTCGGTGTTCCCCTCGGGGGAACCCGGCGTGTCGGGGGACTTCTGGGGGTCGCAGGAAGGCTGTCAGGGACCGTCTCGCCCTTCAGGGCGGAACAGGGGACTTCCCTTGAGACGCCGTCGCGGGCAAGGGCCTCATCTTGCCAAGCGGTGGGAACCACGTGGTTTTTCTCGAGTTGCGGCGGCATTCTCGAGTTACGACGGGGATCTCAGCCTTCCCCTTGGGTTGGCCCTGGGAAGCCCAATCTTCCCCTCGGGTTGCGAGGGAAAGCTGGGGGTGGCGCTCGAGTCACTGCAGGGCCTAAGAGACCTCACCTAAGCGTGTGTCCGGGACCTAATTTTCCTCTCCAGGGAAGGCAGGGATCTCGGGGTTGCATTCCAGGCTCCCCCGGGGAGTCAGGCCTCGTCTCGAGGGGAAGCCAAGGACTCCGCTCTCCTCTCGAGTCGCGACGCGGGTCTCTTGGAGCCCCCTGAGCGGCTTCAAGGGAGTCCAGCCTCCTCTTCCGTTTGGAGAGAGGACCCGGGATTGCTCTCCAGGCCATGCAGGAAAAGAAGGCCCTCAGCTCGCGAGGACGGGGGCGTCTCAGGGGTTTCCTCGAGCTGCGGCGCCCGTGGGGGTTTTCTCCCGAGGCACGACGAGGATCTCAGGGAGCCTCTCGTGCGGCGCCAGGGAAGTCAGGTCTCCATGCGCGTGGCGAGGGGGAGCGCGTCCTGGCTCTCGAGTCACGGGAGGGGACTAGGGCCTCGAGACGCGTTGAAGAAGGACTCTCGAGGTCTTTGTCGGGGGGCAGCGGGAAACCCTCGTGTCCCTCGCCTTCTGCCGGGGACCTTAGGGAACTTGCCAGGGTGCCTCTGAGAGGCGAGGGATCCTGTGGAGGTGGCGGGGCCCCTCGGGACTCCGCTGGGTCTGGCGCAACGGAAGAGGGCCTCACCTCGAGGGGAGGCAGGCACCTCAGGCTTCCTCTGCGTTTCGGACTCCGACCGCAGGGTCCCTGCAGAGTTGGGACAGGAGAGTCAGGCCTCGTCTTGTCTGAGGAAGGGAACCCCGCTGGCCTCTCGAGGTGCTCAGGGGGTCTCAGGCCCCTCGTCGAGCTGTGTGTGGAACCCGCGGGTCTTTGCGGACGATGCACGGGGGTGGCAGTGCCCCTTCGTGTTGTGCCTTCACCCACAGGGTTGCCTTCGAAGAGGGGTCCGGGCCTCGGGTCCTTCTCAAGAGCGGACCGGGGAATCGGGGGCGTTCGGCCTGCGGCCCCACCCACGTGGCTCGTCTCGAATTTCCTCGTGAGACCGGCCTCATCCTGAGGTGCGCCGGGAAGGCCGGGAACCCCTTCCAGACCACGCAGGGGAATCGCCTCTCCTGTCGCGATCAGGAGGGGAGAAGGGGCTCAGAGGAAGCGGTGCCGGGACCCTCGGTGTTCCCCTCGGGGGAACCCGGCGTGTCGGGGGACTTCTGGGGGTCGCAGGAAGGCTGTCAGGGACCGTCTCGCCCTTCAGGGCGGAACAGGGGACTTCCCTTGAGACGCCGTCGCGGGCAAGGGCCTCATCTTGCCAAGCGGTGGGAACCACGTGGTTTTTCTCGAGTTGCGGCGGCATTCTCGAGTTACGACGGGGATCTCAGCCTTCCCCTTGGGTTGGCCCTGGGAAGCCCAATCTTCCCCTCGGGTTGCGAGGGAAAGCTGGGGGTGGCGCTCGAGTCACTGCAGGGCCTAAGAGACCTCACCTAAGCGTGTGTCCGGGACCTAATTTTCCTCTCCAGGGAAGGCAGGGATCTCGGGGTTGCATTCCAGGCTCCCCCGGGGAGTCAGGCCTCGTCTCGAGGGGAAGCCAAGGACTCCGCTCTCCTCTCGAGTCGCGACGCGGGTCTCTTGGAGCCCCCTGAGCGGCCTCAAGGGAGTCCAGCCTCCTCTTCCGTTTGGAGAGAGGACCCGGGATTGCTCTCCAGGCCATGCAGGAAAAGAAGGCCCTCAGGTCGCGAGGACGGGGGCGTCTCAGGGGTTTCCTCGAGCTGCGGCGCCCGTGGGGGTTTTCTCCCGAGGCACGACGAGGATCTCAGGGAGCCTCTCGTGCGGCGCCAGGGAAGTCAGGTCTCCATGCGCGTGGCGAGGGGGAGCGCGTCCTGGCTCTCGAGTCACGGGAGGGGACTAGGGCCTCGAGACGCGTTGAAGAAGGACTCTCGAGGTCTTTGTCGGGGGGCGGCGGGAAACCCTCGTGTCCCTCGCCTTCTGCCGGGGACCTTAGGGAACTTGCCAGGGTGCCTCTGAGAGGCGAGGGATCCTGTGGAGGTGGCGGGGCCCCTCGGGACTCCGCTGGGTCTGGCGCAACGGAAGAGGGCCTCACCTCGAGGGGAGGCAGGCACCTCAGGCTTCCTCTGCGTTTCGGACTCCGACCGCAGGGTCCCTGCAGAGTTGGGACAGGAGAGTCAGGCCTCGTCTTGTCTGAGGAAGGGAACCCCGCTGGCCTCTCGAGGTGCTCAGGGGGTCTCAGGCCCCTCGTCGAGCTGTGTGTGGAACCCGCGGGTCTTTGCGGACGATGCACGGGGGTGGCAGTGCCCCTTCGTGTTGTGCCTTCACCCACAGGGTTGCCTTCGAAGAGGGGTCCGGGCCTCGGGTCCTTCTCAAGAGCGGACCGGGGAATCGGGGGCGTTCGGCCTGTGGCCCCACCCACGTGGCTCGTCTCGAATTTCCTCGTGAGACCGGCCTCATCCTGAGGTGCGCCGGGAAGGCCGGGAACCCCTTCCAGACCACGCAGGGGAATCGCCTCTCCTGTCGCGATCAGGAGGGGAGAAGGGGCTCAGAGGAAGCGGTGCCGGGACCCCCGGTGTTCCCCTCGGGGGAACCCGGCGTGTCGGGGGACTTTTGGGGGTCGCAGGAAGGCTGTCAGGGACCGTCTCGCCCTTCAGGGCGGAACAGGGGACTTCCCTTGAGACGCCGTCGCGGGCAAGGGCCTCATCTTGCCAAGCGGTGGGAACCACGTGGTTTTTCTCGAGTTGCGGCGGCATTCTCGAGTTACGACGGGGATCTCAGCCTTCCCCTTGGGTTGGCCCTGGGAAGCCCAATCTTCCCCTCGGGTTGCGAGGGAAAGCTGGGAGTGGCGCTCGAGTCACTGCAGGGCCTAAGAGACCTCACCTATGCGTGTGTCCGGGACCTAATTTTCCTCTCCAGGGAAGGCAGGGATCTCGGGGTTGCATTCCAGGCTCCCCCGGGGAGTCAGGCCTCGTCTCGAGGGGAAGCCAAGGACTCCGCTCTCCTCTCGAGTCGCGACGCGGGTCTCTTGGAGCCCCCTGAGCGGCCTCAAGGGAGTCCAGCCTCCTCTTCCGTTTGGAGAGAGGACCTGGGATTGCTCTCCAGGCCATGCAGGAAAAGAAGGCCCTCAGCTCGCGAGGACGGGGGCGTCTCAGGGGTTTCCTCGAGCTGCGGCGCCCGTGGGGGTTTTCTCCCGAGGCACGACGAGGATCTCAGGGAGCCTCTCGTGCGGCGCCAGGGAAGTCAGGTCTCCATGCGCGTGGCGAGGGGGAGCGCGTCCTGGCTCTCGAGTCACGGGAGGGGACTAGGGCCTCGAGACGCGTTGAAGAAGGACTCTCGAGGTCTTTGTCGGGGGGCGGCGGGAAACCCTCGTGTCCCTCGCCTTCTGCCGGGGACCTTAGGGAACTTGCCAGGGTGCCTCTGAGAGGCGAGGGATCCTGTGGAGGTGGCGGGGCCCCTCGGGACTCCGCTGGGTCTGGCGCAACGGAAGAGGGCCTCACCTCGAGGGGAGGCAGGCACCTCAGGCTTCCTCTGCGTTTCGGACTCCGACCGCAGGGTCCCTGCAGAGTTGGGACAGGAGAGTCAGGCCTCGTCTTGTCTGAGGAAGGGAACCCCGCTGGCCTCTCGAGGTGCTCAGGGGGTCTCAGGCCCCTCGTCGAGCTGTGTGTGGAACCCGCGGGTCTTTGCGGACGATGCACGGGGGTGGCAGTGCCCCTTCGTGTTGTGCCTTCACCCACAGGGTTGCCTTCGAAGAGGGGTCCGGGCCTCGGGTCCTTCTCAAGAGCGGACCGGGGAATCGGGGGCGTTCGGCCTGTGGCCCCACCCACGTGGCTCGTCTCGAATTTCCTCGTGAGACCGGCCTCATCCTGAGGTGCGCCGGGAAGGCCGGGAACCCCTTCCAGACCACGCAGGGGAATCGCCTCTCCTGTCGCGATGAGGAGGGGAGAAGGGGCTCAGAGGAAGCGGTGCCGGGACCCTCGGTGTTCCCCTCGGGGGAACCCGGCGTGTCGGGGGACTTCTGGGGGTCGCAGGAAGGCTGTCAGGGACCGTCTCGCCCTTCAGGGCGGAACAGGGGACTTCCCTTGAGACGCCGTCGCGGGCAAGGGCCTCATCTTGCCAAGCGGTGGGAACCACGTGGTTTTTCTCGAGTTGCGGCGGCGTTCTCGAGTTACGACGGGGATCTCAGCCTTCCCCTTGGGTTGGCCCTGGGAAGCCCAATCTTCCCCTCGGGTTGCGAGGGAAAGCTGGGGGTGGCGCTCGAGTCACTGCAGGGCCGAAGAGACCTCACCTAAGCGTGTGTCCGGGACCTAATTTTCCTCTCCAGGGAAGGCAGGGATCTCGGGGTTGCATTCCAGGCTCCCCCGGGGAGTCAGGCCTCGTCTCGAGGGGAAGCCAAGGACTCCGCTCTCCTCTCGAGTCGCGACGCGGGTCTCTTGGAGCCCCCTGAGCGGCCTCAAGGGAGTCCAGCCTCCTCTTCCGTTTGGAGAGAGGACCCGGGATTGCTCTCCAGGCCATGCAGGAAAAGAAGGCCCTCAGCTCGCGAGGACGGGGGCGTCTCAGGGGTTTCCTCGAGCTGCGGCGCCCGTGGGGGTTTTCTCCCGAGGCACGACGAGGATCTCAGGGAGCCTCTCGTGCGGCGCCAGGGAAGTCAGGTCTCCATGCGCGTGGCGAGGGGGAGCGCGTCCTGGCTCTCGAGTCACGGGAGGGGACTAGGGCCTCGAGACGCGTTGAAGAAGGACTCTCGAGGTCTTTGTCGGGGGGCGGCGGGAAACCCTCGTGTCCCTCGCCTTCTGCCGGGGACCTTAGGGAACTTGCCAGGGTGCCTCTGAGAGGCGAGGGATCCTGTGGAGGTGGCGGGGCCCCTCGGGACTCCGCTGGGTCTGGCGCAACGGAAGAGGGCCTCACCTCGAGGGGAGGCAGGCACCTCAGGCTTCCTCTGCGTTTCGGACTCCGACCGCAGGGTCCCTGCAGAGTTGGGACAGGAGAGTCAGGCCTCGTCTTGTCTGAGGAAGGGAACCCCGCTGGCCTCTCGAGTTGCTCAGGGGGTCTCAGGCCCCTCGTCGAGCTGTGTGTGGAACCCGCGGGTCTTTGCGGACGATGCACGGGGGTGGCAGTGCCCCTTCGTGTTGTGCCTTCACCCACAGGGTTGCCTTCGAAGAGGGGTCCGGGCCTCGGGTCCTTCTCAAGAGCGGACCGGGGAATCGGGGGCGTTCGGCCTGCGGCCCCACCCATGTGGCTCGTCTCGAATTTCCTCGTGAGACCGGCCTCATCCTGAGGTGCGCCGGGAAGGCCGGGAACCCCTTCCAGACCACGCAGGGGAATCGCCTCTCCTGTCGCGATCAGGAGGGGAGAAGGGGCTCAGAGGAAGCGGTGCCGGGACCCTCGGTGTTCCCCTCGGGGGAACCCGGCGTGTCGGGGGACTTCTGGGGGTCGCAGGAAGGCTGTCAGGGACCGTCTCGCCCTTCAGGGCGGAACAGGGGACTTCCCTTGAGACGCCGTCGCGGGCAAGGGCCTCATCTTGCCAAGCGGTGGGAACCACGTGGTTTTTCTCGAGTTGCGGCGGCATTCTCGAGTTACGACGGGGATCTCAGCCTTCCCCTTGGGTTGGCCCTGGGAAGCCCAATCTTCCCCTCGGGTTGCGAGGGAAAGCTGGGGGTGGCGCTCGAGTCACTGCAGGGCCTAAGAGACCTCACCTAAGCGTGTGTCCGGGACCTAATTTTCCTCTCCAGGGAAGGCAGGGATCTCGGGGTTGCATTCCAGGCTCCCCCGGGGAGTCAGGCCTCGTCTCGAGGGGAAGCCAAGGACTCCGCTCTCCTCTCGAGTCGCGACGCGGGTCTCTTGGAGCCCCCTGAGCGGCCTCAAGGGAGTCCAGCCTCCTCTTCCGTTTGGAGAGAGGACCCGGGATTGCTCTCCAGGCCATGCAGGAAAAGAAGGCCCTCAGCTCGCGAGGACGGGGGCGTCTCAGGGGTTTCCTCGAGCTGCGGCGCCCGTGGGGGTTTTCTCCCGAGGCACGACGAGGATCTCAGGGAGCCTCTCGTGCGGCGCCAGGGAAGTCAGGTCTCCATGCGCGTGGCGAGGGGGAGCGCGTCCTGGCTCTCGAGTCACGGGAGGGGACTAGGGCCTCGAGACGCGTTGAAGAAGGACTCTCGAGGTCTTTGTCGGGGGGCGGCGGGAAACCCTCGTGTCCCTCGCCTTCTGCCGGGGACCTTAGGGAACTTGCCAGGGTGCCTCTGAGAGGCGAGGGATCCTGTGGAGGTGGCGGGGCCCCTCGGGACTCCGCTGGGTCTGGCGCAACGGAAGAGGGCCTCACCTCGAGGGGAGGCAGGCACCTCAGGCTTCCTCTGCGTTTCGGACTCCGACCGCAGGGTCCCTGCAGAGTTGGGACAGGAGAGTCAGGCCTCGTCTTGTCTGAGGAAGGGAACCCCGCTGGCCTCTCGAGTTGCTCAGGGGGTCTCAGGCCCCTCGTCGAGCTGTGTGTGGAACCCGCGGGTCTTTGCGGACGATGCACGGGGGTGGCAGTGCCCCTTCGTGTTGTGCCTTCACCCACAGGGTTGCCTTCGAAGAGGGGTCCGGGCCTCGGGTCCTTCTCAAGAGCGGACCGGGGAATCGGGGGCGTTCGGCCTGTGGCCCCACCCACGTGGCTCGTCTCGAATTTCCTCGTGAGACCGGCCTCATCCTGAGGTGCGCCGGGAAGGCCGGGAACCCCTTCCAGACCACGCAGGGGAATCGCCTCTCCTGTCGCGATCAGGAGGGGAGAAGGGGCTCAGAGGAAGCGGTGCCGGGACCCTCGGTGTTCCCCTCGGGGGAACCCGGCGTGTCGGGGGACTTCTGGGGGTCGCAGGAAGGCTGTCAGGGACCGTCTCGCCCTTCAGGGCGGAACAGGGGACTTCCCTTGAGACGCCGTCGCGGGCAAGGGCCTCATCTTGCCAAGCGGTGGGAACCACGTGGTTTTTCTCGAGTTGCGGCGGCATTCTCGAGTTACGACGGGGATCTCAGCCTTCCCCTTGGGTTGGCCCTGGGAAGCCCAATCTTCCCCTCGGGTTGCGAGGGAAAGCTGGGGGTGGCGCTCGAGTCACTGCAGGGCCTAAGAGACCTCACCTAAGCGTGTGTCCGGGACCTAATTTTCCTCTCCAGGGAAGGCAGGGATCTCGGGGTTGCATTCCAGGCTCCCCCGGGGAGTCAGGCCTCGTCTCGAGGGGAAGCCAAGGACTCCGCTCTCCTCTCGAGTCGCGACGCGGGTCTCTTGGAGCCCCCTGAGCGGCCTCAAGGGAGTCCAGCCTCCTCTTCCGTTTGGAGAGAGGACCCGGGATTGCTCTCCAGGCCATGCAGGAAAAGAAGGCCCTCAGCTCGCGAGGACGGGGGCGTCTCAGGGGTTTCCTCGAGCTGCGGCGCCCGTGGGGGTTTTCTCCCGAGGCACGACGAGGATCTCAGGGAGCCTCTCGTGCGGCGCCAGGGAAGTCAGGTCTCCATGCGCGTGGCGAGGGGGAGCGCGTCCTGGCTCTCGAGTCACGGGAGGGGACTAGGGCCTCGAGACGCGTTGAAGAAGGACTCTCGAGGTCTTTGTCGGGGGGCGGCGGGAAACCCTCGTGTCCCTCGCCTTCTGCCGGGGACCTTAGGGAACTTGCCAGGGTGCCTCTGAGAGGCGAGGGATCCTGTGGAGGTGGCGGGGCCCCTCGGGACTCCGCTGGGTCTGGCGCAACGGAAGAGGGCCTCACCTCGAGGGGAGGCAGGCACCTCAGGCTTCCTCTGCGTTTCGGACTCCGACCGCAGGGTCCCTGCAGAGTTGGGACAGGAGAGTCAGGCCTCGTCTTGTCTGAGGAAGGGAACCCCGCTGGCCTCTCGAGTTGCTCAGGGGGTCTCAGGCCCCTCGTCGAGCTGTGTGTGGAACCCGCGGGTCTTTGCGGACGATGCACGGGGGTGGCAGTGCCCCTTCGTGTTGTGCCTTCACCCACAGGGTTGCCTTCGAAGAGGGGTCCGGGCCTCGGGTCCTTCTCAAGAGCGGACCGGGGAATCGGGGGCGTTCGGCCTGCGGCCCCACCCACGTGGCTCGTCTCGAATTACCTCGTGAGACCGGCCTCATCCTGAGGTGCGCCGGGAAGGCCGGGAACCCCTTCCAGACCACGCAGGGGAATCGCCTCTCCTGTCGCGATCAGGAGGGGAGAAGGGGCTCAGAGGAAGCGGTGCCGGGACCCTCGGTGTTCCCCTCGGGGGAACCCGGCGTGTCGGGGGACTTTTGGGGGTCGCAGGAAGGCTGTCAGGGACCGTCTCGCCCTTCAGGGCGGAACAGGGGACTTCCCTTGAGACGCCGTCGCGGGCAAGGGCCTCATCTTGCCAAGCGGTGGGAACCACGTGGTTTTTCTCGAGTTGCGGCGGCATTCTCGAGTTACGATGGGGATCTCAGCCTTCCCCTTGGGTTGGCCCTGGGAAGCCCAATCTTCCCCTCGGGTTGCGAGGGAAAGCTGGGGGTGGCGCTCGAGTCACTGCAGGGCCTAAGAGACCTCACCTAAGCGTGTGTCCGGGACCTAATTTTCCTCTCCAGGGAAGGCAGGGATCTCGGGGTTGCATTCCAGGCTCCCCCGGGGAGTCAGGCCTCGTCTCGAGGGGAAGCCAAGGACTCCGCTCTCCTCTCGAGTCGCGACGCGGGTCTCTTGGAGCCCCCTGAGCGGCCTCAAGGGAGTCCAGCCTCCTCTTCCGTTTGGAGAGAGGACCCGGGATTGCTCTCCAGGCCATGCAGGAAAAGAAGGCCCTCAGCTCGCGAGGACGGGGGCGTCTCAGGGGTTTCCTCGAGCTGCGGCGCCCGTGGGGGTTTTCTCCCGAGGCACGACGAGGATCTCAGGGAGCCTCTCGTGCGGCGCCAGGGAAGTCAGGTCTCCATGCGCGTGGCGAGGGGGAGCGCGTCCTGGCTCTCGAGTCACGGGAGGGGACTAGGGCCTCGAGACGCCTTGAAGAAGGACTCTCGAGGTCTTTGTCGGGGGGCGGCGGGAAACCCTCGTGTCCCTCGTCTTCTGCCGGGGACCTTAGGGAACTTGCCAGGGTGCCTCTGAGAGGCGAGGGATCCTGTGGAGGTGGCGGGGCCCCTCGGGACTCCGCTGGGTCTGGCGCAACGGAAGAGGGCCTCACCTCGAGGGGAGGCAGGCACCTCAGGCTTCCTCTGCGTTTCGGACTCCGACCGCAGGGTCCCTGCAGAGTTGGGACAGGAGAGTCAGGCCTCGTCTTGTCTGAGGAAGGGAACCCCGCTGGCCTCTCGACTTGCTCAGGGGGTCTCAGGCCCCTCGTCGAGCTGTGTGTGGAACCCGCGGGTCTTTGCGGACGATGCACGGGGGTGGCAGTGCCCCTTCGTGTTGTGCCTTCACCCACAGGGTTGCCTTCGAAGAGGGGTCCGGGCCTCGGGTCCTTCTCAAGAGCGGACCGGGGAATCGGGGGCATTCGGCCTGCGGCCCCACCCACGTGGCTCGTCTCGAATTTCCTCGTGAGACCGGCCTCATCCTGAGGTGCGCCGGGAAGGCCGGGAACCCCTTCCAGACCACGCAGGGGAATCGCCTCTCCTGTCGCGATCAGGAGGGGAGAAGGGGCTCAGAGGAAGCGGTGCCGGGACCCTCGGTGTTCCCCTCGGGGGAACCCGGCGTGTCGGGGGACTTTTGGGGGTCGCAGGAAGGCTGTCAGGGACCGTCTCGCCCTTCAGGGCGGAACAGGGGACTTCCCTTGAGACGCCGTCGCGGGCAAGGGCCTCATCTTGCCAAGCGGTGGGAACCACGTGGTTTTTCTCGAGTTGCGGCGGCATTCTCGAGTTACGACGGGGATCTCAGCCTTCCCCTTGGGTTGGCCCTGGGAAGCCCAATCTTCCCCTCGGGTTGCGAGGGAAAGCTGGGGGTGGCGCTCGAGTCACTGCAGGGCCTAAGAGACCTCACCTAAGCGTGTGTCCGGGACCTAATTTTCCTCTCCAGGGAAGGCAGGGATCTCGGGGTTGCATTCCAGGCTCCCCCGGGGAGTCAGGCCTCGTCTCGAGGGGAAGCCAAGGACTCCGCTCTCCTCTCGAGTCGCGACGCGGGTCTCTTGGAGCCCCCTGAGCGGCCTCAAGGGAGTCCAGCCTCCTCTTCCGTTTGGAGAGAGGACCCGGGATTGCTCTCCAGGCCATGCAGGAAAAGAAGGCCCTCAGCTCGCGAGGACGGGGGCGTCTCAGGGGTTTCCTCGAGCTGCGGCGCCCGTGGGGGTTTTCTCCCGAGGCACGACGAGGATCTCAGGGAGCCTCTCGTGCGGCGCCAGGGAAGTCAGGTCTCCATGCGCGTGGCGAGGGGGAGCGCGTCCTGGCTCTCGAGTCACGGGAGGGGACTAGGGCCTCGAGACGCGTTGAAGAAGGACTCTCGAGGTCTTTGTCGGGGGGCGGCGGGAAACCCTCGTGTCCCTCGCCTTCTGCCGGGGACCTTAGGGAACTTGCCAGGGTGCCTCTGAGAGGCGAGGGATCCTGTGGAGGTGGCGGGGCCCCTCGGGACTCCGCTGGGTCTGGCGCAACGGAAGAGGGCCTCACCTCGAGGGGAGGCAGGCACCTCAGGCTTCCTCTGCGTTTCGGACTCCGACCGCAGGGTCCCTGCAGAGTTGGGACAGGAGAGTCAGGCCTCGTCTTGTCTGAGGAAGGGAACCCCGCTGGCCTCTCGAGTTGCTCAGGGGGTCTCAGGCCCCTCGTCGAGCTGTGTGTGGAACCCGCGGGTCTTTGCGGACGATGCACGGGGGTGGCAGTGCCCCTTCGTGTTGTGCCTTCACCCACAGGGTTGCCTTCGAAGAGGGGTCCGGGCCTCGGGTCCTTCTCAAGAGCGGACCGGGGAATCGGGGGCGTTCGGCCTGCGGCCCCACCCACGTGGCGCGTCTCGAATTTCCTCGTGAGACCGGCCTCATCCTGAGGTGCGCCGGGAAGGCCGGGAACCCCTTCCAGACCACGCAGGGGAATCGCCTCTCCTGTCGCGATCAGGAGGGGAGAAGGGGCTCAGAGGAAGCGGTGCCGGGACCCTCGGTGTTCCCCTCGGGGGAACCCGGCGTGTCGGGGGACTTCTGGGGGTCGCAGGAAGGCTGTCAGGGACCGTCTCGCCCTTCAGGGCGGAACAGGGGACTTCCCTTGAGACGCCGTCGCGGGCAAGGGCCTCATCTTGCCAAGCGGTGGGAACCACGTGGTTTTTCTCGAGTTGCGGCGGCATTCTCGAGTTACGACGGGGATCTCAGCCTTCCCCTTGGGTTGGCCCTGGGAAGCCCAATCTTCCCCTCGGGTTGCGAGGGAAAGCTGGGGGTGGCGCTCGAGTCACTGCAGGGCCTAAGAGACCTCACCTAAGCGTGTGTCCGGGACCTAATTTTCCTCTCCAGGGAAGGCAGGGATCTCGGGGTTGCATTCCAGGCTCCCCCGGGGAGTCAGGCCTCGTCTCGAGGGGAAGCCAAGGACTCCGCTCTCCTCTCGAGTCGCGACGCGGGTCTCTTGGAGCCCCCTGAGCGGCCTCAAGGGAGTCCAGCCTCCTCTTCCGTTTGGAGAGAGGACCCGGGATTGCTCTCCAGGCCATGCAGGAAAAGAAGGCCCTCAGCTCGCGAGGACGGGGGCGTCTCAGGGGTTTCCTCGAGCTGCGGCGCCCGTGGGGGTTTTCTCCCGAGGCACGACGAGGATCTCAGGGAGCCTCTCGTGCGGCGCCAGGGAAGTCAGGTCTCCATGCGCGTGGCGAGGGGGAGCGCGTCCTGGCTCTCGAGTCACGGGAGGGGACTAGGGCCTCGAGACGCGTTGAAGAAGGACTCTCGAGGTCTTTGTCGGGGGGCGGCGGGAAACCCTCGTGTCCCTCGCCTTCTGCCGGGGACCTTAGGAAACTTCCCAGGGTGCCTCTGAGAGGCGAGGGATCCTGTGGAGGTGGCGGGGCCCCTCGGGACTCCGCTGGGTCTGGCGCAACGGAAGAGGGCCTCACCTCGAGGGGAGGCAGGCACCTCAGGCTTCCTCTGCGTTTCGGACTCCGACCGCAGGGTCCCTGCAGAGTTGGGACAGGAGAGTCAGGCCTCGTCTTGTCTGAGGAAGGGAACCCCGCTGGCCTCTCGAGTTGCTCAGGGGGTCTCAGGCCCCTCGTCGAGCTGGGTGTGGAACCCGCGGGTCTTTGCGGACGATGCACGGGGGTGGCAGTGCCCCTTCGTGTTGTGCCTTCACCCACAGGGTTGCCTTCGAAGAGGGGTCCGGGCCTCGGGTCCTTCTCAAGAGCGGACCGGGGAATCGGGGGCGTTCGGCCTGCGGCCCCACCCACGTGGCTCGTCTCGAATTTCCTCGTGAGACCGGCCTCATCCTGAGGTGCGCCGGGAAGGCCGGGAACCCCTTCCAGACCACGCAGGGGAATCGCCTCTCCTGTCGCGATCAGGAGGGGAGAAGGGGCTCAGAGGAAGCGGTGCCGGGACCCTCGGTGTTCCCCTCGGGGGAACCCGGCGTGTCGGGGGACTTTTGGGGGTCGCAGGAAGGCTGTCAGGGACCGTCTCGCCCTTCAGGGCGGAACAGGGGACTTCCCTTGAGACGCCGTCGCGGGCAAGGGCCTCATCTTGCCAAGCGGTGGGAACCACGTGGTTTTTCTCGAGTTGCGGCGGCATTCTCGAGTTACGACGGGGATCTCAGCCTTCCCCTTGGGTTGGCCCTGGGAAGCCCAATCTTCCCCTCGGGTTGCGAGGGAAAGCTGGGGGTGGCGCTCGAGTCACTGCAGGGCCTAAGAGACCTCACCTAGGCGTGTGTCCGGGACCTAATTTTCCTCTCCAGGGAAGGCAGGGATCTCGGGGTTGCATTCCAGGCTCCCCCGGGGAGTCAGGCCTCGTCTCGAGGGGAAGCCAAGGACTCCGCTCTCCTCTCGAGTCGCGACGCGGGTCTCTTGGAGCCCCCTGAGCGGCCTCAAGGGAGTCCAGCCTCCTCTTCCGTTTGGAGAGAGGACCCGGGATTGCTCTCCAGGCCATGCAGGAAAAGAAGGCCCTCAGCTCGCGAGGACGGGGGCGTCTCAGGGGTTTCCTCGAGCTGCGGCGCCCGTGGGGGTTTTCTCCCGAGGCACGACGAGGATCTCAGGGAGCCTCTCGTGCGGCGCCAGGGAAGTCAGGTCTCCATGCGCGTGGCGAGGGGGAGCGCGTCCTGGCTCTCGAGTCACGGGAGGGGACTAGGGCCTCGAGACGCGTTGAAGAAGGACTCTCGAGGTCTTTGTCGGGGGGCGGCGGGAAACCCTCGTGTCCCTCGCCTTCTGCCGGGGACCTTAGGGAACCTCCCAGGGTGCCTCTGAGAGGCGAGGGATCCTGTGGAGGTGGCGGGGCCCCTCGGGACTCCGCTGGGTCTGGCGCAACGGAAGAGGGCCTCACCTCGAGGGGAGGCAGGCACCTCAGGCTTCCTCTGCGTTTCGGACTCCGACCGCAGGGTCCCTGCAGAGTTGGGACAGGAGAGTCAGGCCTCGTCTTGTCTGAGGAAGGGAACCCCGCTGGCCTCTCGAGTTGCTCAGGGGGTCTCAGGCCCCTCGTCGAGCTGTGTGTGGAACCCGCGGGTCTTTGCGGACGATGCACGGGGGTGGCAGTGCCCCTTCGTGTTGTGCCTTCACCCACAGGGTTGCCTTCGAAGAGGGGTCCGGGCCTCGGGTCCTTCTCAAGAGCGGACCGGGGAATCGGGGGCATTCGGCCTGCGGCCCCACCCACGTGGCTCGTCTCGAATTTCCTCGTGAGACCGGCCTCATCCTGAGGTGCGCCGGGAAGGCCGGGAACCCCTTCCAGACCACGCAGGGGAATCGCCTCTCCTGTCGCGATCAGGAGGGGAGAAGGGGCTCAGAGGAAGCGGTGCCGGGACCCTCGGTGTTCCCCTCGGGGGAACCCGGCGTGTCGGGGGACTTTTGGGGGTCGCAGGAAGGCTGTCAGGGACCGTCTCGCCCTTCAGGGCGGAACAGGGGACTTCCCTTGAGACGCCGTCGCGGGCAAGGGCCTCATCTTGCCAAGCGGTGGGAACCACGTGGTTTTTCTCGAGTTGCGGCGGCATTCTCGAGTTACGACGGGGATCTCAGCCTTCCCCTTGGGTTGGCCCTGGGAAGCCCAATCTTCCCCTCGGGTTGCGAGGGAAAGCTGGGGGTGGCGCTCGAGTCACTGCAGGGCCTAAGAGACCTCACCTAAGCGTGTGTCCGGGACCTAATTTTCCTCTCCAGGGAAGGCAGGGATCTCGGGGTTGCATTCCAGGCTCCCCCGGGGAGTCAGGCCTCGTCTCGAGGGGAAGCCAAGGACTCCGCTCTCCTCTCGAGTCGCGACGCGGGTCTCTTGGAGCCCCCTGAGCGGCCTCAAGGGAGTCCAGCCTCCTCTTCCGTTTGGAGAGAGGACCCGGGATTGCTCTCCAGGCCATGCAGGAAAAGAAGGCCCTCAGCTCGCGAGGACGGGGGCGTCTCAGGGGTTTCCTCGAGCTGCGGCGCCCGTGGGGGTTTTCTCCCGAGGCACGACGAGGATCTCAGGGAGCCTCTCGTGCGGCGCCAGGGAAGTCAGGTCTCCATGCGCGTGGCGAGGGGGAGCGCGTCCTGGCTCTCGAGTCACGGGAGGGGACTAGGGCCTCGAGACGCGTTGAAGAAGGACTCTCGAGGTCTTTGTCGGGGGGCGGCGGGAAACCCTCGTGTCCCTCGCCTTCTGCCGGGGACCTTAGGGAACTTGCCAGGGTGCCTCTGAGAGGCGAGGGATCCTGTGGAGGTGGCGGGGCCCCTCGGGACTCCGCTGGGTCTGGCGCAACGGAAGAGGGCCTCACCTCGAGGGGAGGCAGGCACCTCAGGCTTCCTCTGCGTTTCGGACTCCGACCGCAGGGTCCCTGCAGAGTTGGGACAGGAGAGTCAGGCCTCGTCTTGTCTGAGGAAGGGAACCCCGCTGGCCTCTCGAGTTGCTCAGGGGGTCTCAGGCCCCTCGTCGAGCTGTGTGTGGAACCCGCGGGTCTTTGCGGACGATGCACGGGGGTGGCAGTGCCCCTTCGTGTTGTGCCTTCACCCACAGGGTTGCCTTCGAAGAGGGGTCCGGGCCTCGGGTCCTTCTCAAGAGCGGACCGGGGAATCGGGGGCGTTCGGCCTGCGGCCCCACCCACGTGGCGCGTCTCGAATTTCCTCGTGAGACCGGCCTCATCCTGAGGTGCGCCGGGAAGGCCGGGAACCCCTTCCAGACCACGCAGGGGAATCGCCTCTCCTGTCGCGATCAGGAGGGGAGAAGGGGCTCAGAGGAAGCGGTGCCGGGACCCTCGGTGTTCCCCTCGGGGGAACCCGGCGTGTCGGGGGACTTCTGGGGGTCGCAGGAAGGCTGTCAGGGACCGTCTCGCCCTTCAGGGCGGAACAGGGGACTTCCCTTGAGACGCCGTCGCGGGCAAGGGCCTCATCTTGCCAAGCGGTGGGAACCACGTGGTTTTTCTCGAGTTGCGGCGGCATTCTCGAGTTACGACGGGGATCTCAGCCTTCCCCTTGGGTTGGCCCTGGGAAGCCCAATCTTCCCCTCGGGTTGCGAGGGAAAGCTGGGGGTGGCGCTCGAGTCACTGCAGGGCCTAAGAGACCTCACCTAAGCGTGTGTCCGGGACCTAATTTTCCTCTCCAGGGAAGGCAGGGATCTCGGGGTTGCATTCCAGGCTCCCCCGGGGAGTCAGGCCTCGTCTCGAGGGGAAGCCAAGGACTCCGCTCTCCTCTCGAGTCGCGACGCGGGTCTCTTGGAGCCCCCTGAGCGGCCTCAAGGGAGTCCAGCCTCCTCTTCCGTTTGGAGAGAGGACCCGGGATTGCTCTCCAGGCCATGCAGGAAAAGAAGGCCCTCAGCTCGCGAGGACGGGGGCGTCTCAGGGGTTTCCTCGAGCTGCGGCGCCCGTGGGGGTTTTCTCCCGAGGCACGACGAGGATCTCAGGGAGCCTCTCGTGCGGCGCCAGGGAAGTCAGGTCTCCATGCGCGTGGCGAGGGGGAGCGCGTCCTGGCTCTCGAGTCACGGGAGGGGACTAGGGCCTCGAGACGCGTTGAAGAAGGACTCTCGAGGTCTTTGTCGGGGGGCGGCGGGAAACCCTCGTGTCCCTCGCCTTCTGCCGGGGACCTTAGGGAACTTCCCAGGGTGCCTCTGAGAGGCGAGGGATCCTGTGGAGGTGGCGGGGCCCCTCGGGACTCCGCTGGGTCTGGCGCAACGGAAGAGGGCCTCACCTCGTGGGGAGGCAGGCACCTCAGGCTTCCTCTGCGTTTCGGACTCCGACCGCAGGGTCCCTGCAGAGTTGGGACAGGAGAGTCAGGCCTCGTCTTGTCTGAGGAAGGGAACCCCGCTGGCCTCTCGAGTTGCTCAGGGGGTCTCAGGCCCCTCGTCGAGCTGGGTGTGGAACCCGCGGGTCTTTGCGGACGATGCACGGGGGTGGCAGTGCCCCTTCGTGTTGTGCCTTCACCCACAGGGTTGCCTTCGAAGAGGGGTCCGGGCCTCGGGTCCTTCTCAAGAGCGGACCGGGGAATCGGGGGCGTTCGGCCTGCGGCCCCACCCACGTGGCTCGTCTCGAATTTCCTCGTGAGACCGGCCTCATCCTGAGGTGCGCCGGGAAGGCCGGGAACCCCTTCCAGACCACGCAGGGGAATCGCCTCTCCTGTCGCGATCAGGAGGGGAGAAGGGGCTCAGAGGAAGCGGTGCCGGGACCCTCGGTGTTCCCCTCGGGGGAACCCGGCGTGTCGGGGGACTTTTGGGGGTCGCAGGAAGGCTGTCAGGGACCGTCTCGCCCTTCAGGGCGGAACAGGGGACTTCCCTTGAGACGCCGTCGCGGGCAAGGGCCTCATCTTGCCAAGCGGTGGGAACCACGTGGTTTTTCTCGAGTTGCGGCGGCATTCTCGAGTTACGACGGGGATCTCAGCCTTCCCCTTGGGTTGGCCCTGGGAAGCCCAATCTTCCCCTCGGGTTGCGAGGGAAAGCTGGGGGTGGCGCTCGAGTCACTGCAGGGCCTAAGAGACCTCACCTAGGCGTGTGTCCGGGACCTAATTTTCCTCTCCAGGGAAGGCAGGGATCTCGGGGTTGCATTCCAGGCTCCCCCGGGGAGTCAGGCCTCGTCTCGAGGGGAAGCCAAGGACTCCGCTCTCCTCTCGAGTCGCGACGCGGGTCTCTTGGAGCCCCCTGAGCGGCCTCAAGGGAGTCCAGCCTCCTCTTCCGTTTGGAGAGAGGACCCGGGATTGCTCTCCAGGCCATGCAGGAAAAGAAGGCCCTCAGCTCGCGAGGACGGGGGCGTCTCAGGGGTTTCCTCGAGCTGCGGCGCCCGTGGGGGTTTTCTCCCGAGGCACGACGAGGATCTCAGGGAGCCTCTCGTGCGGCGCCAGGGAAGTCAGGTCTCCATGCGCGTGGCGAGGGGGAGCGCGTCCTGGCTCTCGAGTCACGGGAGGGGACTAGGGCCTCGAGACGCGTTGAAGAAGGACTCTCGAGGTCTTTGTCGGGGGGCGGCGGGAAACCCTCGTGTCCCTCGCCTTCTGCCGGGGACCTTAGGGAACCTCCCAGGGTGCCTCTGAGAGGCGAGGGATCCTGTGGAGGTGGCGGGGCCCCTCGGGACTCCGCTGGGTCTGGCGCAACGGAAGAGGGCCTCACCTCGAGGGGAGGCAGGCACCTCAGGCTTCCTCTGCGTTTCGGACTCCGACCGCAGGGTCCCTGCAGAGTTGGGACAGGAGAGTCAGGCCTCGTCTTGTCTGAGGAAGGGAACCCCGCTGGCCTCTCGAGTTGCTCAGGGGGTCTCAGGCCCCTCGTCGAGCTGTGTGTGGAACCCGCGGGTCTTTGCGGACGATGCACGGGGGTGGCAGTGCCCCTTCGTGTTGTGCCTTCACCCACAGGGTTGCCTTCGAAGAGGGGTCCGGGCCTCGGGTCCTTCTCAAGAGCGGACCGGGGAATCGGGGGCGTTCGGCCTGTGGCCCCACCCACGTGGCTCGTCTCGAATTTCCTCGTGAGACCGGCCTCATCCTGAGGTGCGCCGGGAAGGCCGGGAACCCCTTCCAGACCACGCAGGGGAATCGCCTCTCCTGTCGCGATCAGGAGGGGAGAAGGGGCTCAGAGGAAGCGGTGCCGGGACCCTCGGTGTTCCCCTCGGGGGAACCCGGCGTGTCGGGGGACTTTTGGGGGTCGCAGGAAGGCTGTCAGGGACCGTCTCGCCCTTCAGGGCGGAACAGGGGACTTCCCTTGAGACGCCGTCGCGGGCAAGGGCCTCATCTTGCCAAGCGGTGGGAACCACGTGGTTTTTCTCGAGTTGCGGCGGCATTCTCGAGTTACGACGGGGATCTCAGCCTTCCCCTTGGGTTGGCCCTGGGAAGCCCAATCTTCCCCTCGGGTTGCGAGGGAAAGCTGGGGGTGGCGCTCGAGTCACTGCAGGGCCTAAGAGACCTCACCTAAGCGTGTGTCCGGGACCTAATTTTCCTCTCCAGGGAAGGCAGGGATCTCGGGGTTGCATTCCAGGCTCCCCCGGGGAGTCAGGCCTCGTCTCGAGGGGAAGCCAAGGACTCCGCTCTCCTCTCGAGTCGCGACGCGGGTCTCTTGGAGCCCCCTGAGCGGCCTCAAGGGAGTCCAGCCTCCTCTTCCGTTTGGAGAGAGGACCCGGGATTGCTCTCCAGGCCATGCAGGAAAAGAAGGCCCTCAGCTCGCGAGGACGGGGGCGTCTCAGGGGTTTCCTCGAGCTGCGGCGCCCGTGGGGGTTTTCTCCCGAGGCACGACGAGGATCTCAGGGAGCCTCTCGTGCGGCGCCAGGGAAGTCAGGTCTCCATGCGCGTGGCGAGGGGGAGCGCGTCCTGGCTCTCGAGTCACGGGAGGGGACTAGGGCCTCGAGACGCGTTGAAGAAGGACTCTCGAGGTCTTTGTCGGGGGGCGGCGGGAAACCCTCGTTTCCCTCGCCTTCTGCCGGGGACCTTAGGGAACTTCCCAGGGTGCCTCTGAGAGGCGAGGGATCCTGTGGAGGTGGCGGGGCCCCTCGGGACTCCGCTGGGTCTGGCGCAACGGAAGAGGGCCTCACCTCGAGGGGAGGCAGGCACCTCAGGCTTCCTCTGCGTTTCGGACTCCGACCGCAGGGTCCCTGCAGAGTTGGGACAGGAGAGTCAGGCCTCGTCTTGTCTGAGGAAGGGAACCCCGCTGGCCTCTCGAGTTGCTCAGGGGGTCTCAGGCCCCTCGTCGAGCTGTGTGTGGAACCCGCGGGTCTTTGCGGACGATGCACGGGGGTGGCAGTGCCCCTTCGTGTTGTGCCTTCACCCACAGGGTTGCCTTCGAAGAGGGGTCCGGGCCTCGGGTCCTTCTCAAGAGCGGACCGGGGAATCGGGGGCGTTCGGCCTGTGGCCCCACCCACGTGGCTCGTCTCGAATTTCCTCGTGAGACCGGCCTCATCCTGAGGTGCGCCGGGAAGGCCGGGAACCCCTTCCAGACCACGCAGGGGAATCGCCTCTCCTGTCGCGATCAGGAGGGGAGAAGGGGCTCAGAGGAAGCGGTGCCGGGACCCTCGGTGTTCCCCTCGGGGGAACCCGGCGTGTCGGGGGACTTTTGGGGGTCGCAGGAAGGCTGTCAGGGACCGTCTCGCCCTTCAGGGCGGAACAGGGGACTTCCCTTGAGACGCCGTCGCGGGCAAGGGCCTCATCTTGCCAAGCGGTGGGAACCACGTGGTTTTTCTCGAGTTGCGGCGGCATTCTCGAGTTACGACGGGGATCTCAGCCTTCCCCTTGGGTTGGCCCTGGGAAGCCCAATCTTCCCCTCGGGTTGCGAGGGAAAGCTGGGGGTGGCGCTCGAGTCACTGCAGGGCCTAAGAGACCTCACCTAAGCGTGTGTCCGGGACCTAATTTTCCTCTCCAGGGAAGGCAGGGATCTCGGGGTTGCATTCCAGGCTCCCCCGGGGAGTCAGGCCTCGTCTCGAGGGGAAGCCAAGGACTCCGCTCTCCTCTCGAGTCGCGACGCGGGTCTCTTGGAGCCCCCTGAGCGGCCTCAAGGGAGTCCAGCCTCCTCTTCCGTTTGGAGAGAGGACCCGGGATTGCTCTCCAGGCCATGCAGGAAAAGAAGGCCCTCAGCTCGCGAGGACGGGGGCGTCTCAGGGGTTTCCTCGAGCTGCGGCGCCCGTGGGGGTTTTCTCCCGAGGCACGACGAGGATCTCAGGGAGCCTCTCGTGCGGCGCCAGGGAAGTCAGGTCTCCATGCGCGTGGCGAGGGGGTGCGCGTCCTGGCTCTCGAGTCACGGGAGGGGACTAGGGCCTCGAGACGCGTTGAAGAAGGACTCTCGAGGTCTTTGTCGGGGGGCGGCGGGAAACCCTCGTGTCCCTCGCCTTCTGCCGGGGACCTTAGGGAACTTGCCAGGGTGCCTCTGAGAGGCGAGGGATCCTGTGGAGGTGGCGGGGCCCCTCGGGACTCCGCTGGGTCTGGCGCAACGGAAGAGGGCCTCACCTCGAGGGGAGGCAGGCACCTCAGGCTTCCTCTGCGTTTCGGACTCCGACCGCAGGGTCCCTGCAGAGTTGCGACAGGAGAGTCAGGCCTCGTCTTGTCTGAGGAAGGGAACCCCGCTGGCCTCTCGAGGTGCTCAGGGGGTCTCAGGCCCCTCGTCGAGCTGTGTGTGGAACCCGCGGGTCTTTGCGGACGATGCACGGGGGTGGCAGTGCCCCTTCGTGTTGTGCCTTCACCCACAGGGTTGCCTTCGAAGAGGGGTCCGGGCCTCGGGTCCTTCTCAAGAGCGGACCGGGGAATCGGGGGCGTTCGGCCTGTGGCCCCACCCACGTGGCTCGTCTCGAATTTCCTCGTGAGACCGGCCTCATCCTGAGGTGCGCCGGGAAGGCCGGGAACCCCTTCCAGACCACGCAGGGGAATCGCCTCTCCTGTCGCGATCAGGAGGGGAGAAGGGGCTCAGAAGAAGCGGTGCCGGGACCCTCAGTGTTCCCCTCGGGGGAACCCGGCGTGTCGGGGGACTTTTGGGGGTCACAGGAAGGCTGTCAGGGACCGTCTCGCCCTTCAGGGCGGAACAGGGGACTTCCCTTGAGACGCCGTCGCGGGCAAGGGCCTCATCTTGCCAAGCGGTGGGAACCACGTGGTTTTTCTCGAGTTGCGGTGGCATTCTCGAGTTACGACGGGGATCTCAGCCTTCCCCTTGGGTTGGCCCTGGGAAGCCCAATCTTCCCCTCGGGTTGCGAGGGAAAGCTGGGGGTGGCGCTCGAGTCACTGCAGGGCCTAAGAGACCTCACCTAAGCGTGTGTCCGGGACCTAATTTTCCTCTCCAGGGAAGGCAGGGATCTCGGGGTTGCATTCCAGGCTCCCCCGGGGAGTCAGGCCTCGTCTCGAGGGGAAGCCAAGGACTCCGCTCTCCTCTCGAGTCGCGACGCGGGTCTCTTGGAGCCCCCTGAGCGGCCTCAAGGGAGTCCAGCCTCCTCTTCCGTTTGGAGAGAGGACCCGGGATTGCTCTCCAGGCCATGCAGGAAAAGAAGGCCCTCAGCTCGCGAGGACGGGGGCGTCTCAGGGGTTTCCTCGAGCTGCGGCGCCCGTGGGGGTTTTCTCCCGAGGCACGACGAGGATCTCAGGGAGCCTCTCGTGCGGCGCCAGGGAAGTCAGGTCTCCATGCGCGTGGCGAGGGGGAGCGCGTCCTGGCTCTCGAGTCACGGGAGGGGACTAGGGCCTCGAGACGCGTTGAAGAAGGACTCTCGAGGTCTTTGTCGGGGGGCGGCGGGAAACCCTCGTTTCCCTCGCCTTCTGCCGGGGACCTTAGGGAACTTGCCAGGGTGCCTCTGAGAGGCGAGGGATCCTGTGGAGGTGGCGGGGCCCCTCGGGACTCCGCTGGGTCTGGCGCAACGGAAGAGGGCCTCACCTCGAGGGGAGGCAGGCACCTCAGGCTTCCTCTGCGTTTCGGACTCCGACCGCAGGGTCCCTGCAGAGTTGGGACAGGAGAGTCAGGCCTCGTCTTGTCTGAGGAAGGGAACCCCGCTGGCCTCTCGAGTTGCTCAGGGGGTCTCAGGCCCCTCGTCGAGCTGTGTGTGGAACCCGCGGGTCTTTGCGGACGATGCACGGGGGTGGCAGTGCCCCTTCGTGTTGTGCCTTCACCCACAGGGTTGCCTTCGAAGAGGGGTCCGGGCCTCGGGTCCTTCTCAAGAGCGGACCGGGGAATCGGGGGCGTTCGGCCTGTGGCCCCACCCACGTGGCTCGTCTCGAATTTCCTCGTGAGACCGGCCTCATCCTGAGGTGCGCCGGGAAGGCCGGGAACCCCTTCCAGACCACGCAGGGGAATCGCCTCTCCTGTCGCCATCAGGAGGGGAGAAGGGGCTCAGAGGAAGCGGTGCCGGGACCCTCGGTGTTCCCCTCGGGGGAACCCGGCGTGTCGGGGGACTTTTGGGGGTCGCAGGAAGGCTGTCAGGGACCGTCTCGCCCTTCAGGGCGGAACAGGGGACTTCCCTTGAGACGCCGTCGCGGGCAAGGGCCTCATCTTGCCAAGCGGTGGGAACCACGTGGTTTTTCTCGAGTTGCGGCGGCATTCTCGAGTTACGACGGGGATCTCAGCCTTCCCCTTGGGTTGGCCCTGGGAAGCCCAATCTTCCCCTCGGGTTGCGAGGGAAAGCTGGGGGTGGCGCTCGAGTCACTGCAGGGCCTAAGAGACCTCACCTAAGCGTGTGTCCGGGACCTAATTTTCCTCTCCAGGGAAGGCAGGGATTTCGGGGTTGCATTCCAGGCTCCCCCGGGGAGTCAGGCCTCGTCTCGAGGGGAAGCCAAGGACTCCGCTCTCCTCTCGAGTCGCGACGCGGGTCTCTTGGAGCCCCCTGAGCGGCCTCAAGGGAGTCCAGCCTCTTCTTCCGTTTGGAGAGAGGACCCGGGATTGCTCTCCAGGACATGCAGGAAAAGAAGGCCCTCAGCTCGCGAGGACGGGGGCGTCTCAGGGGTTTCCTCGAGCTGCGGCGCCCGTGGGGGTTTTCTCCCGAGGCACGACGAGGATCTCAGGGAGCCTCTCGTGCGGCGCCAGGGAAGTCAGGTCTCCATGCGCGTGGCGAGGGGGAGCGCGTCCTGGCTCTCGAGTCACGGGAGGGGACCAGGGCCTCGAGACGCGTTGAAGAAGGACTCTCGAGGTCTTTGTCGGGGGGCGGCGGGAAACCCTCGTGTCCCTCGCCTTCTGCCGGGGACCTTAGGGAACTTGCCAGGGTGCCTCTGAGAGGCGAGGGATCCTGTGGAGGTGGCGGGGCCCCTCGGGACTCCGCTGGGTCTGGCGCAACGGAAGAGGGCCTCACCTCGAGGGGAGGCAGGCACCTCAGGCTTCCTCTGCGTTTCGGACTCCGACCGCAGGGTCCCTGCAGAGTTGGGACAGGAGAGTCAGGCCTCGTCTTGTCTGAGGAAGGGAACCCCGCTGGCCTCTCGAGTTGCTCAGGGGGTCTCAGGCCCCTCGTCGAGCTGTGTGTGGAACCCGCGGGTCTTTGCGGACGATGCACGGGGGTGGCAGTGCCCCTTCGTGTTGTGCCTTCACCCACAGGGTTGCCTTCGAAGAGGGGTCCGGGCCTCGGGTCCTTCTCAAGAGCGGACCGGGGAATCGGGGGCGTTCGGCCTGTGGCCCCACCCACGTGTCTCGTCTCGAATTTCCTCGTGAGACCGGCCTCATCCTGAGGTGCGCCGGGAAGGCCGGGAACCCCTTCCAGACCACGCAGGGGAATCGCCTCTCCTGTCGCCATCAGGAGGGGAGAAGGGGCTCAGAGGAAGCGGTGCCGGGACCCTCGGTGTTCCCCTCGGGGGAACCCGGCGTGTCGGGGGACTTTTGGGGGTCGCAGGAAGGCTGTCAGGGACCGTCTCGCCCTTCAGGGCGGAACAGGGGACTTCCCTTGAGACGCCGTCGCGGGCAAGGGCCTCATCTTGCCAAGCGGTGGGAACCACGTGGTTTTTCTCGAGTTGCGGCGGCATTCTCGAGTTACGACGGGGATCTCAGCCTTCCCCTTGGGTTGGCCCTGGGAAGCCCAATCTTCCCCTCGGGTTGCGAGGGAAAGCTGGGGGTGGCGCTCGAGTCACTGCAGGGCCTAAGAGACCTCACCTAAGCGTGTGTCCGGGACCTAATTTTCCTCTCCAGGGAAGGCAGGGATCTCGGGGTTGCATTCCAGGCTCCCCCGGGGAGTCAGGCCTCATCTCGAGGGGAAGCCAAGGACTCCGCTCTCCTCTCGAGTCGCGACGCGGGTCTCTTGGAGCCCCCTGAGCGGCCTCAAGGGAGTCCAGCCTCCTCTTCCGTTTGGAGAGAGGACCCGGGATTGCTCTCCAGGCCATGCAGGAAAAGAAGGCCCTCAGCTCGCGAGGACGGGGGCGTCTCAGGGGTTTCCTCGAGCTGTCGGCGCCCGTGGGGGTTTTCTCCCGAGGCACGACGAGGATCTCAGGGAGCCTCTCGTGCGGCGCCAGGGAAGTCAGGTCTCCATGCGCGTGGCGAGGGGGAGCGCGTCCTGGCTCTCGAGTCACGGGAGGGGACTAGGGCCTCGAGACGCGTTGAAGAAGGACTCTCGAGGTCTTTGTCGGGGGGCGGCGGGAAACCCTCGTGTCCCTCGCCTTCTGCCGGGGACCTTAGGGAACTTGCCAGGGTGCCTCTGAGAGGCGAGGGATCCTGTGGAGGTGGCGGGGCCCCTCGGGACTCCGCTGGGTCTGGCGCAACGGAAGAGGGCCTCACCTCGAGGGGAGGCAGGCACCTCAGGCTTCCTCTGCGTTTCGGACTCCGACCGCAGGGTCCCTGCAGAGTTGGGACAGGAGAGTCAGGCCTCGTCTTGTCTGAGGAAGGGAACCCCGCTGGCCTCTCGAGGTGCTCAGGGGTTCTCAGGCCCCTCGTCGAGCTGTGTGTGGAACCCGCGGGTCTTTGCGGACGATGCACGGGGGTGGCAGTGCCCCTTCGTGTTGTGCCTTCACCCACAGGGTTGCCTTCGAAGAGGGGTCCGGGCCTCGGGTCCTTCTCAAGAGCGGACCGGGGAATCGGGGGCGTTCGGCCTGTGGCCCCACCCACGTGGCTCGTCTCGAATTTCCTCGTGAGACCGGCCTCATCCTGAGGTGCGCCGAGAAGGCCGGGAACCCCTTCCAGACCACGCAGGGGAATCGCCTCTCCTGTCGCGATCAGGAGGGGAGAAGGGGCTCAGAGGAAGCGGTGCCGGGACCCTCGGTGTTCCCCTCGGGGGAACCCGGCGTGTCGGGGGACTTTTGGGGGTCGCAGGAAGGCTGTCAGGGACCGTCTCGCCCTTCAGGGCGGAACAGGGGACTTCCCTTGAGACGCCGTCGCGGGCAAGGGCCTCATCTTGCCAAGCGGTGGGAACCACGTGGTTTTTCTCGAGTTGCGGCGGCATTCTCGAGTTACGACGGGGATCTCAGCCTTCCCCTTGGGTTGGCCCTGGGAAGCCCAATCTTCCCCTCGGGTTGCGAGGGAAAGCTGGGGGTGGCGCTCGAGTCACTGCAGGGCCTAAGAGACCTCACCTAAGCGTGTGTCCGGGACCTAATTTTCCTCTCCAGGGAAGGCAGGGATCTCGGGGTTGCATTCCAGGCTCCCCCGGGGAGTCAGGCCTCGTCTCGAGGGGAAGCCAAGGACTCCGCTCTCCTCTCGAGTCGCGACGCGGGTCTCTTGGAGCCCCCTGAGCGGCCTCAAGGGAGTCCAGCCTCCTCTTCCGTTTGGAGAGAGGACCCGGGATTGCTCTCCAGGCCATGCAGGAAAAGAAGGCCCTCAGCTCGCGAGGACGGGGGCGTCTCAGGGGTTTCCTCGAGCTGCGGCGCCCGTGGGGGTTTTCTCCCGAGGCACGACGAGGATCTCAGGGAGCCTCTCGTGCGGCGCCAGGGAAGTCAGGTCTCCATGCGCGTGGCGAGGGGGAGCGCGTCCTGGCTCTCGAGTCACGGGAGGGGACCAGGGCCTCGAGACGCGTTGAAGAAGGACTCTCGAGGTCTTTGTCGGGGGGCGGCGGGAAACCCTCGTGTCCCTCGCCTTCTGCCGGGGACCATAGGGAACTTGCCAGGGTGCCTCTGAGAGGCGAGGGATCCTGTGGAGGTGGTGGGGCCCCTCGGGACTCCGCTGGGTCTGGCGCAACGGAAGAGGGCCTCACCTCGAGGGGAGGCAGGCACCTCAGGCTTCCTCTGCGTTTCGGACTCCGACCGCAGGGTCCCTGCAGAGTTGGGACAGGAGAGTCAGGCCTCGTCTTGTCTGAGGAAGGGAACCCCGCTGGCCTCTCGAGTTGCTCAGGGGGTCTCAGGCCCCTCGTCGAGCTGTGTGTGGAACCCGCGGGTCTTTGGGGACGATGCACGGGGGTGGCAGTGCCCCTTCGTGTTGTGCCTTCACCCACAGGGTTGCCTTCGAAGAGGGGTCCGGGCCTCGGGTCCTTCTCAAGAGCGGACCGGGGAATAGGGGGCGTTCGGCCTGTGGCCCCACCCACGTGGCTCGTCTCGAATTTCCTCGTGAGACCGGCCTCATCCTGAGGTGCGCCGGGAAGGCCGGGAACCCCTTCCAGACCACGCAGGGGAATCGCCTCTCCTGTCGCGATCAGGAGGGGAGAAGGGGCTCAGAGGAAGCGGTGCCGGGACCCTCGGTGTTCCCCTCGGGGGAACCCGGCGTGTCGGGGGACTTTTGGGGGTCGCAGGAAGGCTGTCAGGGACCGTCTCGCCCTTCAGGGCGGAACAGGGGACTTCCCTTGAGACGCCGTCGCGGGCAAGGGCCTCATCTTGCCAAGCGGTGGGAACCACGTGGTTTTTCTCGAGTTGCGGCGGCATTCTCGAGTTACGACGGGGATCTCAGCCTTCCCCTTGGGTTGGCCCTGGGAAGCCCAATCTTCCCCTCGGGTTGCGAGGGAAAGCTGGGGGTGGCGCTCGAGTCACTGCAGGGCCTAAGAGACCTCACCTAAGCGTGTGTCCGGGACCTAATTTTCCTCTCCAGGGAAGGCAGGGATCTCGGGGTTGCATTCCAGGCTCCCCCGGGGAGTCAGGCCTCGTCTCGAGGGGAAGCCAAGGACTCCGCTCTCCTCTCGAGTCGCGACGCGGGTCTCTTGGAGCCCCCTGAGCGGCCTCAAGGGAGTCCAGCCTCCTCTTCCGTTTGGAGAGAGGACCCGGGATTGCTCTCCAGGCCATGCAGGAAAAGAAGGCCCTCAGCTCGCGAGGACGGGGGCGTCTCAGGGGTTTCCTCGAGCTGCGGCGCCCGTGGGGGTTTTCTCCCGAGGCACGACGAGGATCTCAGGGAGCCTCTCGTGCGGCGCCAGGGAAGTCAGGTCTCCATGCGCGTGGCGAGGGGGAGCGCGTCCTGGCTCTCGAGTCACGGGAGGGGACCAGGGCCTCGAGACGCGTTGAAGAAGGACTCTCGAGGTCTTTGTCGGGGGGCGGCGGGAAACCCTCGTGTCCCTCGCCTTCTGCCGGGGACCATAGGGAACTTGCCAGGGTGCCTCTGAGAGGCGAGGGATCCTGTGGAGGTGGTGGGGCCCCTCGGGACTCCGCTGGGTCTGGCGCAACGGAAGAGGGCCTCACCTCGAGGGGAGGCAGGCACCTCAGGCTTCCTCTGCGTTTCGGACTCCGACCGCAGGGTCCCTGCAGAGTTGGGACAGGAGAGTCAGGCCTCGTCTTGTCTGAGGAAGGGAACCCCGCTGGCCTCTCGAGTTGCTCAGGGGGTCTCAGGCCCCTCGTCGAGCTGTGTGTGGAACCCGCGGGTCTTTGGGGACGATGCACGGGGGTGGCAGTGCCCCTTCGTGTTGTGCCTTCACCCACAGGGTTGCCTTCGAAGAGGGGTCCGGGCCTCGGGTCCTTCTCAAGAGCGGACCGGGGAATAGGGGGCGTTCGGCCTGTGGCCCCACCCACGTGGCTCGTCTCGAATTTCCTCGTGAGACCGGCCTCATCCTGAGGTGCGCCGGGAAGGCCGGGAACCCCTTCCAGACCACGCAGGGGAATCGCCTCTCCTGTCGCGATCAGGAGGGGAGAAGGGGCTCAGAGGAAGCGGTGCCGGGACCCTCGGTGTTCCCCTCGGGGGAACCCGGCGTGTCGGGGGACTTTTGGGGGTCGCAGGAAGGCTGTCAGGGACCGTCTCGCCCTTCAGGGCGGAACAGGGGACTTCCCTTGAGACGCCGTCGCGGGCAAGGGCCTCATCTTGCCAAGCGGTGGGAACCACGTGGTTTTTCTCGAGTTGCGGTGGCATTCTCGAGTTACGACGGGGATCTCAGCCTTCCCCTTGGGTTGGCCCTGGGAAGCCCAATCTTCCCCTCGGGTTGCGAGGGAAAGCTGGGGGTGGCGCTCGAGTCACTGCAGGGCCTAAGAGACCTCACCTAAGCGTGTGTCCGGGACCTAATTTTCCTCTCCAGGGAAGGCAGGGATCTCGGGGTTGCATTCCAGGCTCCCCCGGGGAGTCAGGCCTCGTCTCGAGGGGAAGCCAAGGACTCCGCTCTCCTCTCGAGTCGCGACGCGGGTCTCTTGGAGCCCCCTGAGCGGCCTCAAGGGAGTCCAGCCTCCTCTTCCGTTTGGAGAGAGGACCCGGGATTGCTCTCCAGGCCATGCAGGAAAAGAAGGCCCTCAGCTCGCGAGGACGGGGGCGTCTCAGGGGTTTCCTCGAGCTGCGGCGCCCGTGGGGGTTTTCTCCCGAGGCACGACGAGGATCTCAGGGAGCCTCTCGTGCGGCGCCAGGGAAGTCAGGTCTCCATGCGCGTGGCGAGGGGGAGCGCGTCCTGGCTCTCGAGTCACGGGAGGGGACCAGGGCCTCGAGACGCGTTGAAGAAGGACTCTCGAGGTCTTTGTCGGGGGGCGGCGGGAAACCCTCGTGTCCCTCGCCTTCTGCCGGGGACCTTAGGGAACTTGCCAGGGTGCCTCTGAGAGGCGAGGGATCCTGTGGAGGTGGCGGGGCCCCTCGGGACTCCGCTGGGTCTGGCGCAACGGAAGAGGGCCTCACCTCGAGGGGAGGCAGGCACCTCAGGCTTCCTCTGCGTTTCGGACTCCGACCGCAGGGTCCCTGCAGAGTTGGGACAGGAGAGTCAGGCCTCGTCTTGTCCGAGGAAGGGAACCCCGCTGGCCTCTCGAGGTGCTCAGGGGGTCTCAGGCCCCTCGTCGAGCTGTGTGTGGAACCCGCGGGTCTTTGCGGACGATGCACGGGGGTGGCAGTGCCCCTTCGTGTTGTGCCTTCACCCACAGGGTTGCCTTCGAAGAGGGGTCCGGGCCTCGGGTCCTTCTCAAGAGCGGACCGGGGAATCGGGGGCGTTCGGCCTGTGGCCCCACCCACGTGGCTCGTCTCGAATTTCCTCGTGAGACCGGCCTCATCCTGAGGTGCGCCGGGAAGGCCGGGAACCCCTTCCAGACCACGCAGGGGAATCGCCTCTCCTGTCGCGATCAGGAGGGGAGAAGGGGCTCAGAGGAAGCGGTGCCGGGACCCTCGGTGTTCCCCTCGGGGGAACCCGGCGTGTCGGGGGACTTCTGGGGGTCGCAGGAAGGCTGTCAGGGACCGTCTCGCCCTTCAGGGCGGAACAGGGGACTTCCCTTGAGACGCCGTCGCGGGCAAGGGCCTCATCTTGCCAAGCGGTGGGAACCACGTGGTTTTTCTCGAGTTGCGGCGGCATTCTCGAGTTACGACGGGGATCTCAGCCTTCCCCTTGGGTTGGCCCTGGGAAGCCCAATCTTCCCCTCGGGTTGCGAGGGAAAGCTGGGGGTGGCGCTCGAGTCACTGCAGGGCCTAAGAGACCTCACCTAAGCGTGTGTCCGGGACCTAATTTTCCTCTCCAGGGAAGGCAGGGATCTCGGGGTTGCATTCCAGGCTCCCCCGGGGAGTCAGGCCTCGTCTCGAGGGGAAGCCAAGGACTCCGCTCTCCTCTCGAGTCGCGACGCGGGTCTCTTGGAGCCCCCTGAGCGGCCTCAAGGGAGTCCAGCCTCCTCTTCCGTTTGGAGAGAGGACCCGGGATTGCTCTCCAGGCCATGCAGGAAAAGAAGGCCCTCAGCTCGCGAGGACGGGGGCGTCTCAGGGGTTTCCTCGAGCTGCGGCGCCCGTGGGGGTTTTCTCCCGAGGCACGACGAGGATCTCAGGGAGCCTCTCGTGCGGCGCCAGGGAAGTCAGGTCTCCATGCGCGTGGCGAGGGGGAGCGCGTCCTGGCTCTCGAGTCACGGGAGGGGACTAGGGCCTCGAGACGCGTTGAAGAAGGACTCTCGAGGTCTTTGTCGGGGGGCGGCGGGAAACCCTCGTGTCCCTCGCCTTCTGCCGGGGACCTTAGGGAACTTGCCAGGGTGCCTCTGAGAGGCGAGGGATCCTGTGGAGGTGGCGGGGCCCCTCGGGACTCCGCTGGGTCTGGCGCAACGGAAGAGGGCCTCACCTCGAGGGGAGGCAGGCACCTCAGGCTTCCTCTGCGTTTCGGACTCCGACCGCAGGGTCCCTGCAGAGTTGGGACAGGAGAGTCAGGCCTCGTCTTGTCTGAGGAAGGGAACCCCGCTGGCCTCTCGAGGTGCTCAGGGGGTCTCAGGCCCCTCGTCGAGCTGTGTGTGGAACCCGCGGGTCTTTGCGGACGATGCACGGGGGTGGCAGTGCCCCTTCGTGTTGTGCCTTCACCCACAGGGTTGCCTTCGAAGAGGGGTCCGGGCCTCGGGTCCTTCTCAAGAGCGGACCGGGGAATCGGGGGCGTTCGGCCTGTGGCCCCACCCACGTGGCTCGTCTCGAATTTCCTCGTGAGACCGGCCTCATCCTGAGGTGCGCCGGGAAGGCCGGGAACCCCTTCCAGACCACGCAGGGGAATCGCCTCTCCTGTCGCCATCAGGAGGGGAGAAGGGGCTCAGAGGAAGCGGTGCCGGGACCCTCGGTGTTCCCCTCGGGGGAACCCGGCGTGTCGGGGGACTTTTGGGGGTCGCAGGAAGGCTGTCAGGGACCGTCTCGCCCTTCAGGGCGGAACAGGGGACTTCCCTTGAGACGCCGTCGCGGGCAAGGGCCTCATCTTGCCAAGCGGTGGGAACCACGTGGTTTTTCTCGAGTTGCGGCGGCATTCTCGAGTTACGACGGGGATCTCAGCCTTCCCCTTGGGTTGGCCCTGGGAAGCCCAATCTTCCCCTCGGGTTGCGAGGGAAAGCTGGGGGTGGCGCTCGAGTCACTGCAGGGCCTAAGAGACCTCACCTAAGCGTGTGTCCGGGACCTAATTTTCCTCTCCAGGGAAGGCAGGGATCTCGGGGTTGCATTCCAGGCTCCCCCGGGGAGTCAGGCCTCGTCTCGAGGGGAAGCCAAGGACTCCGCTCTCCTCTCGAGTCGCGACGCGGGTCTCTTGGAGCCCCCTGAGCGGCCTCAAGGGAGTCCAGCCTCCTCTTCCGTTTGGAGAGAGGACCCGGGATTGCTCTCCAGGCCATGCAGGAAAAGAAGGCCCTCAGCTCGCGAGGACGGGGGCGTCTCAGGGGTTTCCTCGAGCTGCGGCGCCCGTGGGGGTTTTCTCCCGAGGCACGACGAGGATCTCAGGGAGCCTCTCGTGCGGCGCCAGGGAAGTCAGGTCTCCATGCGCGTGGCGAGGGGGAGCGCGTCCTGGCTCTCGAGTCACGGGAGGGGACTAGGGCCTCGAGACGCGTTGAAGAAGGACTCTCGAGGTCTTTGTCGGGGGGCGGCGGGAAACCCTCGTGTCCCTCGCCTTCTGCCGGGGACCTTAGGGAACTTCCCAGGGTGCCTCTGAGAGGCGAGGGATCCTGTGGAGGTGGCGGGGCCCCTCGGGACTCCGCTGGGTCTGGCGCAACGGAAGAGGGCCTCACCTCGAGGGGAGGCAGGCACCTCAGGCTTCCTCTGCGTTTCGGACTCCGACCGCAGGGTCCCTGCAGAGTTGGGACAGGAGAGTCAGGCCTCGTCTTGTCTGAGGAAGGGAACCCCGCTGGCCTCTCGAGTTGCTCATGGGGTCTCAGGCCCCTCGTCGAGCTGTGTGTGGAACCCGCGGGTCTTTGCGGACGATGCACGGGGGTGGCAGTGCCCCTTCGTGTTGTGCCTTCACCCACAGGGTTGCCTTCGAAGAGGGGTCCGGGCCTCGGGTCCTTCTCAAGAGCGGACCGGGGAATCGGGGGCGTTCGGCCTGCGGCCCCACCCACGTGGCTCGTCTCGAATTTCCTCGTGAGACCGGCCTCATCCTGAGGTGCGCCGGGAAGGCCGGGAACCCCTTCCAGACCACGCAGGGGAATCGCCTCTCCTGTCGCGATCAGGAGGGGAGAAGGGGCTCAGAGGAAGCGGTGCCGGGACCCTCGGTGTTCCCCTCGGGGGAACCCGGCGTGTCGGGGGACTTTTGGGGGTCGCAGGAAGGCTGTCAGGGACCGTCTCGCCCTTCAGGGCGGAACAGGGGACTTCCCTTGAGACGCCGTCGCGGGCAAGGGCCTCATCTTGCCAAGCGGTGGGAACCACGTGGTTTTTCTCGAGTTGCGGCGGCATTCTCGAGTTACGACGGGGATCTCAGCCTTCCCCTTGGGTTGGCCCTGGGAAGCCCAATCTTCCCCTCGGGTTGCGACGGAAAGCTGGGGGTGGCGCTCGGGTCACTGCAGGGCCTAAGAGACCTCACCTAAGCGTGTGTCCGGGACCTAATTTTCCTCTCCAGGGAAGGCAGGGATCTCGGGGTTGCATTCCAGGCTCCCCCGGGGAGTCAGGCCTCGTCTCGAGGGGAAGCCAAGGACTCCGCTCTCCTCTCGAGTCGCGACGCGGGTCTCTTGGAGCCCCCTGAGCGGCCTCAAGGGAGTCCAGCCTCCTCTTCCGTTTGGAGAGAGGACCCGGGATTGCTCTCCAGGCCATGCAGGAAAAGAAGGCCCTCAGCTCGCGAGGACGGGGGCGTCTCAGGGGTTTCCTCGAGCTGCGGCGCCCGTGGGGGTTTTCTCCCGAGGCACGACGAGGATCTCAGGGAGCCTCTCGTGCGGCGCCAGGGAAGTCAGGTCTCCATGCGCGTGGCGAGGGGGAGCGCGTCCTGGCTCTCGAGTCACGGGAGGGGACCAGGGCCTCGAGACGCGTTGAAAAAGGACTCTCGAGGTCTTTGTCGGGGGGCGGCGGGAAACCCTCGTGTCCCTCGCCTTCTGCCGGGGACCTTAGGGAACTTCCCAGGGTGCCTCTGAGAGGCGAGGGATCCTGTGGAGGTGGCGGGGCCCCTCGGGACTCCGCTGGGCCTGGCGCAACGGAAGAGGGCCTCACCTCGAGGGGAGGCAGGCACCTCAGGCTTCCTCTGCGTTTCGGACTCCGACCGCAGGGTCCCTGAAGAATTGGGACAGGAGAGTCAGGCCTCGTCTTGTCTGAGGAAGGGAACCCCGCTGGCCTCTCGAGTTGCTCAGGGGGTCTCAGGCCCCTCGTCGAGCTGTGTGTGGAACCCGCGGGTCTTTGCGGACGATGCACGGGGGTGGCAGTGCCACTTCGTGTTGTGCCTTCACCCACAGGGTTGCCTTCGAAGAGGGGTCCGGGCCTCGGGTCCTTCTCAAGAGCGGACCGGGGAATCGGGGGCGTTCGGCCTGTGGCCCCACCCACGTGGCTCGTCTCGAATTTCCTCGTGAGACCGGCCTCATCCTGAGGTGCGCCGGGAAGGCCGGGAACCCCTTCCAGACCACGCAGGGGAATAGCCTCTCCTGTCGCCATCAGGAGGGGAGAAGGGGCTCAGAGGAAGCGGTGCCGGGACCCTCGGTGTTCCCCTCGGGGGAACCCGGCGTGTCGGGGGACTTCTGGGGGTCGCAGGAAGGCTGTCAGGGACCGTCTCGCCCTTCAGGGCGGAACAGGGGACTTCCCTTGAGACGCCGTCGCGGGCAAGGGCCTCATCTTGCCAAGCGGTGGGAACCACGTGGTTTTTCTCGAGTTGCGGCGGCATTCTCGAGTTACGACGGGGATCTCAGCCTTCCCCTTGGGTTGGCCCTGGGAAGCCCAATCTTCCCCTCGGGTTGCGAGGGAAAGCTGGGGGTGGCGCTCGAGTCACTGCAGGGCCTAAGAGACCTCACCTAAGCGTGTGTCCGGGACCTAATTTTCCTCTCCAGGGAAGGCAGGGATCTCGGGGTTGCATTCCAGGCTCCCCCGGGGAGTCAGGCCTCGTCTCGAGGGGAAGCCAAGGACTCCGCTCTCCTCTCGAGTCGCGACGCGGGTCTCTTGGAGCCCCCTGAGCGGCCTCAAGGGAGTCCAGCCTCCTCTTCCGTTTGGAGAGAGGACCCGGGATTGCTCTCCAGGCCATGCAGGAAAAGAAGGCCCTCAGCTCGCGAGGACGGGGGCGTCTCAGGGGTTTCCTCGAGCTGCGGCGCCCGTGGGGGTTTTCTCCCGAGGCACGACGAGGATCTCAGGGAGCCTCTCGTGCGGCGCCAGGGAAGTCAGGTCTCCATGCGCGTGGCGAGGGGGAGCGCGTCCTGGCTCTCGAGTCACGGGAGGGGACTAGGGCCTCGAGACGCGTTGAAGAAGGACTCTCGAGGTCTTTGTCGGGGGGCGGCGGGAAACCCTCGTGTCCCTCGCCTTCTGCCGGGGACCTTAGGGAACTTCCCAGGGTGCCTCTGAGAGGCGAGGGATCCTGTGGAGGTGGCGGGGCCCCTCGGGACTCCGCTGGGTCTGGCGCAACGGAAGAGGGCCTCACCTCGAGGGGAGGCAGGCACCTCAGGCTTCCTCTGCGTTTCGGACTCCGACCGCAGGGTCCCTGCAGAGTTGGGACAGGAGAGTCAGGCCTCGTCTTGTCCGAGGAAGGGAACCCCGCTGGCCTCTCGAGGTGCTCAGGGGGTCTCAGGCCCCTCGTCGAGCTGTGTGTGGAACCCGCGGGTCTTTGCGGACGATGCACGGGGGTGGCAGTGCCCCTTCGTGTTGTGCCTTCACCCACAGGGTTGCCTTCGAAGAGGGGTCCGGGCCTCGGGTCCTTCTCAAGAGCGGACCGGGGAATCGGGGGCGTTCGGCCTGTGGCCCCACCCACGTGGCTCGTCTCGAATTTCCTCGTGAGACCGGCCTCATCCTGAGGTGCGCCGGGAAGGCCGGGAACCCCTTCCAGACCACGCAGGGGAATCGCCTCTCCTGTCGCGATCAGGAGGGGAGAAGGGGCTCAGAGGAAGCGGTGCCGGGACCCTCGGTGTTCCCCTCGGGGGAACCCGGCGTGTCGGGGGACTTCTGGGGGTCGCAGGAAGGCTGTCAGGGACCGTCTCGCCCTTCAGGGCGGAACAGGGGACTTCCCTTGAGACGCCGTCGCGGGCAAGGGCCTCATCTTGCCAAGCGGTGGGAACCACGTGGTTTTTCTCGAGTTGCGGCGGCATTCTCGAGTTACGACGGGGATCTCAGCCTTCCCCTTGGGTTGGCCCTGGGAAGCCCAATCTTCCCCTCGGGTTGCGAGGGAAAGCTGGGGGTGGCGCTCGAGTCACTGCAGGGCCTAAGAGACCTCACCTAAGCGTGTGTCCGGGACCTAATTTTCCTCTCCAGGGAAGGCAGGGATCTCGGGGTTGCATTCCAGGCTCCCCCGGGGAGTCAGGCCTCGTCTCGAGGGGAAGCCAAGGACTCCGCTCTCCTCTCGAGTCGCGACGCGGGTCTCTTGGAGCCCCCTGAGCGGCCTCAAGGGAGTCCAGCCTCCTCTTCCGTTTGGAGAGAGGACCCGGGATTGCTCTCCAGGCCATGCAGGAAAAGAAGGCCCTCAGCTCGCGAGGACGGGGGCGTCTCAGGGGTTTCCTCGAGCTGCGGCGCCCGTGGGGGTTTTCTCCCGAGGCACGACGAGGATCTCAGGGAGCCTCTCGTGCGGCGCCAGGGAAGTCAGGTCTCCATGCGCGTGGCGAGGGGGAGCGCGTCCTGGCTCTCGAGTCACGGGAGGGGACTAGGGCCTCGAGACGCGTTGAAGAAGGACTCTCGAGGTCTTTGTCGGGGGGCGGCGGGAAACCCTCGTGTCCCTCGCCTTCTGCCGGGGACCTTAGGGAACTTCCCAGGGTGCCTCTGAGAGGCGAGGGATCCTGTGGAGGTGGCGGGGCCCCTCGGGACTCCGCTGGGTCTGGCGCAACGGAAGAGGGCCTCACCTCGAGGGGAGGCAGGCACCTCAGGCTTCCTCTGCGTTTCGGACTCCGACCGCAGGGTCCCTGCAGAGTTGGGACAGGAGAGTCAGGCCTCGTCTTGTCCGAGGAAGGGAACCCCGCTGGCCTCTCGAGGTGCTCAGGGGGTCTCAGGCCCCTCGTCGAGCTGTGTGTGGAACCCGCGGGTCTTTGCGGACGATGCACGGGGGTGGCAGTGCCCCTTCGTGTTGTGCCTTCACCCACAGGGTTGCCTTCGAAGAGGGGTCCGGGCCTCGGGTCCTTCTCAAGAGCGGACCGGGGAATCGGGGGCGTTCGGCCTGTGGCCCCACCCACGTGGCTCGTCTCGAATTTCCTCGTGAGACCGGCCTCATCCTGAGGTGCGCCGGGAAGGCCGGGAACCCCTTCCAGACCACGCAGGGGAATCGCCTCTCCTGTCGCGATCAGGAGGGGAGAAGGGGCTCAGAGGAAGCGGTGCCGGGACCCTCGGTGTTCCCCTCGGGGGAACCCGGCGTGTCGGGGGACTTCTGGGGGTCGCAGGAAGGCTGTCAGGGACCGTCTCGCCCTTCAGGGCGGAACAGGGGACTTCCCTTGAGACGCCGTCGCGGGCAAGGGCCTCATCTTGCCAAGCGGTGGGAACCACGTGGTTTTTCTCGAGTTGCGGCGGCATTCTCGAGTTACGACGGGGATCTCAGCCTTCCCCTTGGGTTGGCCCTGGGAAGCCCAATCTTCCCCTCGGGTTGCGAGGGAAAGCTGGGGGTGGCGCTCGAGTCACTGCAGGGCCTAAGAGACCTCACCTAAGCGTGTGTCCGGGACCTAATTTTCCTCTCCAGGGAAGGCAGGGATCTCGGGGTTGCATTCCAGGCTCCCCCGGGGAGTCAGGCCTCGTCTCGAGGGCAAGCCAAGGACTCCGCTCTCCTCTCGAGTCGCGACGCGGGTCTCTTGGAGCCCCCTGAGCGGCCTCAAGGGAGTCCAGCCTCCTCTTCCGTTTGGAGAGAGGACCCGGGATTGCTCTCCAGGCCATGCAGGAAAAGAAGGCCCTCAGCTCGCGAGGACGGGGGCGTCTCAGGGGTTTCCTCGAGCTGCGGCGCCCGTGGGGGTTTTCTCCCGAGGCACGACGAGGATCTCAGGGAGCCTCTCGTGCGGCGCCAGGGAAGTCAGGTCTCCATGCGCGTGGCGAGGGGGAGCGCGTCCTGGCTCTCGAGTCACGGGAGGGGACTAGGGCCTCGAGACGCGTTGAAGAAGGACTCTCGAGGTCTTTGTCGGGGGGCGGCGGGAAACCCTCGTGTCCCTCGCCTTCTGCCGGGGACCTTAGGGAACTTCCCAGGGTGCCTCTGAGAGGCGAGGGATCCTGTGGAGGTGGCGGGGCCCCTCGGGACTCCGCTGGGTCTGGCGCAACGGAAGAGGGCCTCACCTCGAGGGGAGGCAGGCACCTCAGGCTTCCTCTGCGTTTCGGACTCCGACCGCAGGGTCCCTGCAGAGTTGGGACAGGAGAGTCAGGCCTCGTCTTGTCCGAGGAAGGGAACCCCGCTGGCCTCTCGAGGTGCTCAGGGGGTCTCAGGCCCCTCGTCGAGCTGTGTGTGGAACCCGCGGGTCTTTGCGGACGATGCACGGGGGTGGCAGTGCCCCTTCGTGTTGTGCCTTCACCCACAGGGTTGCCTTCGAAGAGGGGTCCGGGCCTCGGGTCCTTCTCAAGAGCGGACCGGGGAATCGGGGGCGTTCGGCCTGTGGCCCCACCCACGTGGCTCGTCTCGAATTTCCTCGTGAGACCGGCCTCATCCTGAGGTGCGCCGGGAAGGCCGGGAACCCCTTCCAGACCACGCAGGGGAATCGCCTCTCCTGTCGCGATCAGGAGGGGAGAAGGGGCTCAGAGGAAGCGGTGCCGGGACCCTCGGTGTTCCCCTCGGGGGAACCCGGCGTGTCGGGGGACTTCTGGGGGTCGCAGGAAGGCTGTCAGGGACCGTCTCGCCCTTCAGGGCGGAACAGGGGACTTCCCTTGAGACGCCGTCGCGGGCAAGGGCCTCATCTTGCCAAGCGGTGGGAACCACGTGGTTTTTCTCGAGTTGCGGCGGCATTCTCGAGTTACGACGGGGATCTCAGCCTTCCCCTTGGGTTGGCCCTGGGAAGCCCAATCTTCCCCTCGGGTTGCGAGGGAAAGCTGGGGTGGCGCTCGAGTCACTGCAGGGCCTAAGAGACCTCACCTAAGCGTGTGTCCGGGACCTAATTTTCCTCTCCAGGGAAGGCAGGGATCTCGGGGTTGCATTCCAGGCTCCCCCGGGGAGTCAGGCCTCGTCTCGAGGGGAAGCCAAGGACTCCGCTCTCCTCTCGAGTCGCGACGCGGGTCTCTTGGAGCCCCCTGAGCGGCCTCAAGGGAGTCCAGCCTCCTCTTCCGTTTGGAGAGAGGACCCGGGATTGCTCTCCAGGCCATGCAGGAAAAGAAGGCCCTCAGCTCGCGAGGACGGGGGCGTCTCAGGGGTTTCCTCGAGCTGCGGCGCCCGTGGGGGTTTTCTCCCGAGGCACGACGAGGATCTCAGGGAGCCTCTCGTGCGGCGCCAGGGAAGTCAGGTCTCCATGCGCGTGGCGAGGGGGAGCGCGTCCTGGCTCTCGAGTCACGGGAGGGGACTAGGGCCTCGAGACGCGTTGAAGAAGGACTCTCGAGGTCTTTGTCGGGGGGCGGCGGGAAACCCTCGTGTCCCTCGCCTTCTGCCGGGGACCTTAGGGAACTTCCCAGGGTGCCTCTGAGAGGCGAGGGATCCTGTGGAGGTGGCGGGGCCCCTCGGGACTCCGCTGGGTCTGGCGCAACGGAAGAGGGCCTCACCTCGAGGGGAGGCAGGCACCTCAGGCTTCCTCTGCGTTTCGGACTCCGACCGCAGGGTCCCTGCAGAGTTGGGACAGGAGAGTCAGGCCTCGTCTTGTCCGAGGAAGGGAACCCCGCTGGCCTCTCGAGGTGCTCAGGGGGTCTCAGGCCCCTCGTCGAGCTGTGTGTGGAACCCGCGGGTCTTTGCGGACGATGCACGGGGGTGGCAGTGCCCCTTCGTGTTGTGCCTTCACCCACAGGGTTGCCTTCGAAGAGGGGTCCGGGCCTCGGGTCCTTCTCAAGAGCGGACCGGGGAATCGGGGGCGTTCGGCCTGTGGCCCCACCCACGTGGCTCGTCTCGAATTTCCTCGTGAGACCGGCCTCATCCTGAGGTGCGCCGGGAAGGCCGGGAACCCCTTCCAGACCACGCAGGGGAATCGCCTCTCCTGTCGCGATCAGGAGGGGAGAAGGGGCTCAGAGGAAGCGGTGCCGGGACCCTCGGTGTTCCCCTCGGGGGAACCCGGCGTGTCGGGGGACTTCTGGGGGTCGCAGGAAGGCTGTCAGGGACCGTCTCGCCCTTCAGGGCGGAACAGGGGACTTCCCTTGAGACGCCGTCGCGGGCAAGGGCCTCATCTTGCCAAGCGGTGGGAACCACGTGGTTTTTCTCGAGTTGCGGCGGCATTCTCGAGTTACGACGGGGATCTCAGCCTTCCCCTTGGGTTGGCCCTGGGAAGCCCAATCTTCCCCTCGGGTTGCGAGGGAAAGCTGGGGGTGGCGCTCGAGTCACTGCAGGGCCTAAGAGACCTCACCTAAGCGTGTGTCCGGGACCTAATTTTCCTCTCCAGGGAAGGCAGGGATCTCGGGGTTGCATTCCAGGCTCCCCCGGGGAGTCAGGCCTCGTCTCGAGGGGAAGCCAAGGACTCCGCTCTCCTCTCGAGTCGCGACGCGGGTCTCTTGGAGCCCCCTGAGCGGCCTCAAGGGAGTCCAGCCTCCTCTTCCGTTTGGAGAGAGGACCCGGGATTGCTCTCCAGGCCATGCAGGAAAAGAAGGCCCTCAGCTCGCGAGGACGGGGGCGTCTCAGGGGTTTCCTCGAGCTGCGGCGCCCGTGGGGGTTTTCTCCCGAGGCACGACGAGGATCTCAGGGAGCCTCTCGTGCGGCGCCAGGGAAGTCAGGTCTCCATGCGCGTGGCGAGGGGGAGCGCGTCCTGGCTCTCGAGTCACGGGAGGGGACTAGGGCCTCGAGACGCGTTGAAGAAGGACTCTCGAGGTCTTTGTCGGGGGGCGGCGGGAAACCCTCGTGTCCCTCGCCTTCTGCCGGGGACCTTAGGGAACTTCCCAGGGTGCCTCTGAGAGGCGAGGGATCCTGTGGAGGTGGCGGGGCCCCTCGGGACTCCGCTGGGTCTGGCGCAACGGAAGAGGGCCTCACCTCGAGGGGAGGCAGGCACCTCAGGCTTCCTCTGCGTTTCGGACTCCGACCGCAGGGTCCCTGCAGAGTTGGGACAGGAGAGTCAGGCCTCGTCTTGTCTGAGGAAGGGAACCCCGCTGGCCTCTCGAGGTGCTCAGGGGGTCTCAGGCCCCTCGTCGAGCTGTGTGTGGAACCCGCGGGTCTTTGCGGACGATGCACGGGGGTGGCAGTGCCCCTTCGTGTTGTGCCTTCACCCACAGGGTTGCCTTCGAAGAGGGGTCCGGGCCTCGGGTCCTTCTCAAGAGCGGACCGGGGAATCGGGGGCGTTCGGCCTGTGGCCCCACCCACGTGGCTCGTCTCGAATTTCCTCGTGAGACCGGCCTCATCCTGAGGTGCGCCGGGAAGGCCGGGAACCCCTTCCAGACCACGCAGGGGAATCGCCTCTCCTGTCGCGATCAGGAGGGGAGAAGGGGCTCAGAGGAAGCGGTGCCGGGACCCTCGGTGTTCCCCTCGGGGGAACCCGGCGTGTCGGGGGACTTCTGGGGGTCGCAGGAAGGCTGTCAGGGACCGTCTCGCCCTTCAGGGCGGAACAGGGGACTTCCCTTGAGACGCCGTCGCGGGCAAGGGCCTCATCTTGCCAAGCGGTGGGAACCACGTGGTTTTTCTCGAGTTGCGGCGGCATTCTCGAGTTACGACGGGGATCTCAGCCTTCCCCTTGGGTTGGCCCTGGGAAGCCCAATCTTCCCCTCGGGTTGCGAGGGAAAGCTGGGGGTGGCGCTCGAGTCACTGCAGGGCCTAAGAGACCTCACCTAAGCGTGTGTCCGGGACCTAATTTTCCTCTCCAGGGAAGGCAGGGATCTCGGGGTTGCATTCCAGGCTCCCCCGGGGAGTCAGGCCTCGTCTCGAGGGGAAGCCAAGGACTCCGCTCTCCTCTCGAGTCGCGACGCGGGTCTCTTGGAGCCCCCTGAGCGGCCTCAAGGGAGTCCAGCCTCCTCTTCCGTTTGGAGAGAGGACCCGGGATTGCTCTCCAGGCCATGCAGGAAAAGAAGGCCCTCAGCTCGCGAGGACGGGGGCGTCTCAGGGGTTTCCTCGAGCTGCGGCGCCCGTGGGGGTTTTCTCCCGAGGCACGACGAGGATCTCAGGGAGCCTCTCGTGCGGCGCCAGGGAAGTCAGGTCTCCATGCGCGTGGCGAGGGGGAGCGCGTCCTGGCTCTCGAGTCACGGGAGGGGACTAGGGCCTCGAGACGCGTTGAAGAAGGACTCTCGAGGTCTTTGTCGGGGGGCGGCGGGAAACCCTCGTGTCCCTCGCCTTCTGCCGGGGACCTTAGGGAACTTCCCAGGGTGCCTCTGAGAGGCGAGGGATCCTGTGGAGGTGGCGGGGCCCCTCGGGACTCCGCTGGGTCTGGCGCAACGGAAGAGGGCCTCACCTCGAGGGGAGGCAGGCACCTCAGGCTTCCTCTGCGTTTCGGACTCCGACCGCAGGGTCCCTGCAGAGTTGGGACAGGAGAGTCAGGCCTCGTCTTGTCCGAGGAAGGGAACCCCGCTGGCCTCTCGAGGTGCTCAGGGGGTCTCAGGCCCCTCGTCGAGCTGTGTGTGGAACCCGCGGGTCTTTGCGGACGATGCACGGGGGTGGCAGTGCCCCTTCGTGTTGTGCCTTCACCCACAGGGTTGCCTTCGAAGAGGGGTCCGGGCCTCGGGTCCTTCTCAAGAGCGGACCGGGGAATCGGGGGCGTTCGGCCTGTGGCCCCACCCACGTGGCTCGTCTCGAATTTCCTCGTGAGACCGGCCTCATCCTGAGGTGCGCCGGGAAGGCCGGGAACCCCTTCCAGACCACGCAGGGGAATCGCCTCTCCTGTCGCGATCAGGAGGGGAGAAGGGGCTCAGAGGAAGCGGTGCCGGGACCCTCGGTGTTCCCCTCGGGGGAACCCGGCGTGTCGGGGGACTTCTGGGGGTCGCAGGAAGGCTGTCAGGGACCGTCTCGCCCTTCAGGGCGGAACAGGGGACTTCCCTTGAGACGCCGTCGCGGGCAAGGGCCTCATCTTGCCAAGCGGTGGGAACCACGTGGTTTTTCTCGAGTTGCGGCGGCATTCTCGAGTTACGACGGGGATCTCAGCCTTCCCCTTGGGTTGGCCCTGGGAAGCCCAATCTTCCCCTCGGGTTGCGAGGGAAAGCTGGGGGTGGCGCTCGAGTCACTGCAGGGCCTAAGAGACCTCACCTAAGCGTGTGTCCGGGACCTAATTTTCCTCTCCAGGGAAGGCAGGGATCTCGGGGTTGCATTCCAGGCTCCCCCGGGGAGTCAGGCCTCGTCTCGAGGGGAAGCCAAGGACTCCGCTCTCCTCTCGAGTCGCGACGCGGGTCTCTTGGAGCCCCCTGAGCGGCCTCAAGGGAGTCCAGCCTCCTCTTCCGTTTGGAGAGAGGACCCGGGATTGCTCTCCAGGCCATGCAGGAAAAGAAGGCCCTCAGCTCGCGAGGACGGGGGCGTCTCAGGGGTTTCCTCGAGCTGCGGCGCCCGTGGGGGTTTTCTCCCGAGGCACGACGAGGATCTCAGGGAGCCTCTCGTGCGGCGCCAGGGAAGTCAGGTCTCCATGCGCGTGGCGAGGGGGAGCGCGTCCTGGCTCTCGAGTCACGGGAGGGGACTAGGGCCTCGAGACGCGTTGAAGAAGGACTCTCGAGGTCTTTGTCGGGGGGCGGCGGGAAACCCTCGTGTCCCTCGCCTTCTGCCGGGGACCTTAGGGAACTTCCCAGGGTGCCTCTGAGAGGCGAGGGATCCTGTGGAGGTGGCGGGGCCCCTCGGGACTCCGCTGGGTCTGGCGCAACGGAAGAGGGCCTCACCTCGAGGGGAGGCAGGCACCTCAGGCTTCCTCTGCGTTTCGGACTCCGACCGCAGGGTCCCTGCAGAGTTGGGACAGGAGAGTCAGGCCTCGTCTTGTCCGAGGAAGGGAACCCCGCTGGCCTCTCGAGGTGCTCAGGGGGTCTCAGGCCCCTCGTCGAGCTGTGTGTGGAACCCGCGGGTCTTTGCGGACGATGCACGGGGGTGGCAGTGCCCCTTCGTGTTGTGCCTTCACCCACAGGGTTGCCTTCGAAGAGGGGTCCGGGCCTCGGGTCCTTCTCAAGAGCGGACCGGGGAATCGGGGGCGTTCGGCCTGTGGCCCCACCCACGTGGCTCGTCTCGAATTTCCTCGTGAGACCGGCCTCATCCTGAGGTGCGCCGGGAAGGCCGGGAACCCCTTCCAGACCACGCAGGGGAATCGCCTCTCCTGTCGCGATCAGGAGGGGAGAAGGGGCTCAGAGGAAGCGGTGCCGGGACCCTCGGTGTTCCCCTCGGGGGAACCCGGCGTGTCGGGGGACTTCTGGGGGTCGCAGGAAGGCTGTCAGGGACCGTCTCGCCCTTCAGGGCGGAACAGGGGACTTCCCTTGAGACGCCGTCGCGGGCAAGGGCCTCATCTTGCCAAGCGGTGGGAACCACGTGGTTTTTCTCGAGTTGCAGCGGCATTCTCGAGTTACGACGGGGATCTCAGCCTTCCCCTTGGGTTGGCCCTGGGAAGCCCAATCTTCCCCTCGGGTTGCGAGGGAAAGCTGGGGGTGGCGCTCGAGTCACTGCAGGGCCTAAGAGACCTCACCTAAGCGTGTGTCCGGGACCTAATTTTCCTCTCCAGGGAAGGCAGGGATCTCGGGGTTGCATTCCAGGCTCCCCCGGGGAGTCAGGCCTCGTCTCGAGGGGAAGCCAAGGACTCCGCTCTCCTCTCGAGTCGCGACGCGGGTCTCTTGGAGCCCCCTGAGCGGCCTCAAGGGAGTCCAGCCTCCTCTTCCGTTTGGAGAGAGGACCCGGGATTGCTCTCCAGGCCATGCAGGAAAAGAAGGCCCTCAGCTCGCGAGGACGGGGGCGTCTCAGGGGTTTCCTCGAGCTGCGGCGCCCGTGGGGGTTTTCTCCCGAGGCACGACGAGGATCTCAGGGAGCCTCTCGTGCGGCGCCAGGGAAGTCAGGTCTCCATGCGCGTGGCGAGGGGGAGCGCGTCCTGGCTCTCGAGTCACGGGAGGGGACTAGGGCCTCGAGACGCGTTGAAGAAGGACTCTCGAGGTCTTTGTCGGGGGGCGGCGGGAAACCCTCGTGTCCCTCGCCTTCTGCCGGGGACCTTAGGGAACTTCCCAGGGTGCCTCTGAGAGGCGAGGGATCCTGTGGAGGTGGCGGGGCCCCTCGGGACTCCGCTGGGTCTGGCGCAACGGAAGAGGGCCTCACCTCGAGGGGAGGCAGGCACCTCAGGCTTCCTCTGCGTTTCGGACTCCGACCGCAGGGTCCCTGCAGAGTTGGGACAGGAGAGTCAGGCCTCGTCTTGTCCGAGGAAGGGAACCCCGCTGGCCTCTCGAGGTGCTCAGGGGGTCTCAGGCCCCTCGTCGAGCTGTGTGTGGAACCCGCGGGTCTTTGCGGACGATGCACGGGGGTGGCAGTGCCCCTTCGTGTTGTGCCTTCACCCACAGGGTTGCCTTCGAAGAGGGGTCCGGGCCTCGGGTCCTTCTCAAGAGCGGACCGGGGAATCGGGGGCGTTCGGCCTGTGGCCCCACCCACGTGGCTCGTCTCGAATTTCCTCGTGAGACCGGCCTCATCCTGAGGTGCGCCGGGAAGGCCGGGAACCCCTTCCAGACCACGCAGGGGAATCGCCTCTCCTGTCGCGATCAGGAGGGGAGAAGGGGCTCAGAGGAAGCGGTGCCGGGACCCTCGGTGTTCCCCTCGGGGGAACCCGGCGTGTCGGGGGACTTCTGGGGGTCGCAGGAAGGCTGTCAGGGACCGTCTCGCCCTTCAGGGCGGAACAGGGGACTTCCCTTGAGACGCCGTCGCGGGCAAGGGCCTCATCTTGCCAAGCGGTGGGAACCACGTGGTTTTTCTCGAGTTGCGGCGGCATTCTCGAGTTACGACGGGGATCTCAGCCTTCCCCTTGGGTTGGCCCTGGGAAGCCCAATCTTCCCCTCGGGTTGCGAGGGAAAGCTGGGGGTGGCGCTCGAGTCACTGCAGGGCCTAAGAGACCTCACCTAAGCGTGTGTCCGGGACCTAATTTTCCTCTCCAGGGAAGGCAGGGATCTCGGGGTTGCATTCCAGGCTCCCCCGGGGAGTCAGGCCTCGTCTCGAGGGGAAGCCAAGGACTCCGCTCTCCTCTCGAGTCGCGACGCGGGTCTCTTGGAGCCCCCTGAGCGGCCTCAAGGGAGTCCAGCCTCCTCTTCCGTTTGGAGAGAGGACCCGGGATTGCTCTCCAGGCCATGCAGGAAAAGAAGGCCCTCAGCTCGCGAGGACGGGGGCGTCTCAGGGGTTTCCTCGAGCTGCGGCGCCCGTGGGGGTTTTCTCCCGAGGCACGACGAGGATCTCAGGGAGCCTCTCGTGCGGCGCCAGGGAAGTCAGGTCTCCATGCGCGTGGCGAGGGGGAGCGCGTCCTGGCTCTCGAGTCACGGGAGGGGACTAGGGCCTCGAGACGCGTTGAAGAAGGACTCTCGAGGTCTTTGTCGGGGGGCGGCGGGAAACCCTCGTGTCCCTCGCCTTCTGCCGGGGACCTTAGGGAACTTCCCAGGGTGCCTCTGAGAGGCGAGGGATCCTGTGGAGGTGGCGGGGCCCCTCGGGACTCCGCTGGGTCTGGCGCAACGGAAGAGGGCCTCACCTCGAGGGGAGGCAGGCACCTCAGGCTTCCTCTGCGTTTCGGACTCCGACCGCAGGGTCCCTGCAGAGTTGGGACAGGAGAGTCAGGCCTCGTCTTGTCCGAGGAAGGGAACCCCGCTGGCCTCTCGAGGTGCTCAGGGGGTCTCAGGCCCCTCGTCGAGCTGTGTGTGGAACCCGCGGGTCTTTGCGGACGATGCACGGGGGTGGCAGTGCCCCTTCGTGTTGTGCCTTCACCCACAGGGTTGCCTTCGAAGAGGGGTCCGGGCCTCGGGTCCTTCTCAAGAGCGGACCGGGGAATCGGGGGCGTTCGGCCTGTGGCCCCACCCACGTGGCTCGTCTCGAATTTCCTCGTGAGACCGGCCTCATCCTGAGGTGCGCCGGGAAGGCCGGGAACCCCTTCCAGACCACGCAGGGGAATCGCCTCTCCTGTCGCGATCAGGAGGGGAGAAGGGGCTCAGAGGAAGCGGTGCCGGGACCCTCGGTGTTCCCCTCGGGGGAACCCGGCGTGTCGGGGGACTTTTGGGGGTCGCAGGAAGGCTGTCAGGGACCGTCTCGCACTTCAGGGCGGAACAGGGGACTTCCCTTGAGACGCCGTCGCGGGCAAGGGCCTCATCTTGCCAAGCGGTGGGAACCACGTGGTTTTTCTCGAGTTGCGGCGGCATTCTCGAGTTACGACGGGGATCTCAGCCTTCCCCTTGGGTTGGCCCTGGGAAGCCCAATCTTCCCCTCGGGTTGCGAGGGAAAGCTGGGGGTGGCGCTCGAGTCACTGCAGGGCCTAAGAGACCTCACCTAAGCGTGTGTCCGGGACCTAATTTTCCTCTCCAGGGAAGGCAGGGATCTCGGGGTTGCATTCCAGGCTCCCCCGGGGAGTCAGGCCTCGTCTCGAGGGGAAGCCAAGGACTCCGCTCTCCTCTCGAGTCGCGACGCGGGTCTCTTGGAGCCCCCTGAGCGGCCTCAAGGGAGTCCAGCCTCCTCTTCCGTTTGGAGAGAGGACCCGGGATTGCTCTCCAGGCCATGCAGGAAAAGAAGGCCCTCAGCTCGCGAGGACGGGGGCGTCTCAGGGGTTTCCTCGAGCTGCGGCGCCCGTGGGGGTTTTCTCCCGAGGCACGACGAGGATCTCAGGGAGCCTCTCGTGCGGCGCCAGGGAAGTCAGGTCTCCATGCGCGTGGCGAGGGGGAGCGCGTCCTGGCTCTCGAGTCACGGGAGGGGACTAGGGCCTCGAGACGCGTTGAAGAAGGACTCTCGAGGTCTTTGTCGGGGGGCGGCGGGAAACCCTCGTGTCCCTCGCCTTCTGCCGGGGACCTTAGGGAACTTCCCAGGGTGCCTCTGAGAGGCGAGGGATCCTGTGGAGGTGGCGGGGCCCCTCGGGACTCCGCTGGGTCTGGCGCAACGGAAGAGGGCCTCACCTCGAGGGGAGGCAGGCACCTCAGGCTTCCTCTGCGTTTCGGACTCCGACCGCAGGGTCCCTGCAGAGTTGGGACAGGAGAGTCAGGCCTCGTCTTGTCCGAGGAAGGGAACCCCGCTGGCCTCTCGAGGTGCTCAGGGGGTCTCAGGCCCCTCGTCGAGCTGTGTGTGGAACCCGCGGGTCTTTGCGGACGATGCACGGGGGTGGCAGTGCCCCTTCGTGTTGTGCCTTCCCCCACAGGGTTGCCTTCGAAGAGGGGTCCGGGCCTCGGGTCCTTCTCAAGAGCGGACCGGGGAATCGGGGGCGTTCGGCCTGTGGCCCCACCCACGTGGCTCGTCTCGAATTTCCTCGTGAGACCGGCCTCATCCTGAGGTGCGCCGGGAAGGCCGGGAACCCCTTCCAGACCACGCAGGGGAATCGCCTCTCCTGTCGCGATCAGGAGGGGAGAAGGGGCTCAGAGGAAGCGGTGCCGGGACCCTCGGTGTTCCCCTCGGGGGAACCCGGCGTGTCGGGGGACTTCTGGGGGTCGCAGGAAGGCTGTCAGGGACCGTCTCGCCCTTCAGGGCGGAACAGGGGACTTCCCTTGAGACGCCGTCGCGGGCAAGGGCCTCATCTTGCCAAGCGGTGGGAACCACGTGGTTTTTCTCGAGTTGCGGCGGCATTCTCGAGTTACGACGGGGATCTCAGCCTTCCCCTTGGGTTGGCCCTGGGAAGCCCAATCTTCCCCTCGGGTTGCGAGGGAAAGCTGGGGGTGGCGCTCGAGTCACTGCAGGGCCTAAGAGACCTCACCTAAGCGTGTGTCCGGGACCTAATTTTCCTCTCCAGGGAAGGCAGGGATCTCGGGGTTGCATTCCAGGCTCCCCCGGGGAGTCAGGCCTCGTCTCGAGGGGAAGCCAAGGACTCCGCTCTCCTCTCGAGTCGCGACGCGGGTCTCTTGGAGCCCCCTGAGCGGCCTCAAGGGAGTCCAGCCTCCTCTTCCGTTTGGAGAGAGGACCCGGGATTGCTCTCCAGGCCATGCAGGAAAAGAAGGCCCTCAGCTCGCGAGGACGGGGGCGTCTCAGGGGTTTCCTCGAGCTGCGGCGCCCGTGGGGGTTTTCTCCCGAGGCACGACGAGGATCTCAGGGAGCCTCTCGTGCGGCGCCAGGGAAGTCAGGTCTCCATGCGCGTGGCGAGGGGGAGCGCGTCCTGGCTCTCGAGTCACGGGAGGGGACTAGGGCCTCGAGACGCGTTGAAGAAGGACTCTCGAGGTCTTTGTCGGGGGGCGGCGGGAAACCCTCGTGTCCCTCGCCTTCTGCCGGGGACCTTAGGGAACTTCCCAGGGTGCCTCTGAGAGGCGAGGGATCCTGTGGAGGTGGCGGGGCCCCTCGGGACTCCGCTGGGTCTGGCGCAACGGAAGAGGGCCTCACCTCGAGGGGAGGCAGGCACCTCAGGCTTCCTCTGCGTTTCGGACTCCGACCGCAGGGTCCCTGCAGAGTTGGGACAGGAGAGTCAGGCCTCGTCTTGTCCGAGGAAGGGAACCCCGCTGGCCTCTCGAGGTGCTCAGGGGGTCTCAGGCCCCTCGTCGAGCTGTGTGTGGAACCCGCGGGTCTTTGCGGACGATGCACGGGGGTGGCAGTGCCCCTTCGTGTTGTGCCTTCACCCACAGGGTTGCCTTCGAAGAGGGGTCCGGGCCTCGGGTCCTTCTCAAGAGCGGACCGGGGAATCGGGGGCGTTCGGCCTGTGGCCCCACCCACGTGGCTCGTCTCGAATTTCCTCGTGAGACCGGCCTCATCCTGAGGTGCGCCGGGAAGGCCGGGAACCCCTTCCAGACCACGCAGGGGAATCGCCTCTCCTGTCGCGATCAGGAGGGGAGAAGGGGCTCAGAGGAAGCGGTGCCGGGACCCTCGGTGTTCCCCTCGGGGGAACCCGGCGTGTCGGGGGACTTCTGGGGGTCGCAGGAAGGCTGTCAGGGACCGTCTCGCCCTTCAGGGCGGAACAGGGGACTTCCCTTGAGACGCCGTCGCGGGCAAGGGCCTCATCTTGCCAAGCGGTGGGAACCACGTGGTTTTTCTCGAGTTGCGGCGGCATTCTCGAGTTACGACGGGGATCTCAGCCTTCCCCTTGGGTTGGCCCTGGGAAGCCCAATCTTCCCCTCGGGTTGCGAGGGAAAGCTGGGGGTGGCGCTCGAGTCACTGCAGGGCCTAAGAGACCTCACCTAAGCGTGTGTCCGGGACCTAATTTTCCTCTCCAGGGAAGGCAGGGATCTCGGGGTTGCATTCCAGGCTCCCCCGGGGAGTCAGGCCTCGTCTCGAGGGGAAGCCAAGGACTCCGCTCTCCTCTCGAGTCGCGACGCGGGTCTCTTGGAGCCCCCTGAGCGGCCTCAAGGGAGTCCAGCCTCCTCTTCCGTTTGGAGAGAGGACCCGGGATTGCTCTCCAGGCCATGCAGGAAAAGAAGGCCCTCAGCTCGCGAGGACGGGGGCGTCTCAGGGGTTTCCTCGAGCTGCGGCGCCCGTGGGGGTTTTCTCCCGAGGCACGACGAGGATCTCAGGGAGCCTCTCGTGCGGCGCCAGGGAAGTCAGGTCTCCATGCGCGTGGCGAGGGGGAGCGCGTCCTGGCTCTCGAGTCACGGGAGGGGACTAGGGCCTCGAGACGCGTTGAAGAAGGACTCTCGAGGTCTTTGTCGGGGGGCGGCGGGAAACCCTCGTGTCCCTCGCCTTCTGCCGGGGACCTTAGGGAACTTCCCAGGGTGCCTCTGAGAGGCGAGGGATCCTGTGGAGGTGGCGGGGCCCCTCGGGACTCCGCTGGGTCTGGCGCAACGGAAGAGGGCCTCACCTCGAGGGGAGGCAGGCACCTCAGTCTTCCTCTGCGTTTCGGACTCCGACCGCAGGGTCCCTGCAGAGTTGGGACAGGAGAGTCAGGCCTCGTCTTGTCCGAGGAAGGGAACCCCGCTGGCCTCTCGAGGTGCTCAGGGGGTCTCAGGCCCCTCGTCGAGCTGTGTGTGGAACCCGCGGGTCTTTGCGGACGATGCACGGGGGTGGCAGTGCCCCTTCGTGTTGTGCCTTCACCCACAGGGTTGCCTTCGAAGAGGGGTCCGGGCCTCGGGTCCTTCTCAAGAGCGGACCGGGGAATCGGGGGCGTTCGGCCTGTGGCCCCACCCACGTGGCTCGTCTCGAATTTCCTCGTAAGACCGGCCTCATCCTGAGGTGCGCCGGGAAGGCCGGGAACCCCTTCCAGACCACGCAGGGGAATCGCCTCTCCTGTCGCGATCAGGAGGGGAGAAGGGGCTCAGAGGAAGCGGTGCCGGGACCCTCGGTGTTCCCCTCGGGGGAACCCGGCGTGTCGGGGGACTTCTGGGGGTCGCAGGAAGGCTGTCAGGGACCGTCTCGCCCTTCAGGGCGGAACAGGGGACTTCCCTTGAGACGCCGTCGCGGGCAAGGGCCTCATCTTGCCAAGCGGTGGGAACCACGTGGTTTTTCTCGAGTTGCGGCGGCATTCTCGAGTTACGACGGGGATCTCAGCCTTCCCCTTGGGTTGGCCCTGGGAAGCCCAATCTTCCCCTCGGGTTGCGAGGGAAAGCTGGGGGTGGCGCTCGAGTCACTGCAGGGCCTAAGAGACCTCACCTAAGCGTGTGTCCGGGACCTAATTTTCCTCTCCAGGGAAGGCAGGGATCTCGGGGTTGCATTCCAGGCTCCCCTGGGGAGTCAGGCCTCGTCTCGAGGGGAAGCCAAGGACTCCGCTCTCCTCTCGAGTCGCGACGCGGGTCTCTTGGAGCCCCCTGAGCGGCCTCAAGGGAGTCCAGCCTCCTCTTCCGTTTGGAGAGAGGACCCGGGATTGCTCTCCAGGCCATGCAGGAAAAGAAGGCCCTCAGCTCGCGAGGACGGGGGCGTCTCAGGGGTTTCCTCGAGCTGCGGCGCCCGTGGGGGTTTTCTCCCGAGGCACGACGAGGATCTCAGGGAGCCTCTCGTGCGGCGCCAGGGAAGTCAGGTCTCCATGCGCGTGGCGAGGGGGAGCGCGTCCTGGCTCTCGAGTCACGGGAGGGGACTAGGGCCTCGAGACGCGTTGAAGAAGGACTCTCGAGGTCTTTGTCGGGGGGCGGCGGGAAACCCTCGTGTCCCTCGCCTTCTGCCGGGGACCTTAGGGAACTTCCCAGGGTGCCTCTGAGAGGCGAGGGATCCTGTGGAGGTGGCGGGGCCCCTCGGGACTCCGCTGGGTCTGGCGCAACGGAAGAGGGCCTCACCTCGAGGGGAGGCAGGCACCTCAGGCTTCCTCTGCGTTTCGGACTCCGACCGCAGGGTCCCTGCAGAGTTGGGACAGGAGAGTCAGGCCTCGTCTTGTCCGAGGAAGGGAACCCCGCTGGCCTCTCGAGGTGCTCAGGGGGTCTCAGGCCCCTCGTCGAGCTGTGTGTGGAACCCGCGGGTCTTTGCGGACGATGCACGGGGGTGGCAGTGCCCCTTCGTGTTGTGCCTTCACCCACAGGGTTGCCTTCGAAGAGGGGTCCGGGCCTCGGGTCCTTCTCAAGAGCGGACCGGGGAATCGGGGGCGTTCGGCCTGTGGCCCCACCCACGTGGCTCGTCTCGAATTTCCTCGTGAGACCGGCCTCATCCTGAGGTGCGCCGGGAAGGCCGGGAACCCCTTCCAGACCACGCAGGGGAATCGCCTCTCCTGTCGCGATCAGGAGGGGAGAAGGGGCTCAGAGGAAGCGGTGCCGGGACCCTCGGTGTTCCCCTCGGGGGAACCCGGCGTGTCGGGGGACTTCTGGGGGTCGCAGGAAGGCTGTCAGGGACCGTCTCGCCCTTCAGGGCGGAACAGGGGACTTCCCTTGAGACGCCGTCGCGGGCAAGGGCCTCATCTTGCCAAGCGGTGGGAACCACGTGGTTTTTCTCGAGTTGCGGCGGCATTCTCGAGTTACGACGGGGATCTCAGCCTTCCCCTTGGGTTGGCCCTGGGAAGCCCAATCTTCCCCTCGGGTTGCGAGGGAAAGCTGGGGGTGGCGCTCGAGTCACTGCAGGGCCTAAGAGACCTCACCTAAGCGTGTGTCCGGGACCTAATTTTCCTCTCCAGGGAAGGCAGGGATCTCGGGGTTGCATTCCAGGCTCCCCCGGGGAGTCAGGCCTCGTCTCGAGGGGAAGCCAAGGACTCCGCTCTCCTCTCGAGTCGCGACGCGGGTCTCTTGGAGCCCCCTGAGCGGCCTCAAGGGAGTCCAGCCTCCTCTTCCGTTTGGAGAGAGGACCCGGGATTGCTCTCCAGGCCATGCAGGAAAAGAAGGCCCTCAGCTCGCGAGGACGGGGGCGTCTCAGGGGTTTCCTCGAGCTGCGGCGCCCGTGGGGGTTTTCTCCCGAGGCACGACGAGGATCTCAGGGAGCCTCTCGTGCGGCGCCAGGGAAGTCAGGTCTCCATGCGCGTGGCGAGGGGGAGCGCGTCCTGGCTCTCGAGTCACGGGAGGGGACTAGGGCCTCGAGACGCGTTGAAGAAGGACTCTCGAGGTCTTTGTCGGGGGGCGGCGGGAAACCCTCGTGTCCCTCGCCTTCTGCCGGGGACCTTAGGGAACTTCCCAGGGTGCCTCTGAGAGGCGAGGGATCCTGTGGAGGTGGCGGGGCCCCTCGGGACTCCGCTGGGTCTGGCGCAACGGAAGAGGGCCTCACCTCGAGGGGAGGCAGGCACCTCAGGCTTCCTCTGCGTTTCGGACTCCGACCGCAGGGTCCCTGCAGAGTTGGGACAGGAGAGTCAGGCCTCGTCTTGTCCGAGGAAGGGAACCCCGCTGGCCTCTCGAGGTGCTCAGGGGGTCTCAGGCCCCTCGTCGAGCTGTGTGTGGAACCCGCGGGTCTTTGCGGACGATGCACGGGGGTGGCAGTGCCCCTTCGTGTTGTGCCTTCACCCACAGGGTTGCCTTCGAAGAGGGGTCCGGGCCTCGGGTCCTTCTCAAGAGCGGACCGGGGAATCGGGGGCGTTCGGCCTGTGGCCCCACCCACGTGGCTCGTCTCGAATTTCCTCGTGAGACCGGCCTCATCCTGAGGTGCGCCGGGAAGGCCGGGAACCCCTTCCAGACCACGCAGGGGAATCGCCTCTCCTGTCGCGATCAGGAGGGGAGAAGGGGCTCAGAGGAAGCGGTGCCGGGACCCTCGGTGTTCCCCTCGGGGGAACCCGGCGTGTCGGGGGACTTTTGGGGGTCGCAGGAAGGCTGTCAGGGACCGTCTCGCACTTCAGGGCGGAACAGGGGACTTCCCTTGAGACGCCGTCGCGGGCAAGGGCCTCATCTTGCCAAGCGGTGGGAACCACGTGGTTTTTCTCGAGTTGCGGCGGCATTCTCGAGTTACGACGGGGATCTCAGCCTTCCCCTTGGGTTGGCCCTGGGAAGCCCAATCTTCCCCTCGGGTTGCGAGGGAAAGCTGGGGGTGGCGCTCGAGTCACTGCAGGGCCTAAGAGACCTCACCTAAGCGTGTGTCCGGGACCTAATTTTCCTCTCCAGGGAAGGCAGGGATCTCGGGGTTGCATTCCAGGCTCCCCCGGGGAGTCAGGCCTCGTCTCGAGGGGAAGCCAAGGACTCCGCTCTCCTCTCGAGTCGCGACGCGGGTCTCTTGGAGCCCCCTGAGCGGCCTCAAGGGAGTCCAGCCTCCTCTTCCGTTTGGAGAGAGGACCCGGGATTGCTCTCCAGGCCATGCAGGAAAAGAAGGCCCTCAGCTCGCGAGGACGGGGGCGTCTCAGGGGTTTCCTCGAGCTGCAGCGCCCGTGGGGGTTTTCTCCCGAGGCACGACGAGGATCTCAGGGAGCCTCTCGTGCGGCGCCAGGGAAGTCAGGTCTCCATGCGCGTGGCGAGGGGGAGCGCGTCCTGGCTCTCGAGTCACGGGAGGGGACTAGGGCCTCGAGACGCGTTGAAGAAGGACTCTCGAGGTCTTTGTCGGGGGGCGGCGGGAAACCCTCGTTTCCCTCGCCTTCTGCCGGGGACCTTAGGGAACTTGCCAGGGTGCCTCTGAGAGGCGAGGGATCCTGTGGAGGTGGCGGGGCCCCTCGGGACTCCGCTGGGTCTGGCGCAACGGAAGAGGGCCTCACCTCGAGGGGAGGCAGGCACCTCAGGCTTCCTCTGCGTTTCGGACTCCGACCGCAGGGTCCCTGCAGAGTTGGGACAGGAGAGTCAGGCCTCGTCTTGTCTGAGGAAGGGAACCCCGCTGGCCTCTCGAGTTGCTCAGGGGGTCTCAGGCCCCTCGTCGAGCTGTGTGTGGAACCCGCGGGTCTTTGCGGACGATGCACGGGGGTGGCAGTGCCCCTTCGTGTTGTGCCTTCACCCACAGGGTTGCCTTCGAAGAGGGGTCCGGGCCTCGGGTCCTTCTCAAGAGCGGACCGGGGAATCGGGGGCGTTCGGCCTGTGGCCCCACCCACGTGGCTCGTCTCGAATTTCCTCGTGAGACCGGCCTCATCCTGAGGTGCGCCGGGAAGGCCGGGAACCCCTTCCAGACCACGCAGGGGAATCGCCTCTCCTGTCGCCATCAGGAGGGGAGAAGGGGCTCAGAGGAAGCGGTGCCGGGACCCTCGGTGTTCCCCTCGGGGGAACCCGGCGTGTCGGGGGACTTTTGGGGGTCGCAGGAAGGCTGTCAGGGACCGTCTCGCCCTTCAGGGCGGAACAGGGGACTTCCCTTGAGACGCCGTCGCGGGCAAGGGCCTCATCTTGCCAAGCGGTGGGAACCACGTGGTTTTTCTCGAGTTGCGGCGGCATTCTCGAGTTACGACGGGGATCTCAGCCTTCCCCTTGGGTTGGCCCTGGGAAGCCCAATCTTCCCCTCGGGTTGCGAGGGAAAGCTGGGGGTGGCGCTCGAGTCACTGCAGGGCCTAAGAGACCTCACCTAAGCGTGTGTCCGGGACCTAATTTTCCTCTCCAGGGAAGGCAGGGATCTCGGGGTTGCATTCCAGGCTCCCCCGGGGAGTCAGGCCTCGTCTCGAGGGGAAGCCAAGGACTCCGCTCTCCTCTCGAGTCGCGACGCGGGTCTCTTGGAGCCCCCTGAGCGGCCTCAAGGGAGTCCAGCCTCCTCTTCCGTTTGGAGAGAGGACCCGGGATTGCTCTCCAGGCCATGCAGGAAAAGAAGGCCCTCAGCTCGCGAGGACGGGGGCGTCTCAGGGGTTTCCTCGAGCTGCGGCGCCCGTGGGGGTTTTCTCCCGAGGCACGACGAGGATCTCAGGGAGCCTCTCGTGCGGCGCCAGGGAAGTCAGGTCTCCATGCGCGTGGCGAGGGGGAGCGCGTCCTGGCTCTCGAGTCACGGGAGGGGACTAGGGCCTCGAGACGCGTTGAAGAAGGACTCTCGAGGTCTTTGTCGGGGGGCGGCGGGAAACCCTCGTGTCCCTCGCCTTCTGCCGGGGACCTTAGGGAACTTGCCAGGGTGCCTCTGAGAGGCGAGGGATCCTGTGGAGGTGGCGGGGCCCCTCGGGACTCCGCTGGGTCTGGCGCAACGGAAGAGGGCCTCACCTCGAGGGGAGGCAGGCACCTCAGGCTTCCTCTGCGTTTCGGACTCCGACCGCAGGGTCCCTGCAGAGTTGGGACAGGAGAGTCAGGCCTCGTCTTGTCTGAGGAAGGGAACCCCGCTGGCCTCTCGAGTTGCTCAGGGGGTCTCAGGCCCCTCGTCGAGCTGTGTGTGGAACCCGCGGGTCTTTGCGGACGATGCACGGGGGTGGCAGTGCCCCTTCGTGTTGTGCCTTCACCCACAGGGTTGCCTTCGAAGAGGGGTCCGGGCCTCGGGTCCTTCTCAAGAGCGGACCGGGGAATCGGGGGCGTTCGGCCTGTGGCCCCACCCACGTGGCTCGTCTCGAATTTCCTCGTGAGACCGGCCTCATCCTGAGGTGCGCCGGGAAGGCCGGGAACCCCTTCCAGACCACGCAGGGGAATCGCCTCTCCTGTCGCGATCAGGAGGGGAGAAGGGGCTCAGAGGAAGCGGTGCCGGGACCCTCGGTGTTCCCCTCGGGGGAACCCGGCGTGTCGGGGGACTTTTGGGGGTCGCAGGAAGGCTGTCAGGGACCGTCTCGCCCTTCAGGGCGGAACAGGGGACTTCCCTTGAGACGCCGTCGCGGGCAAGGGCCTCATCTTGCCAAGCGGTGGGAACCACGTGGTTTTTCTCGAGTTGCGGCGGCATTCTCGAGTTACGACGGGGATCTCAGCCTTCCCCTTGGGTTGGCCCTGGGAAGCCCAATCTTCCCCTCGGGTTGCGAGGGAAAGCTGGGGGTGGCGCTCGAGTCACTGCAGGGCCTAAGAGACCTCACCTAAGCGTGTGTCCGGGACCTAATTTTCCTCTCCAGGGAAGGCAGGGATCTCGGGGTTGCATTCCAGGCTCCCCCGGGGAGTCAGGCCTCGTCTCGAGGGGAAGCCAAGGACTCCGCTCTCCTCTCGAGTCGCGACGCGGGTCTCTTGGAGCCCCCTGAGCGGCCTCAAGGGAGTCCAGCCTCCTCTTCCGTTTGGAGAGAGGACCCGGGATTGCTCTCCAGGCCATGCAGGAAAAGAAGGCCCTCAGCTCGCGAGGACGGGGGCGTCTCAGGGGTTTCCTCGAGCTGCGGCGCCCGTGGGGGTTTTCTCCCGAGGCACGACGAGGATCTCAGGGAGCCTCTCGTGCGGCGCCAGGGAAGTCAGGTCTCCATGCGCGTGGCGAGGGGGAGCGCGTCCTGGCTCTCGAGTCACGGGAGGGGACTAGGGCCTCGAGACGCGTTGAAGAAGGACTCTCGAGGTCTTTGTCGGGGGGCGGCGGGAAACCCTCGTGTCCCTCGCCTTCTGCCGGGGACCTTAGGGAACTTGCCAGGGTGCCTCTGAGAGGCGAGGGATCCTGTGGAGGTGGCGGGGCCCCTCGGGACTCCGCTGGGTCTGGCGCAACGGAAGAGGGCCTCACCTCGAGGGGAGGCAGGCACCTCAGGCTTCCTCTGCGTTTCGGACTCCGACCGCAGGGTCCCTGCAGAGTTGGGACAGGAGAGTCAGGCCTCGTCTTGTCTGAGGAAGGGAACCCCGCTGGCCTCTCGAGGTGCTCAGGGGGTCTCAGGCCCCTCGTCGAGCTGTGTGTGGAACCCGCGGGTCTTTGCGGACGATGCACGGGGGTGGCAGTGCCCCTTCGTGTTGTGCCTTCACCCACAGGGTTGCCTTCGAAGAGGGGTCCGGGCCTCGGGTCCTTCTCAAGAGCGGACCGGGGAATCGGGGGCGTTCGGCCTGTGGCCCCACCCACGTGGCTCGTCTCGAATTTCCTCGTGAGACCGGCCTCATCCTGAGGTGCGCCGGGAAGGCCGGGAACCCCTTCCAGACCACGCAGGGGAATCGCCTCTCCTGTCGCGATCAGGAGGGGAGAAGGGGCTCAGAGGAAGCGGTGCCGGGACCCTCGGTGTTCCCCTCGGGGGAACCCGGCGTGTCGGGGGACTTTTGGGGGTCGCAGGAAGGCTGTCAGGGACCGTCTCGCCCTTCAGGGCGGAACAGGGGACTTCCCTTGAGACGCCGTCGCGGGCAAGGGCCTCATCTTGCCAAGCGGTGGGAACCACGTGGTTTTTCTCGAGTTGCGGCGGCATTCTCGAGTTACGACGGGGATCTCAGCCTTCCCCTTGGGTTGGCCCTGGGAAGCCCAATCTTCCCCTCGGGTTGCGAGGGAAAGCTGGGGGTGGCGCTCGAGTCACTGCAGGGCCTAAGAGACCTCACCTAAGCGTGTGTCCGGGACCTAATTTTCCTCTCCAGGGAAGGCAGGGATCTCGGGGTTGCATTCCAGGCTCCCCCGGGGAGTCAGGCCTCGTCTCGAGGGGAAGCCAAGGACTCCGCTCTCCTCTCGAGTCGCGACGCGGGTCTCTTGGAGCCCCCTGAGCGGCCTCAAGGGAGTCCAGCCTCCTCTTCCGTTTGGAGAGAGGACCCGGGATTGCTCTCCAGGCCATGCAGGAAAAGAAGGCCCTCAGCTCGCGAGGACGGGGGCGTCTCAGGGGTTTCCTCGAGCTGCGGCGCCCGTGGGGGTTTTCTCCCGAGGCACGACGAGGATCTCAGGGAGCCTCTCGTGCGGCGCCAGGGGAGTCAGGTCTCCATGCGCGTGGCGAGGGGGAGCGCGTCCTGGCTCTCGAGTCACGGGAGGGGACTAGGGCCTCGAGACGCGTTGAAGAAGGACTCTCGAGGTCTTTGTCGGGGGGCGGCGGGAAACCCTCGTGTCCCTCGCCTTCTGCCGGGGACCTTAGGGAACTTCCCAGGGTGCCTCTGAGAGGCGAGGGATCCTGTGGAGGTGGCGGGGCCCCTCGTGACTCCGCTGGGTCTGGCGCAACGGAAGAGGGCCTCACCTCGAGGGGAGGCAGGCACCTCAGGCTTCCTCTGCGTTTCGGACTCCGACCGCAGGGTCCCTGCAGAGTTGGGACAGGAGAGTCAGGCCTCGTCTTGTCTGTGGAAGGGAAACCCGCTGGCCTCTCGAGGTGCTCAGGGGGTCTCAGGCCCCTCGTCGAGCTGTGTGTGGAACCCGCGGGTCTTTGCGGACGATGCACGGGGGTGGCAGTGCTCCTTCGTGTTGTGCCTTCACCCACAGGGTTGCCTTCGAAGAGGGGTCCGGGCCTCGGGTCCTTCTCAAGAGCGGACCGGGGAATCGGGGGCGTTCGGCCTGTGGCCCCACCCACGTGGCTCGTCTCGAATTTCCTCGTGAGACCGGCCTCATCCTGAGGTGCGCCGGGAAGGCCGGGAACCCCTTCCAGACCACGCAGGGGAATCGCCTCTCCTGTCGCCATCAGGAGGGGAGAAGGGGCTCAGAGGAAGCGGTGCCGGGACCCTCGGTGTTCCCCTCGGGGGAACCCGGCGTGTCGGGGGACTTTTGGGGGTCGCAGGAAGGCTGTCAGGGACCGTCTCGCCCTTCAGGGCGGAACAGGGGACTTCCCTTGAGACGCCGTCGCGGGCAAGGGCCTCATCTTGCCAAGCGGTGGGAACCACGTGGTTTTTCTCGAGTTGCGGCGGCATTCTCGAGTTACGACGGGGATCTCAGCCTTCCCCTTGGGTTGGCCCTGGGAAGCCCAATCTTCCCCTCGGGTTGCGAGGGAAAGCTGGGGGTGGCGCTCGAGTCACTGCAGGGCCTAAGAGACCTCACCTAAGCGTGTGTCCGGGACCTAATTTTCCTCTCCAGGGAAGGCAGGGATCTCGGGGTTGCATTCCAGGCTCCCCCGGGGAGTCAGGCCTCGTCTCGAGGGGAAGCCAAGGACTCCGCTCTCCTCTCGAGTCGCGACGCGGGTCTCTTGGAGCCCCCTGAGCGGCCTCAAGGGAGTCCAGCCTCCTCTTCCGTTTGGAGAGAGGACCCGGGATTGCTCTCCAGGCCATGCAGGAAAAGAAGGCCCTCAGCTCGCGAGGACGGGGGCGTCTCAGGGGTTTCCTCGAGCTGGGGCGCCCGTGGGGGTTTTCTCCCGAGGCACGAAGAGGATCTCAGGGAGCCTCTCGTGCGGCGCCAGGGAAGTCAGGTCTCCATGCGCGTGGCGAGGGGGAGCGCGTCCTGGCTCTCGAGTCACGGGAGGGGACTAGGGCCTCGAGACGCGTTGAAGAAGGACTCTCGAGGTCTTTGTCGGGGGGCGGCGGGAAACCCTCGTGTCCCTCGCCTTCTGCCGGGGACCTTAGGGAACTTCCCAGGGTGCCTCTGAGAGGCGAGGGATCCTGTGGAGGTGGCGGGGCCCCTCGGGACTCCGCTGGGTCTGGCGCAACGGAAGAGGGCCTCACCTCGAGGGGAGGCAGGCACCTCAGGCTTCCTCTGCGTTTCGGACTCCGACCGCAGGGTCCCTGCAGAGTTGGGACAGGAGAGTCAGGCCTCGTCTTGTCTGAGGAAGGGAACCCCGCTGGCCTCTCGAGGTGCTCAGGGGGTCTCAGGCCCCTCGTCGAGCTGTGTGTGGAACCCGCGGGTCTTTGCGGACGATGCACGGGGGTGGCAGTGCCCCTTCGTGTTGTGCCTTCACCCACAGGGTTGCCTTCGAAGAGGGGTCCGGGCCTCGGGTCCTTCTCAAGAGCGGACCGGGGAATCGGGGGCGTTCGGCCTGTGGCCCCACCCACGTGGCTCGTCTCGAATTTCCTCGTGAGACCGGCCTCATCCTGAGGTGCGCCGGGAAGGCCGGGAACCCCTTCCAGACCACGCAGGGGAATCGCCTCTCCTGTCGCGATCAGGAGGGGAGAAGGGGCTCAGAGGAAGCGGTGCCGGGACCCTCGGTGTTCCCCTCGGGGGAACCCGGCGTGTCGGGGGACTTTTGGGGGTCGCAGGAAGGCTGTCAGGGACCGTCTCGCCCTTCAGGGCGGAACAGGGGACTTCCCTTGAGACGCCGTCGCGGGCAAGGGCCTCATCTTGCCAAGCGGTGGGAACCACGTGGTTTTTCTCGAGTTGCGGCGGCATTCTCGAGTTACGACGGGGATCTCAGCCTTCCCCTTGGGTTGGCCCTGGGAAGCCCAATCTTCCCCTCGGGTTGCGAGGGAAAGCTGGGGGTGGCGCTCGAGTCACTGCAGGGCCCAAGAGACCTCACCTAAGCGTGTGTCCGGGACCTAATTTTCCTCTCCAGGGAAGGCAGGGATCTCGGGGTTGCATTCCAGGCTCCCCCGGGGAGTCAGGCCTCGTCTCGAGGGGAAGCCAAGGACTCCGCTCTCCTCTCGAGTCGCGACGCGGGTCTCTTGGAGCCCCCTGAGCGGCCTCAAGGGAGTCCAGCCTCCTCTTCCGTTTGGAGAGAGGACCCGGGATTGCTCTCCAGGCCATGCAGGAAAAGAAGGCCCTCAGCTCGCGAGGACGGGGGCGTCTCAGGGGTTTCCTCGAGCTGCGGCGCCCGTGGGGGTTTTCTCCCGAGGCACGACGAGGATCTCAGGGAGCCTCTCGTGCGGCGCCAGGGAAGTCAGGTCTCCATGCGCGTGGCGAGGGGGAGCGCGTCCTGGCTCTCGAGTCACGGGAGGGGACTAGGGCCTCGAGACGCGTTGAAGAAGGACTCTCGAGGTCTTTGTCGGGGGGCGGCGGGAAACCCTCGTGTCCCTCGCCTTCTGCCGGGGACCTTAGGGAACTTGCCAGGGTGCCTCTGAGAGGCGAGGGATCCTGTGGAGGTGGCGGGGCCCCTCGGGACTCCGCTGGGTCTGGCGCAACGGAAGAGGGCCTCACCTCGAGGGGAGGCAGGCACCTCAGGCTTCCTCTGCGTTTCGGACTCCGACCGCAGGGTCCCTGCAGAGTTGGGACAGGAGAGTCAGGCCTCGTCTTGTCTGAGGAAGGGAACCCCGCTGGCCTCTCGAGGTGCTCAGGGGGTCTCAGGCCCCTCGTCGAGCTGTGTGTGGAACCCGCGGGTCTTTGCGGACGATGCACGGGGGTGGCAGTGCCCCTTCGTGTTGTGCCTTCACCCACAGGGTTGCCTTCGAAGAGGGGTCCGGGCCTCGGGTCCTTCTCAAGAGCGGACCGGGGAATCGGGGGCGTTCGGCCTGTGGCCCCACCCACGTGGCTCGTCTCGAATTTCCTCGTGAGACCGGCCTCATCCTGAGGTGCGCCGGGAAGGCCGGGAACCCCTTCCAGACCACGCAGGGGAATCGCCTCTCCTGTCGCGATCAGGAGGGGAGAAGGGGCTCAGAGGAAGCGGTGCCGGGACCCTCGGTGTTCCCCTCGGGGGAACCCGGCGTGTCGGGGGACTTTTGGGGGTCGCAGGAAGGCTGTCAGGGACCGTCTCGCCCTTCAGGGCGGAACAGGGGACTTCCCTTGAGACGCCGTCGCGGGCAAGGGCCTCATCTTGCCAAGCGGTGGGAACCACGTGGTTTTTCTCGAGTTGCGGCGGCATTCTCGAGTTACGACGGGGATCTCAGCCTTCCCCTTGGGTTGGCCCTGGGAAGCCCAATCTTCCCCTCGGGTTGCGAGGGAAAGCTGGGGGTGGCGCTCGAGTCACTGCAGGGCCTAAGAGACCTCACCTAAGCGTGTGTCCGGGACCTAATTTTCCTCTCCAGGGAAGGCAGGGATCTCGGGGTTGCATTCCAGGCTCCCCCGGGGAGTCAGGCCTCGTCTCGAGGGGAAGCCAAGGACTCCGCTCTCCTCTCGAGTCGCGACGCGGGTCTCTTGGAGCCCCCTGAGCGGCCTCAAGGGAGTCCAGCCTCCTCTTCCGTTTGGAGAGAGGACCCGGGATTGCTCTCCAGGCCATGCAGGAAAAGAAGGCCCTCAGCTCGCGAGGACGGGGGCGTCTCAGGGGTTTCCTCGAGCTGCGGCGCCCGTGGGGGTTTTCTCCCGAGGCACGACGAGGATCTCAGGGAGCCTCTCGTGCGGCGCCAGGGAAGTCAGGTCTCCATGCGCGTGGCGAGGGGGAGCGCGTCCTGGCTCTCGAGTCACGGGAGGGGACTAGGGCCTCGAGACGCGTTGAAGAAGGACTCTCGAGGTCTTTGTCGGGGGGCGGCGGGAAACCCTCGTGTCCCTCGCCTTCTGCCGGGGACCTTAGGGAACTTCCCAGGGTGCCTCTGAGAGGCGAGGGATCCTGTGGAGGTGGCGGGGCCCCTCGGGACTCCGCTGGGTCTGGCGCAACGGAAGAGGGCCTCACCTCGAGGGGAGGCAGGCACCTCAGGCTTCCTCTGCGTTTCGGACTCCAACCGCAGGGTCCCTGCAGAGTTGGGACAGGAGAGTCAGGCCTCGTCTTGTCTGAGGAAGGGAACCCCGCTGGCCTCTCGAGGTGCTCAGGGGGTCTCAGGCCCCTCGTCGAGCTGTGTGTGGAACCCGCGGGTCTTTGCGGACGATGCACGGGGGTGGCAGTGCCCCTTCGTGTTGTGCCTTCACCCACAGGGTTGCCTTCGAAGAGGGGTCCGGGCCTCGGGTCCTTCTCAAGAGCGGACCGGGGAATCGGGGGCGTTCGGCCTGTGGCCCCACCCACGTGGCTCGTCTCGAATTTCCTCGTGAGACCGGCCTCATCCTGAGGTGCGCTGGGAAGGCCGGGAACCCCTTCCAGACCACGCAGGGGAATCGCCTCTCCTGTCGCGATCAGGAGGGGTGAAGGGGCTCAGAGGAAGCGGTGCCGGGACCCTCGGTGTTCCCCTCGGGGGAACCCGGCGTGTCGGGGGACTTTTGGGGGTCGCAGGAAGGCTGTCAGGGACCGTCTCGCCCTTCAGGGCGGAACAGGGGACTTCCCTTGAGACGCCGTCGCGGGCAAGGGCCTCATCTTGCCAAGCGGTGGGAACCACGTGGTTTTTCTCGAGTTGCGGCGGCATTCTCGAGTTACGACGGGGATCTCAGCCTTCCCCTTGGGTTGGCCCTGGGAAGCCCAATCTTCCCCTCGGGTTGCGAGGGAAAGCTGGGGGTGGCGCTCGAGTCACTGCAGGGCCTAAGAGACCTCACCTAAGCGTGTGTCCGGGACCTAATTTTCCTCTCCAGGGAAGGCAGGGATCTCGGGGTTGCATTCCAGGCTCCCCCGGGGAGTCAGGCCTCGTCTCGAGGGGAAGCCAAGGACTCCGCTCTCCTCTCGAGTCGCGACGCGGGTCTCTTGGAGCCCCCTGAGCGGCCTCAAGGGAGTCCAGCCTCCTCTTCCGTTTGGAGAGAGGACCCGGGATTGCTCTCCAGGCCATGCAGGAAAAGAAGGCCCTCAGCTCGCGAGGACGGGGGCGTCTCAGGGGTTTCCTCGAGCTGCGGCGCCCGTGGGGGTTTTCTCCCGAGGCACGACGAGGATCTCAGGGAGCCTCTCGTGCGGCGCCAGGGAAGTCAGGTCTCCATGCGCGTGGCGAGGGGGAGCGCGTCCTGGCTCTCGAGTCACGGGAGGGGACTAGGGCCTCGAGACGCGTTGAAGAAGGACTCTCGAGGTCTTTGTCGGGGGGCGGCGGGAAACCCTCGTGTCCCTCGCCTTCTGCCGGGGACCTTAGGGAACTTGCCAGGGTGCCTCTGAGAGGCGAGGGATCCTGTGGAGGTGGCAGGGCCCCTCGGGACTCCGCTGGGTCTGGCGCAACGGAAGAGGGCCTCACCTCGAGGGGAGGCAGGCACCTCAGGCTTCCTCTGCGTTTCGGACTCCGACCGCAGGGTCCCTGCAGAGTTGGGACAGGAGAGTCAGGCCTCGTCTTGTCTGAGGAAGGGAACCCCGCTGGCCTCTCGAGGTGCTCAGGGGGTCTCAGGCCCCTCGTCGAGCTGTGTGTGGAACCCGCGGGTCTTTGCGGACGATGCACGGGGGTGGCAGTGCCCCTTCGTGTTGTGCCTTCACCCACAGGGTTGCCTTCGAAGAGGGGTCCGGGCCTCGGGTCCTTCTCAAGAGCGGACCGGGGAATCGGGGGCGTTCGGCCTGTGGCCCCACCCACGTGGCTCGTCTCGAATTTCCTCGTGAGACCGGCCTCATCCTGAGGTGCGCCGGGAAGGCCGGGAACCCCTTCCAGACCACGCAGGGGAATCGCCTCTCCTGTCGCCATCAGGAGGGGAGAAGGGGCTCAGAGGAAGCGGTGCCGGGACCCCCGGTGTTCCCCTCGGGGGAACCCGGCGTGTCGGGGGACTTTTGGGGGTCGCAGGAAGGCTGTCAGGGACCGTCTCGCCCTTCAGGGCGGAACAGGGGACTTCCCTTGAGACGCCGTCGCGGGCAAGGGCCTCATCTTGCCAAGCGGTGGGAACCACGTGGTTTTTCTCGAGTTGCGGCGGCATTCTCGAGTTACGACGGGGATCTCAGCCTTCCCCTTGGGTTGGCCCTGGGAAGCCCAATCTTCCCCTCGGGTTGCGAGGGAAAGCTGGGGGTGGCGCTCGAGTCACTGCAGGGCCTAAGAGACCTCACCTAAGCGTGTGTCCGGGACCTAATTTTCCTCTCCAGGGAAGGCAGGGATCTCGGGGTTGCATTCCAGGCTCCCCCGGGGAGTCAGGCCTCGTCTCGAGGGGAAGCCAAGGACTCCGCTCTCCTCTCGAGTCGCGACGCGGGTCTCTTGGAGCCCCCTGAGCGGCCTCAAGGGAGTCCAGCCTCCTCTTCCGTTTGGAGAGAGGACCCGGGATTGCTCTCCAGGCCATGCAGGAAAAGAAGGCCCTCAGCTCGCGAGGACGGGGGCGTCTCAGGGGTTTCCTCGAGCTGCGGCGCCCGTGGGGGTTTTCTCCCGAGGCACGACGAGGATCTCAGGGAGCCTCTCGTGCGGCGCCAGGGAAGTCAGGTCTCCATGCGCGTGGCGAGGGGGAGCGCGTCCTGGCTCTCGAGTCACGGGAGGGGACTAGGGCCTCGAGACGCGTTGAAGAAGGACTCTCGAGGTCTTTGTCGGGGGGCGGCGGGAAACCCTCGTGTCCCTCGCCTTCTGCCGGGGACCTTAGGGAACTTCCCAGGGTGCCTCTGAGAGGCGAGGGATCCTGTGGAGGTGGCGGGGCCCCTCGGGACTCCGCTGGGTCTGGCGCAACGGAAGAGGGCCTCACCTCGAGGGGAGGCAGGCACCTCAGGCTTCCTCTGCGTTTCGGACTCCGACCGCAGGGTCCCTGCAGAGTTGGGACAGGAGAGTCAGGCCTCGTCTTGTCTGAGGAAGGGAACCCCGCTGGCCTCTCGAGTTGCTCAGGGGGTCTCAGGCCCCTCGTCGAGCTGTGTGTGGAACCCGCGGGTCTTTGCGGACGATGCACGGGGGTGGCAGTGCCCCTTCGTGTTGTGCCTTCACCCACAGGGTTGCCTTCGAAGAGGGGTCCGGGCCTCGGGTCCTTCTCAAGAGCGGACCGGGGAATCGGGGGCGTTCGGCCTGTGGCCCCACCCACGTGGCTCGTCTCGAATTTCCTCGTGAGACCGGCCTCATCCTGAGGTGCGCCGGGAAGGCCGGGAACCCCTTCCAGACCACGCAGGGGAATCGCCTCTCCTGTCGCGATCAGGAGGGGAGAAGGGGCTCAGAGGAAGCGGTGCCGGGACCCTCGGTGTTCCCCTCGGGGGAACCCGGCGTGTCGGGGGACTTTTGGGGGTCGCAGGAAGGCTGTCAGGGACCGTCTCGCCCTTCAGGGCGGAACAGGGGACTTCCCTTGAGACGCCGTCGCGGGCAAGGGCCTCATCTTGCCAAGCGGTGGGAACCACGTGGTTTTTCTCGAGTTGCGGCGGCATTCTCGAGTTACGACGGGGATCTCAGCCTTCCCCTTGGGTTGGCCCTGGGAAGCCCAATCTTCCCCTCGGGTTGCGAGGGAAAGCTGGGGGTGGCGCTCGAGTCACTGCAGGGCCTAAGAGACCTCACCTAAGCGTGTGTCCGGGACCTAATTTTCCTCTCCAGGGAAGGCAGGGATCTCGGGGTTGCATTCCAGGCTCCCCCGGGGAGTCAGGCCTCGTCTCGAGGGGAAGCCAAGGACTCCGCTCTCCTCTCGAGTCGCGACGCGGGTCTCTTGGAGCCCCCTGAGCGGCCTCAAGGGAGTCCAGCCTCCTCTTCCGTTTGGAGAGAGGACCCGGGATTGCTCTCCAGGCCATGCAGGAAAAGAAGGCCCTCAGCTCGCGAGGACGGGGGCGTCTCAGGGGTTTCCTCGAGCTGCGGCGCCCGTGGGGGTTTTCTCCCGAGGCACGACGAGGATCTCAGGGAGCCTCTCGTGCGGCGCCAGGGAAGTCAGGTCTCCATGCGCGTGGCGAGGGGGAGCGCGTCCTGGCTCTCGAGTCACGGGAGGGGACTAGGGCCTCGAGACGCGTTGAAGAAGGACTCTCGAGGTCTTTGTCGGGGGGCGGCGGGAAACCCTCGTGTCCCTCGCCTTCTGCCGGGGACCTTAGGGAACTTCCCAGGGTGCCTCTGAGAGGCGAGGGATCCTGTGGAGGTGGCGGGGCCCCTCGGGACTCCGCTGGGTCTGGCGCAACGGAAGAGGGCCTCACCTCGAGGGGAGGCAGGCACCTCAGGCTTCCTCTGCGTTTCGGACTCCGACCGCAGGGTCCCTGCAGAGTTGGGACAGGAGAGTCAGGCCTCGTCTTGTCTGAGGAAGGGAACCCCGCTGGCCTCTCGAGGTGCTCAGGGGGTCTCAGGCCCCTCGTCGAGCTGTGTGTGGAACCCGCGGGTCTTTGCGGACGATGCACGGGGGTGGCAGTGCCCCTTCGTGTTGTGCCTTCACCCACAGGGTTGCCTTCGAAGAGGGGTCCGGGCCTCGGGTCCTTCTCAAGAGCGGACCGGGGAATCGGGGGCGTTCGGCCTGTGGCCCCACCCACGTGGCTCGTCTCGAATTTCCTCGTGAGACCGGCCTCATCCTGAGGTGCGCCGGGAAGGCCGGGAACCCCTTCCAGACCACGCAGGGGAATCGCCTCTCCTGTCGCGATCAGGAGGGGAGAAGGGGCTCAGAGGAAGCGGTGCCGGGACCCTCGGTGTTCCCCTCGGGGGAACCCGGCGTGTCGGGGGACTTTTGGGGGTCGCAGGAAGGCTGTCAGGGACCGTCTCGCCCTTCAGGGCGGAACAGGGGACTTCCCTTGAGACGCCGTCGCGGGCAAGGGCCTCATCTTGCCAAGCGGTGGGAACCACGTGGTTTTTCTCGAGTTGCGGCGGCATTCTCGAGTTACGACGGGGATCTCAGCCTTCCCCTTGGGTTGGCCCTGGGAAGCCCAATCTTCCCCTCGGGTTGCGAGGGAAAGCTGGGGGTGGCGCTCGAGTCACTGCAGGGCCTAAGAGACCTCACCTAAGCGTGTGTCCGGGACCTAATTTTCCTCTCCAGGGAAGGCAGGGATCTCGGGGTTGCATTCCAGGCTCCCCCGGGGAGTCAGGCCTCGTCTCGAGGGGAAGCCAAGGACTCCGCTCTCCTCTCGAGTCGCGACGCGGGTCTCTTGGAGCCCCCTGAGCGGCCTCAAGGGAGTCCAGCCTCCTCTTCCGTTTGGAGAGAGGACCCGGGATTGCTCTCCAGGCCATGCAGGAAAAGAAGGCCCTCAGCTCGCGAGGACGGGGGCGTCTCAGGGGTTTCCTCGAGCTGCGGCGCCCGTGGGGGTTTTCTCCCGAGGCACGACGAGGATCTCAGGGAGCCTCTCGTGCGGCGCCAGGGAAGTCAGGTCTCCATGCGCGTGGCGAGGGGGAGCGCGTCCTGGCTCTCGAGTCACGGGAGGGGACTAGGGCCTCGAGACGCGTTGAAGAAGGACTCTCGAGGTCTTTGTCGGGGGGCGGCGGGAAACCCTCGTGTCCCTCGCCTTCTGCCGGGGACCTTAGGGAACTTCCCAGGGTGCCTCTGAGAGGCGAGGGATCCTGTGGAGGTGGCGGGGCCCCTCGGGACTCCGCTGGGTCTGGCGCAACGGAAGAGGGCCTCACCTCGAGGGGAGGCAGGCACCTCAGGCTTCCTCTGCGTTTCGGACTCCAACCGCAGGGTCCCTGCAGAGTTGGGACAGGAGAGTCAGGCCTCGTCTTGTCTGAGGAAGGGAACCCCGCTGGCCTCTCGAGGTGCTCAGGGGGTCTCAGGCCCCTCGTCGAGCTGTGTGTGGAACCCGCGGGTCTTTGCGGACGATGCACGGGGGTGGCAGTGCCCCTTCGTGTTGTGCCTTCACCCACAGGGTTGCCTTCGAAGAGGGGTCCGGGCCTCGGGTCCTTCTCAAGAGCGGACCGGGGAATCGGGGGCGTTCGGCCTGTGGCCCCACCCACGTGGCTCGTCTCGAATTTCCTCGTGAGACCGGCCTCATCCTGAGGTGCGCTGGGAAGGCCGGGAACCCCTTCCAGACCACGCAGGGGAATCGCCTCTCCTGTCGCGATCAGGAGGGGTGAAGGGGCTCAGAGGAAGCGGTGCCGGGACCCTCGGTGTTCCCCTCGGGGGAACCCGGCGTGTCGGGGGACTTTTGGGGGTCGCAGGAAGGCTGTCAGGGACCGTCTCGCCCTTCAGGGCGGAACAGGGGACTTCCCTTGAGACGCCGTCGCGGGCAAGGGCCTCATCTTGCCAAGCGGTGGGAACCACGTGGTTTTTCTCGAGTTGCGGCGGCATTCTCGAGTTACGACGGGGATCTCAGCCTTCCCCTTGGGTTGGCCCTGGGAAGCCCAATCTTCCCCTCGGGTTGCGAGGGAAAGCTGGGGGTGGCGCTCGAGTCACTGCAGGGCCTAAGAGACCTCACCTAAGCGTGTGTCCGGGACCTAATTTTCCTCTCCAGGGAAGGCAGGGATCTCGGGGTTGCATTCCAGGCTCCCCCGGGGAGTCAGGCCTCGTCTCGAGGGGAAGCCAAGGACTCCGCTCTCCTCTCGAGTCGCGACGCGGGTCTCTTGGAGCCCCCTGAGCGGCCTCAAGGGAGTCCAGCCTCCTCTTCCGTTTGGAGAGAGGACCCGGGATTGCTCTCCAGGCCATGCAGGAAAAGAAGGCCCTCAGCTCGCGAGGACGGGGGCGTCTCAGGGGTTTCCTCGAGCTGCGGCGCCCGTGGGGGTTTTCTCCCGAGGCACGACGAGGATCTCAGGGAGCCTCTCGTGCGGCGCCAGGGAAGTCAGGTCTCCATGCGCGTGGCGAGGGGGAGCGCGTCCTGGCTCTCGAGTCACGGGAGGGGACTAGGGCCTCGAGACGCGTTGAAGAAGGACTCTCGAGGTCTTTGTCGGGGGGCGGCGGGAAACCCTCGTGTCCCTCGCCTTCTGCCGGGGACCTTAGGGAACTTGCCAGGGTGCCTCTGAGAGGCGAGGGATCCTGTGGAGGTGGCAGGGCCCCTCGGGACTCCGCTGGGTCTGGCGCAACGGAAGAGGGCCTCACCTCGAGGGGAGGCAGGCACCTCAGGCTTCCTCTGCGTTTCGGACTCCGACCGCAGGGTCCCTGCAGAGTTGGGACAGGAGAGTCAGGCCTCGTCTTGTCTGAGGAAGGGAACCCCGCTGGCCTCTCGAGTTGCTCAGGGGGTCTCAGGCCCCTCGTCGAGCTGTGTGTGGAACCCGCGGGTCTTTGCGGACGATGCACGGGGGTGGCAGTGCCCCTTCGTGTTGTGCCTTCACCCACAGGGTTGCCTTCGAAGAGGGGTCCGGGCCTCGGGTCCTTCTCAAGAGCGGACCGGGGAATCGGGGGCGTTCGGCCTGTGGCCCCACCCACGTGGCTCGTCTCGAATTTCCTCGTGAGACCGGCCTCATCCTGAGGTGCGCCGGGAAGGCCGGGAACCCCTTCCAGACCACGCAGGGGAATCGCCTCTCCTGTCGCGATCAGGAGGGGAGAAGGGGCTCAGAGGAAGCGGTGCCGGGACCCCCGGTGTTCCCCTCGGGGGAACCCGGCGTGTCGGGGGACTTTTGGGGGTCGCAGGAAGGCTGTCAGGGACCGTCTCGCCCTTCAGGGCGGAACAGGGGACTTCCCTTGAGACGCCGTCGCGGGCAAGGGCCTCATCTTGCCAAGCGGTGGGAACCACGTGGTTTTTCTCGAGTTGCGGCGGCATTCTCGAGTTACGACGGGGATCTCAGCCTTCCCCTTGGGTTGGCCCTGGGAAGCCCAATCTTCCCCTCGGGTTGCGAGGGAAAGCTGGGGGTGGCGCTCGAGTCACTGCAGGGCCTAAGAGACCTCACCTAAGCGTGTGTCCGGGACCTAATTTTCCTCTCCAGGGAAGGCAGGGATCTCGGGGTTGCATTCCAGGCTCCCCCGGGGAGTCAGGCCTCGTCTCGAGGGGAAGCCAAGGACTCCGCTCTCCTCTCGAGTCGCGACGCGGGTCTCTTGGAGCCCCCTGAGCGGCCTCAAGGGAGTCCAGCCTCCTCTTCCGTTTGGAGAGAGGACCCGGGATTGCTCTCCAGGCCATGCAGGAAAAGAAGGCCCTCAGCTCGCGAGGACGGGGGCGTCTCAGGGGTTTCCTCGAGCTGCGGCGCCCGTGGGGGTTTTCTCCCGAGGCACGACGAGGATCTCAGGGAGCCTCTCGTGCGGCGCCAGGGAAGTCAGGTCTCCATGCGCGTGGCGAGGGGGAGCGCGTCCTGGATCTCGAGTCACGGGAGGGGACTAGGGCCTCGAGACGCGTTGAAGAAGGACTCTCGAGGTCTTTGTCGGGGGGCGGCGGGAAACCCTCGTGTCCCTCGCCTTCTGCCGGGGACCTTAGGGAACTTCCCAGGGTGCCTCTGAGAGGCGAGGGATCCTGTGGAGGTGGCGGGGCCCCTCGGGACTCCGCTGGGTCTGGCGCAACGGAAGAGGGCCTCACCTCGAGGGGAGGCAGGCACCTCAGGCTTCCTCTGCGTTTCGGACTCCGACCGCAGGGTCCCTGCAGAGTTGGGACAGGAGAGTCAGGCCTCGTCTTGTCTGAGGAAGGGAACCCCGCTGGCCTCTCGAGGTGCTCAGGGAGTCTCAGGCCCCTCGTCGAGCTGTGTGTGGAACCCGCGGGTCTTTGCGGACGATGCACGGGGGTGGCAGTGCCCCTTCGTGTTGTGCCTTCACCCACAGGGTTGCCTTCGAAGAGGGGTCCGGGCCTCGGGTCCTTCTCAAGAGCGGACCGGGGAATCGGGGGCGTTCGGCCTGTGGCCCCACCCACGTGGCTCGTCTCGAATTTCCTCGTGAGACCGGCCTCATCCTGAGGTGCGCTGGGAAGGCCGGGAACCCCTTCCAGACCACGCAGGGGAATCGCCTCTCCTGTCGCGATCAGGAGGGGAGAAGGGGCTCAGAGGAAGCGGTGCCGGGACCCCCGGTGTTCCCCTCGGGGGAACCCGGCGTGTCGGGGGACTTTTGGGGGTCGCAGGAAGGCTGTCAGGGACCGTCTCGCCCTTCAGGGCGGAACAGGGGACTTCCCTTGAGACGCCGTCGCGGGCAAGGGCCTCATCTTGCCAAGCGGTGGGAACCACGTGGTTTTTCTCGAGTTGCGGCGGCATTCTCGAGTTACGACGGGGATCTCAGCCTTCCCCTTGGGTTGGCCCTGGGAAGCCCAATCTTCCCCTCGGGTTGCGAGGGAAAGCTGGGGGTGGCGCTCGAGTCACTGCAGGGCCTAAGAGACCTCACCTAAGCGTGTGTCTGGGACCTAATTTTCCTCTCCAGGGAAGGCAGGGATCTCGGGGTTGCATTCCAGGCTCCCCCGGGGAGTCAGGCCTCGTCTCGAGGGGAAGCCAAGGACTCCGCTCTCCTCTCGAGTCGCGACGCGGGTCTCTTGGAGCCCCCTGAGCGGCCTCAAGGGAGTCCAGCCTCCTCTTCCGTTTGGAGAGAGGACCCGGGATTGCTCTCCAGGCCATGCAGGAAAAGAAGGCCCTCAGCTCGCGAGGACGGGGGCGTCTCAGGGGTTTCCTCGAGCTGCGGCGCCCGTGGGGGTTTTCTCCCGAGGCACGACGAGGATCTCACGGAGCCTCTCGTGCGGCGCCAGGGAAGTCAGGTCTCCATGCGCGTGGCGAGGGGGAGCGCGTCCTGGCTCTCGAGTCACGGGAGGGGACTAGGGCCTCGAGACGCGTTGAAGAAGGACTCTCGAGGTCTTTGTCGGGGGGCGGCGGGAAACCCTCGTGTCCCTCGCCTTCTGCCGGGGACCTTAGGGAACTTCCCAGGGTGCCTCTGAGAGGCGAGGGATCCTGTGGAGGTGGCGGGGCCCCTCGGGACTCCGCTGGGTCTGGCGCAACGGAAGAGGGCCTCACCTCGAGGGGAGGCAGGCACCTCAGGCTTCCTCTGCGTTTCGGACTCCGACCGCAGGGTCCCTGCAGAGTTGGGACAGGAGAGTCAGGCCTCGTCTTGTCTGAGGAAGGGAACCCCGCTGGCCTCTCGAGGTGCTCAGGGGGTCTCAGGCCCCTCGTCGAGCTGTGTGTGGAACCCGCGGGTCTTTGCGGACGATGCACGGGGGTGGCAGTGCCCCTTCGTGTTGTGCCTTCACCCACAGGGTTGCCTTCGAAGAGGGGTCCGGGCCTCGGGTCCTTCTCAAGAGCGGACCGGGGAATCGGGGGCGTTCGGCCTGTGGCCCCACCCACGTGGCTCGTCTCGAATTTCCTCGTGAGACCGGCCTCATCCTGAGGTGCGCTGGGAAGGCCGGGAACCCCTTCCAGACCACGCAGGGGAATCGCCTCTCCTGTCGCGATCAGGAGGGGAGAAGGGGCTCAGAGGAAGCGGTGCCGGGACCCTCGGTGTTCCCCTCGGGGGAACCCGGCGTGTCGGGGGACTTTTGGGGGTCGCAGGAAGGCTGTCAGGGACCGTCTCGCCCTTCAGGGCGGAACAGGGGACTTCCCTTGAGACGCCGTCGCGGGCAAGGGCCTCATCTTGCCAAGCGGTGGGAACCACGTGGTTTTTCTCGAGTTGCGGCGGCATTCTCGAGTTACGACGGGGATCTCAGCCTTCCCCTTGGGTTGGCCCTGGGAAGCCCAATCTTCCCCTCGGGTTGCGAGGGAAAGCTGGGGGTGGCGCTCGAGTCACTGCAGGGCCTAAGAGACCTCACCTAAGCGTGTGTCCGGGACCTAATTTTCCTCTCCAGGGAAGGCAGGGATCTCGGGGTTGCATTCCAGGCTCCCCCGGGGAGTCAGGCCTCGTCTCGAGGGGAAGCCAAGGACTCCGCTCTCCTCTCGAGTCGCGACGCGGGTCTCTTGGAGCCCCCTGAGCGGCCTCAAGGGAGTCCAGCCTCCTCTTCCGTTTGGAGAGAGGACCCGGGATTGCTCTCCAGGCCATGCAGGAAAAGAAGGCCCTCAGCTCGCGAGGACGGGGGCGTCTCAGGGGTTTCCTCGAGCTGCGGCGCCCGTGGGGGTTTTCTCCCGAGGCACGACGAGGATCTCAGGGAGCCTCTCGTGCGGCGCCAGGGAAGTCAGGTCTCCATGCGCGTGGCGAGGGGGAGCGCGTCCTGGCTCTCGAGTCACGGGAGGGGACTAGGGCCTCGAGACGCGTTGAAGAAGGACTCTCGAGGTCTTTGTCGGGGGGCGGCGGGAAACCCTCGTGTCCCTCGCCTTCTGCCGGGGACCTTAGGGAACTTCCCAGGGTGCCTCTGAGAGGCGAGGGATCCTGTGGAGGTGGCGGGGCCCCTCGGGACTCCGCTGGGTCTGGCGCAACGGAAGAGGGCCTCACCTCGAGGGGAGGCAGGCACCTCAGGCTTCCTCTGCGTTTCGGACTCCGACCGCAGGGTCCCTGCAGAGTTGGGACAGGAGAGTCAGGCCTCGTCTTGTCTGAGGAAGGGAACCCCGCTGGCCTCTCGAGTTGCTCAGGGGGTCTCAGGCCCCTCGTCGAGCTGTGTGTGGAACCCGCGGGTCTTTGCGGACGATGCACGGGGGTGGCAGTGCCCCTTCGTGTTGTGCCTTCACCCACAGGGTTGCCTTCGAAGAGGGGTCCGGGCCTCGGGTCCTTCTCAAGAGCGGACCGGGGAATCGGGGGCGTTCGGCCTGTGGCCCCACCCACGTGGCTCGTCTCGAATTTCCTCGTGAGACCGGCCTCATCCTGAGGTGCGCCGGGAAGGCCGGGAACCCCTTCCAGACCACGCAGGGGAATCGCCTCTCCTGTCGCGATCAGGAGGGGAGAAGGGGCTCAGAGGAAGCGGTGCCGGGACCCCCGGTGTTCCCCTCGGGGGAACCCGGCGTGTCGGGGGACTTTTGGGGGTCGCAGGAAGGCTGTCAGGGACCGTCTCGCCCTTCAGGGCGGAACAGGGGACTTCCCTTGAGACGCCGTCGCGGGCAAGGGCCTCATCTTGCCAAGCGGTGGGAACCACGTGGTTTTTCTCGAGTTGCGGCGGCATTCTCGAGTTACGACGGGGATCTCAGCCTTCCCCTTGGGTTGGCCCTGGGAAGCCCAATCTTCCCCTCGGGTTGCGAGGGAAAGCTGGGGGTGGCGCTCGAGTCACTGCAGGGCCTAAGAGACCTCACCTAAGCGTGTGTCTGGGACCTAATTTTCCTCTCCAGGGAAGGCAGGGATCTCGGGGTTGCATTCCAGGCTCCCCCGGGGAGTCAGGCCTCGTCTCGAGGGGAAGCCAAGGACTCCGCTCTCCTCTCGAGTCGCGACGCGGGTCTCTTGGAGCCCCCTGAGCGGCCTCAAGGGAGTCCAGCCTCCTCTTCCGTTTGGAGAGAGGACCCGGGATTGCTCTCCAGGCCATGCAGGAAAAGAAGGCCCTCAGCTCGCGAGGACGGGGGCGTCTCAGGGGTTTCCTCGAGCTGCGGCGCCCGTGGGGGTTTTCTCCCGAGGCACGACGAGGATCTCAGGGAGCCTCTCGTGCGGCGCCAGGGAAGTCAGGTCTCCATGCGCGTGGCGAGGGGGAGCGCGTCCTGGCTCTCGAGTCACGGGAGGGGACTAGGGCCTCGAGACGCGTTGAAGAAGGACTCTCGAGGTCTTTGTCGGGGGGCGGCGGGAAACCCTCGTGTCCCTCGCCTTCTGCCGGGGACCTTAGGGAACTTCCCAGGGTGCCTCTGAGAGGCGAGGGATCCTGTGGAGGTGGCGGGGCCCCTCGGGACTCCGCTGGGTCTGGCGCAACGGAAGAGGGCCTCACCTCGAGGGGAGGCAGGCACCTCAGGCTTCCTCTGCGTTTCGGACTCCGACCGCAGGGTCCCTGCAGAGTTGGGACAGGAGAGTCAGGCCTCGTCTTGTCTGAGGAAGGGAACCCCGCTGGCCTCTCGAGTTGCTCAGGGGGTCTCAGGCCCCTCGTCGAGCTGTGTGTGGAACCCGCGGGTCTTTGCGGACGATGCACGGGGGTGGCAGTGCCCCTTCGTGTTGTGCCTTCACCCACAGGGTTGCCTTCGAAGAGGGGTCCGGGCCTCGGGTCCTTCTCAAGAGCGGACCGGGGAATCGGGGGCGTTCGGCCTGTGGCCCCACCCACGTGGCTCGTCTCGAATTTCCTCGTGAGACCGGCCTCATCCTGAGGTGCGCCGGGAAGGCCGGGAACCCCTTCCAGACCACGCAGGGGAATCGCCTCTCCTGTCGCGATCAGGAGGGGAGAAGGGGCTCAGAGGAAGCGGTGCCGGGACCCTCGGTGTTCCCCTCGGGGGAACCCGGCGTGTCGGGGGACTTTTGGGGGTCGCAGGAAGGCTGTCAGGGACCGTCTCGCCCTTCAGGGCGGAACAGGGGACTTCCCTTGAGACGCCGTCGCGGGCAAGGGCCTCATCTTGCCAAGCGGTGGGAACCACGTGGTTTTTCTCGAGTTGCGGCGGCATTCTCGAGTTACGACGGGGATCTCAGCCTTCCCCTTGGGTTGGCCCTGGGAAGCCCAATCTTCCCCTCGGGTTGCGAGGGAAAGCTGGGGGTGGCGCTCGAGTCACTGCAGGGCCTAAGAGACCTCACCTAAGCGTGTGTCTGGGACCTAATTTTCCTCTCCAGGGAAGGCAGGGATCTCGGGGTTGCATTCCAGGCTCCCCCGGGGAGTCAGGCCTCGTCTCGAGGGGAAGCCAAGGACTCCGCTCTCCTCTCGAGTCGCGACGCGGGTCTCTTGGAGCCCCCTGAGCGGCCTCAAGGGAGTCCAGCCTCCTCTTCCGTTTGGAGAGAGGACCCGGGATTGCTCTCCAGGCCATGCAGGAAAAGAAGGCCCTCAGCTCGCGAGGACGGGGGCGTCTCAGGGGTTTCCTCGAGCTGCGGCGCCCGTGGGGGTTTTCTCCCGAGGCACGACGAGGATCTCAGGGAGCCTCTCGTGCGGCGCCAGGGAAGTCAGGTCTCCATGCGCGTGGCGAGGGGGAGCGCGTCCTGGCTCTCGAGTCACGGGAGGGGACTAGGGCCTCGAGACGCGTTGAAGAAGGACTCTCGAGGTCTTTGTCGGGGGGCGGCGGGAAACCCTCGTGTCCCTCGCCTTCTGCCGGGGACCTTAGGGAACTTGCCAGGGTGCCTCTGAGAGGCGAGGGATCCTGTGGAGGTGGCGGGGCCCCTCGGGACTCCGCTGGGTCTGGCGCAACGGAAGAGGGCCTCACCTCGAGGGGAGGCAGGCACCTCAGGCTTCCTCTGCGTTTCGGACTCCGACCGCAGGGTCCCTGCAGAGTTGGGACAGGAGAGTCAGGCCTCGTCTTGTCTGAGGAAGGGAACCCCGCTGGCCTCTCGAGGTGCTCAGGGGGTCTCAGGCCCCTCGTCGAGCTGTGTGTGGAACCCGCGGGTCTTTGCGGACGATGCACGGGGGTGGCAGTGCCCCTTCGTGTTGTGCCTTCACCCACAGGGTTGCCTTCGAAGAGGGGTCCGGGCCTCGGGTCCTTCTCAAGAGCGGACCGGGGAATCGGGGGCGTTCGGCCTGTGGCCCCACCCACGTGGCTCGTCTCGAATTTCCTCGTGAGACCGGCCTCATCCTGAGGTGCGCCGGGAAGGCCGGGAACCCCTTCCAGACCACGCAGGGGAATCGCCTCTCCTGTCGCGATCAGGAGGGGAGAAGGGGCTCAGAGGAAGCGGTGCCGGGACCCTCGGTGTTCCCCTCGGGGGAACCCGGCGTGTCGGGGGACTTTTGGGGGTCGCAGGAAGGCTGTCAGGGACCGTCTCGCCCTTCAGGGCGGAACAGGGGACTTCCCTTGAGACGCCGTCGCGGGCAAGGGCCTCATCTTGCCAAGCGGTGGGAACCACGTGGTTTTTCTCGAGTTGCGGCGGCATTCTCGAGTTACGACGGGGATCTCAGCCTTCCCCTTGGGTTGGCCCTGGGAAGCCCAATCTTCCCCTCGGGTTGCGAGGGAAAGCTGGGGGTGGCGCTCGAGTCACTGCAGGGCCTAAGAGACCTCACCTAAGCGTGTGTCCGGGACCTAATTTTCCTCTCCAGGGAAGGCAGGGATCTCGGGGTTGCATTCCAGGCTCCCCCGGGGAGTCAGGCCTCGTCTCGAGGGGAAGCCAAGGACTCCGCTCTCCTCTCGAGTCGCGACGCGGGTCTCTTGGAGCCCCCTGAGCGGCCTCAAGGGAGTCCAGCCTCCTCTTCCGTTTGGAGAGAGGACCCGGGATTGCTCTCCAGGCCATGCAGGAAAAGAAGGCCCTCAGCTCGCGAGGACGGGGGCGTCTCAGGGGTTTCCTCGAGCTGCGGCGCCCGTGGGGGTTTTCTCCCGAGGCACGACGAGGATCTCAGGGAGCCTCTCGTGCGGCGCCAGGGAAGTCAGGTCTCCATGCGCGTGGCGAGGGGGAGCGCGTCCTGGCTCTCGAGTCACGGGAGGGGACTAGGGCCTCGAGACGCGTTGAAGAAGGACTCTCGAGGTCTTTGTCGGGGGGCGGCGGGAAACCCTCGTGTCCCTCGCCTTCTGCCGGGGACCTTAGGGAACTTCCCAGGGTGCCTCTGAGAGGCGAGGGATCCTGTGGAGGTGGCGGGGCCCCTCGGGACTCCGCTGGGTCTGGCGCAACGGAAGAGGGCCTCACCTCGAGGGGAGGCAGGCACCTCAGGCTTCCTCTGCGTTTCGGACTCCGACCGCAGGGTCCCTGCAGAGTTGGGACAGGAGAGTCAGGCCTCGTCTTGTCTGAGGAAGGGAACCCCGCTGGCCTCTCGAGTTGCTCAGGGGGTCTCAGGCCCCTCGTCGAGCTGTGTGTGGAACCCGCGGGTCTTTGCGGACGATGCACGGGGGTGGCAGTGCCCCTTCGTGTTGTGCCTTCACCCACAGGGTTGCCTTCGAAGAGGGGTCCGGGCCTCGGGTCCTTCTCAAGAGCGGACCGGGGAATCGGGGGCGTTCGGCCTGTGGCCCCACCCACGTGGCTCGTCTCGAATTTCCTCGTGAGACCGGCCTCATCCTGAGGTGCGCCGGGAAGGCCGGGAACCCCTTCCAGACCACGCAGGGGAATCGCCTCTCCTGTCGCGATCAGGAGGGGAGAAGGGGCTCAGAGGAAGCGGTGCCGGGACCCCCGGTGTTCCCCTCGGGGGAACCCGGCATGTCGGGGGACTTTTGGGGGTCGCAGGAAGGCTGTCAGGGACCGTCTCGCCCTTCATGGCGGAACAGGGGACTTCCCTTGAGACGCCGTCGCGGGCAAGGGCCTCATCTTGCCAAGCGGTGGGAACCACGTGGTTTTTCTCGAGTTGCGGCGGCATTCTCGAGTTACGACGGGGATCTCAGCCTTCCCCTTGGGTTGGCCCTGGGAAGCCCAATCTTCCCCTCGGGTTGCGAGGGAAAGCTGGGGGTGGCGCTCGAGTCACTGCAGGGCCTAAGAGACCTCACCTAAGCGTGTGTCCGGGACCTAATTTTCCTCTCCAGGGAAGGCAGGGATCTCGGGGTTGCATTCCAGGCTCCCCCGGGGAGTCAGGCCTCGTCTCGAGGGGAAGCCAAGGACTCCGCTCTCCTCTCGAGTCGCGACGCGGGTCTCTTGGAGCCCCCTGAGCGGCCTCAAGGGAGTCCAGCCTCCTCTTCCGTTTGGAGAGAGGACCCGGGATTGCTCTCCAGGCCATGCAGGAAAAGAAGGCCCTCAGCTCGCGAGGACGGGGGCGTCTCAGGGGTTTCCTCGAGCTGCGGCGCCCGTGGGGGTTTTCTCCCGAGGCACGACGAGGATCTCAGGGAGCCTCTCGTGCGGCGCCAGGGAAGTCAGGTCTCCATGCGCGTGGCGAGGGGGAGCGCGTCCTGGCTCTCGAGTCACGGGAGGGGACTAGGGCCTCGAGACGCGTTGAAGAAGGACTCTCGAGGTCTTTGTCGGGGGGCGGCGGGAAACCCTCGTGTCCCTCGCCTTCTGCCGGGGACCTTAGGGAACTTCCCAGGGTGCCTCTGAGAGGCGAGGGATCCTGTGGAGGTGGCGGGGCCCCTCGGGACTCCGCTGGGTCTGGCGCAACGGAAGAGGGCCTCACCTCGAGGGGAGGCAGGCACCTCAGGCTTCCTCTGCGTTTCGGACTCCGACCGCAGGGTCCCTGCAGAGTTGGGACAGGAGAGTCAGGCCTCGTCTTGTCTGAGGAAGGGAACCCCGCTGGCCTCTCGAGTTGCTCAGGGGGTCTCAGGCCCCTCGTCGAGCTGTGTGTGGAACCCGCGGGTCTTTGCGGACGATGCACGGGGGTGGCAGTGCCCCTTCGTGTTGTGCCTTCACCCACAGGGTTGCCTTCGAAGAGGGGTCCGGGCCTCGGGTCCTTCTCAAGAGCGGACCGGGGAATCGGGGGCGTTCGGCCTGTGGCCCCACCCACGTGGCTCGTCTCGAATTTCCTCGTGAGACCGGCCTCATCCTGAGGTGCGCCGGGAAGGCCGGGAACCCCTTCCAGACCACGCAGGGGAATCGCCTCTCCTGTCGCCATCAGGAGGGGAGAAGGGGCTCAGAGGAAGCGGTGCCGGGACCCTCGGTGTTCCCCTCGGGGGAACCCGGCGTGTCGGGGGACTTTTGGGGGTCGCAGGAAGGCTGTCAGGGACCGTCTCGCCCTTCAGGGCGGAACAGGGGACTTCCCTTGAGACGCCGTCGCGGGCAAGGGCCTCATCTTGCCAAGCGGTGGGAACCACGTGGTTTTTCTCGAGTTGCGGCGGCATTCTCGAGTTACGACGGGGATCTCAGCCTTCCCCTTGGGTTGGCCCTGGGAAGCCCAATCTTCCCCTCGGGTTGCGAGGGAAAGCTGGGGGTGGCGCTCGAGTCACTGCAGGGCCTAAGAGACCTCACCTAAGCGTGTGTCCGGGACCTAATTTTCCTCTCCAGGGAAGGCAGGGATCTCGGGGTTGCATTCCAGGCTCCCCCGGGGAGTCAGGCCTCGTCTCGAGGGGAAGCCAAGGACTCCGCTCTCCTCTCGAGTCGCGACGCGGGTCTCTTGGAGCCCCCTGAGCGGCCTCAAGGGAGTCCAGCCTCCTCTTCCGTTTGGAGAGAGGACCCGGGATTGCTCTCCAGGCCATGCAGGAAAAGAAGGCCCTCAGCTCGCGAGGACGGGGGCGTCTCAGGGGTTTCCTCGAGCTGCGGCGCCCGTGGGGGTTTTCTCCCGAGGCACGACGAGGATCTCAGGGAGCCTCTCGTGCGGCGCCAGGGAAGTCAGGTCTCCATGCGCGTGGCGAGGGGGAGCGCGTCCTGGCTCTCGAGTCACGGGAGGGGACTAGGGCCTCGAGACGCGTTGAAGAAGGACTCTCGAGGTCTTTGTCGGGGGGCGGCGGGAAACCCTCGTGTCCCTCGCCTTCTGCCGGGGACCTTAGGGAACTTGCCAGGGTGCCTCTGAGAGGCGAGGGATCCTGTGGAGGTGGCGGGGCCCCTCGGGACTCCGCTGGGTCTGGCGCAACGGAAGAGGGCCTCACCTCGAGGGGAGGCAGGCACCTCAGGCTTCCTCTGCGTTTCGGACTCCGACCGCAGGGTCCCTGCAGAGTTGGGACAGGAGAGTCAGGCCTCGTCTTGTCTGAGGAAGGGAACCCCGCTGGCCTCTCGAGTTGCTCAGGGGGTCTCAGGCCCCTCGTCGAGCTGTGTGTGGAACCCGCGGGTCTTTGCGGACGATGCACGGGGGTGGCAGTGCCCCTTCGTGTTGTGCCTTCACCCACAGGGTTGCCTTCGAAGAGGGGTCCGGGCCTCGGGTCCTTCTCAAGAGCGGACCGGGGAATCGGGGGCGTTCGGCCTGTGGCCCCACCCACGTGGCTCGTCTCGAATTTCCTCGTGAGACCGGCCTCATCCTGAGGTGCGCCGGGAAGGCCGGGAACCCCTTCCAGACCACGCAGGGGAATCGCCTCTCCTGTCGCCATCAGGAGGGGAGAAGGGGCTCAGAGGAAGCGGTGCCGGGACCCTCGGTGTTCCCCTCGGGGGAACCCGGCGTGTCGGGGGACTTTTGGGGGTCGCAGGAAGGCTGTCAGGGACCGTCTCGCCCTTCAGGGCGGAACAGGGGACTTCCCTTGAGACGCCGTCGCGGGCAAGGGCCTCATCTTGCCAAGCGGTGGGAACCACGTGGTTTTTCTCGAGTTGCGGCGGCATTCTCGAGTTACGACGGGGATCTCAGCCTTCCCCTTGGGTTGGCCCTGGGAAGCCCAATCTTCCCCTCGGGTTGCGAGGGAAAGCTGGGGGTGGCGCTCGAGTCACTGCAGGGCCTAAGAGACCTCACCTAAGCGTGTGTCCGGGACCTAATTTTCCTCTCCAGGGAAGGCAGGGATCTCGGGGTTGCATTCCAGGCTCCCCCGGGGAGTCAGGCCTCGTCTCGAGGGGAAGCCAAGGACTCCGCTCTCCTCTCGAGTCGCGACGCGGGTCTCTTGGAGCCCCCTGAGCGGCCTCAAGGGAGTCCAGCCTCCTCTTCCGTTTGGAGAGAGGACCCGGGATTGCTCTCCAGGCCATGCAGGAAAAGAAGGCCCTCAGCTCGCGAGGACGGGGGCGTCTCAGGGGTTTCCTCGAGCTGCGGCGCCCGTGGGGGTTTTCTCCCGAGGCACGACGAGGATCTCAGGGAGCCTCTCGTGCGGCGCCAGGGAAGTCAGGTCTCCATGCGCGTGGCGAGGGGGAGCGCGTCCTGGCTCTCGAGTCACGGGAGGGGACTAGGGCCTCGAGACGCGTTGAAGAAGGACTCTCGAGGTCTTTGTCGGGGGGCGGCGGGAAACCCTCGTGTCCCTCGCCTTCTGCCGGGGACCTTAGGGAACTTCCCAGGGTGCCTCTGAGAGGCGAGGGATCCTGTGGAGGTGGCAGGGCCCCTCGGGACTCCGCTGGGTCTGGCGCAACGGAAGAGGGCCTCACCTCGAGGGGAGGCAGGCACCTCAGGCTTCCTCTGCGTTTCGGACTCCGACCGCAGGGTCCCTGCAGAGTTGGGACAGGAGAGTCAGGCCTCGTCTTGTCTGAGGAAGGGAACCCCGCTGGCCTCTCGAGTTGCTCAGGGGGTCTCAGGCCCCTCGTCGAGCTGTGTGTGGAACCCGCGGGTCTTTGCGGACGATGCACGGGGGTGGCAGTGCCCCTTCGTGTTGTGCCTTCACCCACAGGGTTGCCTTCGAAGAGGGGTCCGGGCCTCGGGTCCTTCTCAAGAGCGGACCGGGGAATCGGGGGCGTTCGGCCTGTGGCCCCACCCACGTGGCTCGTCTCGAATTTCCTCGTGAGACCGGCCTCATCCTGAGGTGCGCCGGGAAGGCCGGGAACCCCTTCCAGACCACGCAGGGGAATCGCCTCTCCTGTCGCCATCAGGAGGGGAGAAGGGGCTCAGAGGAAGCGGTGCCGGGACCCTCGGTGTTCCCCTCGGGGGAACCCGGCGTGTCGGGGGACTTTTGGGGGTCGCAGGAAGGCTGTCAGGGACCGTCTCGCCCTTCAGGGCGGAACAGGGGACTTCCCTTGAGACGCCGTCGCGGGCAAGGGCCTCATCTTGCCAAGCGGTGGGAACCACGTGGTTTTTCTCGAGTTGCGGCGGCATTCTCGAGTTACGACGGGGATCTCAGCCTTCCCCTTGGGTTGGCCCTGGGAAGCCCAATCTTCCCCTCGGGTTGCGAGGGAAAGCTGGGGGTGGCGCTCGAGTCACTGCAGGGCCTAAGAGACCTCACCTAAGCGTGTGTCCGGGACCTAATTTTCCTCTCCAGGGAAGGCAGGGATCTCGGGGTTGCATTCCAGGCTCCCCCGGGGAGTCAGGCCTCGTCTCGAGGGGAAGCCAAGGACTCCGCTCTCCTCTCGAGTCGCGACGCGGGTCTCTTGGAGCCCCCTGAGCGGCCTCAAGGGAGTCCAGCCTCCTCTTCCGTTTGGAGAGAGGACCCGGGATTGCTCTCCAGGCCATGCAGGAAAAGAAGGCCCTCAGCTCGCGAGGACGGGGGCGTCTCAGGGGTTTCCTCGAGCTGCGGCGCCCGTGGGGGTTTTCTCCCGAGGCACGACGAGGATCTCAGGGAGCCTCTCGTGCGGCGCCAGGGAAGTCAGGTCTCCATGCGCGTGGCGAGGGGGAGCGCGTCCTGGCTCTCGAGTCACGGGAGGGGACTAGGGCCTCGAGACGCGTTGAAGAAGGACTCTCGAGGTCTTTGTCGGGGGGCGGCGGGAAACCCTCGTGTCCCTCGCCTTCTGCCGGGGACCTTAGGGAACTTCCCAGGGTGCCTCTGAGAGGCGAGGGATCCTGTGGAGGTGGCGGGGCCCCTCGGGACTCCGCTGGGTCTGGCGCAACGGAAGAGGGCCTCACCTCGAGGGGAGGCAGGCACCTCAGGCTTCCTCTGCGTTTCGGACTCCGACCGCAGGGTCCCTGCAGAGTTGGGACAGGAGAGTCAGGCCTCGTCTTGTCTGAGGAAGGGAACCCCGCTGGCCTCTCGAGGTGCTCAGGGGGTCTCAGGCCCCTCGTCGAGCTGTGTGTGGAACCCGCGGGTCTTTGGGGACGATGCACGGGGGTGGCAGTGCCCCTTCGTGTTGTGCCTTCACCCACAGGGTTGCCTTCGAAGAGGGGTCCGGGCCTCGGGTCCTTCTCAAGAGCGGACCGGGGAATCGGGGGCGTTCGGCCTGTGGCCCCACCCACGTGGCTCGTCTCGAATTTCCTCGTGAGACCGGCCTCATCCTGAGGTGCGCCGGGAAGGCCGGGAACCCCTTCCAGACCACGCAGGGGAATCGCCTCTCCTGTCGCGATCAGGAGGGGAGAAGGGGCTCAGAGGAAGCGGTGCCGGGACCCTCGGTGTTCCCCTCGGGGGAACCCGGCGTGTCGGGGGACTTTTGGGGGTCGCAGGAAGGCTGTCAGGGACCGTCTCGCCCTTCAGGGCGGAACAGGGGACTTCCCTTGAGACGCCGTCGCGGGCAAGGGCCTCATCTTGCCAAGCGGTGGGAACCACGTGGTTTTTCTCGAGTTGCTGCGGCATTCTCGAGTTACGACGGGGATCTCAGCCTTCCCCTTGGGTTGGCCCTGGGAAGCCCAATCTTCCCCTCGGGTTGCGAGGGAAAGCTGGGGGTGGCGCTCGAGTCACTGCAGGGCCTAAGAGACCTCACCTAAGCGTGTGTCCGGGACCTAATTTTCCTCTCCAGGGAAGGCAGGGATCTCGGGGTTGCATTCCAGGCTCCCCCGGGGAGTCAGGCCTCGTCTCAAGGGGAAGCCAAGGACTCCGCTCTCCTCTCGAGTCGCGACGCGGGTCTCTTGGAGCCCCCTGAGCGGCCTCAAGGGAGTCCAGCCTCCTCTTCCGTTTGGAGAGAGGACCCGGGATTGCTCTCCAGGCCATGCAGGAAAAGAAGGCCCTCAGCTCGCGAGGACGGGGGCGTCTCAGGGGTTTCCTCGAGCTGCGGCGCCCGTGGGGGTTTTCTCCCGAGGCACGACGAGGATCTCAGGGAGCCTCTCGTGCGGCGCCAGGGAAGTCAGGTCTCCATGCGCGTGGCGAGGGGGAGCGCGTCCTGGCTCTCGAGTCACGGGAGGGGACTAGGGCCTCGAGACGCGTTGAAGAAGGACTCTCGAGGTCTTTGTCGGGGGGCGGCGGGAAACCCTCGTGTCCCTCGCCTTCTGCCGGGGACCTTAGGGAACTTCCCAGGGTGCCTCTGAGAGGCGAGGGATCCTGTGGAGGTGGCGGGGCCCCTCGGGACTCCGCTGGGTCTGGCGCAACGGAAGAGGGCCTCACCTCGAGGGGAGGCAGGCACCTCAGGCTTCCTCTGCGTTTCGGACTCCGACCGCAGGGTCCCTGCAGAGTTGGGACAGGAGAGTCAGGCCTCGTCTTGTCTGAGGAAGGGAACCCCGCTGGCCTCTCGAGTTGCTCAGGGGGTCTCAGGCCCCTCGTCGAGCTGTGTGTGGAACCCGCGGGTCTTTGCGGACGATGCACGGGGGTGGCAGTGCCCCTTCGTGTTGTGCCTTCACCCACAGGGTTGCCTTCGAAGAGGGGTCCGGGCCTCGGGTCCTTCTCAAGAGCGGACCGGGGAATCGGGGGCGTTCGGCCTGTGGCCCCACCCACGTGGCTCGTCTCGAATTTCCTCGTGAGACCGGCCTCATCCTGAGGTGCGCCGGGAAGGCCGGGAACCCCTTCCAGACCACGCAGGGGAATCGCCTCTCCTGTCGCGATCAGGAGGGGAGAAGGGGCTCAGAGGAAGCGGTGCCGGGACCCCCGGTGTTCCCCTCGGGGGAACCCGGCGTGTCGGGGGACTTTTGGGGGTCGCAGGAAGGCTGTCAGGGACCGTCTCGCCCTTCAGGGTGGAACAGGGGACTTCCCTTGAGACGCCGTCGCGGGCAAGGGCCTCATCTTGCCAAGCGGTGGGAACCACGTGGTTTTTCTCGAGTTGCTGCGGCATTCTCGAGTTACGACGGGGATCTCAGCCTTCCCCTTGGGTTGGCCCTGGGAAGCCCAATCTTCCCCTCGGGTTGCGAGGGAAAGCTGGGGGTGGCGCTCGAGTCACTGCAGGGCCTAAGAGACCTCACCTAAGCGTGTGTCCGGGACCTAATTTTCCTCTCCAGGGAAGGCAGGGATCTCGGGGTTGCATTCCAGGCTCCCCCGGGGAGTCAGGCCTCGTCTCAAGGGGAAGCCAAGGACTCCGCTCTCCTCTCGAGTCGCGACGCGGGTCTCTTGGAGCCCCCTGAGCGGCCTCAAGGGAGTCCAGCCTCCTCTTCCGTTTGGAGAGAGGACCCGGGATTGCTCTCCAGGCCATGCAGGAAAAGAAGGCCCTCAGCTCGCGAGGACGGGGGCGTCTCAGGGGTTTCCTCGAGCTGCGGCGCCCGTGGGGGTTTTCTCCCGAGGCACGACGAGGATCTCAGGGAGCCTCTCGTGCGGCGCCAGGGAAGTCAGGTCTCCATGCGCGTGGCGAGGGGGAGCGCGTCCTGGCTCTCGAGTCACGGGAGGGGACTAGGGCCTCGAGACGCGTTGAAGAAGGACTCTCGAGGTCTTTGTCGGGGGGCGGCGGGAAACCCTCGTGTCCCTCGCCTTCTGCCGGGGACCTTAGGGAACTTCCCAGGGTGCCTCTGAGAGGCGAGGGATCCTGTGGAGGTGGCGGGGCCCCTCGGGACTCCGCTGGGTCTGGCGCAACGGAAGAGGGCCTCACCTCGAGGGGAGGCAGGCACCTCAGGCTTCCTCTGCGTTTCGGACTCCGACCGCAGGGTCCCTGCAGAGTTGGGACAGGAGAGTCAGGCCTCGTCTTGTCTGAGGAAGGGAACCCCGCTGGCCTCTCGAGTTGCTCAGGGGGTCTCAGGCCCCTCGTCGAGCTGTGTGTGGAACCCGCGGGTCTTTGCGGACGATGCACGGGGGTGGCAGTGCCCCTTCGTGTTGTGCCTTCACCCACAGGGTTGCCTTCGAAGAGGGGTCCGGGCCTCGGGTCCTTCTCAAGAGCGGACCGGGGAATCGGGGGCGTTCGGCCTGTGGCCCCACCCACGTGGCTCGTCTCGAATTTCCTCGTGAGACCGGCCTCATCCTGAGGTGCGCCGGGAAGGCCGGGAACCCCTTCCAGACCACGCAGGGGAATCGCCTCTCCTGTCGCGATCAGGAGGGGAGAAGGGGCTCAGAGGAAGCGGTGCCGGGACCCCCGGTGTTCCCCTCGGGGGAACCCGGCGTGTCGGGGGACTTTTGGGGGTCGCAGGAAGGCTGTCAGGGACCGTCTCGCCCTTCAGGGCGGAACAGGGGACTTCCCTTGAGACGCCGTCGCGGGCAAGGGCCTCATCTTGCCAAGCGGTGGGAACCACGTGGTTTTTCTCGAGTTGCGGCGGCATTCTCGAGTTACGACGGGGATCTCAGCCTTCCCCTTGGGTTGGCCCTGGGAAGCCCAATCTTCCCCTCGGGTTGCGAGGGAAAGCTGGGGGTGGCGCTCGAGTCACTGCAGGGCCTAAGAGACCTCACCTAAGCGTGTGTCCGGGACCTAATTTTCCTCTCCAGGGAAGGCAGGGATCTCGGGGTTGCATTCCAGGCTCCCCCGGGGAGTCAGGCCTCGTCTCGAGGGGAAGCCAAGGACTCCGCTCTCCTCTCGAGTCGCGACGCGGGTCTCTTGGAGCCCCCTGAGCGGCCTCAAGGGAGTCCAGCCTCCTCTTCCGTTTGGAGAGAGGACCCGGGATTGCTCTCCAGGCCATGCAGGAAAAGAAGGCCCTCAGCTCGCGAGGACGGGGGCGTCTCAGGGGTTTCCTCGAGCTGCGGCGCCCGTGGGGGTTTTCTCCCGAGGCACGACGAGGATCTCAGGGAGCCTCTCGTGCGGCGCCAGGGAAGTCAGGTCTCCATGCGCGTGGCGAGGGGGAGCGCGTCCTGGCTCTCGAGTCACGGGAGGGGACTAGGGCCTCGAGACGCGTTGAAGAAGGACTCTCGAGGTCTTTGTCGGGGGGCGGCGGGAAACCCTCGTGTCCCTCGCCTTCTGCCGGGGACCTTAGGGAACTTCCCAGGGTGCCTCTGAGAGGCGAGGGATCCTGTGGAGGTGGCGGGGCCCCTCGGGACTCCGCTGGGTCTGGCGCAACGGAAGAGGGCCTCACCTCGAGGGGAGGCAGGCACCTCAGGCTTCCTCTGCGTTTCGGACTCCGACCGCAGGGTCCCTGCAGAGTTGGGACAGGAGAGTCAGGCCTCGTCTTGTCTGAGGAAGGGAACCCCGCTGGCCTCTCGAGTTGCTCAGGGGGTCTCAGGCCCCTCGTCGAGCTGTGTGTGGAACCCGCGGGTCTTTGCGGACGATGCACGGGGGTGGCAGTGCCCCTTCGTGTTGTGCCTTCACCCACAGGGTTGCCTTCGAAGAGGGGTCCGGGCCTCGGGTCCTTCTCAAGAGCGGACCGGGGAATCGGGGGCGTTCGGCCTGTGGCCCCACCCACGTGGCTCGTCTCGAATTTCCTCGTGAGACCGGCCTCATCCTGAGGTGCGCCGGGAAGGCCGGGAACCCCTTCCAGACCACGCAGGGGAATCGCCTCTCCTGTCGCGATCAGGAGGGGAGAAGGGGCTCAGAGGAAGCGGTGCCGGGACCCTCGGTGTTCCCCTCGGGGGAACCCGGCGTGTCGGGGGAATTTTGGGGGTCGCAGGAAGGCTGTCAGGGACCGTCTCGCCCTTCAGGGCGGAACAGGGGACTTCCCTTGAGACGCCGTCGCGGGCAAGGGCCTCATCTTGCCAAGCGGTGGGAACCACGTGGTTTTTCTCGAGTTGCGGCGGCATTCTCGAGTTACGACGGGGATCTCAGCCTTCCCCTTGGGTTGGCCCTGGGAAGCCCAATCTTCCCCTCGGGTTGCTAGGGAAAGCTGGGGGTGGCGCTCGAGTCACTGCAGGGCCTAAGAGACCTCACCTAAGCGTGTGTCCGGGACCTAATTTTCCTCTCCAGGGAAGGCAGGGATCTCGGGGTTGCATTCCAGGCTCCCCCGGGGAGTCAGGCCTCGTCTCGAGGAGAAGCCAAGGACTCCGCTCTCCTCTCGAGTCGCGACGCGGGTCTCTTGGAGCCCCCTGAGCGGCCTCAAGGGAGTCCAGCCTCCTCTTCCGTTTGGAGAGAGGACCCGGGATTGCTCTCCAGGCCATGCAGGAAAAGAAGGCCCTCAGCTCGCGAGGACGGGGGCGTCTCAGGGGTTTCCTCGAGCTGCGGCGCCCGTGGGGGTTTTCTCCCGAGGCACGACGAGGATCTCAGGGAGCCTCTCGTGCGGCGCCAGGGAAGTCAGGTCTCCATGCGCGTGGCGAGGGGGAGCGCGTCCTGGCTCTCGAGTCACGGGAGGGGACTAGGGCCTCGAGACGCGTTGAAGAAGGACTCTCGAGGTCTTTGTCGGGGGGCGGCGGGAAACCCTCGTGTCCCTCGCCTTCTGCCGGGGACCTTAGGGAACTTCCCAGGGTGCCTCTGAGAGGCGAGGGATCCTGTGGAGGTGGCGGGGCCCCTCGGGACTCCGCTGGGTCTGGCGCAACGGAAGAGGGCCTCACCTCGAGGGGAGGCAGGCACCTCAGGCTTCCTCTGCGTTTCGGACTCCGACCGCAGGGTCCCTGCAGAGTTGGGACAGGAGAGTCAGGCCTCGTCTTGTCTGAGGAAGGGAACCCCGCTGGCCTCTCGAGTTGCTCAGGGGGTCTCAGGCCCCTCGTCGAGCTGTGTGTGGAACCCGCGGGTCTTTGCGGACGATGCACGGGGGTGGCAGTGCCCCTTCGTGTTGTGCCTTCACCCACAGGGTTGCCTTCGAAGAGGGGTCCGGGCCTCGGGTCCTTCTCAAGAGCGGACCGGGGAATCGGGGGCGTTCGGCCTGTGGCCCCACCCACGTGGCTCGTCTCGAATTTCCTCGTGAGACCGGCCTCATCCTGAGGTGCGCCGGGAAGGCCGGGAACCCCTTCCAGACCACGCAGGGGAATCGCCTCTCCTGTCGCGATCAGGAGGGGAGAAGGGGCTCAGAGGAAGCGGTGCCGGGACCCTCGGTGTTCCCCTCGGGGGAACCCGGCGTGTCGGGGGACTTCTGGGGGTCGCAGGAAGGCTGTCAGGGACCGTCTCGCCCTTCAGGGCGGAACAGGGGACTTCCCTTGAGACGCCGTCGCGGGCAAGGGCCTCATCTTGCCAAGCGGTGGGAACCACGTGGTTTTTCTCGAGTTGCGGCGGCATTCTCGAGTTACGACGGGGATCTCAGCCTTCCCCTTGGGTTGGCCCTGGGAAGCCCAATCTTCCCCTCGGGTTGCGAGGGAAAGCTGGGGGTGGCGCTCGAGTCACTGCAGGGCCCAAGAGACCTCACCTAAGCGTGTGTCCGGGACCTAATTTTCCTCTCCAGGGAAGGCAGGGATCTCGGGGTTGCATTCCAGGCTCCCCCGGGGAGTCAGGCCTCGTCTCGAGGGGAAGCCAAGGACTCCGCTCTCCTCTCGAGTCGCGACGCGGGTCTCTTGGAGCCCCCTGAGCGGCCTCAAGGGAGTCCAGCCTCCTCTTCCGTTTGGAGAGAGGACCCGGGATTGCTCTCCAGGCCATGCAGGAAAAGAAGGCCCTCAGCTCGCGAGGACGGGGGCGTCTCAGGGGTTTCCTCGAGCTGCGGCGCCCGTGGGGGTTTTCTCCCGAGGCACGACGAGGATCTCAGGGAGCCTCTCGTGCGGCGCCAGGGAAGTCAGGTCACCATGCGCGTGGCGAGGGGGAGCGCGTCCTGGCTCTCGAGTCACGGGAGGGGACTAGGGCCTCGAGACGCGTTGAAGAAGGACTCTCGAGGTCTTTGTCGGGGGGCGGCGGGAAACCCTCGTGTCCCTCGCCTTCTGCCGGGGACCTTAGGGAACTTCCCAGGGTGCCTCTGAGAGGCGAGGGATCCTGTGGAGGTGGCGGGGCCCCTCGGGACTCCGCTGGGTCTGGCGCAACGGAAGAGGGCCTCACCTCGAGGGGAGGCAGGCACCTCAGGCTTCCTCTGCGTTTCGGACTCCGACAGCAGGGTCCCTGCAGAGTTGGGACAGGAGAGTCAGGCCTCGTCTTGTCTGAGGAAGGGAACCCCGCTGGCCTCTCGAGTTGCTCAGGGGGTCTCAGGCCCCTCGTCGAGCTGTGTGTGGAACCCGCGGGTCTTTGCGGACGATGCACGGGGGTGGCAGTGCCCCTTCGTGTTGTGCCTTCACCCACAGGGTTGCCTTCGAAGAGGGGTCCGGGCCTCGGGTCCTTCTCAAGAGCGGACCGGGGAATCGGGGGCGTTCGGCCTGTGGCCCCACCCACGTGGCTCGTCTCGAATTTCCTCGTGAGACCGGCCTCATCCTGAGGTGCGCCGGGAAGGCCGGGAACCCCTTCCAGACCACGCAGGGGAATCGCCTCTCCTGTCGCCATCAGGAGGGGAGAAGGGGCTCAGAGGAAGCGGTGCCGGGACCCTCGGTGTTCCCCTCGGGGGAACCCGGCGTGTCGGGGGACTTTTGGGGGTCGCAGGAAGGCTGTCAGGGACCGTCTCGCCCTTCAGGGCGGAACAGGGGACTTCCCTTGAGACGCCGTCGCGGGCAAGGGCCTCATCTTGCCAAGCGGTGGGAACCACGTGGTTTTTCTCGAGTTGCGGCGGCATTCTCGAGTTACGACGGGGATCTCAGCCTTCCCCTTGGGTTGGCCCTGGGAAGCCCAATCTTCCCCTCGGGTTGCGAGGGAAAGCTGGGGGTGGCGCTCGAGTCACTGCAGGGCCTAAGAGACCTCACCTAAGCGTGTGTCCGGGACCTAATTTTCCTCTCCAGGGAAGGCAGGGATCTCGGGGTTGCATTCCAGGCTCCCCCGGGGAGTCAGGCCTCGTCTCGAGGAGAAGCCAAGGACTCCGCTCTCCTCTCGAGTCGCGACGCGGGTCTCTTGGAGCCCCCTGAGCGGCCTCAAGGGAGTCCAGCCTCCTCTTCCGTTTGGAGAGAGGACCCGGGATTGCTCTCCAGGCCATGCAGGAAAAGAAGGCCCTCAGCTCGCGAGGACGGGGGCGTCTCAGGGGTTTCCTCGAGCTGCGGCGCCCGTGGGGGTTTTCTCCCGAGGCACGACGAGGATCTCAGGGAGCCTCTCGTGCGGCGCCAGGGAAGTCAGGTCTCCATGCGCGTGGCGAGGGGGAGCGCGTCCTGGCTCTCGAGTCACGGGAGGGGACTAGGGCCTCGAGACGCGTTGAAGAAGGACTCTCGAGGTCTTTGTCGGGGGGCGGCGGGAAACCCTCGTGTCCCTCGCCTTCTGCCGGGGACCTTAGGGAACTTCCCAGGGTGCCTCTGAGAGGCGAGGGATCCTGTGGAGGTGGCGGGGCCCCTCGGGACTCCGCTGGGTCTGGCGCAACGGAAGAGGGCCTCACCTCGAGGGGAGGCAGGCACCTCAGGCTTCCTCTGCGTTTCGGACTCCGACCGCAGGGTCCCTGCAGAGTTGGGACAGGAGAGTCAGGCCTCGTCTTGTCTGAGGAAGGGAACCCCGCTGGCCTCTCGAGTTGCTCAGGGGGTCTCAGGCCCCTCGTCGAGCTGTGTGTGGAACCCGCGGGTCTTTGCGGACGATGCACGGGGCTGGCAGTGCCCCTTAGTGTTGTGCCTTCACCCACAGGGTTGCCTTCGAAGAGGGGTCCGGGCCTCGGGTCCTTCTCAAGAGCGGACCGGGGAATCGGGGGCGTTCGGCCTGTGGCCCCACCCACGTGGCTCGTCTCGAATTTCCTCGTGAGACCGGCCTCATCCTGAGGTGCGCCGGGAAGGCCGGGAACCCCTTCCAGACCACGCAGGGGAATCGCCTCTCCTGTCGCGATCAGGAGGGGAGAAGGGGCTCAGAGGAAGCGGTGCCGGGACCCTCGGTGTTCCCCTCGGGGGAACCCGGCGTGTCGGGGGACTTCTGGGGGTCGCAGGAAGGCTGTCAGGGACCGTCTCGCCCTTCAGGGCGGAACAGGGGACTTCCCTTGAGACGCCGTCGCGGGCAAGGGCCTCATCTTGCCAAGCGGTGGGAACCACGTGGTTTTTCTCGAGTTGCGGCGGCATTCTCGAGTTACGACGGGGATCTCAGCCTTCCCCTTGGGTTGGCCCTGGGAAGCCCAATCTTCCCCTCGGGTTGCGAGGGAAAGCTGGGGGTGGCGCTCGAGTCACTGCAGGGCCCAAGAGACCTCACCTAAGCGTGTGTCCGGGACCTAATTTTCCTCTCCAGGGAAGGCAGGGATCTCGGGGTTGCATTCCAGGCTCCCCCGGGGAGTCAGGCCTCGTCTCGAGGGGAAGCCAAGGACTCCGCTCTCCTCTCGAGTCGCGACGCGGGTCTCTTGGAGCCCCCTGAGCGGCCTCAAGGGAGTCCAGCCTCCTCTTCCGTTTGGAGAGAGGACCCGGGATTGCTCTCCAGGCCATGCAGGAAAAGAAGGCCCTCAGCTCGCGAGGACGGGGGCGTCTCAGGGGTTTCCTCGAGCTGCGGCGCCCGAGGGGGTTTTCTCCCGAGGCACGACGAGGATCTCAGGGAGCCTCTCGTGCGGCGCCAGGGAAGTCAGGTCACCATGCGCGTGGCGAGGGGGAGCGCGTCCTGGCTCTCGAGTCACGGGAGGGGACTAGGGCCTCGAGACGCGTTGAAGAAGGACTCTCGAGGTCTTTGTCGGGGGGCGGCGGGAAACCCTCGTGTCCCTCGCCTTCTGCCGGGGACCTTAGGGAACTTCCCAGGGTGCCTCTGAGAGGCGAGGGATCCTGTGGAGGTGGCGGGGCCCCTCGGGACTCCGCTGGGTCTGGCGCAACGGAAGAGGGCCTCACCTCGAGGGGAGGCAGGCACCTCAGGCTTCCTCTGCGTTTCGGACTCCGACCGCAGGGTCCCTGCAGAGTTGGGACAGGAGAGTCAGGCCTCGTCTTGTCTGAGGAAGGGAACCCCGCTGGCCTCTCGAGTTGCTCAGGGGGTCTCAGGCCCCTCGTCGAGCTGTGTGTGGAACCCGCGGGTCTTTGCGGACGATGCACGGGGGTGGCAGTGCCCCTTCGTGTTGTGCCTTCACCCACAGGGTTGCCTTCGAAGAGGGGTCCGGGCCTCGGGTCCTTCTCAAGAGCGGACCGGGGAATCGGGGGCGTTCGGCCTGTGGCCCCACCCACGTGGCTCGTCTCGAATTTCCTCGTGAGACCGGCCTCATCCTGAGGTGCGCCGGGAAGGCCGGGAACCCCTTCCAGACCACGCAGGGGAATCGCCTCTCCTGTCGCGATCAGGAGGGGAGAAGGGGCTCAGAGGAAGCGGTGCCGGGACCCTCGGTGTTCCCCTCGGGGGAACCCGGCGTGTCGGGGGACTTTTGGGGGTCGCAGGAAGGCTGTCAGGGACCGTCTCGCCCTTCAGGGCGGAACAGGGGACTTCCCTTGAGACGCCGTCGCGGGCAAGGGCCTCATCTTGCCAAGCGGTGGGAACCACGTGGTTTTTCTCGAGTTGCGGCGGCATTCTCGAGTTACGACGGGGATCTCAGCCTTCCCCTTGGGTTGGCCCTGGGAAGCCCAATCTTCCCCTCGGGTTGCGAGGGAAAGCTGGGGGTGGCGCTCGAGTCACTGCAGGGCCTAAGAGACCTCACCTAAGCGTGTGTCCGGGACCTAATTTTCCTCTCCAGGGAAGGCAGGGATCTCGGGGTTGCATTCCAGGCTCCCCCGGGGAGTCAGGCCTCGTCTCGAGGAGAAGCCAAGGACTCCGCTCTCCTCTCGAGTCGCGACGCGGGTCTCTTGGAGCCCCCTGAGCGGCCTCAAGGGAGTCCAGCCTCCTCTTCCGTTTGGAGAGAGGACCCGGGATTGCTCTCCAGGCCATGCAGGAAAAGAAGGCCCTCAGCTCGCGAGGACGGGGGCGTCTCAGGGGTTTCCTCGAGCTGCGGCGCCCGTGGGGGTTTTCTCCCGAGGCACGACGAGGATCTCAGGGAGCCTCTCGTGCGGCGCCAGGGAAGTCAGGTCTCCATGCGCGTGGCGAGGGGGAGCGCGTCCTGGCTCTCGAGTCACGGGAGGGGACTAGGGCCTCGAGACGCGTTGAAGAAGGACTCTCGAGGTCTTTGTCGGGGGGCGGCGGGAAACCCTCGTGTCCCTCGCCTTCTGCCGGGGACCTTAGGGAACTTCCCAGGGTGCCTCTGAGAGGCGAGGGATCCTGTGGAGGTGGCGGGGCCCCTCGGGACTCCGCTGGGTCTGGCGCAACGGAAGAGGGCCTCACCTCGAGGGGAGGCAGGCACCTCAGGCTTCCTCTGCGTTTCGGACTCCGACCGCAGGGTCCCTGCAGAGTTGGGACAGGAGAGTCAGGCCTCGTCTTGTCTGAGGAAGGGAACCCCGCTGGCCTCTCGAGTTGCTCAGGGGGTCTCAGGCCCCTCGTCGAGCTGTGTGTGGAACCCGCGGGTCTTTGCGGACGATGCACGGGGGTGGCAGTGCCCCTTCGTGTTGTGCCTTCACCCACAGGGTTGCCTTCGAAGAGGGGTCCGGGCCTCGGGTCCTTCTCAAGAGCGGACCGGGGAATCGGGGGCGTTCGGCCTGTGGCCCCACCCACGTGGCTCGTCTCGAATTTCCTCGTGAGACCGGCCTCATCCTGAGGTGCGCCGGGAAGGCCGGGAACCCCTTCCAGACCACGCAGGGGAATCGCCTCTCCTGTCGCGATCAGGAGGGGAGAAGGGGCTCAGAGGAAGCGGTGCCGGGACCCTCGGTGTTCCCCTCGGGGGAACCCGGCGTGTCGGGGGACTTCTGGGGGTCGCAGGAAGGCTGTCAGGGACCGTCTCGCCCTTCAGGGCGGAACAGGGGACTTCCCTTGAGACGCCGTCGCGGGCAAGGGCCTCATCTTGCCAAGCGGTGGGAACCACGTGGTTTTTCTCGAGTTGCGGCGGCATTCTCGAGTTACGACGGGGATCTCAGCCTTCCCCTTGGGTTGGCCCTGGGAAGCCCAATCTTCCCCTCGGGTTGCGAGGGAAAGCTGGGGGTGGCGCTCGAGTCACTGCAGGGCCCAAGAGACCTCACCTAAGCGTGTGTCCGGGACCTAATTTTCCTCTCCAGGGAAGGCAGGGATCTCGGGGTTGCATTCCAGGCTCCCCCGGGGAGTCAGGCCTCGTCTCGAGGGGAAGCCAAGGACTCCGCTCTCCTCTCGAGTCGCGACGCGGGTCTCTTGGAGCCCCCTGAGCGGCCTCAAGGGAGTCCAGCCTCCTCTTCCGTTTGGAGAGAGGACCCGGGATTGCTCTCCAGGCCATGCAGGAAAAGAAGGCCCTCAGCTCGCGAGGACGGGGGCGTCTCAGGGTTTTCCTCGAGCTGCGGCGCCCGTGGGGGTTTTCTCCCGAGGCACGACGAGGATCTCAGGGAGCCTCTCGTGCGGCGCCAGGGAAGTCAGGTCTCCATGCGCGTGGCGAGGGGGAGCGCGTCCTGGCTCTCGAGTCACGGGAGGGGACTAGGGCCTCGAGACGCGTTGAAGAAGGACTCTCGAGGTCTTTGTCGGGGGGCGGCGGGAAACCCTCGTGTCCCTCGCCTTCTGCCGGGGACCTTAGGGAACTTCCCAGGGTGCCTCTGAGAGGCGAGGGATCCTGTGGAGGTGGCGGGGCCCCTCGGGACTCCGCTGGGTCTGGCGCAACGGAAGAGGGCCTCACCTCGAGGGGAGGCAGGCACCTCAGGCTTCCTCTGCGTTTCGGACTCCGACCGCAGGGTCCCTGCAGAGTTGGGACAGGAGAGTCAGGCCTCGTCTTGTCTGAGGAAGGGAACCCCGCTGGCCTCTCGAGTTGCTCAGGGGGTCTCAGGCCCCTCGTCGAGCTGTGTGTGGAACCCGCGGGTCTTTGCGGACGATGCACGGGGGTGGCAGTGCCCCTTCGTGTTGTGCCTTCACCCACAGGGTTGCCTTCGAAGAGGGGTCCGGGCCTCGGGTCCTTCTCAAGAGCGGACCGGGGAATCGGGGGCGTTCGGCCTGTGGCCCCACCCACGTGGCTCGTCTCGAATTTCCTCGTGAGACCGGCCTCATCCTGAGGTGCGCCGGGAAGGCCGGGAACCCCTTCCAGACCACGCAGGGGAATCGCCTCTCCTGTCGCGATCAGGAGGGGAGAAGGGGCTCAGAGGAAGCGGTGCCGGGACCCTCGGTGTTCCCCTCGGGGGAACCCGGCGTGTCGGGGGACTTCTGGGGGTCGCAGGAAGGCTGTCAGGGACCGTCTCGCCCTTCAGGGCGGAACAGGGGACTTCCCTTGAGACGCCGTCGCGGGCAAGGGCCTCATCTTGCCAAGCGGTGGGAACCACGTGGTTTTTCTCGAGTTGCGGCGGCATTCTCGAGTTACGACGGGGATCTCAGCCTTCCCCTTGGGTTGGCCCTGGGAAGCCCAATCTTCCCCTCGGGTTGCGAGGGAAAGCTGGGGGTGGCGCTCGAGTCACTGCAGGGCCCAAGAGACCTCACCTAAGCGTGTGTCCGGGACCTAATTTTCCTCTCCAGGGAAGGCAGGGATCTCGGGGTTGCATTCCAGGCTCCCCCGGGGAGTCAGGCCTCGTCTCGAGGGGAAGCCAAGGACTCCGCTCTCCTCTCGAGTCGCGACGCGGGTCTCTTGGAGCCCCCTGAGCGGCCTCAAGGGAGTCCAGCCTCCTCTTCCGTTTGGAGAGAGGACCCGGGATTGCTCTCCAGGCCATGCAGGAAAAGAAGGCCCTCAGCTCGCGAGGACGGGGGCGTCTCAGGGGTTTCCTCGAGCTGCGGCGCCCGTGGGGGTTTTCTCCCGAGGCACGACGAGGATCTCAGGGAGCCTCTCGTGCGGCGCCAGGGAAGTCAGGTCTCCATGCGCGTGGCGAGGGGGAGCGCGTCCTGGCTCTCGAGTCACGGGAGGGGACTAGGGCCTCGAGACGCGTTGAAGAAGGACTCTCGAGGTCTTTGTCGGGGGGCGGCGGGAAACCCTCGTGTCCCTCGCCTTCTGCCGGGGACCTTAGGGAACTTCCCAGGGTGCCTCTGAGAGGCGAGGGATCCTGTGGAGGTGGCGGGGCCCCTCGGGACTCCGCTGGGTCTGGCGCAACGGAAGAGGGCCTCACCTCGAGGGGAGGCAGGCACCTCAGGCTTCCTCTGCGTTTCGGACTCCGACCGCAGGGTCCCTGCAGTGTTGGGACAGGAGAGTCAGGCCTCGTCTTGTCTGAGGAAGGGAACCCCGCTGGCCTCTCGAGTTGCTCAGGGGGTCTCAGGCCCCTCGTCGAGCTGTGTGTGGAACCCGCGGGTCTTTGCGGACGATGCACGGGGGTGGCAGTGCCCCTTCGTGTTGTGCCTTCACCCACAGGGTTGCCTTCGAAGAGGGGTCCGGGCCTCGGGTCCTTCTCAAGAGCGGACCGGGGAATCGGGGGCGTTCGGCCTGTGGCCCCACCCACGTGGCTCGTCTCGAATTTCCTCGTGAGACCGGCCTCATCCTGAGGTGCGCCGGGAAGGCCGGGAACCCCTTCCAGACCACGCAGGGGAATCGCCTCTCCTGTCGCGATCAGGAGGGGAGAAGGGGCTCAGAGGAAGCGGTGCCGGGACCCTCGGTGTTCCCCTCGGGGGAACCCGGCGTGTCGGGGGACTTTTGGGGGTCGCAGGAAGGCTGTCAGGGACCGTCTCGCCCTTCAGGGCGGAACAGGGGACTTCCCTTGAGACGCCGTCGCGGGCAAGGGCCTCATCTTGCCAAGCGGTGGGAACCACGTGGTTTTTCTCGAGTTGCGGCGGCATTCTCGAGTTACGACGGGGATCTCAGCCTTCCCCTTGGGTTGGCCCTGGGAAGCCCAATCTTCCCCTCGGGTTGCGAGGGAAAGCTGGGGGTGGCGCTCGAGTCACTGCAGGGCCTAAGAGACCTCACCTAAGCGTGTGTCCGGGACCTAATTTTCCTCTCCAGGGAAGGCAGGGATCTCGGGGTTGCATTCCAGGCTCCCCCGGGGAGTCAGGCCTCGTCTCGAGGGGAAGCCAAGGACTCCGCTCTCCTCTCGAGCCGCGACGCGGGTCTCTTGGAGCCCCCTGAGCGGCCTCAAGGGAGTCCAGCCTCCTCTTCCGTTTGGAGAGAGGACCCGGGATTGCTCTCCAGGCCATGCAGGAAAAGAAGGCCCTCAGCTCGCGAGGACGGGGGCGTCTCAGGGGTTTCCTCGAGCTGCGGCGCCCGTGGGGGTTTTCTCCCGAGGCACGACGAGGATCTCAGGGAGCCTCTCGTGCGGCGCCAGGGAAGTCAGGTCTCCATGCGCGTGGCGAGGGGGAGCGCGTCCTGGCTCTCGAGTCACGGGAGGGGACTAGGGCCTCGAGACGCGTTGAAGAAGGACTCTCGAGGTCTTTGTCGGGGGGCGGCGGGAAACCCTCGTGTCCCTCGCCTTCTGCCGGGGACCTTAGGGAACTTCCCAGGGTGCCTCTGAGAGGCGAGGGATCCTGTGGAGGTGGCGGGGCCCCTCGGGACTCCGCTGGGTCTGGCGCAACGGAAGAGGGCCTCACCTCGAGGGGAGGCAGGCACCTCAGGCTTCCTCTGCGTTTCGGACTCCGACCGCAGGGTCCCTGCAGAGTTGGGACAGGAGAGTCAGGCCTCGTCTTGTCTGAGGAAGGGAACCCCGCTGGCCTCTCGAGTTGCTCAGGGGGTCTCAGGCCCCTCGTCGAGCTGTGTGTGGAACCCGCGGGTCTTTGCGGACGATGCACGGGGGTGGCAGTGCCCCTTCGTGTTGTGCCTTCACCCACAGGGTTGCCTTCGAAGAGGGGTCCGGGCCTCGGGTCCTTCTCAAGAGCGGACCGGGGAATCGGGGGCGTTCGGCCTGTGGCCCCACCCACGTGGCTCGTCTCGAATTTCCTCGTGAGACCGGCCTCATCCTGAGGTGCGCCGGGAAGGCCGGGAACCCCTTCCAGACCACGCAGGGGAATCGCCTCTCCTGTCGCGATCAGGAGGGGAGAAGGGGCTCAGAGGAAGCGGTGCCGGGACCCTCGGTGTTCCCCTCGGGGGAACCCGGTGTGTCGGGGGACTTTTGGGGGTCGCAGGAAGGCTGTCAGGGACCGTCTCGCCCTTCAGGGCGGAACAGGGGACTTCCCTTGAGACGCCGTCGCGGGCAAGGGCCTCATCTTGCCAAGCGGTGGGAACCACGTGGTTTTTCTCGAGTTGCGGCGGCATTCTCGAGTTACGACGGGGATCTCAGCCTTCCCCTTGGGTTGGCCCTGGGAAGCCCAATCTTCCCCTCGGGTTGCGAGGGAAAGCTGGGGGTGGCGCTCGAGTCACTGCAGGGCCTAAGAGACCTCACCTAAGCGTGTGTCCGGGACCTAATTTTCCTCTCCAGGGAAGGCAGGGATCTCGGGGTTGCATTCCAGGCTCCCCCGGGGAGTCAGGCCTCGTCTCGAGGGGAAGCCAAGGACTCCGCTCTCCTCTCGAGTCGCGACGCGGGTCTCTTGGAGCCCCCTGAGCGGCCTCAAGGGAGTCCAGCCTCCTCTTCCGTTTGGAGAGAGGACCCGGGATTGCTCTCCAGGCCATGCAGGAAAAGAAGGCCCTCAGCTCGCGAGGACGGGGGCGTCTCAGGGGTTTCCTCGAGCTGCGGCGCCCGTGGGGGTTTTCTCCCGAGGCACGACGAGGATCTCAGGGAGCCTCTCGTGCGGCGCCAGGGAAGTCAGGTCTCCATGCGCGTGGCGAGGGGGAGCGCGTCCTGGCTCTCGAGTCACGGGAGGGGACTAGGGCCTCGAGACGCGTTGAAGAAGGACTCTCGAGGTCTTTGTCGGGGGGCGGCGGGAAACCCTCGTGTCCCTCGCCTTCTGCCGGGGACCTTAGGGAACTTCCCAGGGTGCCTCTGAGAGGCGAGGGATCCTGTGGAGGTGGCGGGGCCCCTCGGGACTCCGCTGGGTCTGGCGCAACGGAAGAGGGCCTCACCTCGAGGGGAGGCAGGCACCTCAGGCTTCCTCTGCGTTTCGGACTCCGACCGCAGGGTCCCTGCAGAGTTGGGACAGGAGAGTCAGGCCTCGTCTTGTCTGAGGAAGGGAACCCCGCTGGCCTCTCGAGTTGCTCAGGGGGTCTCAGGCCCCTCGTCGAGCTGTGTGTGGAACCCGCGGGTCTTTGCGGACGATGCACGGGGGTGGCAGTGCCCCTTCGTGTTGTGCCTTCACCCACAGGGTTGCCTTCGAAGAGGGGTCCGGGCCTCGGGTCCTTCTCAAGAGCGGACCGGGGAATCGGGGGCGTTCGGCCTGTGGCCCCACCCACGTGGCTCGTCTCGAATTTCCTCGTGAGACCGGCCTCATCCTGAGGTGCGCCGGGAAGGCCGGGAACCCCTTCCAGACCACGCAGGGGAATCGCCTCTCCTGTCGCGATCAGGAGGGGAGAAGGGGCTCAGAGGAAGCGGTGCCGGGACCCTCGGTGTTCCCCTCGGGGGAACCCGGCGTGTCGGGGGACTTTTGGGGGTCGCAGGAAGGCTGTCAGGGACCGTCTCGCCCTTCAGGGCGGAACAGGGGACTTCCCTTGAGACGCCGTCGCGGGCAAGGGCCTCATCTTGCCAAGCGGTGGGAACCACGTGGTTTTTCTCGAGTTGCGGCGGCATTCTCGAGTTACGACGGGGATCTCAGCCTTCCCCTTGGGTTGGCCCTGGGAAGCCCAATCTTCCCCTCGGGTTGCGAGGGAAAGCTGGGGGTGGCGCTCGAGTCACTGCAGGGCCTAAGAGACCTCACCTAAGCGTGTGTCCGGGACCTAATTTTCCTCTCCAGGGAAGGCAGGGATCTCGGGGTTGCATTCCAGGCTCCCCCGGGGAGTCAGGCCTCGTCTCGAGGGGAAGCCAAGGACTCCGCTCTCCTCTCGAGTCGCGACGCGGGTCTCTTGGAGCCCCCTGAGCGGCCTCAAGGGAGTCCAGCCTCCTCTTCCGTTTGGAGAGAGGACCCGGGATTGCTCTCCAGGCCATGCAGGAAAAGAAGGCCCTCAGCTCGCGAGGACGGGGGCGTCTCAGGGGTTTCCTCGAGCTGCGGCGCCCGTGGGGGTTTTCTCCCGAGGCACGACGAGGATCTCAGGGAGCCTCTCGTGCGGCGCCAGGGAAGTCAGGTCTCCATGCGCGTGGCGAGGGGGAGCGCGTCCTGGCTCTCGAGTCACGGGAGGGGACTAGGGCCTCGAGACGCGTTGAAGAAGGACTCTCGAGGTCTTTGTCGGGGGGCGGCGGGAAACCCTCGTGTCCCTCGCCTTCTGCCGGGGACCTTAGGGAACTTCCCAGGGTGCCTCTGAGAGGCGAGGGATCCTGTGGAGGTGGCGGGGCCCCTCGGGACTCCGCTGGGTCTGGCGCAACGGAAGAGGGCCTCACCTCGAGGGGAGGCAGGCACCTCAGGCTTCCTCTGCGTTTCGGACTCCGACCGCAGGGTCCCTGCAGAGTTGGGACAGGAGAGTCAGGCCTCGTCTTGTCTGAGGAAGGGAACCCGCTGGCCTCTCGAGTTGCTCAGGGGGTCTCAGGCCCCTCGTCGAGCTGTGTGTGGAACCCGCGGGTCTTTGCGGACGATGCACGGGGGTGGCAGTGCCCCTTCGTGTTGTGCCTTCACCCACAGGGTTGCCTTCGAAGAGGGGTCCGGGCCTCGGGTCCTTCTCAAGAGCGGACCGGGGAATCGGGGGCGTTCGGCCTGTGGCCCCACCCACGTGGCTCGTCTCGAATTTCCTCGTGAGACCGGCCTCATCCTGAGGTGCGCCGGGAAGGCCGGGAACCCCTTCCAGACCACGACCACGCAGGGGAATCGCCTCTCCTGTCGCGATCAGGAGGGGAGAAGGGGCTCAGAGGAAGCGGTGCCGGGACCCTCGGTGTTCCCTCGGGGGAACCCGGCGTGTCGGGGGACTTTTGGGGGTCGCAGGAAGGCTGTCAGGGACCGTCTCGCCCTTCAGGGCGGAACAGGGGACTTCCCTTGAGACGCCGTCGCGGGCAAGGGCCTCATCTTGCCAAGCGGTGGGAACCACGTGGTTTTTCTCGAGTTGCGGCGGCATTCTCGAGTTACGACGGGGATCTCAGCCTTCCCCTTGGGTTGGCCCTGGGAAGCCCAATCTTCCCCTCGGGTTGCGAGGGAAAGCTGGGGGTGGCGCTCGAGTCACTGCAGGGCCTAAGAGACCTCACCTAAGCGTGTGTCCGGGACCTAATTTTCCTCTCCAGGGAAGGCAGGGATCTCGGGGTTGCATTCCAGGCTCCCCCGGGGAGTCAGGCCTCGTCTCGAGGGAAGCCAAGGACTCCGCTCTCCTCTCGAGTCGCGACGCGGGTCTCTTGGAGCCCCCTGAGCGGCCTCAAGGAGTCCAGCCTCCTCTTCCGTTTGGAGAGAGGACCCGGGATTGCTCTCCAGGCCATGCAGGAAAAGAAGGCCCTCAGCTCGCGAGGACGGGGGCGTCTCAGGGGTTTCCTCGAGCTGCGGCGCCCGTGGGGGTTTTCTCCCGAGGCACGACGAGGATCTCAGGGAGCCTCTCGTGCGGCGCCAGGGAAGTCAGGTCTCCATGCGCGTGGCGAGGGGGAGCGCGTCCTGGCTCTCGAGTCACGGGAGGGGACTAGGCCTCGAGACGCGTTGAAGAAGGACTCTCGAGGTCTTTGTCGGGGGGCGGCGGGAAACCCTCGTGTCCCTCGCCTTCTGCCGGGGACCTTAGGGAACTTGCCAGGGTGCCTCTGAGAGGCGAGGGATCCTGTGGAGGTGGCGGGGCCCCTCGGGACTCCGCTGGGTCTGGCGCAACGGAAGAGGGCCTCACCTCGAGGGGAGGCAGGCACCTCAGGCTTCCTCTGCGTTTCGGACTCCGACCGCAGGGTCCCTGCAGAGTTGGGACAGGAGAGTCAGGCCTCGTCTTGTCTGAGGAAGGGAACCCCGCTGGCCTCTCGAGTTGCTCAGGGGGTCTCAGGCCCCTCGTCGAGCTGTGTGTGGAACCCGCGGGTCTTTGCGGACGATGCACGGGGGTGGCAGTGCCCCTTCGTGTTGTGCCTTCACCCACAGGGTTGCCTTCGAAGAGGGGTCCGGGCCTCGGGTCCTTCTCAAGAGCGGACCGGGGAATCGGGGGCGTTCGGCCTGTGGCCCCACCCACGTGGCTCGTCTCGAATTTCCTCGTGAGACCGGCCTCATCCTGAGGTGCGCCGGGAAGGCCGGGAACCCCTTCCAGACCACGCAGGGGAATCGCCTCTCCTGTCGCGATCAGGAGGGGAGAAGGGGCTCAGAGGAAGCGGTGCCGGGACCCTCGGTGTTCCCCTCGGGGGAACCCGGCGTGTCGGGGGACTTCTGGGGGTCGCAGGAAGGCTGTCAGGGACCGTCTCGCCCTTCAGGGCGGAACAGGGGACTTCCCTTGAGACGCCGTCGCGGGCAAGGGCCTCATCTTGCCAAGCGGTGGGAACCACGTGGTTTTTCTCGAGTTGCGGCGGCATTCTCGAGTTACGACGGGGATCTCAGCCTTCCCCTTGGGTTGGCCCTGGGAAGCCCAATCTTCCCCTCGGGTTGCGAGGGAAAGCTGGGGGTGGCGCTCGAGTCACTGCAGGGCCTAAGAGACCTCACCTAAGCGTGTGTCCGGGACCTAATTTTCCTCTCCAGGGAAGGCAGGGATCTCGGGGTTGCATTCCAGGCTCCCCCGGGGAGTCAGGCCTCGTCTCGAGGGGAAGCCAAGGACTCCGCTCTCCTCTCGAGTCGCGACGCGGGTCTCTTGGAGCCCCCTGAGCGGCCTCAAGGGAGTCCAGCCTCCTCTTCCGTTTGGAGAGAGGACCCGGGATTGCTCTCCAGGCCATGCAGGAAAAGAAGGCCCTCAGCTCGCGAGGACGGGGGCGTCTCAGGGGTTTCCTCGAGCTGCGGCGCCCGTGGGGGTTTTCTCCCGAGGCACGACGAGGATCTCAGGGAGCCTCTCGTGCGGCGCCAGGGAAGTCAGGTCTCCATGCGCGTGGCGAGGGGGAGCGCGTCCTGGCTCTCGAGTCACGGGAGGGGACTAGGGCCTCGAGACGCGTTGAAGAAGGACTCTCGAGGTCTTTGTCGGGGGGCGGCGGGAAACCCTCGTGTCCCTCGCCTTCTGCCGGGGACCTTATGGAACTTGCCAGGGTGCCTCTGAGAGGCGAGGGATCCTGTGGAGGTGGCGGGGCCCCTCGGGACTCCGCTGGGTCTGGCGCAACGGAAGAGGGCCTCACCTCGAGGGGAGGCAGGCACCTCAGGCTTCCTCTGCGTTTCGGACTCCGACCGCAGGGTCCCTGCAGAGTTGGGACAGGAGAGTCAGGCCTCGTCTTGTCTGAGGAAGGGAACCCCGCTGGCCTCTCGAGTTGCTCAGGGGGTCTCAGGCCCCTCGTCGAGCTGTGTGTGGAACCCGCGGGTCTTTGCGGACGATGCACGGGGGTGGCAGTGCCCCTTCGTGTTGTGCCTTCACCCACAGGGTTGCCTTCGAAGAGGGGTCCGGGCCTCGGGTCCTTCTCAAGAGCGGACCGGGGAATCGGGGGCGTTCGGCCTGTGGCCCCACCCACGTGGCTCGTCTCGAATTTCCTCGTGAGACCGGCCTCATCCTGAGGTGCGCCGGGAAGGCCGGGAACCCCTTCCAGACCACGCAGGGGAATCGCCTCTCCTGTCGCGATCAGGAGGGGAGAAGGGGCTCAGAGGAAGCGGTGCCGGGACCCTCGGTGTTCCCCTCGGGGGAACCCGGCGTGTCGGGGGACTTTTGGGGGTCGCAGGAAGGCTGTCAGGGACCGTCTCGCCCTTCAGGGCGGAACAGGGGACTTCCCTTGAGACGCCGTCGCGGGCAAGGGCCTCATCTTGCCAAGCGGTGGGAACCACGTGGTTTTTCTCGAGTTGCGGCGGCATTCTCGAGTTACGACGGGGATCTCAGCCTTCCCCTTGGGTTGGCCCTGGGAAGCCCAATCTTCCCCTCGGGTTGCGAGGGAAAGCTGGGGGTGGCGCTCGAGTCACTGCAGGGCCTAAGAGACCTCACCTAAGCGTGTGTCCGGGACCTAATTTTCCTCTCCAGGGAAGGCAGGGATCTCGGGGTTGCATTCCAGGCTCCCCCGGGGAGTCAGGCCTCGTCTCGAGGGGAAGCCAAGGACTCCGCTCTCCTCTCGAGTCGCGACGCGGGTCTCTTGGAGCCCCCTGAGCGGCCTCAAGGGAGTCCAGCCTCCTCTTCCGTTTGGAGAGAGGACCCGGGATTGCTCTCCAGGCCATGCAGGAAAAGAAGGCCCTCAGCTCGCGAGGACGGGGGCGTCTCAGGGGTTTCCTCGAGCTGCGGCGCCCGTGGGGGTTTTCTCCCGAGGCACGACGAGGATCTCACGGAGCCTCTCGTGCGGCGCCAGGGAAGTCAGGTCTCCATGCGCGTGGCGAGGGGGAGCGCGTCCTGGCTCTCGAGTCACGGGAGGGGACTAGGGCCTCGAGACGCGTTGAAGAAGGACTCTCGAGGTCTTTGTCGGGGGGCGGCGGGAAACCCTCGTGTCCCTCGCCTTCTGCCGGGGACCTTAGGGAACTTCCCAGGGTGCCTCTGAGAGGCGAGGGATCCTGTGGAGGTGGCGGGGCCCCTCGGGACTCCGCTGGGTCTGGCGCAACGGAAGAGGGCCTCACCTCGAGGGGAGGCAGGCACCTCAGGCTTCCTCTGCGTTTCGGACTCCGACCGCAGGGTCCCTGCAGAGTTGGGACAGGAGAGTCAGGCCTCGTCTTGTCTGAGGAAGGGAACCCCGCTGGCCTCTCGAGTTGCTCAGGGGGTCTCAGGCCCCTCGTCGAGCTGTGTGTGGAACCCGCGGGTCTTTGCGGACGATGCACGGGGGTGGCAGTGCCCCTTCGTGTTGTGCCTTCACCCACAGGGTTGCCTTCGAAGAGGGGTCCGGGCCTCGGGTCCTTCTCAAGAGCGGACCGGGGAATCGGGGGCGTTCGGCCTGTGGCCCCACCCACGTGGCTCGTCTCGAATTTCCTCGTGAGACCGGCCTCATCCTGAGGTGCGCCGGGAAGGCCGGGAACCCCTTCCAGACCACGCAGGGGAATCGCCTCTCCTGTCGCGATCAGGAGGGGAGAAGGGGCTCAGAGGAAGCGGTGCCGGGACCCTCGGTGTTCCCCTCGGGGGAACCCGGCGTGTCGGGGGACTTTTGGGGGTCGCAGGAAGGCTGTCAGGGACCGTCTCGCCCTTCAGGGCGGAACAGGGGACTTCCCTTGAGACGCCGTCGCGGGCAAGGGCCTCATCTTGCCAAGCGGTGGGAACCACGTGGTTTTTCTCGAGTTGCGGCGGCATTCTCGAGTTACGACGGGGATCTCAGCCTTCCCCTTGGGTTGGCCCTGGGAAGCCCAATCTTCCCCTCGGGTTGCGAGGGAAAGCTGGGGGTGGCGCTCGAGTCACTGCAGGGCCTAAGAGACCTCACCTAAGCGTGTGTCCGGGACCTAATTTTCCTCTCCAGGGAAGGCAGGGATCTCGGGGTTGCATTCCAGGCTCCCCCGGGGAGTCAGGCCTCGTCTCGAGGGGAAGCCAAGGACTCCGCTCTCCTCTCGAGTCGCGACGCGGGTCTCTTGGAGCCCCCTGAGCGGCCTCAAGGGAGTCCAGCCTCCTCTTCCGTTTGGAGAGAGGACCCGGGATTGCTCTCCAGGCCATGCAGGAAAAGAAGGCCCTCAGCTCGCGAGGACGGGGGCGTCTCAGGGGTTTCCTCGAGCTGCGGCGCCCGTGGGGGTTTTCTCCCGAGGCACGACGAGGATCTCAGGGAGCCTCTCGTGCGGCGCCAGGGAAGTCAGGTCTCCATGCGCGTGGCGAGGGGGAGCGCGTCCTGGCTCTCGAGTCACGGGAGGGGACTAGGGCCTCGAGACGCGTTGAAGAAGGACTCTCGAGGTCTTTGTCGGGGGGCGGCGGGAAACCCTCGTGTCCCTCGCCTTCTGCCGGGGACCTTAGGGAACTTCCCAGGGTGCCTCTGAGAGGCGAGGGATCCTGTGGAGGTGGCGGGGCCCCTCGGGACTCCGCTGGGTCTGGCGCAACGGAAGAGGGCCTCACCTCGAGGGGAGGCAGGCACCTCAGGCTTCCTCTGCGTTTCGGACTCCGACCGCAGGGTCCCTGCAGAGTTGGGACAGGAGAGTCAGGCCTCGTCTTGTCTGAGGAAGGGAACCCCGCTGGCCTCTCGAGTTGCTCAGGGGGTCTCAGGCCCCTCGTCGAGCTGTGTGTGGAACCCGCGGGTCTTTGCGGACGATGCACGGGGGTGGCAGTGCCCCTTCGTGTTGTGCCTTCACCCACAGGGTTGCCTTCGAAGAGGGGTCCGGGCCTCGGGTCCTTCTCAAGAGCGGACCGGGGAATCGGGGGCGTTCGGCCTGTGGCCCCACCCACGTGGCTCGTCTCGAATTTCCTCGTGAGACCGGCCTCATCCTGAGGTGCGCCGGGAAGGCCGGGAACCCCTTCCAGACCACGCAGGGGAATCGCCTCTCCTGTCGCGATCAGGAGGGGAGAAGGGGCTCAGAGGAAGCGGTGCCGGGACCCTCGGTGTTCCCCTCGGGGGAACCCGGCGTGTCGGGGGACTTTTGGGGGTCGCAGGAAGGCTGTCAGGGACCGTCTCGCCCTTCAGGGCGGAACAGGGGACTTCCCTTGAGACGCCGTCGCGGGCAAGGGCCTCATCTTGCCAAGCGGTGGGAACCACGTGGTTTTTCTCGAGTTGCGGCGGCATTCTCGAGTTACGACGGGGATCTCAGCCTTCCCCTTGGGTTGGCCCTGGGAAGCCCAATCTTCCCCTCGGGTTGCGAGGGAAAGCTGGGGGTGGCGCTCGAGTCACTGCAGGGCCTAAGAGACCTCACCTAAGCGTGTGTCCGGGACCTAATTTTCCTCTCCAGGGAAGGCAGGGATCTCGGGGTTGCATTCCAGGCTCCCCCGGGGAGTCAGGCCTCGTCTCGAGGGGAAGCCAAGGACTCCGCTCTCCTCTCGAGTCGCGACGCGGGTCTCTTGGAGCCCCCTGAGCGGCCTCAAGGGAGTCCAGCCTCCTCTTCCGTTTGGAGAGAGGACCCGGGATTGCTCTCCAGGCCATGCAGGAAAAGAAGGCCCTCAGCTCGCGAGGACGGGGGCGTCTCAGGGGTTTCCTCGAGCTGCGGCGCCCGTGGGGGTTTTCTCCCGAGGCACGACGAGGATCTCAGGGAGCCTCTCGTGCGGCGCCAGGGAAGTCAGGTCACCATGCGCGTGGCGAGGGGGAGCGCGTCCTGGCTCTCGAGTCACGGGAGGGGACTAGGGCCTCGAGACGCGTTGAAGAAGGACTCTCGAGGTCTTTGTCGGGGGGCGGCGGGAAACCCTCGTGTCCCTCGCCTTCTGCCGGGGACCTTAGGGAACTTCCCAGGGTGCCTCTGAGAGGCGAGGGATCCTGTGGAGGTGGCGGGGCCCCTCGGGACTCCGCTGGGTCTGGCGCAACGGAAGAGGGCCTCACCTCGAGGGGAGGCAGGCACCTCAGGCTTCCTCTGCGTTTCGGACTCCGACAGCAGGGTCCCTGCAGAGTTGGGACAGGAGAGTCAGGCCTCGTCTTGTCTGAGGAAGGGAACCCCGCTGGCCTCTCGAGTTGCTCAGGGGGTCTCAGGCCCCTCGTCGAGCTGTGTGTGGAACCCGCGGGTCTTTGCGGACGATGCACGGGGGTGGCAGTGCCCCTTCGTGTTGTGCCTTCACCCACAGGGTTGCCTTCGAAGAGGGGTCCGGGCCTCGGGTCCTTCTCAAGAGCGGACCGGGGAATCGGGGGCGTTCGGCCTGTGGCCCCACCCACGTGGCTCGTCTCGAATTTCCTCGTGAGACCGGCCTCATCCTGAGGTGCGCCGGGAAGGCCGGGAACCCCTTCCAGACCACGCAGGGGAATCGCCTCTCCTGTCGCGATCAGGAGGGGAGAAGGGGCTCAGAGGAAGCGGTGCCGGGACCCTCGGTGTTCCCCTCGGGGGAACCCGGCGTGTCGGGGGACTTTTGGGGGTCGCAGGAAGGCTGTCAGGGACCGTCTCGCCCTTCAGGGCGGAACAGGGGACTTCCCTTGAGACGCCGTCGCGGGCAAGGGCCTCATCTTGCCAAGCGGTGGGAACCACGTGGTTTTTCTCGAGTTGCGGCGGCATTCTCGAGTTACGACGGGGATCTCAGCCTTCCCCTTGGGTTGGCCCTGGGAAGCCCAATCTTCCCCTCGGGTTGCGAGGGAAAGCTGGGGGTGGCGCTCGAGTCACTGCAGGGCCCAAGAGACCTCACCTAAGCGTGTGTCCGGGACCTAATTTTCCTCTCCAGGGAAGGCAGGGATCTCGGGGTTGCATTCCAGGCTCCCCCGGGGAGTCAGGCCTCGTCTCGAGGGGAAGCCAAGGACTCCGCTCTGCTCTCGAGTCGCGACGCGGGTCTCTTGGAGCCCCCTGAGCGGCCTCAAGGGAGTCCAGCCTCCTCTTCCGTTTGGAGAGAGGACCCGGGATTGCTCTCCAGGCCATGCAGGAAAAGAAGGCCCTCAGCTCGCGAGGACGGGGGCGTCTCAGGGGTATCCTCGAGCTGCGGCGCCCGTGGGGGTTTTCTCCCGAGGCACGACGAGGATCTCAGGGAGCCTCTCGTGCAGCGCCAGGGAAGTCAGGTCACCATGCGCGTGGCGAGGGGGAGCGCGTCCTGGCTCTCGAGTCACGGGAGGGGACTAGGGCCTCGAGACGCGTTGAAGAAGGACTCTCGAGGTCTTTGTCGGGGGGCGGCGGGAAACCCTCGTGTCCCTCGCCTTCTGCCGGGGACCTTAGGGAACTTCCCAGGGTGCCTCTGAGAGGCGAGGGATCCTGTGGAGGTGGCGGGGCCCCTCGGGACTCCGCTGGGTCTGGCGCAACGGAAGAGGGCCTCACCTCGAGGGGAGGCAGGCACCTCAGGCTTCCTCTGCGTTTCGGACTCCGACAGCAGGGTCCCTGCAGAGTTGGGACAGGAGAGTCAGGCCTCGTCTTGTCTGAGGAAGGGAACCCCGCTGGCCTCTCGAGTTGCTCAGGGGGTCTCAGGCCCCTCGTCGAGCTGTGTGTGGAACCCGCGGGTCTTTGCGGACGATGCACGGGGGTGGCAGTGCCCCTTCGTGTTGTGCCTTCACCCACAGGGTTGCCTTCGAAGAGGGGTCCGGGCCTCGGGTCCTTCTCAAGAGCGGACCGGGGAATCGGGGGCGTTCGGCCTGTGGCCCCACCCACGTGGCTCGTCTCGAATTTCCTCGTGAGACCGGCCTCATCCTGAGGTGCGCCGGGAAGGCCGGGAACCCCTTCCAGACCACGCAGGGGAATCGCCTCTCCTGTCGCGATCAGGAGGGGAGAAGGGGCTCAGAGGAAGCGGTGCCGGGACCCCCGGTGTTCCCCTCGGGGGAACCCGGCGTGTCGGGGGACTTTTGGGGGTCGCAGGAAGGCTGTCAGGGACCGTCTCGCCCTTCAGGGCGGAACAGGGGACTTCCCTTGAGACGCCGTCGCGGGCAAGGGCCTCATCTTGCCAAGCGGTGGGAACCACGTGGTTTTTCTCGAGTTGCGGCGGCATTCTCGAGTTACGACGGGGATCTCAGCCTTCCCCTTGGGTTGGCCCTGGGAAGCCCAATCTTCCCCTCGGGTTGCGAGGGAAAGCTGGGGGTGGCGCTCGAGTCACTGCAGGGCCCAAGAGACCTCACCTAAGCGTGTGTCCGGGACCTAATTTTCCTCTCCAGGGAAGGCAGGGATCTCGGGGTTGCATTCCAGGCTCCCCCGGGGAGTCAGGCCTCGTCTCGAGGGGAAGCCAAGGACTCCGCTCTGCTCTCGAGTCGCGACGCGGGTCTCTTGGAGCCCCCTGAGCGGCCTCAAGGGAGTCCAGCCTCCTCTTCCGTTTGGAGAGAGGACCCGGGATTGCTCTCCAGGCCATGCAGGAAAAGAAGGCCCTCAGCTCGCGAGGACGGGGGCGTCTCAGGGGTATCCTCGAGCTGCGGCGCCCGTGGGGGTTTTCTCCCGAGGCACGACGAGGATCTCAGGGAGCCTCTCGTGCAGCGCCAGGGAAGTCAGGTCACCATGCGCGTGGCGAGGGGGAGCGCGTCCTGGCTCTCGAGTCACGGGAGGGGACTAGGGCCTCGAGACGCGTTGAAGAAGGACTCTCGAGGTCTTTGTCGGGGGGCGGCGGGAAACCCTCGTGTCCCTCGCCTTCTGCCGGGGACCTTAGGGAACTTCCCAGGGTGCCTCTGAGAGGCGAGGGATCCTGTGGAGGTGGCGGGGCCCCTCGGGACTCCGCTGGGTCTGGCGCAACGGAAGAGGGCCTCACCTCGAGGGGAGGCAGGCACCTCAGGCTTCCTCTGCGTTTCGGACTCCGACAGCAGGGTCCCTGCAGAGTTGGGACAGGAGAGTCAGGCCTCGTCTTGTCTGAGGAAGGGAACCCCGCTGGCCTCTCGAGTTGCTCAGGGGGTCTCAGGCCCCTCGTCGAGCTGTGTGTGGAACCCGCGGGTCTTTGCGGACGATGCACGGGGGTGGCAGTGCCCCTTCGTGTTGTGCCTTCACCCACAGGGTTGCCTTCGAAGAGGGGTCCGGGCCTCGGGTCCTTCTCAAGAGCGGACCGGGAAATCGGGGGCGTTCGGCCTGTGGCCCCACCCACGTGGCTCGTCTCGAATTTCCTCGTGAGACCGGCCTCATCCTGAGGTGCGCCGGGAAGGCCGGGAACCCCTTCCAGACCACGCAGGGGAATCGCCTCTCCTGTCGCGATCAGGAGGGGAGAAGGGGCTCAGAGGAAGCGGTGCCGGGACCCTCGGTGTTCCCCTCGGGGGAACCCGGCGTGTCGGGGGACTTTTGGGGGTCGCAGGAAGGCTGTCAGGGACCGTCTCGCCCTTCAGGGCGGAACAGGGGACTTCCCTTGAGACGCCGTCGCGGGCAAGGGCCTCATCTTGCCAAGCGGTGGGAACCACGTGGTTTTTCTCGAGTTGCGGCGGCATTCTCGAGTTACGACGGGGATCTCAGCCTTCCCCTTGGGTTGGCCCTGGGAAGCCCAATCTTACCCTCGGGTTGCGAGGGAAAGCTGGGGGTGGCGCTCGAGTCACTGCAGGGCCTAAGAGACCTCACCTAAGCGTGTGTCCGGGACCTAATTTTCCTCTCCAGGGAAGGCAGGGATCTCGGGGTTGCATTCCAGGCTCCCCCGGGGAGTCAGGCCTCGTCTCGAGGAGAAGCCAAGGACTCCGCTCTCCTCTCGAGTCGCGACGCGGGTCTCTTGGAGCCCCCTGAGCGGCCTCAAGGGAGTCCAGCCTCCTCTTCCGTTTGGAGAGAGGACCCGGGATTGCTCTCCAGGCCATGCAGGAAAAGAAGGCCCTCAGCTCGCGAGGACGGGGGCGTCTCAGGGGTTTCCTCGAGCTGCGGCGCCCGTGGGGGTTTTCTCCCGAGGCACGACGAGGATCTCAGGGAGCCTCTCGTGCGGCGCCAGGGAAGTCAGGTCTCCATGCGCGTGGCGAGGGGGAGCGCGTCCTGGCTCTCGAGTCACGGGAGGGGACTAGGGCCTCGAGACGCGTTGAAGAAGGACTCTCGAGGTCTTTGTCGGGGGGCGGCGGGAAACCCTCGTGTCCCTCGCCTTCTGCCGGGGACCTTAGGGAACTTCCCAGGGTGCCTCTGAGAGGCGAGGGATCCTGTGGAGGTGGCGGGGCCCCTCGGGACTCCGCTGGGTCTGGCGCAACGGAAGAGGGCCTCACCTCGAGGGGAGGCAGGCACCTCAGGCTTCCTCTGCGTTTCGGACTCCGACCGCAGGGTCCCTGCAGAGTTGGGACAGGAGAGTCAGGCCTCGTCTTGTCTGAGGAAGGGAACCCCGCTGGCCTCTCGAGTTGCTCAGGGGGTCTCAGGCCCCTCGTCGAGCTGTGTGTGGAACCCGCGGGTCTTTGCGGACGATGCACGGGGGTGGCAGTGCCCCTTCGTGTTGTGCCTTCACCCACAGGGTTGCCTTCGAAGAGGGGTCCGGGCCTCGGGTCCTTCTCAAGAGCGGACCGGGGAATCGGGGGCGTTCGGCCTGTGGCCCCACCCACGTGGCTCGTCTCGAATTTCCTCGTGAGACCGGCCTCATCCTGAGGTGCGCCGGGAAGGCCGGGAACCCCTTCCAGACCACGCAGGGGAATCGCCTCTCCTGTCGCGATCAGGAGGGGAGAAGGGGCTCAGAGGAAGCGGTGCCGGGACCCTCGGTGTTCCCCTCGGGGGAACCCGGCGTGTCGGGGGACTTTTGGGGGTCGCAGGAAGGCTGTCAGGGACCGTCTCGCCCTTCAGGGCGGAACAGGGGACTTCCCTTGAGACGCCGTCGCGGGCAAGGGCCTCATCTTGCCAAGCGGTGGGAACCACGTGGTTTTTCTCGAGTTGCGGCGGCATTCTCGAGTTACGACGGGGATCTCAGCCTTCCCCTTGGGTTGGCCCTGGGAAGCCCAATCTTCCCCTCGGGTTGCGAGGGAAAGCTGGGGGTGGCGCTCGAGTCACTGCAGGGCCTAATAGACCTCACCTAAGCGTGTGTCCGGGACCTAATTTTCCTCTCCAGGGAAGGCAGGGATCTCGGGGTTGCATTCCAGGCTCCCCCGGGGAGTCAGGCCTCGTCTCGAGGGGAAGCCAAGGACTCCGCTCTCCTCTCGAGTCGCGACGCGGGTCTCTTGGAGCCCCCTGAGCGGCCTCAAGGGAGTCCAGCCTCCTCTTCCGTTTGGAGAGAGGACCCGGGATTGCTCTCCAGGCCATGCAGGAAAAGAAGGCCCTCAGCTCGCGAGGACGGGGGCGTCTCAGGGGTTTCCTCGAGCTGCGGCGCCCGTGGGGGTTTTCTCCCGAGGCACGACGAGGATCTCAGGGAGCCTCTCGTGCGGCGCCAGGGAAGTCAGGTCTCCATGCGCGTGGCGAGGGGGAGCGCGTCCTGGCTCTCGAGTCACGGGAGGGGACTAGGGCCTCGAGACGCGTTGAAGAAGGACTCTCGAGGTCTTTGTCGGGGGGCGGCGGGAAACCCTCGTGTCCCTCGCCTTCTGCCGGGGACCTTAGGGAACTTCCCAGGGTGCCTCTGAGAGGCGAGGGATCCTGTGGAGGTGGCGGGGCCCCTCGGGACTCCGCTGGGTCTGGCGCAACGGAAGAGGGCCTCACCTCGAGGGGAGGCAGGCACCTCAGGCTTCCTCTGCGTTTCGGACTCCGACCGCAGGGTCCCTGCAGAGTTGGGACAGGAGAGTCAGGCCTCGTCTTGTCTGAGGAAGGGAACCCCGCTGGCCTCTCGAGTTGCTCAGGGGGTCTCAGGCCCCTCGTCGAGCTGTGTGTGGAACCCGCGGGTCTTTGCGGACGATGCACGGGGGTGGCAGTGCCCCTTCGTGTTGTGCCTTCACCCACAGGGTTGCCTTCGAAGAGGGGTCCGGGCCTCGGGTCCTTCTCAAGAGCGGACCGGGGAATCGGGGGCGTTCGGCCTGTGGCCCCACCCACGTGGCTCGTCTCGAATTTCCTCGTGAGACCGGCCTCATCCTGAGGTGCGCCGGGAAGGCCGGGAACCCCTTCCAGACCACGCAGGGGAATCGCCTCTCCTGTCGCGATCAGGAGGGGAGAAGGGGCTCAGAGGAAGCGGTGCCGGGACCCTCGGTGTTCCCCTCGGGGGAACCCGGCGTGTCGGGGGACTTCTGGGGGTCGCAGGAAGGCTGTCAGGGACCGTCTCGCCCTTCAGGGCGGAACAGGGGACTTCCCTTGAGACGCCGTCGCGGGCAAGGGCCTCATCTTGCCAAGCGGTGGGAACCACGTGGTTTTTCTCGAGTTGCGGCGGCATTCTCGAGTTACGACGGGGATCTCAGCCTTCCCCTTGGGTTGGCCCTGGGAAGCCCAATCTTCCCCTCGGGTTGCGAGGGAAAGCTGGGGGTGGCGCTCGAGTCACTGCAGGGCCCAAGAGACCTCACCTAAGCGTGTGTCCGGGACCTAATTTTCCTCTCCAGGGAAGGCAGGGATCTCGGGGTTGCATTCCAGGCTCCCCCGGGGAGTCAGGCCTCGTCTCGAGGGGAAGCCAAGGACTCCGCTCTGCTCTCGAGTCGCGACGCGGGTCTCTTGGAGCCCCCTGAGCGGCCTCAAGGGAGTCCAGCCTCCTCTTCCGTTTGGAGAGAGGACCCGGGATTGCTCTCCAGGCCATGCAGGAAAAGAAGGCCCTCAGCTCGCGAGGACGGGGGCGTCTCAGGGGTTTCCTCGAGCTGCGGCGCCCGTGGGGGTTTTCTCCCGAGGCACGACGAGGATCTCAGGGAGCCTCTCGTGCGGCGCCAGGGAAGTCAGGTCTCCATGCGCGTGGCGAGGGGGAGCGCGTCCTGGCTCTCGAGTCACGGGAGGGGACTAGGGCCTCGAGACGCGTTGAAGAAGGACTCTCGAGGTCTTTGTCGGGGGGCGGCGGGAAACCCTCGTGTCCCTCGCCTTCTGCCGGGGACCTTAGGGAACTTCCCAGGGTGCCTCTGAGAGGCGAGGGATCCTGTGGAGGTGGCGGGGCCCCTCGGGACTCCGCTGGGTCTGGCGCAACGGAAGAGGGCCTCACCTCGAGGGGAGGCAGGCACCTCAGGCTTCCTCTGCGTTTCGGACTCCGACCGCAGGGTCCCTGCAGAGTTGGGACAGGAGAGTCAGGCCTCGTCTTGTCTGAGGAAGGGAACCCCGCTGGCCTCTCGAGTTGCTCAGGGGGTCTCAGGCCCCTCGTCGAGCTGTGTGTGGAACCCGCGGGTCTTTGCGGACGATGCACGGGGGTGGCAGTGCCCCTTCGTGTTGTGCCTTCACCCACAGGGTTGCCTTCGAAGAGGGGTCCGGGCCTCGGGTCCTTCTCAAGAGCGGACCGGGGAATCGGGGGCGTTCGGCCTGTGGCCCCACCCACGTGGCTCGTCTCGAATTTCCTCGTGAGACCGGCCTCATCCTGAGGTGCGCCGGGAAGGCCGGGAACCCCTTCCAGACCACGCAGGGGAATCGCCTCTCCTGTCGCGATCAGGAGGGGAGAAGGGGCTCAGAGGAAGCGGTGCCGGGACCCTCGGTGTTCCCCTCGGGGGAACCCGGCGTGTCGGGGGACTTTTGGGGGTCGCAGGAAGGCTGTCAGGGACCGTCTCGCCCTTCAGGGCGGAACAGGGGACTTCCCTTGAGACGCCGTCGCGGGCAAGGGCCTCATCTTGCCAAGCGGTGGGAACCACGTGGTTTTTCTCGAGTTGCGGCGGCATTCTCGAGTTACGACGGGGATCTCAGCCTTCCCCTTGGGTTGGCCCTGGGAAGCCCAATCTTCCCCTCGGGTTGCGAGGGAAAGCTGGGGGTGGCGCTCGAGTCACTGCAGGGCCCAAGAGACCTCACCTAAGCGTGTGTCCGGGACCTAATTTTCCTCTCCAGGGAAGGCAGGGATCTCGGGGTTGCATTCCAGGCTCCCCCGGGGAGTCAGGCCTCGTCTCGAGGGGAAGCCAAGGACTCCGCTCTGCTCTCGAGTCGCGACGCGGGTCTCTTGGAGCCCCCTGAGCGGCCTCAAGGGAGTCCAGCCTCCTCTTCCGTTTGGAGAGAGGACCCGGGATTGCTCTCCAGGCCATGCAGGAAAAGAAGGCCCTCAGCTCGCGAGGACGGGGGCGTCTCAGGGGTATCCTCGAGCTGCGGCGCCCGTGGGGGTTTTCTCCCGAGGCACGACGAGGATCTCAGGGAGCCTCTCGTGCGGCGCCAGGGAAGTCAGGTCACCATGCGCGTGGCGAGGGGGAGCGCGTCCTGGCTCTCGAGTCACGGGAGGGGACTAGGGCCTCGAGACGCGTTGAAGAAGGACTCTCGAGGTCTTTGTCGGGGGGCGGCGGGAAACCCTCGTGTCCCTCGCCTTCTGCCGGGGACCTTAGGGAACTTCCCAGGGTGCCTCTGAGAGGCGAGGGATCCTGTGGAGGTGGCGGGGCCCCTCGGGACTCCGCTGGGTCTGGCGCAACGGAAGAGGGCCTCACCTCGACGGGAGGCAGGCACCTCAGGCTTCCTCTGCGTTTCGGACTCCGACAGCAGGGTCCCTGCAGAGTTGGGACAGGAGAGTCAGGCCTCGTCTTGTCTGAGGAAGGGAACCCCGCTGGCCTCTCGAGTTGCTCAGGGGGTCTCAGGCCCCTCGTCGAGCTGTGTGTGGAACCCGCGGGTCTTTGCGGACGATGCACGGGGGTGGCAGTGCCCCTTCGTGTTGTGCCTTCACCCACAGGGTTGCCTTCGAAGAGGGGTCCGGGCCTCGGGTCCTTCTCAAGAGCGGACCGGGGAATCGGGGGCGTTCGGCCTGTGGCCCCACCCACGTGGCTCGTCTCGAATTTCCTCGTGAGACCGGCCTCATCCTGAGGTGCGCCGGGAAGGCCGGGAACCCCTTCCAGACCACGCAGGGGAATCGCCTCTCCTGTCGCGATCAGGAGGGGAGAAGGGGCTCAGAGGAAGCGGTGCCGGGACCCTCGGTGTTCCCCTCGGGGGAACCCGGCGTGTCGGGGGACTTTTGGGGGTCGCAGGAAGGCTGTCAGGGACCGTCTCGCCCTTCAGGGCGGAACAGGGGACTTCCCTTGAGACGCCGTCGCGGGCAAGGGCCTCATCTTGCCAAGCGGTGGGAACCACGTGGTTTTTCTCGAGTTGCGGCGGCATTCTCGAGTTACGACGGGGATCTCAGCCTTCCCCTTGGGTTGGCCCTGGGAAGCCCAATCTTCCCCTCGGGTTGCGAGGGAAAGCTGGGGGTGGCGCTCGAGTCACTGCAGGGCCTAAGAGACCTCACCTAAGCGTGTGTCCGGGACCTAATTTTCCTCTCCAGGGAAGGCAGGGATCTCGGGGTTGCATTCCAGGCTCCCCCGGGGAGTCAGGCCTCGTCTCGAGGGGAAGCCAAGGACTCCGCTCTCCTCTCGAGTCGCGACGCGGGTCTCTTGGAGCCCCCTGAGCGGCCTCAAGGGAGTCCAGCCTCCTCTTCCGTTTGGAGAGAGGACCCGGGATTGCTCTCCAGGCCATGCAGGAAAAGAAGGCCCTCAGCTCGCGAGGACGGGGGCGTCTCAGGGGTTTCCTCGAGCTGCGGCGCCCGTGGGGGTTTTCTCCCGAGGCACGACGAGGATCTCAGGGAGCCTCTCGTGCGGCGCCAGGGAAGTCAGGTCTCCATGCGCGTGGCGAGGGGGAGCGCGTCCTGGCTCTCGAGTCACGGGAGGGGACTAGGGCCTCGAGACGCGTTGAAGAAGGACTCTCGAGGTCTTTGTCGGGGGGCGGCGGGAAACCCTCGTGTCCCTCGCCTTCTGCCGGGGACCTTAGGGAACTTCCCAGGGTGCCTCTGAGAGGCGAGGGATCCTGTGGAGGTGGCGGGGCCCCTCGGGACTCCGCTGGGTCTGGCGCAACGGAAGAGGGCCTCACCTCGAGGGGAGGCAGGCACCTCAGGCTTCCTCTGCGTTTCGGACTCCGACCGCAGGGTCCCTGCAGAGTTGGGACAGGAGAGTCAGGCCTCGTCTTGTCTGAGGAAGGGAACCCCGCTGGCCTCTCGAGTTGCTCAGGGGGTCTCAGGCCCCTCGTCGAGCTGTGTGTGGAACCCGCGGGTCTTTGCGGACGATGCACGGGGGTGGCAGTGCCCCTTCGTGTTGTGCCTTCACCCACAGGGTTGCCTTCGAAGAGGGGTCCGGGCCTCGGGTCCTTCTCAAGAGCGGACCGGGGAATCGGGGGCGTTCGGCCTGTGGCCCCACCCACGTGGCTCGTCTCGAATTTCCTCGTGAGACCGGCCTCATCCTGAGGTGCGCCGGGAAGGCCGGGAACCCCTTCCAGACCACGCAGGGGAATCGCCTCTCCTGTCGCGATCAGGAGGGGAGAAGGGGCTCAGAGGAAGCGGTGCCGGGACCCTCGGTGTTCCCCTCGGGGGAACCCGGCGTGTCGGGGGACTTTTGGGGGTCGCAGGAAGGCTGTCAGGGACCGTCTCGCCCTTCAGGGCGGAACAGGGGACTTCCCTTGAGACGCCGTCGCGGGCAAGGGCCTCATCTTGCCAAGCGGTGGGAACCACGTGGTTTTTCTCGAGTTGCGGCGGCATTCTCGAGTTACGACGGGGATCTCAGCCTTCCCCTTGGGTTGGCCCTGGGAAGCCCAATCTTCCCCTCGGGTTGCGAGGGAAAGCTGGGGGTGGCGCTCGAGTCACTGCAGGGCCCAAGAGACTTCACCTAAGCGTGTGTCCGGGACCTAATTTTCCTCTCCAGGGAAGGCAGGGATCTCGGGGTTGCATTCCAGGCTCCCCCGGGGAGTCAGGCCTCGTCTCGAGGGGAAGCCAAGGACTCCGCTCTGCTCTCGAGTCGCGACGCGGGTCTCTTGGAGCCCCCTGAGCGGCCTCAAGGGAGTCCAGCCTCCTCTTCCGTTTGGAGAGAGGACCCGGGATTGCTCTCCAGGCCATGCAGGAAAAGAAGGCCCTCAGCTCGCGAGGACGGGGGCGTCTCAGGGGTATCCTCGAGCTGCGGCGCCCGTGGGGGTTTTCTCCCGAGGCACGACGAGGATCTCAGGGAGCCTCTCGTGCGGCGCCAGGGAAGTCAGGTCACCATGCGCGTGGCGAGGGGGAGCGCGTCCTGGCTCTCGAGTCACGGGAGGGGACTAGGGCCTCGAGACGCGTTGAAGAAGGACTCTCGAGGTCTTTGTCGGGGGGCGGCGGGAAACCCTCGTGTCCCTCGCCTTCTGCCGGGGACCTTAGGGAACTTCCCAGGGTGCCTCTGAGAGGCGAGGGATCCTGTGGAGGTGGCGGGGCCCCTCGGGACTCCGCTGGGTCTGGCGCAACGGAAGAGGGCCTCACCTCGAGGGGAGGCAGGCACCTCAGGCTTCCTCTGCGTTTCGGACTCCGACCGCAGGGTCCCTGCAGAGTTGGGACAGGAGAGTCAGGCCTCGTCTTGTCTGAGGAAGGGAACCCCGCTGGCCTCTCGAGTTGCTCAGGGGGTCTCAGGCCCCTCGTCGAGCTGTGTGTGGAACCCGCGGGTCTTTGCGGACGATGCACGGGGGTGGCAGTGCCCCTTCGTGTTGTGCCTTCACCCACAGGGTTGCCTTCGAAGAGGGGTCCGGGCCTCGGGTCCTTCTCAAGAGCGGACCGGGGAATCGGGGGCGTTCGGCCTGTGGCCCCACCCACGTGGCTCGTCTCGAATTTCCTCGTGAGACCGGCCTCATCCTGAGGTGCGCCGGGAAGGCCGGGAACCCCTTCCAGACCACGCAGGGGAATCGCCTCTCCTGTCGCGATCAGGAGGGGAGAAGGGGCTCAGAGGAAGCGGTGCCGGGACCCTCGGTGTTCCCCTCGGGGGAACCCGGCGTGTCGGGGGACTTTTGGGGGTCGCAGGAAGGCTGTCAGGGACCGTCTCGCCCTTCAGGGCGGAACAGGGGACTTCCCTTGAGACGCCGTCGCGGGCAAGGGCCTCATCTTGCCAAGCGGTGGGAACCACGTGGTTTTTCTCGAGTTGCGGCGGCATTCTCGAGTTACGACGGGGATCTCAGCCTTCCCCTTGGGTTGGCCCTGGGAAGCCCAATCTTCCCCTCGGGTTGCGAGGGAAAGCTGGGGGTGGCGCTCGAGTCACTGCAGGGCCCAAGAGACCTCACCTAAGCGTGTGTCCGGGACCTAATTTTCCTCTCCAGGGAAGGCAGGGATCTCGGGGTTGCATTCCAGGCTCCCCCGGGGAGTCAGGCCTCGTCTCGAGGGGAAGCCAAGGACTCCGCTCTGCTCTCGAGTCGCGACGCGGGTCTCTTGGAGCCCCCTGAGCGGCCTCAAGGGAGTCCAGCCTCCTCTTCCGTTTGGAGAGAGGACCCGGGATTGCTCTCCAGGCCATGCAGGAAAAGAAGGCCCTCAGCTCGCGAGGACGGGGGCGTCTCAGGGGTATCCTCGAGCTGCGGCGCCCGTGGGGGTTTTCTCCCGAGGCACGACGAGGATCTCAGGGAGCCTCTCGTGCGGCGCCAGGGAAGTCAGGTCACCATGCGCGTGGCGAGGGGGAGCGCGTCCTGGCTCTCGAGTCACGGGAGGGGACTAGGGCCTCGAGACGCGTTGAAGAAAGACTCTCGAGGTCTTTGTCGGGGGGCGGCGGGAAACCCTCGTGTCCCTCGCCTTCTGCCGGGGACCTTAGGGAACTTCCCAGGGTGCCTCTGAGAGGCGAGGGATCCTGTGGAGGTGGCGGGGCCCCTCGGGACTCCGCTGGGTCTGGCGCAACGGAAGAGGGCCTCACCTCGAGGGGAGGCAGGCACCTCAGGCTTCCTCTGCGTTTCGGACTCCGACCGCAGGGTCCCTGCAGAGTTGGGACAGGAGAGTCAGGCCTCGTCTTGTCTGAGGAAGGGAACCCCGCTGGCCTCTCGAGTTGCTCAGGGGGTCTCAGGCCCCTCGTCGAGCTGTGTGTGGAACCCGCGGGTCTTTGCGGACGATGCACGGGGGTGGCAGTGCCCCTTCGTGTTGTGCCTTCACCCACAGGGTTGCCTTCGAAGAGGGGTCCGGGCCTCGGGTCCTTCTCAAGAGCGGACCGGGGAATCGGGGGCGTTCGGCCTGTGGCCCCACCCACGTGGCTCGTCTCGAATTTCCTCGTGAGACCGGCCTCATCCTGAGGTGCGCCGGGAAGGCCGGGAACCCCTTCCAGACCACGCAGGGGAATCGCCTCTCCTGTCGCGATCAGGAGGGGAGAAGGGGCTCAGAGGAAGCGGTGCCGGGACCCTCGGTGTTCCCCTCGGGGGAACCCGGCGTGTCGGGGGACTTTTGGGGGTCGCAGGAAGGCTGTCAGGGACCGTCTCGCCCTTCAGGGCGGAACAGGGGACTTCCCTTGAGACGCCGTCGCGGGCAAGGGCCTCATCTTGCCAAGCGGTGGGAACCACGTGGTTTTTCTCGAGTTGCGGCGGCATTCTCGAGTTACGACGGGGATCTCAGCCTTCCCCTTGGGTTGGCCCTGGGAAGCCCAATCTTCCCCTCGGGTTGCGAGGGAAAGCTGGGGGTGGCGCTCGAGTCACTGCAGGGCCTAAGAGACCTCACCTAAGCGTGTGTCCGGGACCTAATTTTCCTCTCCAGGGAAGGCAGGGATCTCGGGGTTGCATTCCAGGCTCCCCCGGGGAGTCAGGCCTCGTCTCGAGGAGAAGCCAAGGACTCCGCTCTCCTCTCGAGTCGCGACGCGGGTCTCTTGGAGCCCCCTGAGCGGCCTCAAGGGAGTCCAGCCTCCTCTTCCGTTTGGAGAGAGGACCCGGGATTGCTCTCCAGGCCATGCAGGAAAAGAAGGCCCTCAGCTCGCGAGGACGGGGGCGTCTCAGGGGTTTCCTCGAGCTGCGGCGCCCGTGGGGGTTTTCTCCCGAGGCACGACGAGGATCTCAGGGAGCCTCTCGTGCGGCGCCAGGGAAGTCAGGTCTCCATGCGCGTGGCGAGGGGGAGCGCGTCCTGGCTCTCGAGTCACGGGAGGGGACTAGGGCCTCGAGACGCGTTGAAGAAGGACTCTCGAGGTCTTTGTCGGGGGGCGGCGGGAAACCCTCGTGTCCCTCGCCTTCTGCCGGGGACCTTAGGGAACTTCCCAGGGTGCCTCTGAGAGGCGAGGGATCCTGTGGAGGTGGCGGGGCCCCTCGGGACTCCGCTGGGTCTGGCGCAACGGAAGAGGGCCTCACCTCGAGGGGAGGCAGGCACCTCAGGCTTCCTCTGCGTTTCGGACTCCGACCGCAGGGTCCCTGCAGAGTTGGGACAGGAGAGTCAGGCCTCGTCTTGTCTGAGGAAGGGAACCCCGCTGGCCTCTCGAGTTGCTCAGGGGGTCTCAGGCCCCTCGTCGAGCTGTGTGTGGAACCCGCGGGTCTTTGCGGACGATGCACGGGGGTGGCAGTGCCCCTTCGTGTTGTGCCTTCACCCACAGGGTTGCCTTCGAAGAGGGGTCCGGGCCTCGGGTCCTTCTCAAGAGCGGACCGGGGAATCGGGGGCGTTCGGCCTGTGGCCCCACCCACGTGGCTCGTCTCGAATTTCCTCGTGAGACCGGCCTCATCCTGAGGTGCGCCGGGAAGGCCGGGAACCCCTTCCAGACCACGCAGGGGAATCGCCTCTCCTGTCGCGATCAGGAGGGGAGAAGGGGCTCAGAGGAAGCGGTGCCGGGACCCTCGGTGTTCCCCTCGGGGGAACCCGGCGTGTCGGGGGACTTCTGGGGGTCGCAGGAAGGCTGTCAGGGACCGTCTCGCCCTTCAGGGCGGAACAGGGGACTTCCCTTGAGACGCCGTCGCGGGCAAGGGCCTCATCTTGCCAAGCGGTGGGAACCACGTGGTTTTTCTCGAGTTGCGGCGGCATTCTCGAGTTACGACGGGGATCTCAGCCTTCCCCTTGGGTTGGCCCTGGGAAGCCCAATCTTCCCCTCGGGTTGCGAGGGAAAGCTGGGGGTGGCGCTCGAGTCACTGCAGGGCCCAAGAGACCTCACCTAAGCGTGTGTCCGGGACCTAATTTTCCTCTCCAGGGAAGGCAGGGATCTCGGGGTTGCATTCCAGGCTCCCCCGGGGAGTCAGGCCTCGTCTCGAGGGGAAGCCAAGGACTCCGCTCTGCTCTCGAGTCGCGACGCGGGTCTCTTGGAGCCCCCTGAGCGGCCTCAAGGGAGTCCAGCCTCCTCTTCCGTTTGGAGAGAGGACCCGGGATTGCTCTCCAGGCCATGCAGGAAAAGAAGGCCCTCAGCTCGCGAGGACGGGGGCGTCTCAGGGGTTTCCTCGAGCTGCGGCGCCCGTGGGGGTTTTCTCCCGAGGCACGACGAGGATCTCAGGGAGCCTCTCGTGCGGCGCCAGGGAAGTCAGGTCTCCATGCGCGTGGCGAGGGGGAGCGCGTCCTGGCTCTCGAGTCACGGGAGGGGACTAGGGCCTCGAGACGCGTTGAAGAAGGACTCTCGAGGTCTTTGTCGGGGGGCGGCGGGAAACACTCGTGTCCCTCGCCTTCTGCCGGGGACCTTAGGGAACTTCCCAGGGTGCCTCTGAGAGGCGAGGGATCCTGTGGAGGTGGCGGGGCCCCTCGGGACTCCGCTGGGTCTGGCGCAACGGAAGAGGGCCTCACCTCGAGGGGAGGCAGGCACCTCAGGCTTCCTCTGCGTTTCGGACTCCGACCGCAGGGTCCCTGCAGAGTTGGGACAGGAGAGTCAGGCCTCGTCTTGTCTGAGGAAGGGAACCCCGCTGGCCTCTCGAGTTGCTCAGGGGGTCTCAGGCCCCTCGTCGAGCTGTGTGTGGAACCCGCGGGTCTTTGCGGACGATGCACGGGGGTGGCAGTGCCCCTTCGTGTTGTGCCTTCACCCACAGGGTTGCCTTCGAAGAGGGGTCCGGGCCTCGGGTCCTTCTCAAGAGCGGACCGGGGAATCGGGGGCGTTCGGCCTGTGGCCCCACCCACGTGGCTCGTCTCGAATTTCCTCGTGAGACCGGCCTCATCCTGAGGTGCGCCGGGAAGGCCGGGAACCCCTTCCAGACCACGCAGGGGAATCGCCTCTCCTGTCGCGATCAGGAGGGGAGAAGGGGCTCAGAGGAAGCGGTGCCGGGACCCTCGGTGTTCCCCTCGGGGGAACCCGGCGTGTCGGGGGACTTCTGGGGGTCGCAGGAAGGCTGTCAGGGACCGTCTCGCCCTTCAGGGCGGAACAGGGGACTTCCCTTGAGACGCCGTCGCGGGCAAGGGCCTCATCTTGCCAAGCGGTGGGAACCACGTGGTTTTTCTCGAGTTGCGGCGGCATTCTCGAGTTACGACGGGGATCTCAGCCTTCCCCTTGGGTTGGCCCTGGGAAGCCCAATCTTCCCCTCGGGTTGCGAGGGAAAGCTGGGGGTGGCGCTCGAGTCACTGCAGGGCCCAAGAGACCTCACCTAAGCGTGTGTCCGGGACCTAATTTTCCTCTCCAGGGAAGGCAGGGATCTCGGGGTTGCATTCCAGGCTCCCCCGGGGAGTCAGGCCTCGTCTCGAGGGGAAGCCAAGGACTCCGCTCTCCTCTCGAGTCGAGACGCGGGTCTCTTGGAGCACCCTGAGCGGCCTCAAGGGAGTCCAGCCTCCTCTTCCGTTTGGAGAGAGGACCCGGGATTGCTCTCCAGGCCATGCAGGAAAAGAAGGCCCTCAGCTCGCGAGGACGGGGGCGTCTCAGGGGTTTCCTCGAGCTGCGGCGCCCGTGGGGGTTTTCTCCCGAGGCACGACGAGGATCTCAGGGAGCCTCTCGTGCGGCGCCAGGGAAGTCAGGTCTCCATGCGCGTGGCGAGGGGGAGCGCGTCCTGGCTCTCGAGTCACGGGAGGGGACTAGGGCCTCGAGACGCGTTGAAGAAGGACTCTCGAGGTCTTTGTCGGGGGGCGGCGGGAAACCCTCGTGTCCCTCGCCTTCTGCCGGGGACCTTAGGGAACTTCCCAGGGTGCCTCTGAGAGGCGAGGGATCCTGTGGAGGTGGCGGGGCCCCTCGGGACTCCGCTGGGTCTGGCGCAACGGAAGAGGGCCTCACCTCGAGGGGAGGCAGGCACCTCAGGCTTCCTCTGCGTTTCGGACTCCGACCGCAGGGTCCCTGCAGAGTTGGGACAGGAGAGTCAGGCCTCGTCTTGTCTGAGGAAGGGAACCCCGCTGGCCTCTCGAGTTGCTCAGGGGGTCTCAGGCCCCTCGTCGAGCTGTGTGTGGAACCCGCGGGTCTTTGCGGACGATGCACGGGGGTGGCAGTGCCCCTTCGTGTTGTGCCTTCACCCACAGGGTTGCCTTCGAAGAGGGGTCCGGGCCTCGGGTCCTTCTCAAGAGCGGACCGGGGAATCGGGGGCGTTCGGCCCGTGGCCCCACCCACGTGGCTCGTCTCGAATTTCCTCGTGAGACCGGCCTCATCCTGAGGTGCGCCGGGAAGGCCGGGAACCCCTTCCAGACCACGCAGGGGAATCGCCTCTCCTGTCGCGATCAGGAGGGGAGAAGGGGCTCAGAGGAAGCGGTGCCGGGACCCCCGGTGTTCCCCTCGGGGGAACCCGGCGTGTCGGGGGACTTTTGGGGGTCGCAGGAAGGCTGTCAGGGACCGTCTCGCCCTTCAGGGCGGAACAGGGGACTTCCCTTGAGACGCCGTCGCGGGCAAGGGCCTCATCTTGCCAAGCGGTGGGAACCACGTGGTTTTTCTCGAGTTGCGGCGGCATTCTCGAGTTACGACGGGGATCTCAGCCTTCCCCTTGGGTTGGCCCTGGGAAGCCCAATCTTCCCCTCGGGTTGCGAGGGAAAGCTGGGGGTGGCGCTCGAGTCACTGCAGGGCCTAAGAGACCTCACCTAAGCGTGTGTCCGGGACCTAATTTTCCTCTCCAGGGAAGGCAGGGATCTCGGGGTTGCATTCCAGGCTCCCCCGGGGAGTCAGGCCTCGTCTCGAGGGGAAGCCAAGGACTCCGCTCTCCTCTCGAGTCGCGACGCGGGTCTCTTGGAGCCCCCTGAGCGGCCTCAAGGGAGTCCAGCCTCCTCTTCCGTTTGGAGAGAGGACCCGGGATTGCTCTCCAGGCCATGCAGGAAAAGAAGGCCCTCAGCTCGCGAGGACGGGGGCGTCTCAGGGGTTTCCTCGAGCTGCGGCGCCCGTGGGGGTTTTCTCCCGAGGCACGACGAGGATCTCAGGGAGCCTCTCGTGCGGCGCCAGGGAAGTCAGGTCTCCATGCGCGTGGCGAGGGGGAGCGCGTCCTGGCTCTCGAGTCACGGGAGGGGACTAGGGCCTCGAGACGCGTTGAAGAAGGACTCTCGAGGTCTTTGTCGGGGGGCGGCGGGAAACCCTCGTGTCCCTCGCCTTCTGCCGGGGACCTTAGGGAACTTCCCAGGGTGCCTCTGAGAGGCGAGGGATCCTGTGGAGGTGGCGGGGCCCCTCGGGACTCCGCTGGGTCTGGCGCAACGGAAGAGGGCCTCACCTCGAGGGGAGGCAGGCACCTCAGGCTTCCTCTGCGTTTCGGACTCCGACCGCAGGGTCCCTGCAGAGTTGGGACAGGAGAGTCAGGCCTCGTCTTGTCTGAGGAAGGGAACCCCGCTGGCCTCTCGAGTTGCTCAGGGGGTCTCAGGCCCCTCGTCGAGCTGTGTGTGGAACCCGCGGGTCTTTGCGGACGATGCACGGGGGTGGCAGTGCCCCTTCGTGTTGTGCCTTCACCCACAGGGTTGCCTTCGAAGAGGGGTCCGGGCCTCGGGTCCTTCTCAAGAGCGGACCGGGGAATCGGGGGCGTTCGGCCTGTGGCCCCACCCACGTGGCTCGTCTCGAATTTCCTCGTGAGACCGGCCTCATCCTGAGGTGCGCCGGGAAGGCCGGGAACCCCTTCCAGACCACGCAGGGGAATCGCCTCTCCTGTCGCGATCAGGAGGGGAGAAGGGGCTCAGAGGAAGCGGTGCCGGGACCCTCGGTGTTCCCCTCGGGGGAACCCGGCGTGTCGGGGGACTTTTGGGTGTCGCAGGAAGGCTGTCAGGGACCGTCTCGCCCTTCAGGGCCGAACAGGGGACTTCCCTTGAGACGCCGTCGCGGGCAAGGGCCTCATCTTGCCAAGCGGTGGGAACCACGTGGTTTTTCTCGAGTTGCGGCGGCATTCTCGAGTTACGACGGGGATCTCAGCCTTCCCCTTGGGTTGGCCCTGGGAAGCCCAATCTTCCCCTCGGGTTGCGAGGGAAAGCTGGGGGTGGCGCTCGAGTCACTGCAGGGCCTAAGAGACCTCACCTAAGCGTGTGTCCGGGACCTAATTTTCCTCTCCAGGGAAGGCAGGGATCTCGGGGTTGCATTCCAGGCTCCCCCGGGGAGTCAGGCCTCGTCTCGAGGAGAAGCCAAGGACTCCGCTCTCCTCTCGAGTCGCGACGCGGGTCTCTTGGAGCCCCCTGAGCGGCCTCAAGGGAGTCCAGCCTCCTCTTCCGTTTGGAGAGAGGACCCGGGATTGCTCTCCAGGCCATGCAGGAAAAGAAGGCCCTCAGCTCGCGAGGACGGGGGCGTCTCAGGGGTTTCCTCGAGCTGCGGCGCCCGTGGGGGTTTTCTCCCGAGGCACGACGAGGATCTCAGGGAGCCTCTCGTGCGGCGCCAGGGAAGTCAGGTCTCCATGCGCGTGGCGAGGGGGAGCGCGTCCTGGCTCTCGAGTCACGGGAGGGGACTAGGGCCTCGAGACGCGTTGAAGAAGGACTCTCGAGGTCTTTGTCGGGGGGCGGCGGGAAACCCTCGTGTCCCTCGCCTTCTGCCGGGGACCTTAGGGAACTTCCCAGGGTGCCTCTGAGAGGCGAGGGATCCTGTGGAGGTGGCGGGGCCCCTCGGGACTCCGCTGGGTCTGGCGCAACGGAAGAGGGCCTCACCTCGAGGGGAGGCAGGCACCTCAGGCTTCCTCTGCGTTTCGGACTCCGACCGCAGGGTCCCTGCAGAGTTGGGACAGGAGAGTCAGGCCTCGTCTTGTCTGAGGAAGGGAACCCCGCTGGCCTCTCGAGTTGCTCAGGGGGTCTCAGGCCCCTCGTCGAGCTGTGTGTGGAACCCGCGGGTCTTTGCGGACGATGCACGGGGGTGGCAGTGCCCCTTCGTGTTGTGCCTTCACCCACAGGGTTGCCTTCGAAGAGGGGTCCGGGCCTCGGGTCCTTCTCAAGAGCGGACCGGGGAATCGGGGGCGTTCGGCCTGTGGCCCCACCCACGTGGCTCGTCTCGAATTTCCTCGTGAGACCGGCCTCATCCTGAGGTGCGCCGGGAAGGCCGGGAACCCCTTCCAGACCACGCAGGGGAATCGCCTCTCCTGTCGCGATCAGGAGGGGAGAAGGGGCTCAGAGGAAGCGGTGCCGGGACCCTCGGTGTTCCCCTCGGGGGAACCCGGCGTGTCGGGGGACTTCTGGGGGTCGCAGGAAGGCTGTCAGGGACCGTCTCGCCCTTCAGGGCGGAACAGGGGACTTCCCTTGAGACGCCGTCGCGGGCAAGGGCCTCATCTTGCCAAGCGGTGGGAACCACGTGGTTTTTCTCGAGTTGCGGCGGCATTCTCGAGTTACGACGGGGATCTCAGCCTTCCCCTTGGGTTGGCCCTGGGAAGCCCAATCTTCCCCTCGGGTTGCGAGGGAAAGCTGGGGGTGGCGCTCGAGTCACTGCAGGGCCCAAGAGACCTCACCTAAGCGTGTGTCCGGGACCTAATTTTCCTCTCCAGGGAAGGCAGGGATCTCGGGGTTGCATTCCAGGCTCCCCCGGGGAGTCAGGCCTCGTCTCGAGGGGAAGCCAAGGACTCCGCTCTGCTCTCGAGTCGCGACGCGGGTCTCTTGGAGCCCCCTGAGCGGCCTCAAGGGAGTCCAGCCTCCTCTTCCGTTTGGAGAGAGGACCCGGGATTGCTCTCCAGGCCATGCAGGAAAAGAAGGCCCTCAGCTCGCGAGGACGGGGGCGTCTCAGGGGTTTCCTCGAGCTGCGGCGCCCGTGGGGGTTTTCTCCCGAGGCACGACGAGGATCTCAGGGAGCCTCTCGTGCGGCGCCAGGGAAGTCAGGTCTCCATGCGCGTGGCGAGGGGGAGCGCGTCCTGGCTCTCGAGTCACGGGAGGGGACTAGGGCCTCGAGACGCGTTGAAGAAGGACTCTCGAGGTCTTTGTCGGGGGGCGGCGGGAAACCCTCGTGTCCCTCGCCTTCTGCCGGGGACCTTAGGGAACTTCCCAGGGTGCCTCTGAGAGGCGAGGGATCCTGTGGAGGTGGCGGGGCCCCTCGGGACTCCGCTGGGTCTGGCGCAACGGAAGAGGGCCTCACCTCGAGGGGAGGCAGGCACCTCAGGCTTCCTCTGCGTTTCGGACTCCGACCGCAGGGTCCCTGCAGAGTTGGGACAGGAGAGTCAGGCCTCGTCTTTTCTGAGGAAGGGAACCCCGCTGGCCTCTCGAGTTGCTCAGGGGGTCTCAGGCCCCTCGTCGAGCTGTGTGTGGAACCCGCGGGTCTTTGCGGACGATGCACGGGGGTGGCAGTGCCCCTTCGTGTTGTGCCTTCACCCACAGGGTTGCCTTCGAAGAGGGGTCCGGGCCTCGGGTCCTTCTCAAGAGCGGACCGGGGAATCGGGGGCGTTCGGCCCGTGGCCCCAACCACGTGGCTCGTCTCGAATTTCCTCGTGAGACCGGCCTCATCCTGAGGTGCGCCGGGAAGGCCGGGAACCCCTTCCAGACCACGCAGGGGAATCGCCTCTCCTGTCGCGATCAGGAGGGGAGAAGGGGCTCAGAGGAAGCGGTGCCGGGACACTCGGTGTTCCCCTCGGGGGAACCCGGCGTGTCGGGGGACTTCTGAGGGTCGCAGGAAGGCTGTCAGGGACCGTCTCGCCCTTCAGGGCGGAACAGGGGACTTCCCTTGAGACGCCGTCGCGGGCAAGGGCCTCATCTTGCCAAGCGGTGGGAACAACGTGGTTTTTCTCGAGTTGCGGCGGCATTCTCGAGTTACGACGGGGATCTCAGCCTTCCCCTTGGGTTGGCCCTGGGAAGCCCAATCTTCCCCTCGGGTTGCGAGGGAAAGCTGGGGGTGGCGCTCGAGTCACTGCAGGGCCCAAGAGACCTCACCTAAGCGTGTGTCCGGGACCTAATTTTCCTCTCCAGGGAAGGCAGGGATCTCGGGGTTGCATTCCAGGCTCCCCCGGGGAGTCAGGCCTCGTCTCGAGGAGAAGCCAAGGACTCCGCTCTCCTCTCGAGTCGCGACGCGGGTCTCTTGGAGCCCCCTGAGCGGCCTCAAGGGAGTCCAGCCTCCTCTTCCGTTTGGAGAGAGGACCCGGGATTGCTCTCCAGGCCATGCAGGAAAAGAAGGCCCTCAGCTCGCGAGGACGGGGGCGTCTCAGGGGTTTCCTCGAGCTGCGGCGCCCGTGGGGGTTTTCTCCCGAGGCACGACGAGGATCTCAGGGAGCCTCTCGTGCGGCGCCAGGGAAGTCAGGTCTCCATGCGCGTGGCGAGGGGGAGCGCGTCCTGGCTCTCGAGTCACGGGAGGGGACTAGGGCCTCGAGACGCGTTGAAGAAGGACTCTCGAGGTCTTTGTCGGGGGGCGGCGGGAAACCCTCGTGTCCCTCGCCTTCTGCCGGGGACCTTAGGGAACTTGCCAGGGTGCCTCTGAGAGGCGAGGGATCCTGTGGAGGTGGCGGGGCCCCTCGGGACTCCGCTGGGTCTGGCGCAACGGAAGAGGGCCTCACCTCGAGGGGAGGCAGGCACCTCAGGCTTCCTCTGCGTTTCGGACTCCGACCGCAGGGTCCCTGCAGAGTTGGGACAGGAGAGTCAGGCCTCGTCTTGTCTGAGGAAGGGAACCCCGCTGGCCTCTCGAGTTGCTCAGGGGGTCTCAGGCCCCTCGTCGAGCTGTGTGTGGAACCCGCGGGTCTTTGCGGACGATGCACGGGGGTGGCAGTGCCCCTTCGTGTTGTGCCTTCACCCACAGGGTTGCCTTCGAAGAGGGGTCCGGGCCTCGGGTCCTTCTCAAGAGCGGACCGGGGAATCGGGGGCGTTCGGCCTGTGGCCCCACCCACGTGGCTCGTCTCGAATTTCCTCGTGAGACCGGCCTCATCCTGAGGTGCGCCGGGAAGGCCGGGAACCCCTTCCAGACCACGCAGGGGAATCGCCTCTCCTGTCGCGATCAGGAGGGGAGAAGGGGCTCAGAGGAAGCGGTGCCGGGACCCTCGGTGTTCCCCTCGGGGGAACCCGGCGTGTCGGGGGACTTCTGGGGGTCGCAGGAAGGCTGTCAGGGACCGTCTCGCCCTTCAGGGCGGAACAGGGGACTTCCCTTGAGACGCCGTCGCGGGCAAGGGCCTCATCTTGCCAAGCGGTGGGAACCACGTGGTTTTTCTCGAGTTGCGGCGGCATTCTCGAGTTACGACGGGGATCTCAGCCTTCCCCTTGGGTTGGCCCTGGGAAGCCCAATCTTCCCCTCGGGTTGCGAGGGAAAGCTGGGGGTGGCGCTCGAGTCACTGCAGGGCCCAAGAGACCTCACCTAAGCGTGTGTCCGGGACCTAATTTTCCTCTCCAGGGAAGGCAGGGATCTCGGGGTTGCATTCCAGGCTCCCCCGGGGAGTCAGGCCTCGTCTCGAGGGGAAGCCAAGGACTCCGCTCTGCTCTCGAGTCGCGACGCGGGTCTCTTGGAGCCCCCTGAGCGGCCTCAAGGGAGTCCAGCCTCCTCTTCCGTTTGGAGAGAGGACCCGGGATTGCTCTCCAGGCCATGCAGGAAAAGAAGGCCCTCAGCTCGCGAGGACGGGGGCGTCTCAGGGGTTTCCTCGAGCTGCGGCGCCCGTGGGGGTTTTCTCCCGAGGCACGACGAGGATCTCAGGGAGCCTCTCGTGCGGCGCCAGGGAAGTCAGGTCTCCATGCGCGTGGCGAGGGGGAGCGCGTCCTGGCTCTCGAGTCACGGGAGGGGACTAGGGCCTCGAGACGCGTTGAAGAAGGACTCTCGAGGTCTTTGTCGGGGGGCGGCGGGAAACCCTCGTGTCCCTCGCCTTCTGCCGGGGACCTTAGGGAACTTCCCAGGGTGCCTCTGAGAGGCGAGGGATCCTGTGGAGGTGGCGGGGCCCCTCGGGACTCCGCTGGGTCTGGCGCAACGGAAGAGGGCCTCACCTCGAGGGGAGGCAGGCACCTCAGGCTTCCTCTGCGTTTCGGACTCCGACCGCAGGGTCCCTGCAGAGTTGGGACAGGAGAGTCAGGCCTCGTCTTTTCTGAGGAAGGGAACCCCGCTGGCCTCTCGAGTTGCTCAGGGGGTCTCAGGCCCCTCGTCGAGCTGTGTGTGGAACCCGCGGGTCTTTGCGGACGATGCACGGGGGTGGCAGTGCCCCTTCGTGTTGTGCCTTCACCCACAGGGTTGCCTTCGAAGAGGGGTCCGGGCCTCGGGTCCTTCTCAAGAGCGGACCGGGGAATCGGGGGCGTTCGGCCCGTGGCCCCAACCACGTGGCTCGTCTCGAATTTCCTCGTGAGACCGGCCTCATCCTGAGGTGCGCCGGGAAGGCCGGGAACCCCTTCCAGACCACGCAGGGGAATCGCCTCTCCTGTCGCGATCAGGAGGGGAGAAGGGGCTCAGAGGAAGCGGTGCCGGGACACTCGGTGTTCCCCTCGGGGGAACCCGGCGTGTCGGGGGACTTCTGAGGGTCGCAGGAAGGCTGTCAGGGACCGTCTCGCCCTTCAGGGCGGAACAGGGGACTTCCCTTGAGACGCCGTCGCGGGCAAGGGCCTCATCTTGCCAAGCGGTGGGAACCACGTGGTTTTTCTCGAGTTGCGGCGGCATTCTCGAGTTACGACGGGGATCTCAGCCTTCCCCTTGGGTTGGCCCTGGGAAGCCCAATCTTCCCCTCGGGTTGCGAGGGAAAGCTGGGGGTGGCGCTCGAGTCACTGCAGGGCCCAAGAGACCTCACCTAAGCGTGTGTCCGGGACCTAATTTTCCTCTCCAGGGAAGGCAGGGATCTCGGGGTTGCATTCCAGGCTCCCCCGGGGAGTCAGGCCTCGTCTCGAGGAGAAGCCAAGGACTCCGCTCTCCTCTCGAGTCGCGACGCGGGTCTCTTGGAGCCCCCTGAGCGGCCTCAAGGGAGTCCAGCCTCCTCTTCCGTTTGGAGAGAGGACCCGGGATTGCTCTCCAGGCCATGCAGGAAAAGAAGGCCCTCAGCTCGCGAGGACGGGGGCGTCTCAGGGGTTTCCTCGAGCTGCGGCGCCCGTGGGGGTTTTCTCCCGAGGCACGACGAGGATCTCAGGGAGCCTCTCGTGCGGCGCCAGGGAAGTCAGGTCTCCATGCGCGTGGCGAGGGGGAGCGCGTCCTGGCTCTCGAGTCACGGGAGGGGACTAGGGCCTCGAGACGCGTTGAAGAAGGACTCTCGAGGTCTTTGTCGGGGGGCGGCGGGAAACCCTCGTGTCCCTCGCCTTCTGCCGGGGACCTTAGGGAACTTGCCAGGGTGCCTCTGAGAGGCGAGGGATCCTGTGGAGGTGGCGGGGCCCCTCGGGACTCCGCTGGGTCTGGCGCAACGGAAGAGGGCCTCACCTCGAGGGGAGGCAGGCACCTCAGGCTTCCTCTGCGTTTCGGACTCCGACCGCAGGGTCCCTGCAGAGTTGGGACAGGAGAGTCAGGCCTCGTCTTGTCTGAGGAAGGGAACCCCGCTGGCCTCTCGAGTTGCTCAGGGGGTCTCAGGCCCCTCGTCGAGCTGTGTGTGGAACCCGCGGGTCTTTGCGGACGATGCACGGGGGTGGCAGTGCCCCTTCGTGTTGTGCCTTCACCCACAGGGTTGCCTTCGAAGAGGGGTCCGGGCCTCGGGTCCTTCTCAAGAGCGGACCGGGGAATCGGGGGCGTTCGGCCTGTGGCCCCACCCACGTGGCTCGTCTCGAATTTCCTCGTGAGACCGGCCTCATCCTGAGGTGCGCCGGGAAGGCCGGGAACCCCTTCCAGACCACGCAGGGGAATCGCCTCTCCTGTCGCGATCAGGAGGGGAGAAGGGGCTCAGAGGAAGCGGTGCCGGGACCCTCGGTGTTCCCCTCGGGGGAACCCGGCGTGTCGGGGGACTTTTGGGGGTCGCAGGAAGGCTGTCAGGGACCGTCACGCCCTTCAGGGCGGAACAGGGGACTTCCCTTGAGACGCCGTCGCGGGCAAGGGCCTCATCTTGCCAAGCGGTGGGAACCACGTGGTTTTTATCGAGTTGCGGCGGCATTCTCGAGTTACGACGGGGATCTCAGCCTTCCCCTTGGGTTGGCCCTGGGAAGCCCAATCTTCCCCTCGGGTTGCGAGGGAAAGCTGGGGGTGGCGCTCGAGTCACTGCAGGGCCTAAGAGACCTCACCTAAGCGTGTGTCCGGGACCTAATTTTCCTCTCCAGGGAAGGCAGGGATCTCGGGGTTGCATTCCAGGCTCCCCCGGGGAGTCAGGCCTCGTCTCGAGGAGAAGCCAAGGACTCCGCTCTCCTCTCGAGTCGCGACGCGGGTCTCTTGGAGCCCCCTGAGCGGCCTCAAGGGAGTCCAGCCTCCTCTTCCGTTTGGAGAGAGGACCCGGGATTGCTCTCCAGGCCATGCAGGAAAAGAAGGCCCTCAGCTCGCGAGGACGGGGGCGTCTCAGGGGTTTCCTCGAGCTGCGGCGCCCGTGGGGGTTTTCTCCCGAGGCACGACGAGGATCTCAGGGAGCCTCTCGTGCGGCGCCAGGGAAGTCAGGTCTCCATGCGCGTGGCGAGGGGGAGCGCGTCCTGGCTCTCGAGTCACGGGAGGGGACTAGGGCCTCGAGACGCGTTGAAGAAGGACTCTCGAGGTCTTTGTCGGGGGGCGGCGGGAAACCCTCGTGTCCCTCGCCTTCTGCCGGGGACCTTAGGGAACTTCCCAGGGTGCCTCTGAGAGGCGAGGGATCCTGTGGAGGTGGCGGGGCCCCTCGGGACTCCGCTGGGTCTGGCGCAACGGAAGAGGGCCTCACCTCGAGGGGAGGCAGGCACCTCAGGCTTCCTCTGCGTTTCGGACTCCGACCGCAGGGTCCCTGCAGAGTTGGGACAGGAGAGTCAGGCCTCGTCTTGTCTGAGGAAGGGAACCCCGCTGGCCTCTCGAGTTGCTCAGGGGGTCTCAGGCCCCTCGTCGAGCTGTGTGTGGAACCCGCGGGTCTTTGCGGACGATGCACGGGGGTGGCAGTGCCCCTTCGTGTTGTGCCTTCACCCACAGGGTTGCCTTCGAAGAGGGGTCCGGGCCTCGGGTCCTTCTCAAGAGCGGACCGGGGAATCGGGGGCGTTCGGCCTGTGGCCCCACCCACGTGGCTCGTCTCGAATTTCCTCGTGAGACCGGCCTCATCCTGAGGTGCGCCGGGAAGGCCGGGAACCCCTTCCAGACCACGCAGGGGAATCGCCTCTCCTGTCGCGATCAGGAGGGGAGAAGGGGCTCAGAGGAAGCGGTGCCGGGACCCTCGGTGTTCCCCTCGGGGGAACCCGGCGTGTCGGGGGACTTCTGGGGGTCGCAGGAAGGCTGTCAGGGACCGTCTCGCCCTTCAGGGCGGAACAGGGGACTTCCCTTGAGACGCCGTCGCGGGCAAGGGCCTCATCTTGCCAAGCGGTGGGAACCACGTGGTTTTTCTCGAGTTGCGGCGGCATTCTCGAGTTACGACGGGGATCTCAGCCTTCCCCTTGGGTTGGCCCTGGGAAGCCCAATCTTCCCCTCGGGTTGCGAGGGAAAGCTGGGGGTGGCGCTCGAGTCACTGCAGGGCCCAAGAGACCTCACCTAAGCGTGTGTCCGGGACCTAATTTTCCTCTCCAGGGAAGGCAGGGATCTCGGGGTTGCATTCCAGGCTCCCCCGGGGAGTCAGGCCTCGTCTCGAGGGGAAGCCAAGGACTCCGCTCTGCTCTCGAGTCGCGACGCGGGTCTCTTGGAGCCCCCTGAGCGGCCTCAAGGGAGTCCAGCCTCCTCTTCCGTTTGGAGAGAGGACCCGGGATTGCTCTCCAGGCCATGCAGGAAAAGAAGGCCCTCAGCTCGCGAGGACGGGGGCGTCTCAGGGGTTTCCTCGAGCTGCGGCGCCCGTGGGGGTTTTCTCCCGAGGCACGACGAGGATCTCAGGGAGCCTCTCGTGCGGCGCCAGGGAAGTCAGGTCTCCATGCGCGTGGCGAGGGGGAGCGCGTCCTGGCTCTCGAGTCACGGGAGGGGACTAGGGCCTCGAGACGCGTTGAAGAAGGACTCTCGAGGTCTTTGTCGGGGGGCGGCGGGAAACCCTCGTGTCCCTCGCCTTCTGCCGGGGACCTTAGGGAACTTCCCAGGGTGCCTCTGAGAGGCGAGGGATCCTGTGGAGGTGGCGGGGCCCCTCGGGACTCTGCTGGGTCTGGCGCAACGGAAGAGGGCCTCACCTCGAGGGGAGGCAGGCACCTCAGGCTTCCTCTGCGTTTCGGACTCCGACCGCAGGGTCCCTGCAGAGTTGGGACAGGAGAGTCAGGCCTCGTCTTGTCTGAGGAAGGGAACCCCGCTGGCCTCTCGAGTTGCTCAGGGGGTCTCAGGCCCCTCGTCGAGCTGTGTGTGGAACCTGCGGGTCTTTGCGGACGATGCACGGGGGTGGCAGTGCCCCTTCGTGTTGTGCCTTCACCCACAGGGTTGCCTTCGAAGAGGGGTCCGGGCCTCGGGTCCTTCTCAAGAGCGGACCGGGGAATCGGGGGCGTTCGGCCTGTGGCCCCACCCACGTGGCTCGTCTCGAATTTCCTCGTGAGACCGGCCTCATCCTGAGGTGCGCCGGGAAGGCCGGGAACCCCTTCCAGACCACGCAGGGGAATCGCCTCTCCTGTCGCGATCAGGAGGGGAGAAGGGGCTCAGAGGAAGCGGTGCCGGGACACTCGGTGTTCCCCTCGGGGGAACCCGGCGTGTCGGGGGACTTCTGGGGGTCGCAGGAAGGCTGTCAGGGACCGTCTCGCCCTTCAGGGCGGAACAGGGGACTTCCCTTGAGACGCCGTCGCGGGCAAGGGCCTCATCTTGCCAAGCGGTGGGAACCACGTGGTTTTTCTCGAGTTGCGGCGGCATTCTCGAGTTACGACGGGGATCTCAGCCTTCCCCTTGGGTTGGCCCTGGGAAGCCCAATCTTCCCCTCGGGTTGCGAGGGAAAGCTGGGGGTGGCGCTCGAGTCACTGCAGGGCCCAAGAGACCTCACCTAAGCGTGTGTCCGGGACCTAATTTTCCTCTCCAGGGAAGGCAGGGATCTCGGGGTTGCATTCCAGGCTCCCCCGGGGAGTCAGGCCTCGTCTCGAGGGGAAGCCAAGGACTCCGCTCTCCTCTCGAGTCGCGACGCGGGTCTCTTGGAGCCCCCTGAGCGGCCTCAAGGGAGTCCAGCCTCCTCTTCCGTTTGGAGAGAGGACCCGGGATTGCTCTCCAGGCCATGCAGGAAAAGAAGGCCCTCAGCTCGCGAGGACGGGGGCGTCTCAGGGGTTTCCTCGAGCTGCGGCGCCCGTGGGGGTTTTCTCCCGAGGCACGACGAGGATCTCAGGGAGCCTCTCGTGCGGCGCCAGGGAAGTCAGGTCTCCATGCGCGTGGCGAGGGGGAGCGCGTCCTGGCTCTCGAGTCACGGGAGGGGACTAGGGCCTCGAGACGCGTTGAAGAAGGACTCTCGAGGTCTTTGTCGGGGGGCGGCGGGAAACCCTCGTGTCCCTCGCCTTCTGCCGGGGACCTTAGGGAACTTCCCAGGGTGCCTCTGAGAGGCGAGGGATCCTGTGGAGGTGGCGGGGCCCCTCGGGACTCCGCTGGGTCTGGCGCAACGGAAGAGGGCCTCACCTCGAGGGGAGGCAGGCACCTCAGGCTTCCTCTGCGTTTCGGACTCCGACCGCAGGGTCCCTGCAGAGTTGGGACAGGAGAGTCAGGCCTCGTCTTGTCTGAGGAAGGGAACCCCGCTGGCCTCTCGAGTTGCTCAGGGGGTCTCAGGCCCCTCGTCGAGCTGTGTGTGGAACCCGCGGGTCTTTGCGGACGATGCACGGGGGTGGCAGTGCCCCTTCGTGTTGTGCCTTCACCCACAGGGTTGCCTTCGAAGAGGGGTCCGGGCCTCGGGTCCTTCTCAAGAGCGGACCGGGGAATCGGGGGCGTTCGGCCTGTGGCCCCACCCACGTGGCTCGTCTCGAATTTCCTCGTGAGACCGGCCTCATCCTGAGGTGCGCCGGGAAGGCCGGGAACCCCTTCCAGACCACGCAGGGGAATCGCCTCTCCTGTCGCGATCAGGAGGGGAGAAGGGGCTCAGAGGAAGCGGTGCCGGGACCCTCGGTGTTCCCCTCGGGGGAACCCGGCGTGTCGGGGGACTTCTGGGGGTCGCAGGAAGGCTGTCAGGGACCGTCTCGCCCTTCAGGGCGGAACAGGGGACTTCCCTTGAGATGCCGTCGCGGGCAAGGGCCTCATCTTGCCAAGCGGTGGGAACCACGTGGTTTTTCTCGAGTTGCGGCGGCATTCTCGAGTTACGACGGGGATCTCAGCCTTCCCCTTGGGTTGTCCCTGGGAAGCCCAATCTTCCCCTCGGGTTGCGAGGGAAAGCTGGGGGTGGCGCTCGAGTCACTGCAGGGCCCAAGAGACCTCACCTAAGCGTGTGTCCGGGACCTAATTTTCCTCTCCAGGGAAGGCAGGGATCTCGGGGTTGCATTCCAGGCTCCCCCGGGGAGTCAGGCCTCGTCTCGAGGGGAAGCCAAGGACTCCGCTCTCCTCTCGAGTCGCGACGCGGGTCTCTTGGAGCCCCCTGAGCGGCCTCAAGGGAGTCCAGCCTCCTCTTCCGTTTGGAGAGAGGACCCGGGATTGCTCTCCAGGCCATGCAGGAAAAGAAGGCCCTCAGCTCGCGAGGACGGGGGCGTCTCAGGGGTTTCCTCGAGCTGCGGCGCCCGTGGGGGTTTTCTCCCGAGGCACGACGAGGATCTCAGGGAGCCTCTCGTGCGGCGCCAGGGAAGTCAGGTCTCCATGCGCGTGGCGAGGGGGAGCGCGTCCTGGCTCTCGAGTCACGGGAGGGGACTAGGGCCTCGAGACGCGTTGAAGAAGGACTCTCGAGGTCTTTGTCGGGGGGCGGCGGGAAACACTCGTGTCCCTCGCCTTCTGCCGGGGACCTTAGGGAACTTCCCAGGGTGCCTCTGAGAGGCGAGGGATCCTGTGGAGGTGGCGGGGCCCCTCGGGACTCCGCTGGGTCTGGCGCAACGGAAGAGGGCCTCACCTCGAGGGGAGGCAGGCACCTCAGGCTTCCTCTGCGTTTCGGACTCCGACCGCAGGGTCCCTGCAGAGTTGGGACAGGAGAGTCAGGCCTCGTCTTGTCTGAGGAAGGGAACCCCGCTGGCCTCTCGAGTTGCTCAGGGGGTCTCAGGCCCCTCGTCGAGCTGTGTGTGGAACCCGCGGGTCTTTGCGGACGATGCACGGGGGTGGCAGTGCCCCTTCGTGTTGTGCCTTCACCCACAGGGTTGCCTTCGAAGAGGGGTCCGGGCCTCGGGTCCTTCTCAAGAGCGGACCGGGGAATCGGGGGCGTTCGGCCTGTGGCCCCACCCACGTGGCTCGTCTCGAATTTCCTCGTGAGACCGGCCTCATCCTGAGGTGCGCCGGGAAGGCCGGGAACCCCTTCCAGACCACGCAGGGGAATCGCCTCTCCTGTCGCCATCAGGAGGGGAGAAGGGGCTCAGAGGAAGCGGTGCCGGGACACTCGGTGTTCCCCTCGGGGGAACCCGGCGTGTCGGGGGACTTCTGGGGGTCGCAGGAAGGCTGTCAGGGACCGTCTCGCCCTTCAGGGCGGAACAGGGGACTTCCCTTGAGACGCCGTCGCGGGCAAGGGCCTCATCTTGCCAAGCGGTGGGAACCACGTGGTTTTTCTCGAGTTGCGGCGGCATTCTCGAGTTACGACGGGGATCTCAGCCTTCCCCTTGGGTTGGCCCTGGGAAGCCCAATCTTCCCCTCGGGTTGCGAGGGAAAGCTGGGGGTGGCGCTCGAGTCACTGCAGGGCCCAAGAGACCTCACCTAAGCGTGTGTCCGGGACCTAATTTTCCTCTCCAGGGAAGGCAGGGATCTCGGGGTTGCATTCCAGGCTCCCCCGGGGAGTCAGGCCTCGTCTCGAGGGGAAGCCAAGGACTCCGCTCTCCTCTCGAGTCGCGACGCGGGTCTCTTGGAGCCCCCTGAGCGGCCTCAAGGGAGTCCAGCCTCCTCTTCCGTTTGGAGAGAGGACCCGGGATTGCTCTCCAGGCCATGCAGGAAAAGAAGGCCCTCAGCTCGCGAGGACGGGGGCGTCTCAGGGGTTTCCTCGAGCTGCGGCGCCCGTGGGGGTTTTCTCCCGAGGCACGACGAGGATCTCAGGGAGCCTCTCGTGCGGCGCCAGGGAAGTCAGGTCTCCATGCGCGTGGCGAGGGGGAGCGCGTCCTGGCTCTCGAGTCACGGGAGGGGACTAGGGCCTCGAGACGCGTTGAAGAAGGACTCTCGAGGTCTTTGTCGGGGGGGCGGCGGGAAACCCTCGTTTCCCTCGCCTTCTGCCGGGGACCTTAGGGAACTTCCCAGGGTGCCTCTGAGAGGCGAGGGATCCTGTGGAGGTGGCGGGGCCCCTCGGGACTCCGCTGGGTCTGGCGCAACGGAAGAGGGCCTCACCTCGAGGGGAGGCAGGCACCTCAGGCTTCCTCTGCGTTTCGGACTCCGACCGCAGGGTCCCTGCAGAGTTGGGACAGGAGAGTCAGGCCTCGTCTTGTCTGAGGAAGGGAACCCCGCTGGCCTCTCGAGTTGCTCAGGGGGTCTCAGGCCCCTCGTCGAGCTGTGTGTGGAACCCGCGGGTCTTTGCGGACGATGCACGGGGGTGGCAGTGCCCCTTCGTGTTGTGCCTTCACCCACAGGGTTGCCTTCGAAGAGGGGTCCGGGCCTCGGGTCCTTCTCAAGAGCGGACCGGGAAATCGGGGGCGTTCGGCCTGTGGCCCCACCCACGTGGCTCGTCTCGAATTTCCTCGTGAGACCGGCCTCATCCTGAGGTGCGCCGGGAAGGCCGGGAACCCCTTCCAGACCACGCAGGGGAATCGCCTCTCCTGTCGCGATCAGGAGGGGAGAAGGGGCTCAGAGGAAGCGGTGCCGGGACCCTCGGTGTTCCCCTCGGGGGAACCCGGCGTGTCGGGGGACTTCTGGGGGTCGCAGGAAGGCTGTCAGGGACCGTCTCGCCCTTCAGGGCGGAACAGGGGACTTCCCTTGAGACGCCGTCGCGGGCAAGGGCCTCATCTTGCCAAGCGGTGGGAACCACGTGGTTTTTCTCGAGTTGCGGCGGCATTCTCGAGTTACGACGGGGATCTCAGCCTTCCCCTTGGGTTGGCCCTGGGAAGCCCAATCTTCCCCTCGGGTTGCGAGGGAAAGCTGGGGGTGGCGCTCGAGTCACTGCAGGGCCCAAGAGACCTCACCTAAGCGTGTGTCCGGGACCTAATTTTCCTCTCCAGGGAAGGCAGGGATCTCGGGGTTGCATTCCAGGCTCCCCCGGGGAGTCAGGCCTCGTCTCGAGGGGAAGCCAAGGACTCCGCTCTCCTCTCGAGTCGCGACGCGGGTCTCTTGGAGCCCCCTGAGCGGCCTCAAGGGAGTCCAGCCTCCTCTTCCGTTTGGAGAGAGGACCCGGGATTGCTCTCCAGGCCATGCAGGAAAAGAAGGCCCTCAGCTCGCGAGGACGGGGGCGTCTCAGGGGTTTCCTCGAGCTGCGGCGCCCGTGGGGGTTTTCTCCCGAGGCACGACGAGGATCTCAGGGAGCCTCTCGTGCGGCGCCAGGGAAGTCAGGTCTCCATGCGCGTGGCGAGGGGGAGCGCGTCCTGGCTCTCGAGTCACGGGAGGGGACTAGGGCCTCGAGACGCGTTGAAGAAGGACTCTCGAGGTCTTTGTCGGGGGGGCGGCGGGAAAACCTCGTTTCCCTCGCCTTCTGCCGGGGACCTTAGGGAACTTCCCAGGGTGCCTCTGAGAGGCGAGGGATCCTGTGGAGGTGGCGGGGCCCCTCGGGACTCCGCTGGGTCTGGCGCAACGGAAGAGGGCCTCACCTCGAGGGGAGGCAGGCACCTCAGGCTTCCTCTGCGTTTCGGACTCCGACCGCAGGGTCCCTGCAGAGTTGGGACAGGAGAGTCAGGCCTCGTCTTGTCTGAGGAAGGGAACCCCGCTGGCCTCTCGAGTTGCTCAGGGGGTCTCAGGCCCCTCGTCGAGCTGTGTGTGGAACCCGCGGGTCTTTGCGGACGATGCACGGGGGTGGCAGTGCCCCTTCGTGTTGTGCCTTCACCCACAGGGTTGCCTTCGAAGAGGGGTCCGGGCCTCGGGTCCTTCTCAAGAGCGGACCGGGGAATCGGGGGCGTTCGGCCTGTGGCCCCACCCACGTGGCTCGTCTCGAATTTCCTCGTGAGACCGGCCTCATCCTGAGGTGCGCCGGGAAGGCCGGGAACCCCTTCCAGACCACGCAGGGGAATCGCCTCTCCTGTCGCCATCAGGAGGGGAGAAGGGGCTCAGAGGAAGCGGTGCCGGGACACTCGGTGTTCCCCTCGGGGGAACCCGGCGTGTCGGGGGACTTCTGGGGGTCGCAGGAAGGCTGTCAGGGACCGTCTCGCCCTTCAGGGCGGAACAGGGGACTTCCCTTGAGACGCCGTCGCGGGCAAGGGCCTCATCTTGCCAAGCGGTGGGAACCACGTGGTTTTTCTCGAGTTGCGGCGGCATTCTCGAGTTACGACGGGGATCTCAGCCTTCCCCTTGGGTTGGCCCTGGGAAGCCCAATCTTCCCCTCGGGTTGCGAGGGAAAGCTGGGGGTGGCGCTCGAGTCACTGCAGGGCCCAAGAGACCTCACCTAAGCGTGTGTCCGGGACCTAATTTTCCTCTCCAGGGAAGGCAGGGATCTCGGGGTTGCATTCCAGGCTCCCCCGGGGAGTCAGGCCTCGTCTCGAGGGGAAGCCAAGGACTCCGCTCTCCTCTCGAGTCGCGACGCGGGTCTCTTGGAGCCCCCTGAGCGGCCTCAAGGGAGTCCAGCCTCCTCTTCCGTTTGGAGAGAGGACCCGGGATTGCTCTCCAGGCCATGCAGGAAAAGAAGGCCCTCAGCTCGCGAGGACGGGGGCGTCTCAGGGGTTTCCTCGAGCTGCGGCGCCCGTGGGGGTTTTCTCCCGAGGCACGACGAGGATCTCAGGGAGCCTCTCGTGCGGCGCCAGGGAAGTCAGGTCTCCATGCGCGTGGCGAGGGGGAGCGCGTCCTGGCTCTCGAGTCACGGGAGGGGACTAGGGCCTCGAGACGCGTTGAAGAAGGACTCTCGAGGTCTTTGTCGGGGGGGCGGCGGGAAACCCTCGTTTCCCTCGCCTTCTGCCGGGGACCTTAGGGAACTTCCCAGGGTGCCTCTGAGAGGCGAGGGATCCTGTGGAGGTGGCGGGGCCCCTCGGGACTCCGCTGGGTCTGGCGCAACGGAAGAGGGCCTCACCTCGAGGGGAGGCAGGCACCTCAGGCTTCCTCTGCGTTTCGGACTCCGACCGCAGGGTCCCTGCAGAGTTGGGACAGGAGAGTCAGGCCTCGTCTTGTCTGAGGAAGGGAACCCCGCTGGCCTCTCGAGTTGCTCAGGGGGTCTCAGGCCCCTCGTCGAGCTGTGTGTGGAACCCGCGGGTCTTTGCGGACGATGCACGGGGGTGGCAGTGCCCCTTCGTGTTGTGCCTTCACCCACAGGGTTGCCTTCGAAGAGGGGTCCGGGCCTCGGGTCCTTCTCAAGAGCGGACCGGGAAATCGGGGGCGTTCGGCCTGTGGCCCCACCCACGTGGCTCGTCTCGAATTTCCTCGTGAGACCGGCCTCATCCTGAGGTGCGCCGGGAAGGCCGGGAACCCCTTCCAGACCACGCAGGGGAATCGCCTCTCCTGTCGCGATCAGGAGGGGAGAAGGGGCTCAGAGGAAGCGGTGCCGGGACCCTCGGTGTTCCCCTCGGGGGAACCCGGCGTGTCGGGGGACTTCTGGGGGTCGCAGGAAGGCTGTCAGGGACCGTCTCGCCCTTCAGGGCGGAACAGGGGACTTCCCTTGAGACGCCGTCGCGGGCAAGGGCCTCATCTTGCCAAGCGGTGGGAACCACGTGGTTTTTCTCGAGTTGCGGCGGCATTCTCGAGTTACGACGGGGATCTCAGCCTTCCCCTTGGGTTGGCCCTGGGAAGCCCAATCTTCCCCTCGGGTTGCGAGGGAAAGCTGGGGGTGGCGCTCGAGTCACTGCAGGGCCCAAGAGACCTCACCTAAGCGTGTGTCCGGGACCTAATTTTCCTCTCCAGGGAAGGCAGGGATCTCGGGGTTGCATTCCAGGCTCCCCCGGGGAGTCAGGCCTCGTCTCGAGGGGAAGCCAAGGACTCCGCTCTCCTCTCGAGTCGCGACGCGGGTCTCTTGGAGCCCCCTGAGCGGCCTCAAGGGAGTCCAGCCTCCTCTTCCGTTTGGAGAGAGGACCCGGGATTGCTCTCCAGGCCATGCAGGAAAAGAAGGCCCTCAGCTCGCGAGGACGGGGGCGTCTCAGGGGTTTCCTCGAGCTGCGGCGCCCGTGGGGGTTTTCTCCCGAGGCACGACGAGGATCTCAGGGAGCCTCTCGTGCGGCGCCAGGGAAGTCAGGTCTCCATGCGCGTGGCGAGGGGGAGCGCGTCCTGGCTCTCGAGTCACGGGAGGGGACTAGGGCCTCGAGACGCGTTGAAGAAGGACTCTCGAGGTCTTTGTCGGGGGGGCGGCGGGAAACCCTCGTTTCCCTCGCCTTCTGCCGGGGACCTTAGGGAACTTCCCAGGGTGCCTCTGAGAGGCGAGGGATCCTGTGGAGGTGGCGGGGCCCCTCGGGACTCCGCTGGGTCTGGCGCAACGGAAGAGGGCCTCACCTCGAGGGGAGGCAGGCACCTCAGGCTTCCTCTGCGTTTCGGACTCCGACCGCAGGGTCCCTGCAGAGTTGGGACAGGAGAGTCAGGCCTCGTCTTGTCTGAGGAAGGGAACCCCGCTGGCCTCTCGAGTTGCTCAGGGGGTCTCAGGCCCCTCGTCGAGCTGTGTGTGGAACCCGCGGGTCTTTGCGGACGATGCACGGGGGTGGCAGTGCCCCTTCGTGTTGTGCCTTCACCCACAGGGTTGCCTTCGAAGAGGGGTCCGGGCCTCGGGTCCTTCTCAAGAGCGGACCGGGGAATCGGGGGCGTTCGGCCTGTGGCCCCACCCACGTGGCTCGTCTCGAATTTCCTCGTGAGACCGGCCTCATCCTGAGGTGCGCCGGGAAGGCCGGGAACCCCTTCCAGACCACGCAGGGGAATCGCCTCTCCTGTCGCGATCAGGAGGGGAGAAGGGGCTCAGAGGAAGCGGTGCCGGGACCCTCGGTGTTCCCCTCGGGGGAACCCGGCGTGTCGGGGGACTTTTGGGGGTCGCAGGAAGGCTGTCAGGGACCGTCTCGCCCTTCAGGGCGGAACAGGGGACTTCCCTTGAGACGCCGTCGCGGGCAAGGGCCTCATCTTGCCAAGCGGTGGGAACCACGTGGTTTTTCTCGAGTTGCGGCGGCATTCTCGAGTTACGACGGGGATCTCAGCCTTCCCCTTGGGTTGGCCCTGGGAAGCCCAATCTTCCCCTCGGGTTGCGAGGGAAAGCTGGGGGTGGCGCTCGAGTCACTGCAGGGCCCAAGAGACCTCACCTAAGCGTGTGTCCGGGACCTAATTTTCCTCTCCAGGGAAGGCAGGGATCTCGGGGTTGCATTCCAGGCTCCCCCGGGGAGTCAGGCCTCGTCTCGAGGGGAAGCCAAGGACTCCGCTCTCCTCTCGAGTCGCGACGCGGGTCTCTTGGAGCCCCCTGAGCGGCCTCAAGGGAGTCCAGCCTCCTCTTCCGTTTGGAGAGAGGACCCGGGATTGCTCTCCAGGCCATGCAGGAAAAGAAGGCCCTCAGCTCGCGAGGACGGGGGCGTCTCAGGGGTTTCCTCGAGCTGCGGCGCCCGTGGGGGTTTTCTCCCGAGGCACGACGAGGATCTCAGGGAGCCTCTCGTGCGGCGCCAGGGAAGTCAGGTCTCCATGCGCGTGGCGAGGGGGAGCGCGTCCTGGCTCTCGAGTCACGGGAGGGGACTAGGGCCTCGAGACGCGTTGAAGAAGGACTCTCGAGGTCTTTGTCGGGGGGGCGGCGGGAAACCCTCGTTTCCCTCGCCTTCTGCCGGGGACCTTAGGGAACTTCCCAGGGTGCCTCTGAGAGGCGAGGGATCCTGTGGAGGTGGCGGGGCCCCTCGGGACTCCGCTGGGTCTGGCGCAACGGAAGAGGGCCTCACCTCGAGGGGAGGCAGGCACCTCAGGCTTCCTCTGCGTTTCGGACTCCGACCGCAGGGTCCCTGCAGAGTTGGGACAGGAGAGTCAGGCCTCGTCTTGTCTGAGGAAGGGAACCCCGCTGGCCTCTCGAGTTGCTCAGGGGGTCTCAGGCCCCTCGTCGAGCTGTGTGTGGAACCCGCGGGTCTTTGCGGACGATGCACGGGGGTGGCAGTGCCCCTTCGTGTTGTGCCTTCACCCACAGGGTTGCCTTCGAAGAGGGGTCCGGGCCTCGGGTCCTTCTCAAGAGCGGACCGGGGAATCGGGGGCGTTCGGCCTGTGGCCCCACCCACGTGGCTCGTCTCGAATTTCCTCGTGAGACCGGCCTCATCCTGAGGTGCGCCGGGAAGGCCGGGAACCCCTTCCAGACCACGCAGGGGAATCGCCTCTCCTGTCGCGATCAGGAGGGGAGAAGGGGCTCAGAGGAAGCGGTGCCGGGACCCTCGGTGTTCCCCTCGGGGGAACCCGGCGTGTCGGGGGACTTTTGGGGGTCGCAGGAAGGCTGTCAGGGACCGTCTCGCCCTTCAGGGCGGAACAGGGGACTTCCCTTGAGACGCCGTCGCGGGCAAGGGCCTCATCTTGCCAAGCGGTGGGAACCACGTGGTTTTTCTCGAGTTGCGGCGGCATTCTCGAGTTACGACGGGGATCTCAGCCTTCCCCTTGGGTTGGCCCTGGGAAGCCCAATCTTCCCCTCGGGTTGCGAGGGAAAGCTGGGGGTGGCGCTCGAGTCACTGCAGGGCCCAAGAGACCTCACCTAAGCGTGTGTCCGGGACCTAATTTTCCTCTCCAGGGAAGGCAGGGATCTCGGGGTTGCATTCCAGGCTCCCCCGGGGAGTCAGGCCTCGTCTCGAGGGGAAGCCAAGGACTCCGCTCTCCTCTCGAGTCGCGACGCGGGTCTCTTGGAGCCCCCTGAGCGGCCTCAAGGGAGTCCAGCCTCCTCTTCCGTTTGGAGAGAGGACCCGGGATTGCTCTCCAGGCCATGCAGGAAAAGAAGGCCCTCAGCTCGCGAGGACGGGGGCGTCTCAGGGGTTTCCTCGAGCTGCGGCGCCCGTGGGGGTTTTCTCCCGAGGCACGACGAGGATCTCAGGGAGCCTCTCGTGCGGCGCCAGGGAAGTCAGGTCTCCATGCGCGTGGCGAGGGGGAGCGCGTCCTGGCTCTCGAGTCACGGGAGGGGACTAGGGCCTCGAGACGCGTTGAAGAAGGACTCTCGAGGTCTTTGTCGGGGGGGCGGCGGGAAACCCTCGTTTCCCTCGCCTTCTGCCGGGGACCTTAGGGAACTTCCCAGGGTGCCTCTGAGAGGCGAGGGATCCTGTGGAGGTGGCGGGGCCCCTCGGGACTCCGCTGGGTCTGGCGCAACGGAAGAGGGCCTCACCTCGAGGGGAGGCAGGCACCTCAGGCTTCCTCTGCGTTTCGGACTCCGACCGCAGGGTCCCTGCAGAGTTGGGACAGGAGAGTCAGGCCTCGTCTTGTCTGAGGAAGGGAACCCCGCTGGCCTCTCGAGTTGCTCAGGGGGTCTCAGGCCCCTCGTCGAGCTGTGTGTGGAACCCGCGGGTCTTTGCGGACGATGCACGGGGGTGGCAGTGCCCCTTCGTGTTGTGCCTTCACCCACAGGGTTGCCTTCGAAGAGGGGTCCGGGCCTCGGGTCCTTCTCAAGAGCGGACCGGGGAATCGGGGGCGTTCGGCCTGTGGCCCCACCCACGTGGCTCGTCTCGAATTTCCTCGTGAGACCGGCCTCATCCTGAGGTGCGCCGGGAAGGCCGGGAACCCCTTCCAGACCACGCAGGGGAATCGCCTCTCCTGTCGCGATCAGGAGGGGAGAAGGGGCTCAGAGGAAGCGGTGCCGGGACCCTCGGTGTTCCCCTCGGGGGAACCCGGCGTGTCGGGGGACTTTTGGGGGTCGCAGGAAGGCTGTCAGGGACCGTCTCGCCCTTCAGGGCGGAACAGGGGACTTCCCTTGAGACGCCGTCGCGGGCAAGGGCCTCATCTTGCCAAGCGGTGGGAACCACGTGGTTTTTCTCGAGTTGCGGCGGCATTCTCGAGTTACGACGGGGATCTCAGCCTTCCCCTTGGGTTGGCCCTGGGAAGCCCAATCTTCCCCTCGGGTTGCGAGGGAAAGCTGGGGGTGGCGCTCGAGTCACTGCAGGGCCCAAGAGACCTCACCTAAGCGTGTGTCCGGGACCTAATTTTCCTCTCCAGGGAAGGCAGGGATCTCGGGGTTGCATTCCAGGCTCCCCCGGGGAGTCAGGCCTCGTCTCGAGGGGAAGCCAAGGACTCCGCTCTCCTCTCGAGTCGCGACGCGGGTCTCTTGGAGCCCCCTGAGCGGCCTCAAGGGAGTCCAGCCTCCTCTTCCGTTTGGAGAGAGGACCCGGGATTGCTCTCCAGGCCATGCAGGAAAAGAAGGCCCTCAGCTCGCGAGGACGGGGGCGTCTCAGGGGTTTCCTCGAGCTGCGGCGCCCGTGGGGGTTTTCTCCCGAGGCACGACGAGGATCTCAGGGAGCCTCTCGTGCGGCGCCAGGGAAGTCAGGTCTCCATGCGCGGGGCGAGGGGGAGCGCGTCCTGGCTCTCGAGTCACGGGAGGGGACTAGGGCCTCGAGACGCGTTGAAGAAGGACTCTCGAGGTCTTTGTCGGGGGGGCGGCGGGAAACCCTCGTTTCCCTCGCCTTCTGCCGGGGACCTTAGGGAACTTGCCAGGGTGCCTCTGAGAGGCGAGGGATCCTGTGGAGGTGGCGGGGCCCCTCGGGACTCCGCTGGGTCTGGCGCAACGGAAGAGGGCCTCACCTCGAGGGGAGGCAGGCACCTCAGGCTTCCTCTGCGTTTCGGACTCCGACCGCAGGGTCCCTGCAGAGTTGGGACAGGAGAGTCAGGCCTCGTCTTGTCTGAGGAAGGGAACCCCGCTGGCCTCTCGAGTTGCTCAGGGGGTCTCAGGCCCCTCGTCGAGCTGTGTGTGGAACCCGCGGGTCTTTGCGGACGATGCACGGGGGTGGCAGTGCCCCTTCGTGTTGTGCCTTCACCCACAGGGTTGCCTTCGAAGAGGGGTCCGGGCCTCGGGTCCTTCTCAAGAGCGGACCGGGGAATCGGGGGCGTTCGGCCTGTGGCCCCACCCACGTGGCTCGTCTCGAATTTCCTCGTGAGACCGGCCTCATCCTGAGGTGCGCCGGGAAGGCCGGGAACCCCTTCCAGACCACGCAGGGGAATCGCCTCTCCTGTCGCCATCAGGAGGGGAGAAGGGGCTCAGAGGAAGCGGTGCCGGGACCCTCGGTGTTCCCCTCGGGGGAACCCGGCGTGTCGGGGGACTTCTGGGGGTCGCAGGAAGGCTGTCAGGGACCGTCTCGCCCTTCAGGGCGGAACAGGGGACTTCCCTTGCGACGCCGTCGCGGGCAAGGGCCTCATCTTGCCAAGCGCTGGGAACCACGTGGTTTTTCTCGAGTTGCGGCGGCATTCTCGAGTTACGACGGGGATCTCAGCCTTCCCCTTGGGTTGGCCCTGGGAAGCCCAATCTTCCCCTCGGGTTGCGAGGGAAAGCTGGGGGTGGCGCTCGAGTCACTGCAGGGCCCAAGAGACCTCACCTAAGCGTGTGTCCGGGACCTAATTTTCCTCTCCAGGGAAGGCAGGGATCTCGGGGTTGCATTCCAGGCTCCCCCGGGGAGTCAGGCCTCGTCTCGAGGGGAAGCCAAGGACTCCGCTCTCCTCTCGAGTCGCGACGCGGGTCTCTTGGAGCCCCCTGAGCGGCCTCAAGGGAGTCCAGCCTCCTCTTCCGTTTGGAGAGAGGACCCGGGATTGCTCTCCAGGCCATGCAGGAAAAGAAGGCCCTCAGCTCGCGAGGACGGGGGCGTCTCAGGGGTTTCCTCGAGCTGCGGCGCCCGTGGGGGTTTTCTCCCGAGGCACGACGAGGATCTCAGGGAGCCTCTCGTGCGGCGCCAGGGAAGTCAGGTCTCCATGCGCGTGGCGAGGGGGAGCGCGTCCTGGCTCTCGAGTCACGGGAGGGGACTAGGGCCTCGAGACGCGTTGAAGAAGGACTCTCGAGGTCTTTGTCGGGGGGCGGCGGGAAACCCTCGTGTCCCTCGCCTTCTGCCGGGGACCTTAGGGAACTTCCCAGGGTGCCTCTGAGAGGCGAGGGATCCTGTGGAGGTGGCGGGGCCCCTCGGGACTCCGCTGGGTCTGGCGCAACGGAAGAGGGCCTCACCTCGAGGGGAGGCAGGCACCTCAGGCTTCCTCTGCGTTTCGGACTCCGACCGCAGGGTCCCTGCAGAGTTGGGACAGGAGAGTCAGGCCTCGTCTTGTCTGAGGAAGGGAACCCCGCTGGCCTCTCGAGTTGCTCAGGGGGTCTCAGGCCCCTCGTCGAGCTGTGTGTGGAACCCGCGGGTCTTTGCGGACGATGCACGGGGGTGGCAGTGCCCCTTCGTGTTGTGCCTTCACCCACAGGGTTGCCTTCGAAGAGGGGTCCGGGCCTCGGGTCCTTCTCAAGAGCGGACCGGGGAATCGGGGGCGTTCGGCCTGTGGCCCCACCCACGTGGCTCGTCTCGAATTTCCTCGTGAGACCGGCCTCATCCTGAGGTGCGCCGGGAAGGCCGGGAACCCCTTCCAGACCACGCAGGGGAATCGCCTCTCCTGTCGCGATCAGGAGGGGAGAAGGGGCTCAGAGGAAGCGGTGCCGGGACCCTCGGTGTTCCCCTCGGGGGAACCCGGCGTGTCGGGGGACTTCTGGGGGTCGCAGGAAGGCTGTCAGGGACCGTCTCGCCCTTCAGGGCGGAACAGGGGACTTCCCTTGAGACGCCGTCGCGGGCAAGGGCCTCATCTTGCCAAGCGGTGGGAACCACGTGGTTTTTCTCGAGTTGCGGCGGCATTCTCGAGTTACGACGGGGATCTCAGCCTTCCCCTTGGGTTGGCCCTGGGAAGCCCAATCTTCCCCTCGGGTTGCGAGGGAAAGCTGGGGGTGGCGCTCGAGTCACTGCAGGGCCCAAGAGACCTCACCTAAGCGTGTGTCCGGGACCTAATTTTCCTCTCCAGGGAAGGCAGGGATCTCGGGGTTGCATTCCAGGCTCCCCCGGGGAGTCAGGCCTCGTCTCGAGGGGAAGCCAAGGACTCCGCTCTCCTCTCGAGTCGCGACGCGGGTCTCTTGGAGCCCCCTGAGCGGCCTCAAGGGAGTCCAGCCTCCTCTTCCGTTTGGAGAGAGGACCCGGGATTGCTCTCCAGGCCATGCAGGAAAAGAAGGCCCTCAGCTCGCGAGGACGGGGGCGTCTCAGGGGTTTCCTCGAGCTGCGGCGCCCGTGGGGGTTTTCTCCCGAGGCACGACGAGGATCTCAGGGAGCCTCTCGTGCGGCGCCAGGGAAGTCAGGTCTCCATGCGCGTGGCGAGGGGGAGCGCGTCCTGGCTCTCGAGTCACGGGAGGGGACTAGGGCCTCGAGACGCGTTGAAGTAGGACTCTCGAGGTCTTTGTCGGGGGGCGGCGGGAAACCCTCGTTTCCCTCGCCTTCTGCCGGGGACCTTAGGGAACTTCCCAGGGTGCCTCTGAGAGGCGAGGGATCCTGTGGAGGTGGCGGGGCCCCTCGGGACTCCGCTGGGTCTGGCGCAACGGAAGAGGGCCTCACCTCGAGGGGAGGCAGGCACCTCAGGCTTCCTCTGCGTTTCGGACTCCGACAGCAGGGTCCCTGCAGAGTTGGGACAGGAGAGTCAGGCCTCGTCTTGTCTGAGGAAGGGAACCCCGCTGGCCTCTCGAGTTGCTCAGGGGGTCTCAGGCCCCTCGTCGAGCTGTGTGTGGAACCCGCGGGTCTTTGCGGACGATGCACGGGGGTGGCAGTGCCCCTTCGTGTTGTGCCTTCAGCCACAGGGTTGCCTTCGAAGAGGGGTCCGGGCCTCGGGTCCTTCTCAAGAGCGGACCGGGGAATCGGGGGCGTTCGGCCTGTGGCCCCACCCACGTGGCTCGTCTCGAATTTCCTCGTGAGACCGGCCTCATCCTGAGGTGCGCCGGGAAGGCCGGGAACCCCTTCCAGACCACGCAGGGGAATCGCCTCTCCTGTCGCGATCAGGAGGGGAGAAGGGGCTCAGAGGAAGCGGTGCCGGGACCCTCGGTGTTCCCCTCGGGGGAACCCGGCGTGTCGGGGGACTTCTGGGGGTCGCAGGAAGGCTGTCAGGGACCGTCTCGCCCTTCAGGGCGGAACAGGGGACTTCCCTTGAGACGCGTCGCGGGCAAGGGCCTCATCTTACCAAGCGGTGGGAACCACGTGGTTTTTCTCGAGTTGCGGCGGCATTCTCGAGTTACGACGGGGATCTCAACCTTCCCCTTGGGTTGGCCCTGGGAAGCCCAATCTTCCCCTCGGGTTGCGAGGGAAAGCTGGGGGTGGCGCTCGAGTCACTGCAGGGCCCAAGAGACCTCACCTAAGCGTGTGTCCGGGACCTAATTTTCCTCTCCAGGGAAGGCAGGGATCTCGGGGTTGCATTCCAGGCTCCCCCGGGGAGTCAGGCCTCGTCTCGAGGGGAAGCCAAGGACTCCGCTCTCCTCTCGAGTCGCGACGCGGGTCTCTTGGAGCCCCCTGAGCGGCCTCAAGGGAGTCCAGCCTCCTCTTCCGTTTGGAGAGAGGACCCGGGATTGCTCTCCAGGCCATGCAGGAAAAGAAGGCCCTCAGCTCGCGAGGACGGGGGCGTCTCAGGGGTTTCCTCGAGCTGCGGCGCCCGTGGGGGTTTTCTCCCGAGGCACGACGAGGATCTCAGGGAGCCTCTCGTGCGGCGCCAGGGAAGTCAGGTCTCCATGCGCGTGGCGAGGGGGAGCGCGTCCTGGCTCTCGAGTCACGGGAGGGGACTAGGGCCTCGAGACGCGTTGAAGAAGGACTCTCGAGGTCTTTGTCGGGGGGCGGCGGGAAACCCTCGTTTCCCTCGCCTTCTGCCGGGGACCTTAGGGAACTTCCCAGGGTGCCTCTGAGAGGCGAGGGATCCTGTGGAGGTGGCGGGGCCCCTCGGGACTCCGCTGGGTCTGGCGCAATGGAAGAGGGCCTCACCTCGAGGGGAGGCAGGCACCTCAGGCTTCCTCTGCGTTTCGGACTCCGACCGCAGGGTCCCTGCAGAGTTGGGACAGGAGAGTCAGGCCTCGTCTTGTCTGAGGAAGGGAACCCCGCTGGCCTCTCGAGTTGCTCAGGGGGTCTCAGGCCCCTCGTCGAGCTGTGTGTGGAACCCGCGGGTCTTTGCGGACGATGCACGGGGGTGGCAGTGCCCCTTCGTGTTGTGCCTTCACCCACAGGGTTGCCTTCGAAGAGGGGTCCGGGCCTCGGGTCCTTCTCAAGAGCGGACCGGGGAATCGGGGGCGTTCGGCCTGTGGCCCCACCCACGTGGCTCGTCTCGAATTTCCTCGTGAGACCGGCCTCATCCTGAGGTGCGCCGGGAAGGCCGGGAACCCCTTCCAGACCACGCAGGGGAATCGCCTCTCCTGTCGCGATCAGGAGGGGAGAAGGGGCTCAGAAGAAGCGGTGCCGGGACCCTCGGTGTTCCCCTCGGGGGAACCCGGCGTGTCGGGGGACTTTTGGGGGTCGCAGGAAGGCTGTCAGGGACCGTCTCGCCCTTCAGGGTGGAACAGGGGACTTCCCTTGAGACGCCGTCGCGGGCAAGGGCCTCATCTTGCCAAGCGGTGGGAACCACGTGGTTTTTCTAGAGTTGCGGCGGCATTCTCGAGTTACGACGGGGATCTCAGCCTTCCCCTTGGGTTGGCCCTGGGAAGCCCAATCTTCCCCTCGGGTTGCGAGGGAAAGCTGGGGGTGGCGCTCGAGTCACTGCAGGGCCTAAGAGACCTCACCTAAGCGTGTGTCCGGGACCTAATTTTCCTCTCCAGGGAAGGCAGGGATCTCGGGGTTGCATTCCAGGCTCCCCCGGGGAGTCAGGCCTCGTCTCGAGGGGAAGCCAAGGACTCCGCTCTCCTCTCGAGTCGCGACGCGGGTCTCTTGGAGCCCCCTGAGCGGCCTCAAGGGAGTCCAGCCTCCTCTTCCGTTTGGAGAGAGGACCCGGGATTGCTCTCCAGGCCATGCAGGAAAAGAAGGCCCTCAGCTCGCGAGGACGGGGGCGTCTCAGGGGTTTCCTCGAGCTGCGGCGCCCGTGGGGGTTTTCTCCCGAGGCACGACGAGGATCTCAGGGAGCCTCTCGTGCGGCGCCAGGGAAGTCAGGTCTCCATGCGCGTGGCGAGGGGGAGCGCGTCCTGGCTCTCGAGTCACGGGAGGGGACTAGGGCCTCGAGACGCGTTGAAGAAGGACTCTCGAGGTCTTTGTCGGGGGGCGGCGGGAAACCCTCGTGTCCCTCGCCTTCTGCCGGGGACCTTAGGGAACTTGCCAGGGTGCCTCTGAGAGGCGAGGGATCCTGTGGAGGTGGCGGGGCCCCTCGGGACTCCGCTGGGTCTGGCGCAACGGAAGAGGGCCTCACCTCGAGGGGAGGCAGGCACCTCAGGCTTCCTCTGCGTTTCGGACTCCGACCGCAGGGTCCCTGCAGAGTTGGGACAGGAGAGTCAGGCCTCGTCTTGTCTGAGGAAGGGAACCCCGCTGGCCTCTCGAGTTGCTCAGGGGGTCTCAGGCCCCTCGTCGAGCTGTGTGTGGAACCCGCGGGTCTTTGCGGACGATGCACGGGGGTGGCAGTGCCCCTTCGTGTTGTGCCTTCACCCACAGGGTTGCCTTCGAAGAGGGGTCCGGGCCTCGGGTCCTTCTCAAGAGCGGACCGGGGAATCGGGGGCGTTCGGCCTGTGGCCCCACCCACGTGGCTCGTCTCGAATTTCCTCGTGAGACCGGCCTCATCCTGAGGTGCGCCGGGAAGGCCGGGAACCCCTTCCAGACCACGCAGGGGAATCGCCTCTCCTGTCGCGATCAGGAGGGGAGAAGGGGCTCAGAGGAAGCGGTGCCGGGACCCTCGGTGTTCCCCTCGGGGGAACCCGGCGTGTCGGGGGACTTCTGGGGGTCACAGGAAGGCTGTCATGGACCGTCTCGCCCTTCAGGGCGGAACAGGGGACTTCCCTTGAGACGCCGTCGCGGGCAAGGGCCTCATCTTGCCAAGCGGTGGGAACCACGTGGTTTTTCTAGAGTTGCGGCGGCATTCTCGAGTTACGACGGGGATCTCAGCCTTCCCCTTGGGTTGGCCCTGGGAAGCCCAATCTTCCCCTCGGGTTGCGAGGGAAAGCTGGGGGTGGCGCTCGAGTCACTGCAGGGCCCAAGAGACCTCACCTAAGCGTGTGTCCGGGACCTAATTTTCCTCTCCAGGGAAGGCAGGGATCTCGGGGTTGCATTCCAGGCTCCCCCGGGGAGTCAGGCCTCGTCTCGAGGGGAAGCCAAGGACTCCGCTCTCCTCTCGAGTCGCGACGCGGGTCTCTTGGAGCCCCCTGAGCGGCCTCAAGGGAGTCCAGCCTCCTCTTCCGTTTGGAGAGAGGACCCGGGATTGCTCTCCAGGCCATGCAGGAAAAGAAGGCCCTCAGCTCGCGAGGACGGGGGCGTCTCAGGGGTTTCCTCGAGCTGCGGCGCCCGTGGGGGTTTTCTCCCGAGGCACGACGAGGATCTCAGGGAGCCTCTCGTGCGGCGCCAGGGAAGTCAGGTCTCCATGCGCGTGGCGAGGGGGAGCGCGTCCTGGCTCTCGAGTCACGGGAGGGGACTAGGGCCTCGAGACGCGTTGAAGAAGGACTCTCGAGGTCTTTGTCGGGGGGCGGCGGGAAACCCTCGTGTCCCTCGCCTTCTGCCGGGGACCTTAGGGAACTTGCCAGGGTGCCTCTGAGAGGCGAGGGATCCTGTGGAGGTGGCGGGGCCCCTCGGGACTCCGCTGGGTCTGGCGCAACGGAAGAGGGCCTCACCTCGAGGGGAGGCAGGCACCTCAGGCTTCCTCTGCGTTTCGGACTCCGACCGCAGGGTCCCTGCAGAGTTGGGACAGGAGAGTCAGGCCTCGTCTTGTCTGAGGAAGGGAACCCCGCTGGCCTCTCGAGTTGCTCAGGGGGTCTCAGGCCCCTCGTCGAGCTGTGTGTGGAACCCGCGGGTCTTTGCGGACGATGCACGGGGGTGGCAGTGCCCCTTCGTGTTGTGCCTTCACCCACAGGGTTGCCTTCGAAGAGGGGTCCGGGCCTCGGGTCCTTCTCAAGAGCGGACCGGGGAATCGGGGGCGTTCGGCCTGTGGCCCCACCCACGTGGCTCGTCTCGAATTTCCTCGTGAGACTGGCCTCATCCTGAGGTGCGCCGGGAAGGCCGGGAACCCCTTCCAGACCACGCAGGGGAATCGCCTCTCCTGTCGCGATCAGGAGGGGAGAAGGGGCTCAGAGGAAGCGGTGCCGGGACCCTCGGTGTTCCCCTCGGGGGAACCCGGCGTGTCGGGGGACTTTTGGGGGTCGCAGGAAGGCTCTCAGGGACCGTCTCGCCCTTCAGGGCGGAACAGGGGACTTCCCTTGAGACGCCGTCGCGGGCAAGGGCCTCATCTTGCCAAGCGGTGGGAACCACGTGGTTTTTCTCGAGTTGCGGCGGCATTCTCGAGTTACGACGGGGATCTCAGCCTTCCCCTTGGGTTGGCCCTGGGAAGCCCAATCTTCCCCTCGGGTTGCGAGGGAAAGCTGGGGGTGGCGCTCGAGTCACTGCAGGGCCTAAGAGACCTCACCTAAGCGTGTGTCCGGGACCTAATTTTCCTCTCCAGGGAAGGCAGGGATCTCGGGGTTGCATTCCAGGCTCCCCCGGGGAGTCAGGCCTCGTCTCGAGGGGAAGCCAAGGACTCCGCTCTCCTCTCGAGTCGCGACGCGGGTCTCTTGGAGCCCCCTGAGCGGCCTCAAGGGAGTCCAGCCTCCTCTTCCGTTTGGAGAGAGGACCCGGGATTGCTCTCCAGGCCATGCAGGAAAAGAAGGCCCTCAGCTCGCGAGGACGGGGGCGTTTCAGGGGTTTCCTCGAGCTGCGGCGCCCGTGGGGGTTTTCTCCCGAGGCACGACGAGGATCTCAGGGAGCCTCTCGTGCGGCGCCAGGGAAGTCAGGTCTCCATGCGCGTGGCGAGGGGGAGCGCGTCCTGGCTCTCGAGTCACGGGAGGGGACTAGGGCCTCGAGACGCGTTGAAGAAGGACTCTCGAGGTCTTTGTCGGGGGGCGGCGGGAAACCCTCGTGTCCCTCGCCTTCTGCCGGGGACCTTAGGGAACTTCCCAGGGTGCCTCTGAGAGGCGAGGGATCCTGTGGAGGTGGCGGGGCCCCTCGGGACTCCGCTGGGTCTGGCGCAACGGAAGAGGGCCTCACCTCGAGGGGAGGCAGGCACCTCAGGCTTCCTCTGCGTTTCGGACTCCGACCGCAGGGTCCCTGCAGAGTTGGGACAGGAGAGTCAGGCCTCGTCTTGTCTGAGGAAGGGAACCCCGCTGGCCTCTCGAGTTGCTCAGGGGGTCTCAGGCCCCTCGTCGAGCTGTGTGTGGAACCCGCGGGTCTTTGCGGACGATGCACGGGGGTGGCAGTGCCCCTTCGTGTTGTGCCTTCACCCACAGGGTTGCCTTCGAAGAGGGGTCCGGGCCTCGGGTCCTTCTCAAGAGCGGACCGGGGAATCGGGGGCGTTCGGCCTGTGGCCCCACCCACGTGGCTCGTCTCGAATTTCCTCGTGAGACCGGCCTCATCCTGAGGTGCGCCGGGAAGGCCGGGAACCCCTTCCAGACCACGCAGGGGAATCGCCTCTCCTGTCGCGATCAGGAGGGGAGAAGGGGCTCAGAGGAAGCGGTGCCGGGACCCTCGGTGTTCCCCTCGGGGGAACCCGGCGTGTCGGGGGACTTCTGGGGGTCGCAGGAAGGCTGTCAGGGACCGTCTCGCCCTTCAGGGCGGAACAGGGGACTTCCCTTGAGACGCCGTCGCGGGCAAGGGCCTCATCTTGCCAAGCGGTGGGAACCACGTGGTTTTTCTCGAGTTGCGGCGGCATTCTCGAGTTACGACGGGGATCTCAGCCTTCCCCTTGGGTTGGCCCTGGGAAGCCCAATCTTCCCCTCGGGTTGCGAGGGAAAGCTGGGGGTGGCGCTCGAGTCACTGCAGGGCCCAAGAGACCTCACCTAAGCGTGTGTCCGGGACCTAATTTTCCTCTCCAGGGAAGGCAGGGATCTCGGGGTTGCATTCCAGGCTCCCCCGGGGAGTCAGGCCTCGTCTCGAGGGGAAGCCAAGGACTCCGCTCTCCTCTCGAGTCGCGACGCGGGTCTCTTGGAGCCCCCTGAGCGGCCTCAAGGGAGTCCAGCCTCCTCTTCCGTTTGGAGAGAGGACCCGGGATTGCTCTCCAGGCCATGCAGGAAAAGAAGGCCCTCAGCTCGCGAGGACGGGGGCGTCTCAGGGGTTTCCTCGAGCTGCGGCGCCCGTGGGGGTTTTCTCCCGAGGCACGACGAGGATCTCAGGGAGCCTCTCGTGCGGCGCCAGGGAAGTCAGGTCTCCATGCGCGTGGCGAGGGGGAGCGCGTCCTGGCTCTCGAGTCACGGGAGGGGACTAGGGCCTCGAGACGCGTTGAAGAAGGACTCTCGAGGTCTTTGTCGGGGGGCGGCGGGAAACCCTCGTGTCCCTCGCCTTCTGCCGGGGACCTTAGGGAACTTCCCAGGGTGCCTCTGAGAGGCGAGGGATCCTGTGGAGGTGGCGGGGCCCCTCGGGACTCCGCTGGGTCTGGCGCAACGGAAGAGGGCCTCACCTCGAGGGGAGGCAGGCACCTCAGGCTTCCTCTGCGTTTCGGACTCCGACCGCAGGGTCCCTGCAGAGTTGGGACAGGAGAGTCAGGCCTCGTCTTGTCTGAGGAAGGGAACCCCGCTGGCCTCTCGAGTTGCTCAGGGGGTCTCAGGCCCCTCGTCGAGCTGTGTGTGGAACCCGCGGGTCTTTGCGGACGATGCACGGGGGTGGCAGTGCCCCTTCGTGTTGTGCCTTCACCCACAGGGTTGCCTTCGAAGAGGGGTCCGGGCCTCGGGTCCTTCTCAAGAGCGGACCGGGGAATCGGGGGCGTTCGGCCTGTGGCCCCACCCACGTGGCTCGTCTCGAATTTCCTCGTGAGACCGGCCTCATCCTGAGGTGCGCCGGGAAGGCCGGGAACCCCTTCCAGACCACGCAGGGGAATCGCCTCTCCTGTCGCGATCAGGAGGGGAGAAGGGGCTCAGAGGAAGCGGTGCCGGGACCCTCGGTGTTCCCCTCGGGGGAACCCGGCGTGTCGGGGGACTTTTGGGGGTCGCAGGAAGGCTGTCAGGGACCGTCTCGCCCTTCAGGGCGGAACAGGGGACTTCCCTTGAGACGCCGTCGCGGGCAAGGGCCTCATCTTGCCAAGCGGTGGGAACCACGTGGTTTTTCTCGAGTTGCGGCGGCATTCTCGAGTTACGACGGGGATCTCAGCCTTCCCCTTGGGTTGGCCCTGGGAAGCCCAATCTTCCCCTCGGGTTGCGAGGGAAAGCTGGGGGTGGCGCTCGAGTCACTGCAGGGCCTAAGAGACCTCACCTAAGCGTGTGTCCGGGACCTAATTTTCCTCTCCAGGGAAGGCAGGGATCTCGGGGTTGCATTCCAGGCTCCCCCGGGGAGTCAGGCCTCGTCTCGAGGGGAAGCCAAGGACTCCGCTCTCCTCTCGAGTCGCGACGCGGGTCTCTTGGAGCCCCCTGAGCGGCCTCAAGGGAGTCCAGCCTCCTCTTCCGTTTGGAAAGAGGACCCGGGATTGCTCTCCAGGCCATGCAGGAAAAGAAGGCCCTCAGCTCGCGAGGACGGGGGCGTCTCAGGGGTTTCCTCGAGCTGCGGCGCCCGTGGGGGTTTTCTCCCGAGGCACGACGAGGATCTCAGGGAGCCTCTCGTGCGGCGCCAGGGGAGTCAGGTCTCCATGCGCGTGGCGAGGGGGAGCGCGTCCTGGCTCTCGAGTCACGGGAGGGGACTAGGGCCTCGAGACGCGTTGAAGAAGGACTCTCGAGGGCTTTGTCGGGGGGCGGCGGGAAACCCTCGTTTCCCTCGCCTTCTGCCGGGGACCTTAGGGAACTTGCCAGGTTGCCTCTGAGAGGCGAGGGATCCTGTGGAGGTGGCGGTGCCCCTCGGGACTCCGCTGGGTCTGGCGCAACGGAAGAGGGCCTCACCTCGAGGGGAGGCAGGAACCTCAGGCTTCCTCTGCGTTTCGGACTCCGACCGCAGGGTCCCTGCAGAGTTGGGACAGGAGAGTCAGGCCTCGTCTTGTCTGAGGAAGGGAACCCCGCTGGCCTCTCGAGTTGCTCAGGGGGTCTCAGGCCCCTCGTCGAGCTGTGTGTGGAACCCGCGGGTCTTTGCGGACGATGCACGGGGGTGGCAGTGCCCCTTCGTGTTGTGCCTTCACCCACAGGGTTGCCTTCGAAGAGGGGTCCGGGCCTCGGGTCCTTCTCAAGAGCGGACCGGGGAATCGGGGGCCTTCGGCCTGTGGCCCCACCCACGTGGCTCGTCTCGAATTTCCTCGTGAGACCGGCCTCATCCTGAGGTGCGCCGGGAAGGCCGGGAACCCCTTCCAGACCACGCAGGGGAATCGCCTCTCCTGTCGCCATTAGGAGGGGAGAAGGGGCTCAGAGGAAGCGGTGCCGGGACCCTCGGTGTTCCCCTCGGGGGAACCCGGCGTGTCGGGGGACTTTTGGGGGTCGCAGGAAGGCTGTCAGGGACCGTCTCGCCCTTCAGGGCGGAACAGGGGACTTCCCTTGAGACGCCGTCGCGGGCAAGGGCCTCATCTTGCCAAGCGGTGGGAACCACGTGGTTTTTCTCGAGTTGCGGCGGCATTCTCGAGTTACGACGGGGATCTCAGCCTTCCCCTTGGGTTGGCCCTGGGAAGCCCAATCTTCCCCTCGGGTTGCGAGGGAAAGCTGGGGGTTGCGCTCGAGTCACTGCAGGGCCTAAGAGACCTCACCTAAGCGTGTGTCCGGGACCTAATTTTCCTCTCCAGGGAAGGCAGGGATCTCGGGGTTGCATTCCAGGCTCCCCCGGGGAGTCAGGCCTCGTCTCGAGGGGAAGCCAAGGACTCCGCTCTCCTCTCGAGTCGCGACGCGGGTCTCTTGGAGCCCCCTGAGTGGCCTCAAGGGAGTCCAGCCTCCTCTTCCGTTTGGAGAGAGGACCCGGGATTGCTCTCCAGGCCATGCAGGAAAAGAAGGCCCTCAGCTCGCGAGGACGGGGGCGTCTCCGTGGTTTCCTCGAGCTGTGGCGCCCGTGGGGGTTTTCTCCCTAGGCACGACGAGGATCTCAGGGAGCCTCTCGTGCGGCGCCAGGGGAGTCAGGTCTCCATGTGCGTGGCGAGGGGGAGCGCGTCCTGGCTCTCGAGTCACGGGAGGGGACTAGGGCCTCGAGACGCGTTGAAGAAGGACTCTCGAGGTCTTTGTCGGGGGGCGGCGGGAAACCCTCGTTTCCCTCGCCTTCTGCCGGGGACCTTAGGGAACTTCCCAGGGTGCCTCTGAGAGGCGAGGGATCCTGTGGAGGTGGCGGGGCCCCTCGGGACTCCACTGGGTCTGGCGCAACGGAAGAGGGCCTCACCTCGAGGGTAGGCAGGAACCTCAGGCTTCCTCTGCGTTTCGGACTCCGACCGCAGGGTCCCTGCAGAGTTGGGACAGGAGAGTCAGGCCTCGTCTTGTCTGAGGAAGGGAACCCCGCTGGCCTCTCGAGTTGCTCAGGGGGTCTCAGGCCCCTCGTCGAGCTGTGTGTGGAACCCGCGGGTCTTTGCGGACGATGCACGGGGGTGGCAGTGCCCCTTCGTGTTGTGCCTTCAGCCACAGGGTTGCCTTCGAAGAGGGGTCCGGGCCTCGGGTCCTTCTCAAGAGCGGACCGGGGAATCGGGGGCGTTCGGCCTGTGGCCCCACCCACGTGGCTCGTCTCGAATTTCCTCGTGAGACCGGCCTCATCCTGAGGTGCGCCGGGAAGGCCAGGAACCCCTTCCAGACCACGCAGGGGAATCGCCTCTCCTGTCGCCATTAGGAGGGGAGAAGGGGCTCAGAGGAAGCGGTGCCGGGACCCTCGGTGTTCCCCTCGGGGGAACCCGGCGTGTCGGGGGACTTTTGGGGGTCGCAGGAAGGCTGTCAGGGACCGTCTCGCCCTTCAGGGCGGAACAGGGGACTTCCCTTGAGACGCCGTCGCGGGCAAGGGCCTCATCTTGCCAAGCGGTGGGAACCACGTGGTTTTTCTCGAGTTGCGGCGGCATTCTCGAGTTACGACGGGGATCTCAGCCTTCCCCTTGGGTTGGCCCTGGGAAGCCCAATCTTCCCCTCGGGTTGCGAGGGAAAGCTGGGGGTTGCGCTCGAGTCACTGCAGGGCCTAAGAGACCTCACCTAAGCGTGTGTCCGGGACCTAATTTTCCTCTCCAGGGAAGGCAGGGATCTCGGGGTTGCATTCCAGGCTCCCCCGGGGAGTCAGGCCTCGTCTCGAGGGGAAGCCAAGGACTCCGCTCTCCTCTCGAGTCGCGACGTGGGTCTCTTGGAGCCCCCTGAGCGGCCTCAAGGGAGTCCAGCCTCCTCTTCCGTTTGGAGAGAGGACCCGGGATTGCTCTCCAGGCCATGCAGGAAAAGAAGGCCCTCAGCTCGCGAGGACGGGGGCGTCTCCGTGGTTTCCTCGAGCTGTGGCGCCCGTGGGGGTTTTCTCCCTAGGCACGACGAGGATCTCAGGGAGCCTCTCGTGCGGCGCCAGGGGAGTCAGGTCTCCATGTGCGTGGCGAGGGGGAGCGCGTCCTGGCTCTCGAGTCACGGGAGGGGACTAGGGCCTCGAGACGCGTTGAAGAAGGACTCTCGAGGTCTTTGTCGGGGGGCGGCGGGAAACCCTCGTTTCCCTCGCCTTCTGCCGGGGACCTTAGGGAACTTCCCAGGGTGCCTCTGAGAGGCGAGGGATCCTGTGGAGGTGGCGGGGCCCCTCGGGACTCCACTGGGTCTGGCGCAACGGAAGAGGGCCTCACCTCGAGGGTAGGCAGGAACCTCAGGCTTCCTCTGCGTTTCGGACTCCGACCGCAGGGTCCCTGCAGAGTTGGGACAGGAGAGTCAGGCCTCGTCTTGTCTGAGGAAGGGAACCCCGCTGGCCTCTCGAGTTGCTCAGGGGGTCTCAGGCCCCTCGTCGAGCTGTGTGTGGAACCCGCGGGTCTTTGCGGACGATGCACGGGGGTGGCAGTGCCCCTTCGTGTTGTGCCTTCAGCCACAGGGTTGCCTTCGAAGAGGGGTCCGGGCCTCGGGTCCTTCTCAAGAGCGGACCGGGGAATCGGGGGCGTTCGGCCTGTGGCCCCACTCACGTGGCTCGTCTCGAATTTCCTCGTGAGACCGGCCTCATCCTGAGGTGCGCCGGGAAGGCCGGGAACCCCTTCCAGACCACGCAGGGGAATCGCCTCTCCTGTCGCGATCAGGAGGGGAGAAGGGGCTCAGAGGAAGCGGTGCCGGGACTCTCGGTGTTCCCCTCGGGGGAACCCGGCGTGTCGGGGGACTTTTGGGGGTCGCAGGAAGGCTGTCAGGGACCGTCTCGCCCTTCAGGGCAGAACAGGGGACTTCCCTTGAGACGCCGTCGCGGGCAAGGGCCTCATCTTGCCAAGCGGTGGGAACCACGTGGTTTTTCTAGAGTTGCGGCGGCATTCTCGAGTTACGACGGGGATCTCATCCTTCCCCTTGGGTTGTCCCTGGGAAGCCCAATCTTCCCCTCGGGTTGCGAGGGAAAGCTGGGGGTTGCGCTCGAGTCACTGCAGGGCCTAAGAGACCTCACCTAAGCGTGCGTCCGGGACCTAATTTTCCTCTCCAGGGAAGGCAGGGATCTCGGGGTTGCATTCCAGGCTCCCCCGGGGAGTCAGGCCTCGTCTCGAGGGGAAGCCAAGGACTCCGCTCTCCTCTCGAGTCGCGACGCGGGTCTCTTGGAGCCCCCTGAGCGGCCTCAAGGGAGTCCAGCCTCCTCTTCCGTTTGGAGAGGGGACCCGGGACTGCTCTGCAGGCCATGCAGGAAAAGAAGGCCCTCAGCTCGCGAGGAAGGGGGCGTCTCAGGGGTTTCCTCGAGCTGCGGCGCCCGTGGGGGTTTTCTCCCGAGGCACGACGAGGATCTCAGGGAGCCTCTCGTGCGGCGCCAGGGGAGTCAGGTCTCCATGCGCGTGGCGAGGGGGAGCGCGTCCTGGCTCTCGAGTCACGGGAGGGGACTAGGGCCTCGAGACGCGTTGAAGAAGGACTCTCGAGGTCTTTGTCGGGGGGCGGCGGGAAACCCTCGTTTCCCTCGACTTCTGCCGGGGACCTTAGGGAACTTCCCAGGGTGCCTCTGAGAGGCGAGGGATCCTGTGGAGGTGGCGGGGCCCCTCGGGACTCCGCTGGGTCTGGCGCAACGGAAGAGGGCCTCACCTCGAGGGGAGGCAGGCACCTCAGGCTTCCTCTGCGTTTCGGACTCCGACCGCAGGGTCCCTGCAGAGTTGGGACAGGAGAGTCAGGCCTCGTCTTGTCTGAGGAAGGGAACCCCGCTGGCCTCTCGAGTTGCTCAGGGCGTCTCAGGCTCCTCGTCGAGCTGTGTGTGGAACCCGCGGGTCTTTGCGGACGATGCACGGGGGTGGCAGTGCCCCTTCGTGTTGTGCCTTCACCCACAGGGTTGCCTTCGAAGAGGGGTCCGGGCCTCGGGTCCTTCTCAAGAGCGGACCGGGGAATCGGGGGCGCTCGGCCTGTGGCCCCACCCACGTGGCTCGTCTCGAATTTCCTCGTGAGACCGGCCTCATCCTGAGGTGCGCCGGGAAGGCCGGGAACCCCTTCCAGACCACGCAGGGGAATCGCCTCTCCTGTCGCGATCAGGAGGGGAGAAGGGGCTCAGAGGAAGCGGTGCCGGGACCCTCGGTGTTCCCCTCGGGGGAACCCGGCGTGTCGGGGGACTTTTGGGGGTCGCAGGAAGGCTGTCAGGGACCGTCTCGCCCTTCAGGGCGGAACAGGGGACTTCCCTTGAGACGCCGTCGCGGGCAAGGGCCTCATCTTGCCAAGCGGTGGGAACCACGTGGTTTTTCTCGAGTTGCGGCGGCATTCTCGAGTTACGACGGGGATCTCAGCCTTCCCCTTGGGTTGGCCCTGGGAAGCCCAATCTTCCCCTCGGGTTGCGAGGGAAAGCTGGGGGTTGCGCTCGAGTCACTGCAGGGCCTAAGAGACCTCACCTAAGCGTGTGTCCGGGACCTAATTTTCCTCTCCAGGGAAGGCAGGGATCTCGGGGTTGCATTCCAGGCTCCCCCGGGGAGTCAGGCCTCGTCTCGAGGGGAAGCCAAGGACTCCGCTCTCCTCTCGAGTCGCGACGCGTGTCTCTTGGAGCCCCCTGAGCGGCCTCAAGGGAGTCCAGCCTCCTCTTCCGTTTGGAGAGAGGACCCGGGATTGCTCTCCAGGCCATGCAGGAAAAGAAGGCCCTCAGCTCGCGAGGACGGGGGCGTCTCAGGGGTTTCCTCGAGCTGCGGCGCCCGTGGGGGTTTTCTCCCGAGGCACGACGAGGATCTCAGGGAGCCTCTCGTGCGGCGCCAGGGGAGTCAGGTCTCCATGCGCGTGGCGAGGGGGAGCGCGTCCTGGCTCTCGAGTCTCGGGAGGGGACTAGGGCCTCGAGACGCGTTGAAGAAGGACTCTCGAGGTCTTTGTCGGGGGGCGGCGGGAAACCCTCGTTTCCCTCGCCTTCTGCCGGGGACCTTAGGGAACTTCCCAGGGTGCCTCTGAGAGGCGAGGGATCCTGTGGAGGTGGCGGGGCCCCTCGGGACTCCGCTGGGTCTGGCGCAACGGAAGAGGGCCTCACCTCGAGGGGAGGCAGGAACCTCAGGCTTCCTCTGCGTTTCGGACTCCGTCCGCAGGGTCCCTGCAGAGTTGGGACAGGAGAGTCAGGCCTCGTCTTGTCTGAGGAAGGGAACCCCGCTGGCCTCTCGAGTTGCTCAGGGGGTCTCAGGCCCCTCGTCGAGCTGTGTGTGGAACCCGCGGGTCTTTGCGGACGATGCACGGGGTGGCAGTGCCCCTTCGTGTTGTGCCTTCACCCACAGGGTTGCCTTCGAAGAGGGGTCCGGGCCTCGGGTCCTTCTCAAGAGCAGACCGGGGAATCGGGGGCGCTCGGCCTGTGGCCCCACCCACGTGGCTCGTCTCGAATTTCCTCGTGAGACCGGCCTCATCCTGAGGTGCGCCGGGAAGGCCGGGAACCCCTTCCAGACCACGCAGGGGAATCGCCTCTCCTGTCGCGATCAGGAGGGGAGAAGGGGCTCAGAGGAAGCGGTGCCGGGACCCTCGGTGTTCCCCTCGGGGGAACCCGGCGTGTCGGGGGACTTTTGGGGGTCGCAGGAAGGCTGTCAGGGACCGTCTCGCCCTTCAGGGCAGAACAGGGGACTTCCCTTGAGACGCCGTCGCGGGCAAGGGCCTCATCTTGCCAAGCGGTGGGAACCACTTGTTTTTTCTCGAGTTGCGGCGGCATTCTCGAGTTACGACGGGGATCTCAGCCTTCCCCTTGGGTTGGCCCTGGGAAGCCCAATCTTCCCCTCGGGTTGCGAGGGAAAGCTGGGGGTTGCGCTCGAGTCACTGCAGGGCCTAAGAGACCTCACCTAAGCGTGTGTCCGGGACCTAATTTTCCTCTCCAGGGAAGGCAGGGATCTCGGGGTTGCATTCCAGGCTCCCCCGGGGAGTCAGGCCTCGTCTCGAGGGGAAGCCAAGGACTCCGCTCTCCTCTCGAGTCGCGACGCGGGTCTCTTGGAGCCCCCTGAGCGGCCTCAAGGGAGTCCAGCCTCCTCTTCCGTTTGGAGAGAGGACCCGGGATTGCTCTCCAGGCCATGCAGGAAAAGAAGGCCCTCAGCTCGCGAGGATGGGGGCGTCTAAGGGGTTTCCTCGAGCTGCGGCGCCCGTGGGGGTTTTCTCCCGAGGCACGACGAGGATCTCAGGGAGCCTCTCGTGCGGCGCCAGGGGAGTCAGGTCTCCTTGCGCGTGGCGAGGGGGAGCGCGTCCTGGCTCTCGAGTCACGGGAGGGGACTAGGGCCTCGAGACGCATTGAAGAAGGACTCTCGAGGTCTTTCTCTGGAGGCGGAGGGAAACCCTCGTTTCCCTCGCCTTCTCCTGGGGACCTTAGGGAACTTCCCAGGGTGCCTCTGAGAGGCGAGGGATCCTGTGGAGGTGGCGGGGCCCCTCGGGACTCCGCTGGGTCTGGCGCAACGGAAGAGGGCCTCACCCCTCGAGGGGAGGCAGGCACCTCAGGCTTCCTCTGCGTTTCGGACTCCGACCGCAGGGTCCCTGCAGAGTTGGGACAGGAGAGTCAGGCCTCGTCTTGTCTGAGGAAGGGAACCCCGCTGGCCTCTCGAGTTGCTCAGGGCGTCTCAGGCTCCTCGTCGAGCTGTGTGTGGAACCCGCGGGTCTTTGCGGACGATGCACGGGGGTGGCAGTGCCCCTTCGTGTTGTGCCTTCACCCACAGGGTTGCCTTCGAAGAGGGGTCCGGGCCTCGGGTCCTTCTCAAGAGCGGACCGGGGAATCGGGGGCGCTCGGCCTGTGGCCCCACCCACGTGGCTCGTCTCGAATTTCCTCGTGAGACCGGCCTCATCCTGAGGTGCGCCGGGAAGGCCGGGAACCCCTTCCAGACCACGCAGGGGAATCGCCTCTCCTGTCGCGATCAGGAGGGGAGAAGGGCTCAGAGGAAGCGGTGCCGGGACCCTCGGTGTTCCCCTCGGGGGAACCCGGCGTGTCGGGGGACTTTTGGGGGTCGCAGGAAGGCTGTCAGGGACCGTCTCGCCCTTCAGGGCGGAACAGGGGACTTCCCTTGAGACGCCGTCGCGGGCAAGGGCCTCATCTTGCCAAGCGGTGGGAACCACGTGGTTTTTCTCGAGTTGCGGCGGCATTCTCGAGTTACGACGGGGATCTCAGCCTTCCCCTTGGGTTGGCCCTGGGAAGCCCAATCTTCCCCTCGGGTTGCGAGGGAAAGCTGGGGGTTGCGCTCGAGTCACTGCAGGGCCTAAGAGACCTCACCTAAGCGTGTGTCCGGGACCTAATTTTCCTCTCCAGGGAAGGCAGGGATCTCGGGGTTGCATTCCAGGCTCCCCCGGGGAGTCAGGCCTCGTCTCGAGGGGAAGCCAAGGACTCCGCTCTCCTCTCGAGTCGCGACGCGTGTCTCTTGGAGCCCCCTGAGCGGCCTCAAGGGAGTCCAGCCTCCTCTTCCGTTTGGAGAGAGGACCCGGGATTGCTCTCCAGGCCATGCAGGAAAAGAAGGCCCTCAGCTCGCGAGGACGGGGGCGTCTCAGGGGTTTCCTCGAGCTGCGGCGCCCGTGGGGGTTTTCTCCCGAGGCACGACGAGGATCTCAGGGAGCCTCTCGTGCGGCGCCAGGGGAGTCAGGTCTCCATGCGCGTGGCGAGGGGGAGCGCGTCCTGGCTCTCGAGTCTCGGGAGGGGACTAGGGCCTCGAGACGCGTTGAAGAAGGACTCTCGAGGTCTTTCTCGGGGGGCGGCGGGAAACCCTCGTTTCCCTCGCCTTCTGCCGGGGACCTTAGGGAACTTCCCAGGGTGCCTCTGAGAGGCGAGGGATCCTGTGGAGGTGGCGGGGCCCCTCGGGACTCCGCTGGGTCTGGCGCAACGGAAGAGGGCCTCACCTCGAGGGGAGGCAGGAACCTCAGGCTTCCTCTGCGTTTCGGACTCCGTCCGCAGGGTCCCTGCAGAGTTGGGACAGGAGAGTCAGGCCTCGTCTTGTCTGAGGAAGGGAACCCCGCTGGCCTCTCGAGTTGCTCAGGGGGTCTCAGGCCCCTCGTCGAGCTGTGTGTGGAACCCGCGGGTCTTTGCGGACGATGCACGGGGTGGCAGTGCCCCTTCGTGTTGTGCCTTCACCCACAGGGTTGCCTTCGAAGAGGGGTCCGGGCCTCGGGTCCTTCTCAAGAGCGGACCGGGGAATCGGGGGCGCTCGGCCTGTGGCCCCACCCACGTGGCTCGTCTCGAATTTCCTCGTGAGACCGGCCTCATCCTGAGGTGCGCCGGGAAGGCCGGGAACCCCTTCCAGACCACGCAGGGGAATCGCCTCTCCTGTCGCGATCAGGAGGGGAGAAGGGGCTCAGAGGAAGCGGTGCCGGGACCCTCGGTGTTCCCCTCGGGGGAACCCGGCGTGTCGGGGGACTTTTGGGGGTCGCAGGAAGGCTGTCAGGGACCGTCTCGCCCTTCAGGGCAGAACAGGGGACTTCCCTTGAGACGCCGTCGCGGGCAAGGGCCTCATCTTGCCAAGCGGTGGGAACCACTTGTTTTTTCTCGAGTTGCGGCGGCATTCTCGAGTTACGACGGGGATCTCAGCCTTCCCCTTGGGTTGGCCCTGGGAAGCCCAATCTTCCCCTCGGGTTGCGAGGGAAAGCTGGGGGTGGCGCTCGAGTCACTGCAGGGCCGAAGAGACCTCACCTAAGCGTGTGTCCGGGACCTAATTTTCCTCTCCAGGGAAGGCAGGGATCTCGGGGTTGCATTCCAGGCTCCCCCGGGGAGTCAGGCCTCGTCTCGAGGGGAAGCCAAGGACTCCGCTCTCCTCTCGAGTCGCGACGAGGGTCTCTTGGAGCCCCCTGAGCGGCCTCAAGGGAGTCCAGCCTCCTCTTCCGTTTGGAGAGAGGACCCGGGATTGCTCTCCAGGCCATGCAGGAAAAGAAGGCCCTCAGCTCGCGAGGACGGGGGCGTCTCAGGGGTTTCCTCGAGCTGCGGCGCCCGTGGGGGTTTTCTCCCGAGGCACGACGAGGATCTCAGGGAGCCTCTCGTGCGGCGCCAGGGGAGTCAGGTCTGCATGCGCGTGGCGAGGGGGAGCGCGTCCTGGCTCTCGAGTCACGGGAGGGGACTAGGGCCTCGAGACGCGTTGAAGAAGGACTCTCGAGGTCTTTGTCGGGGGGCGGCGGGAAACCCTCGTGTCCCTCGCCTTCTGCCGGGGACCTTAGGGAACTTCCCAGGGTGCCTCTGAGAGGCGAGGGATCCTGTGGAGGTGGCGGGGCCCCTCGGGACTCCGCTGGGTCTGGCGCAACGGAAGAGGGCCTCACCTCGAGGGGAGGCAGGAACCTCAGGCTTCCTCTGCGTTTCGGACTCCGACCGCAGGGTCCCTGCAGAGTTGGGACAGGAGAGTCAGGCCTCGTCTTGTCTGAGGAAGGGAACCCCGCTGGCCTCTCGAGTTGCTCAGGGGGTCTCAGGCCCCTCGTCGAGCTGTGTGTGGAACCCGCGGGTCTTTGCGGACGATGCACGGGGGTGGCAGAGCCCCTTCGTGTTGTGCCTTCACCCACAGGGTTGCCTTCGAAGAGGGGTCCGGCCTCGGGTCCTTCTCAAGAGCGGACCGGGGAATCGGGGGCGTTCGGCCTGTGGCCCCACCCACGTGGCTCGTCTCGAATTTCCTCGTGAGACCGGCCTCATCCTGAGGTGCGCCGGGAAGGCCGGGAACCCCTTCCAGACCACACAGGGGAATCGCCTCTCCTGTCGCGATCAGGAGGGAGAAGGGGCTCAGAGGAAGCGGTGCCGGGACCCTCGGTGTTCCCCTCGGGGGAACCCGGCGTGTCGGGGGACTTTTGGGGGTCGCAGGAAGGCTGTCAGGGACCGTCTCGCCCTTCAGGGCGGAACAGGGGACTTCCCTTGAGACGCCGTGGCGGGCAAGGGCCTCATCTTGCCAAGAGGTGGGAACCACGTGGTTTTTCTCGCGTTGCGGCCGCATTCTCGAGTTACGACGGGGATCTCGACTTTCCCCTTGGGTTGGCCCTGGGAAGCCCAATCTTCCCCTCGGGTTGCGAGGGAAAGCTGGGGGTTGTGCTCGAGTCACTGCAGGGCCTAAGAGACCTCACCTAAGCGTGTGTCCGGGACCTAATTTTCCTCTCCAGGGAAGGCAGGGATCTCGGGGTTGCATTCCAGGCTCCCCCGGGGAGTCAGGCCTCGTCTCGAGGGGAAGCCAAGGACTCCGCTCTCCTCTCGAGTCGCGACGCGGGTCTCTTGGAGCCCCCTGAGCGGCCTCAAGGGAGTCCAGCCTCCTCTTCCGTTTGGAGAGAGGACCCGGGATTGCTCTCCAGGCCATGCAGGAAAAGAAGGCCCTCAGCTCGCGAGGATGGGGGCGTCTAAGGGGTTTCCTCGAGCTGCGGCGCCCGTGGGGGTTTTCTCCCGAGGCACGACGAGGATCTCAGGGAGCCTCTCGTGCGGCGCCAGGGGAGTCAGGTCTCCTTGCGCGTGGCGAGGGGGAGCGCGTCCTGGCTCTCGAGTCACGGGAGGGGACTAGGGCCTCGAGACGCATTGAAGAAGGACTCTCGAGGTCTTTCTCTGGAGGCGGAGGGAAACCCTCGTTTCCCTCGCCTTCTCCTGGGGACCTTAGGGAACTTCCCAGGGTGCCTCTGAGAGGCGAGGGATCCTGTGGAGGTGGCGGGGCCCCTCGGGACTCCGCTGGGTCTGGCGCAACGGAAGAGGGCCTCACCTCGAGGGGAGGTAGGAACCTCAGGCTTCCTCTGCGTTTCGGACTCCGACCGCAGGGTCCCTGCAGAGTTGGGACAGGAGAGTCAGGCCTCGTCTTGTCTGAGGAAGGGAACCCCGCTGGCCTCTCGAGTTGCTCAGGGGGTCTCAGGCCCCTCGTCGAGCTGTGTGTGGAACCCGCGGGTCTTTGCGGACGATGCACGGGGGTGGCAGTGCCCCTTCGTGTTGTGCCTTCACCCACAGGGTTGCCTTCGAAGAGGGGTCCGGGCCTCGGGTCCTTCTCAAGAGCGGACCGGGGAATCGGGGGCGTTCGGCCTGTGGCCCCACCCACGTGGCTCGTCTCGAATTTCCTCGTGAGACCGGCCTCATCCTGAGGTGCGCCGGGAAGGCCGGGAACCCCTTCCAGACCACGCAGGGGAATCGCCTCTCCTGTCGCGATCAGGAGGGGAGAAGGGGCTCAGAGGAAGCGGTGCCGGGACCCTCGGTGTTCCCCTCGGGGGAACCCGGCGTGTCGGGGGACTTTTGGGGGTCGCAGGAAGGCTGTCAGGGACCGTCTCGCCCTTCAGGGCGGAACAGGGGACTTCCCTTGAGACGCCGTCGCGGGCAAGGGCCTCATCTTGCCAAGCGGTGGGAACCACGTGGTTTTTCTCGAGTTGCGGCGGCATTCTCGAGTTACGACGGGGATCTCAGCCTTCCCCTTGGGTTGGCCCTGGGAAGCCCAATCTTCCCTTCGGGTTGCGAGGGAAACCTGGGGGTTGCGCTCGAGTCACTGCAGGGCCGAAGAGACCTCACCTAGGCGTGTGTCCGGGACCTAATATTCCTCTCCAGGGAAGGCAGGGATCTCGGGGTTGCATTCCAGGCTCCCCCGGGGAGTCAGGCCTCGTCTCAAGGGGAAGCCAAGGACTCCGCTCTCCTCTCGAGTCGCGACGCGGGTCTCTTGGAGCCCCCTGAGCGGCCTCAAGGGAGTCCAGCCTCCTCTTCCGTTTGGAGAGAGGACCCGGGATTGCTCTCCAGGCCATGCAGGAAAAGAAGGCCCTCAGCTCGCGAGGACGGGGGCGTCTCAGGGGTTTCCTCGAGCTGCGGCGCCCGTGGGGGTTTTCTCCCGAGGCGCGACGAGGATCTCAGGGAGCCTCTCGTGCGGCGCCAGGGAAGTCAGGTCTCCATGCGCGTGGCGAGGGGGAGCGCGTCCTGGCTCTCGAGTCACGGGAGGGGACTAGGGCCTCGAGACGCGTTGAAGAAGGACTCTCGAGGTCTTTGTCGGGGGGCGGCGGGAAACCCTCGTTTCCCTCGCCTTCTGCCGGGGACCTTAGGGAACTTCCCAGGGTGCCTCTGAGAGGCGAGGGATCCTGTGGAGGTGGCGGGGCCCCTCGGGACTCCGCTGGGTCTGGCGCAACGGAAGAGGGCCTCACCTCGAGGGGAGGCAGGAACCTCAGGCTTCCTCTGCGTTTCGGACTCCGACCGCAGGGTCCCTGCAGAGTTGGGACAGGAGAGTCAGGCCTGGTCTTGTCTGAGGAAGGGAACCCCGCTGGCCTCTCGAGTTGCTCGGGGGGTCTCAGGCCCCTCGTCGAGCTGTGTGTGGAACCCGCGGGTCTTTGCGGACGATGCACGGGGGTGGCAGTGCCCCTTCGTGTTGTGCCTTCACCCACAGGGTTGCCTTCGAAGAGGGGTCCGGGCCTCGGGTTCTTCTCAAGGGCGGACCGGGGAATCGGGGGCGTTCGGCCTGTGGCCCCACCCACGTGGCTCGTCTCGAATTTCCTCGTGAGACCGGCCTCATCCTGAGGTGCGCCGGGAAGGCCGGGAACCCCTTCCAGACCACGCAGGGGAATCGCCTCTCCTGTCGCGATCAGGAGGGGAGAAGGGGCTCAGAGGAAGCGGTGCCGGGACCCTCGGTGTTCCCCTCGGGGGAACCCGGCGTGTCGGGGGCCTTTTGGGGTTCGCAGGAAGGCTGTCAGGGACCGTTTCGCCCTTCAGGGCGGAACAGGGGACTTCCCTTGAGACGCCGTCGCGGGCAAGGGCCTCATCTTGCCAAGAGGTGGGAACCACGTGGTTTTTCTCGAGTTGCGGCGGGATTCTCGAGTTACGACGGGCATCTCAGCCTTCCCCTTGGGTTGGCCCTGGGAAGCCCAATCTTCCCCTCGGGTTGCGAGGGAAAGCTGGGAGTTGCGCTCGAGTCACTGCAGGGCCGAAGAGACCTCACCTAGGCGTGTGTCCGGGACCTAATACTCCTCTCCAGGGAAGGGAGGGATCTCGGGGTTGCATTCCAGGCTCCCCCGGGGAGTCAGGCCTCGTCTCGTGGGGAAGCCAAAGACTCCGCTCTCCTCTCGAGTCGCGACGCGGGTCTCTTGGAGCCCCCTGAGCGGCCTCAAGGGAGTCCAGCCTCCTCTTCCGTTTGGAGAGAGGACCCGGCATTGCTCTCCAGGCCATGCAGGAAAAGAAGGCCCTCAGCTCGCGAGGACGGGGGCGTCTCAGGGGTTTCCTCGAGCTGCGGCGCCCGTGGGGGTTTTCTCCCGAGGCGCGACGAGGATCTCAGGGAGCCTCTCGTGCGGCGCCAGGGAAGTCAGGTCTCCATGCGCGTGGCGAGGGGTAGCGCGTCCTGGCTCTCGAGTCACGGGAGGGGACTAGGGCCTCGAGACGCGTTGAAGAAGGACTCTCGAGGTCTTTGTCGGGGAGCGGCGGGAAACCCTCGTTTCCCTCGCCTTCTGCCGGGGACCTTAGGGAACTACCCAGGGTGCCTCTGAGAGGCGAGGGATCCTGTGGAGGTGGCGGGGCACCTCGGGACGCCGCTGGGTCTGGCGCAACGGAAGAGGGCCTCACCTCGAGGGGAGGCAGGAACCTCAGGCTTCTTCTCCGTTTCGGACTCCGACCGCAGGGTCCCTACAGAGTTGGGACAGGAGAGTCAGGCCTCGTCTTGTCTGAGGAAGGGAACCCCGCTGGCCTCTCGAGTTGCTCGGGGGTCTCAGGCCCCTCGTTGAGCTGTGTGTGGAACCCGCGGGTCTTTGCGGACGATGCACGGGGGTGGCAGTGCCCCTTCGTGTTGTGCCTTCACCCACAGGGTTGCCTTCGAAGAGGGGTCCGGGCCTCGGGTCCTTCTCAAGGGCGGACCGGGGAATCGGGGGCGTTCGGCATGTGGCCCCACCCACGTGGCTCATCTCGAATTTCCTCGTGAGACCGGCCTCATCCTGAGGTGCGCCGGGAAGGCCGGGAACCCCTTCCAGACCACGCAGGGGAATCGCCTCTCCTGTCGCGATCAGGAGGGGAGAAGGGGCTCAGAGGAAGCGGTGCCGGAATCCTAGGTGTTCCCCTCGGGGGAACCCGGCGTGTCGGGGGCCTTTTGGGGGTCTCAGGAAGGCTGTCAGGGACCGTTTCGACCTTCAGGGCCGAACAGGGGACTTCCCTTGAGACGCCGTCGCGGGCAAGGGCCTCATCTTGCCAAGAGGTGGGAACCACGTGGTTTTTCTCGAGTTGCGGCGGGATTCTCGAGTTACGACGGGCATCTCAGCCTTCCCCTTGAGTGGCCCTGGGAAGCCCAATCTTCCCCTCGAGTTGCGAGGGAAAGCTGGGGGTTGCGCTCGAGTCACTGCAGGGCCGAGGAGACCTCACCTAGGCGTGTGTCCGGGACCTAATATTCCTCTCCAGGGAAGGCAGGGATCTCGGGGTTGCATTCCAGGCTCCCCCGGGGAGTCAGGCCTCGTCTCGAGGGGAAGCCAAGGACTCCGCTCTCCTCTCGAGTCGCGACGCGGGTCTCTTGGAGCCCCCTGAGCGGCCTCAAGGGAGTCCAGCCTCCTCTTCCGTTTGGAGAGAGGACCCGGGATTGCTCTCCAGGCCATGCAGGAAAAGAAGGCCCTCAGCTCGCGAGGACGGGGGCGTCTCAGGGGTTTCCTCGAGCTGCGGCGCCCGTGGGGGTTTTCTCCCGAGGCACGACGAGGATCTCAGGGAGCCTCTCGTGCGGTTCCAGGGAAGTCAGGTCTCCATGCGCGTGGCGAGGGGGAGCGCGTCCTGGCTCTCGAGTCACGGGAGGGGACTAGGGCCTCGAGACGCGTTGAAGAAGGACTCTCGAGGTCTTTGTCGGGGGGCGGCGGGAAACCCTCGTTTCCCTCGCCTTCTGCCGGGGACCTTAGGGAACTTCCCGGGGTGCCTCTGAGAGGCGAGGGATCCTGTGGAGGTGGCGGGGCCCCTCGGGCCTCCGCTGGGTCTGGCGCAACGGAAGAGGGCCTCACCTCGAGGGGAGGCAGGAACCTCAGGCTTCCTCTGCGTTTCGGACTCCGACCGCAGGGTCCCTGCAGAGTTGGGACAGGAGAGTCAGGCCTCGTCTTGTCTGAGGAAGGGAACCCCACTGGCCTCTCGAGTTGCTCAGGGGGTCTCAGGACCCTCGTCGAGCTGTGTGTGGAACCCGCGGGTCTTTGCGGACGATGCACAGGGGTGGCAGTGCCCCTTCGTGTTGTGCCTTCAGCCACAGGGTTGCCTTCGAAGAGGGGTCCGGGCCTCGGGTCCTTCTCAAGAGCGGACCGGGGAATCGGGGGCGCTCGGCCTGTGGCCCTACCCACGTGGCTCGTCTCGAATTTCCTCGTGAGACCGGCCTCATCCTGAGGTGCGCCGGGAAGGCCGGGAACCCCTTCCAGACCACGCAGGGGAATCGCCTCTCCTGTCGCGATCAGGAGGGGAGAAGGGGCTCAGAGGAAGCGGTGCCGGGACCCTCGGTGTTCCCCTCGGGGGAACCCGGCGTGTCGGGGGACTTTTGGGGGTCGCAGGAAGGCTGTCAGGGACCGTCTCGCCCTTCAGGGCGGAACAGGGGACTTCCCTTGAGACGCCGTCGCGGGCAAGGGCCTCATCTTGCCAAGCGGTGGGAACCACGTGGTTTTTCTCGAGTTGCGGCGGCATTCTCGAGTTACGACGGGGATCTCAGCCTTCCCCTTGGGTTGGCCCTGGGAAGCCCAATCTTCCCCTCGGGTTGCGAGGGAAAGCTGGGGGTGGCGCTGGAGTCACTGCAGGGCCTAAGAGACCTCACCTAAGCGTGTGTCCGGGACCTAATTTTCCTCTCCAGGGAAGGCAGGGATCTCGGGGTTGCATTCCAGCCTCCCCCGGGGAGTCAGGCCTCGTCTCGAGGGGAAGCCAAGGACTCCGCTCTCCTCTCGAGTCGCGACGCGGGTCTCTTGGAGCCCCCTGAGCGGCCTCAAGGGAGTCCAGCCTCCTCTTCCGTTTGGAGAGAGGACCCGGGATTGCTCTCCAGGCCATGCAGGAAAAGAAGGCCCTCAGCTCGCGAGGACGGGGGCGTCTCAGGGGTTTCCTCGAGCTGCGGCGCCCCTGGGGGTTTCCTCCCGAGGCACGACGAGGATCTCAGGGAGCCTCTCGTGCGGCGCCAGGGAAGTCAGGTCTCCATGCGCGTGGCGAGGGGGAGCGCGTCCTGGCTCTCGAGTCACGGGAGGGGACTAGGGCCTCGAGACGCGTTGAAGAAGGACTCTCGAGGTCTTTGTCGGGGGGCGGCGGGAAACCCTCGTTTCCCTCGCCTTCTGCCGGGGACCTTAGGGAACTTCCCAGGGTGCCTCTGAGAGGCGAGGGATCCTGTGGAGGTGGCGGGGCCCCTCGGGACTCCGCTGGGTCTGGCGCAACGGAAGAGGGCCTCACCTCGAGGGGAGGCAGGCACCTCAGGCTTCCTCTGCGTTTCGGACTCCGACCGCAGGGTCCCTGCAGAGTTGGGACAGGAGAGTCAGGCCTCGTCTTGTCTGAGGAAGGGAACCCCGCTGGCCTCTCGAGGTGCTCAGGGGGTCTCAGGCCCCTCGTCGAGCTGTGTGTGGAACCCGCGGGTCTTTGCGGACGATGCACGGGGGTGGCAGTGCCCCTTCGTGTTGTGCCTTCACCCACAGGGTTGCCTTCGAAGAGGGGTCCGGGCCTCGGGTCCTTCTCAAGAGCGGACCGGGGAATCGGGGGCGTTCGGCCTGTGGCCCCACCCACGTGGCTCGTCTCGAATTTCCTCGTGAGACCGGCCTCATCCTGAGGTGCGCCGGGAAGGCCGGGAACCCCTTCCAGACCACGCAGGGGAATCGCCTCTCCTGTCGCGATCAGGAGGGGAGAAGGGGCTCAGAGGAAGCGGTGCCGGGACCCTCGGTGTTCCCCTCGGGGGAACCCGGCGTGTCGGGGGACTTTTGGGGGTCGCAGGAAGGCTGTCAGGGACCGTCTCGCCCTTCAGGGCGGAACAGGGGACTTCCCTTGAGACGCCGTCGCGGGCAAAGGCCTCATCTTGCCAAGCGATGGGAACTACGTGGTTTTTCTCGAGTTGCGGCGGCATTCTCGAGTTACGACGGGGATCTCCGCCTTCCCCTTGGGTTGGCCCTGGGAAGCCCAATCTTCCCCTCGGGTTGCGAGGGAAAGCTGGGGGTGGCGCTCGAGTCACTGCAGGGCCTAAGAGACCTCACCTAAGCGTGTGTCCGGGACCTAATTTTCCTCTCCAGGGAAGGCAGGGATCTCGGGGTTGCATTCCAGGCTCCCCCGGGGAGTCAGGCCTCGTCTCAAGGGGAAGCCAAGGACTCCGCTCTCCTCTCGAGTCGCGACGCGGGTCTCTTGGAGCCCCCTGAGCGGCCTCAAGGGAGTCCAGCCTCCTCTTCCGTTTGGAGGGAGGACCCGGGATTGCTCTCCAGGCCATGCAGGAAAAGAAGGCCCTCAGCTCGCGAGGACGGGGGCGTCTCAGGGGTTTCCTCGAGCTGCGGCGCCCGTGGGGGTTTTCTCCCGAGGCACGACGAGGATCTCAGGGAGCCTCTCGTGCGGCGCCAGGGAAGTCAGGTCTCCATGCGCGTGGCGAGGGGGAGCGCGTCCTGGCTCTCGAGTCACGGGAGGGGACTAGGGCCTCGAGACGCGTTGAAGAAGGACTCTCGAGGTCTTTGTCGGGGGGCGGCGGGAAACCCTCGTGTCCCTCGCCTTCTGCCGGGGACCTTAGGGAACTTCCCAGGGTGCCTCTGAGAGGCGAGGGATCCTGTGGAGGTGGCGGGGCCCCTCGGGACTCCGCTGGGTCTGGCGCAACGGAAGAGGGCCTCACCTCGAGGGGAGGCAGGAACCTCAGGCTTCCTCTGCGTTTCGGACTCCGACCGCAGGGTCCCTGCAGAGTTGGGACAGGAGAGTCAGGCCTCGTCTTGTCTGAGGAAGGGAACCCCGCTGGCCTCTCGAGTTGCTCAGGGGGTCTCAGGCCCCTCGTCGAGCTGTGTGTGGAACCCGCGGGTCTTTGCGGACGATGCACGGGGGTGGCAGTGCCCTTTCGTGTTGTGCCTTCACCCACAGGGTTGCCTTCGAAGAGGGGTCCGGGCCTCGGGTCCTTCTCAAGAGCGGACCGGGGAATCGGGGGCGTTCGGCCTGTGGCCCCACCCACGTGGCTCGTCTCGAATTTCCTCGTGAGACCGGCCTCATCCTGAGGTGCGCCGGGAAGGCCAGGAACCCCTTCCAGACCACGCAGGGGAATCGCCTCTCCTGTCGCGATCAGGAGGGGAGAAGGGGCTCAGAGGAAGCGGTGCCGGGACCCTCGGTGTTCCCCTCGGGGGAACCCGGCGTGTCGGGGGACTTTTGGGGGTCGCAGGAAGGCTGTCAGGGACCGTCTCGCCCTTCAGGGCGGAACAGGGGACTTCCCTTGAGACGCCGTCGCGGGCAAGGGCCTCATCTTGCCAAGCGGTGGGAACCACGTGGTTTTTCTCGAGTTGCGGCGGCATTCTCGAGTTACGACGGGGATCTCAGCCTTCCCCTTGGGTTGGCCCTGGGAATCCCAATCTTCCCCTCGGGTTGCGAGGGAAAGCTGGGGGTGGCGCTCGAGTCACTGCAGGGCCTAAGAGACCTCACCTAAGCGTGTGTCCGGGACCTAATTTTCCTCTCCAGGGAAGGCAGGGATCTCGGGGTTGCATTCCAGGCTCCCCCGGGGAGTCAGGCCTCGTCTCGAGGGGAAGCCAAGGACTCCGCTCTCCTCTCGAGTCGCGACGCGGGTCTCTTGGAGCCCCCTGAGCGGCCTCAAGGGAGTCCAGCCTCCTCTTCCGTTTGGAGAGAGGACCCGGGATTGCTCTCCAGGCCATGCAGGAAAAGAAGGCCCTCAGCTCGCGAGGACGGGGGCGTCTCAGGGGTTTCCTCGAGCTGCGGCGCCCGTGGGGGTTTTCTCCCGAGGCACGACGAGGATCTCAGGGAGCCTCTCGTGCGGCGCCAGGGGAGTCAGGTCTCCATGCGTGTGGCGAGGGGGAGCGCGTCCTGGCTCTCGAGTCACGGGAGGGGACTAGGGCCTCGAGTCGCGTTGAAGAAGGACTCTCGAGGTCTTTCTCGGGGGGCGGCGGGAAACCCTCGTTTCCCTCGCCTTCTGCCGGGGACCTTAGGGAACTTCCCAGGGTGCCTCTGAGAAGCGAGGGATCCTGTGGAGGTGGCGGGGCCCCTCGGGACTCCGCTGGGTCTGGCGCAACGGAAGAGGGCCTCACCTCGATGGGAGGCAGGAAACTCAGGCTTCCTCTGCGTTTCGGACTCCGACCGCAGGGTCCCTGCAGAGTTGGGACAGGAGAGTCAGGCCTCGTCTTGTCTGAGGAAGGGAACCCCGCTGGCCTCTCGAGTTGCTCAGGGGGTCTCAGGCCCCTCGTCGAGCTGTGTGTGGAACCCGCGGGTCTTTGCGGACGATGCACGGGGGTGGCAGTGCCCCTTCGTGTTGTGCCTTCACCCACAGGGTTGCCTTCGAAGAGGGGTCCGGGCCTCGGGTCCTTCTCAAGAGCAGACCGGGGAATCGGGGGCGTTCGGCCTGTGGCCCCACCCACGTGGCTCGTCTCGAATTTCCTCGTGAGACCGGCCTCATCCTGAGGTGCGCCGGGAAGGCCGGGAACCCCTTCCAGACCACGCAGGGGAATCGCCTCTCCTGTCGCGATCAGGAGGGGAGAAGGGGCTCAGAGGAAGCGGTGCCGGGACCCTCGGTGTTCCCCTCGGGGGAACCCGGCGTGTCGGGGGACTTTTGGGGGTCGCAGGAAGGCTGTCAGGGACCGTCTCGCCCTTCAGGGCGGAACTGAGGACTTCCCTTGAGACGCCGTCGCGGGCAAGGGCCTCATCTTGCCAAGCGGTGGGAACCACGTGGTTTTTCTCGAGTTGCGGCGGCATTCTCGAGTTACGACGGGGATCTCAGCCTTCCCCTTGGGTTGGCCCTGGGAAGCCAAATCTTCCCCTCGGGTTGCGAGGGAAAGCTGGGGGTGGCGCTCGAGTCACTGCAGGGCCTAAGAGACCTCACCTAAGCGTGTGTCCGGGACCTAATTTTCCTCTCCAGGGAAGGCAGGGATCTCGGGGTTGCATTCCAGGCTCCCCCGGGGAGTCAGGCCTTGTCTCGAGGGGAAGCCAAGGACTCCGCTCTCCTCTCGAGTCGCGACGCGGGTCTCTTGGAGCCCCTTGAGCGGCCTCAAGGGAGTCCAGCCTCCTCTTCCGTTTGGAGGGAGGACCCGGGATTGCTTTCCAGGCCATGCAGGAAAAGAAGGCCCTCAGCTCGCGAGGACGGGGGCGTCTCAGGGGTTTCCTCGAGCTGCGGCGCCCGTGGGGGTTTTCTCCCGAGGCACGACGAGGATCTCAGGGAGCCTCTCGTGCGGCGCCAGGGAAGTCAGGTCTCCATGCGCGTGGCGAGGGGGAGCGCGTCCTGGCTCTCGAGTCACGGGAGGGGACTAGGGCCTCGAGACGCGTTGAAGAAGGACTCTCGAGGTCTTTGTCGGGGGGCGGCGGGAAACCCTCGTTTCCCTCGCCTTCTGCCGGGGACCTTAGGGAACTTCCCAGGGTGCCTCTGAGAGGCGAGGGATCCTGTGGAGGTGGCGGGGCCCCTCGGGACTCCGCTGGGTCTGGCGAAACGGAAGAGGGCCTCACATCCAGGGGAGGCAGGCACTTCAGGCTTCCTCTGCGTTTCGGACTCCGACCGCAGGGTCCCTGCAGAGTTGGGACAGGAGAGTCAGGCCTCGTCTTGTCTGAGGAAGGGAACCCCGCTGGCCTCTTGAGTTGCTCAGGGGGTCTCAGGCCCCTCGTCGAGCTGTGTGTGGAACCCGCGGGTCTTTGCGGACGATGCACGGGGGTGGCAGTGCCCCTTCGTGTTGTGCCTTCAGCCACAGGGTTGCCTTCGAAGAGGGGTCCGGGCCTCGGGTCCTTCTCAAGAGCGGACCGGGGAATCGGGGGCGTTCGGCCTGTGGCCCCACCCACGTGGCTCGTCTCGAATTTCCTCGTGAGACCGGCCTCATCCTGAGGTGCGCCGGGAAGGCCGGGAACCCCTTCCAGACCACGCAGGGGAATCGCCTCTCCTGTCGCGATCAGGAGGGGAGAAGGGGCTCAGAGGAAGCGGTGCCGGGACCCTCGGTGTTCCCCTCGGGGGAACCCGGCGTGTCGGGGGACTTTTGGGGGTCGCAGGAAGGCTGTCAGGGACCGTCTCGCCCTTCAGGGCGGAACAGGGGACTTCCCTTGAGACGCCGTCGCGGGCAAGGGCCTCATCTTGCCAAGCGGTGGGAACCACGTGGTTTTTCTCGAGTTGCGGCGGCATTCTCGAGTTACGACGGGGATCTCAGCCTTCCCCTTGGGTTGGCCCTGGGAAGCCCAATCTTCCCCTCGGGTTGCGAGGGAAAGCTGGGGGTGGCGCTCGAGTCACTGCAGGGCCTAAGAGACCTCACCTAAGCGTGTGTCCGGGACCTAATTTTCCTCTCCAGGGAAGGCAGGGATCTCGGGGTTGCATTCCAGGCTCCCCCGGGGAGTCAGGCCTCGTCTCGAGGGGAAGCCAAGGACTCCGCTCTCCTCTCGAGTCGCGACGCGGGGCTCTTGGAGCCCCCTGAGCGGCCTCAAGGGAGTCCAGCCTCCTCTTCCGTTTGGAGAGAGGACCCGGGATTGCTCTCCAGGCCATGCAGGAAAAGAAGGCCCTCAGCTCGCGAGGACGGGGGCGTCTCAGGGGTTTCCTCGAGCTGCGGCGCCCGTGGGGGTTTTCTCCCGAGGCACGACGAGGATCTCAGGGAGCCTCTCGTGCGGCGCCAGGGAAGTCAGGTCTCCATGCGCGTGGCGAGGGGGAGCGCGTCCTGGCTCTCGAGTCACGGGAGGGGACTAGGGCCTCGAGACGCGTTGAAGAAGGACTCTCGAGGTCTTTGTCGGGGGGCGGCGGGAAACCCTCGTTTCCCTCGCCTTCTGCCGGGGACCTTAGGGAACTTCCCAGGGTGCCTCTGAGAGGCGAGGGATCCTGTGGAGGTGGCGGGGCCCCTCGGGACTCCGCTGGGTCTGGCGCAACGGAAGAGGGCCTCACCTCGAGGGGAGGCAGGCACCTCAGGCTTCCTCTGCGTTTCGGACTCCGACCGCAGGGTCCCTGCAGAGTTGGGACAGGAGAGTCAGGCCTCGTCTTGTCTGAGGAAGGGAACCCCGCTGGCCTCTCGAGTTGCTCAGGGGGTCTCAGGCCCCTCGTCGAGCTGTGTGTGGATCCCGCGGGTCTTTGCGGACGATGCACGGGGGTGGCAGTGCCCCTTCGTGTTGTGCCTTCACCCACAGGGTTGCCTTCGAAGAGGGGTCCGGGCCTCGGGTCCTTCTCAAGAGCGGACCGGGGAATCGGGGGCGTTCGGCCTGTGGCCCCACCCACGTGGCTCGTCTCGAATTTCCTCGTGAGACCGGCCTCATCCTGAGGTGCGCCGGGAAGGCCGGGAACCCCTTCCAGACCACGCAGGGGAATCGCCTCTCCTGTCGCGATCAGGAGGGGAGAAGGGGCTCAGAGGAAGCGGTGCCGGGACCCTCGGTGTTCCCCTCGGGGGAACCCGGCGTGTCGGGGGACTTTTGGGGGTCGCAGGAAGGCTGTCAGGGACCGTCTCGCCCTTCAGGGCGGAACAGGGGACTTCCCTTGAGACGCCGTCGCGGGCAAGGGCCTCATCTTGCCAAGCGGTGGGAACCACGTGGTTTTTCTCGAGTTGCGGCGGCATTCTCGAGTTACGACGGGGATCTCAGCCTTCCCCTTGGGTTGGCCCTGGGAAGCCCAATCTTCCCCTCGGGTTGCGAGGGAAAGCTGGGGGTGGCGCTCGAGTCACTGCAGGGCCTAAGAGACCTCACCTAAGCGTGTGTCCGGGACCTAATTTTCCTCTCCAGGGAAGGCAGGGATCTCGGGGTTGCATTCCAGGCTCCCCCGGGGAGTCAGGCCTTGTCTCGAGGGGAAGCCAAGGACTCCGCTCTCCTCTCGAGTCGCGACGCGGGTCTCTTGGAGCCCCTTGAGCGGCCTCAAGGGAGTCCAGCCTCCTCTTCCGTTTGGAGGGAGGACCCGGGATTGCTTTCCAGGCCATGCAGGAAAAGAAGGCCCTCAGCTCGCGAGGACGGGGGCGTCTCAGGGGTTTCCTCGAGCTGCGGCGCCCGTGGGGGTTTTCTCCCGAGGCACGACGAGGATCTCAGGGAGCCTCTCGTGCGGCGCCAGGGAAGTCAGGTCTCCATGCGCGTGGCGAGGGGGAGCGCGTCCTGGCTCTCGAGTCACGGGAGGGGACTAGGGCCTCGAGACGCGTTGAAGAAGGACTCTCGAGGTCTTTGTCGGGGGGCGGCGGGAAACCCTCGTTTCCCTCGCCTTCTGCCGGTGACCTTAGGGAACTTCCCAGGGTGCCTCTGAGAGGCGAGGGATCCTGTGGAGGTGGCGGGGCCCCTCGGGACTCCGCTGGGTCTGGCGCAACGGAAGAGGGCCTCACATCCAGGGGAGGCAGGCACTTCAGACTTCCTCTGCGTTTCGGACTCCGACCGCAGGGTCCCTGCAGAGTTGGGACAGGAGAGTCAGGCCTCGTCTTGTCTGAGGAAGGGAACCCCGCTGGCCTCTCGAGTTGCTCAGGGGGTCTCAGGCCCCTCGTCGAGCTGTGTGTGGAACCCGCGGGTCTTTGCGGACGATGCACGGGGGTGGCAGTGCCCCTTCGTGTTGTGCCTTCAGCCACAGGGTTGCCTTCGAAGAGGGGTCCGGGCCTCGGGTCCTTCTCAAGAGCGGACCGGGGAATCGGGGGCGTTCGGCCTGTGGCCCCACCCACGTGGCTCGTCTCGAATTTCCTCGTGAGACCGGCCTCATCCTGAGGTGCGCCGGGAAGGCCGGGAACCCCTTCCAGACCACGCAGGGGAATCGCCTCTCCTGTCGCGATCAGGAGGGGAGAAGGGGCTCAGAGGAAGCGGTGCCGGGACCCTCGGTGTTCCCCTCGGGGGAACCCGGCGTGTCGGGGGACTTTTGGGGGTCGCAGGAAGGCTGTCAGGGACCGTCTCGCCCTTCAGGGCAGAACAGGGGACTTCCCTTGAGACGCCGTCGCGGGCAAGGGCCTCATCTTGCCAAGCGGTGGGAACCACGTGGTTTTTCTCGAGTTGCGGCGGCATTCTCGAGTTACGACGGGGATCTCAGCCTTCCCCATGGGTTGGCCCTGGGAAGCCCAATCTTCCCCTCGGGTTGCGAGGGAAAGCTGGGGGTGGCGCTCGAGTCACTGCAGGGCCTAAGAGACCTCACCTAAGCGTGTGTCCGGGACCTAATTTTCCTCTCCAGGGAAGGCAGGGATCTCGGGGTTGCACTCCAGGCTCCCCCGGGGAGTCAGGCCTCGTCTCGAGGGGAAGTCAAGGACTCCGCTCTCCTCTCGAGTCGCGACGCGGGGCTCTTGGAGCCCCCTGAGCGGCCTCAAGGGAGTCCAGCCTCCTCTTCCGTTTGCAGAGAGGACCCGGGATTGCTCTCCAGGCCATGCAGGAAAAGAAGGCCCTCAGCTCGCGAGGACGGGGGCGTCTCAGGGGTTTCCTCGAGCTGCGGTTCCCCTGGGGGTTTTCTCCCGAGGCGCGACGAGGATCTCAGGGAGCCTCTCGTGCGGCGCCAGGGAAGTCAGGTCTCCATGCGCGTGGCGAGGGGGAGCGCGTCCTGGCTCTCGAGTCACGGGAGGGGACTAGGGCCTCGAGACGCGTTGAAGAAGGACTCTCGAGGTCTTTGTCGGGGGGCGGCGGGAAACCCTCGTGTCCCTCGCCTTCTGCCGGGGACCTTAGGGAACTTCCCAGGGTGCCTCTGAGAGGCGAGGGATCCTGTGGAGGTGGCGGGGCCCCTCGGGACTCCGCTGGGTCTGGCGCAACGCAAGAGGGCCTCACCTCGAGGGGAGGCAGGAACCTCAGGCTTCCTCTGCGTTTCGGACTCCGACCGCAGGGTCCCTGCAGAGTTGGGACAGGAGAGTCAGGCCTCGTCTTGTCTGAGGAAGGGAACCCCGCTGGCCTCTCGAGTTGCTCAGGGGGTCTCAGGCCCCTCGTCGAGCTGTGTGTGGAACCCGCGGGTCTTTGCGGACGATGCACGGGGGTGGCAGTGCCCCTTCGTGTTGTGCCTTCAGCCACAGGGTTGCCTTCGAAGAGGGGTCCGGGCCTCGGGTCCTTCTCAAGAGCGGACCGGGGAATCGGGGGCGTTCGGCCTGTGGCCCCACCCACGTGGCTCGTCTCGAATTTCCTCGTGAGACCGGCCTCATCCTGAGGTGCGCCGGGAAGGCCGGGAACCCCTTCCAGACCACGCAGGGGAATCGCCTCTCCTGTCGCGATCAGGAGGGGAGAAGGGGCTCAGAGGAAGCGGTGCCGGGACCCTCGGTGTTCCCCTCGGGGGAACCCGGCGTGTCGGGGGACTTTTGGGGGTCGCAGGAAGGCTGTCAGGGACCGTCTCGCCCTTCAGGGCGGAACAGGGGACTTCCCTTGAGACGCCGTCGCGGGCAAGGGCCTCATCTTGCCAAGCGGTGGGAACCACGTGGTTTTTCTCGAGTTGCGGCGGCATTCTCGAGTTACGACGGGGATCTCAGCCTTCCCCTTGGGTTGGCCCTGGGAAGCCCAATCTTCCCCTCGGGTTGCGAGGGAAAGCTGGGGGTGGCGCTCGAGTCACTGCAGGGCCTAAGAGACCTCACCTAAGCGTGTGTCCGGGACCTAATTTTCCTCTCCAGGGAAGGCAGGGATCTCGGGGTTGCATTCCAGGCTCCCCCGGGGAGTCAGGCCTCGTCTCGAGGGGAAGTCAAGGACTCCCCTCTCCTCTCGAGTCGCGACGCGAGTCTCTTGGAGTCCCCTGAGCGGCCTCAAGGGAGTCCAGCCTCCTCTTCCGTTTGGAGAGCGGACCCGGGATTGCTCTCCAGGCCATGCAGGAAAAGAAGGCCCTGAGCTCGCGAGGACGGGGGCGTCTCAGGGGTTTCCTCGAGCTGCGGCGCCCGTGGGGGTTTTCTCCCGAGGCACGACGAGGATCTCAGGGAGCCTCTCGTGCGGCGCCAGGGGAGTCAGGTCTCCATGCGCGTGGCGAGGGGGAGCGCGTCCTGGCTCTCGAGTCACGGGAGGGGACTAGGGCCTCGAGTCGCGTTGAAGAAGGACTCTCGAGGTCTTTCTCGGGGGGCGGCGGGAAACCCTCGTTTCCCTCGCCTTCTGCCGGGGACCTTAGGGAACTTCCCAGGGTGCCTCTGAGAAGCGAGGGATCCTGTGGAGGTGGCGGGGCCCCTCGGGACTCCGCTGGGTCTGGCGCAACGGAAGAGGGCCTCACCTCGATGGGAGGCAGGAAACTCAGGCTTCCTCTGCGTTTCGGACTCCGACCGCAGGGTCCCTGCAGAGTTGGGACAGGAGAGTCAGGCCTCGTCTTGTCTGAGGAAGGGAACCCCGCTGGCCTCTCGAGTTGCTCAGGGGGTCTCAGGCCCCTCGTCGAGCTGTGTGTGGAACCCGCGGGTCTTTGCGGACGATGCACGGGGGTGGCAGTGCCCCTTCGTGTTGTGCCTTCAGCCACAGGGTTGCCTTCGAAGAGGGGTCCGGGCCTCGGGTCCTTCTCAAGAGCGGACCGGGGAATCGGGGGCGTTCGGCCTGTGGCCCCACCCACGTGGCTCGTCTCGAATTTCCTCGTGAGACCGGCCTCATCCTGAGGTGCGCCGGGAAGGCCGGGAACCCCTTCCAGACCACGCAGGGGAATCGCCTCTCCTGTCGCGATCAGGAGGGGAGAAGGGGCTCAGAGGAAGCGGTGCCGGGACCCTCGGTGTTCCCCTCGGGGGAACCCGGCGTGTCGGGGGACTTTTGGGGGTCGCAGGAAGGCTGTCAGGGACCGTCTCGCCCTTCAGGGCGGAACAGGGGACTTCCCTTGAGACGCCGTCGCGGGCAAGGGCCTCATCTTGCCAAGCGGTGGGAACCACGTGGTTTTTCTCGAGTTGCGGCGGCATTCTCGAGTTACGACGGGGATCTCAGCCTTCCCCTTGGGTTGGCCCTGGGAAGCCAAATCTTCCCCTCGGGTTGCGAGGGAAAGCTGGGGGTGGCGCTCGAGTCACTGCAGGGCCTAAGAGACCTCACCTAAGCGTGTGTCCGGGACCTAATTTTCCTCTCCAGGGAAGGTAGGGATCTCGGGGTTGCACTCCAGGCTCCCCCGGGGAGTCAGGCCTCGTCTCGAGGGGAAGCCAAGGACTCCGCTCTCCTCTCGAGTCGCGACGCGGGGCTCTTGGAGCCCCCTGAGCGGCCTCAAGGGAGTCCAGCCTCCTCTTCCGTTTGCAGAGAGGACCCGGGATTGCTCTCCAGGCCATGCAGGAAAAGAAGGCCCTCAGCTCGCGAGGACGGGGGCGTCTCAGGGGTTTCCTCGAGCTGCGGTTCCCCTGGGGGTTTTCTCCCGAGGCGCGACGAGGATCTCAGGGAGCCTCTCGTGCGGCGCCAGGGAAGTCAGGTCTCCATGCGCGTGGCGAGGGGGAGCGCGTCCTGGCTCTCGAGTCACGGGAGGGGACTAGGGCCTCGAGACGCGTTGAAGAAGGACTCTCGAGGTCTTTGTCGGGGGGCGGCAGGAAACCCTCGTGTCCCTCGCCTTCTGCCGGGGACCTTAGGGAACTTCCCAGGGTGCCTCTGAGAGGCGAGGGATCCTGTGGAGGTGGCGGGGCCCCTCGGGACTCCGCTGGGTCTGGCGCAACGGAAGAGGGCCTCACCTCGAGGGGAGGCAGGAACCTCAGGCTTCCTCTGCGTTTCGGACTCCGACCGCAGGGTCCCTGCAGAGTTGGGACAGGAGAGTCAGGCCTCGTCTTGTCTGAGGAAGGGAACCCCGCTGGCCTCTCGAGTTGCTCAGGGGGTCTCAGGCCCCTCGTCGAGCTGTGTGTGGAACCCGCGGGTCTTTGCGGACGATGCACGGGGGTGGCAGTGCCCCTTCGTGTTGTGCCTTCACCCACAGGGTTGCCTTCGAAGAGGGGTCCGGGCCTCGGGTCCTTCTCAAGAGCGGACCGGGGAATCGGGGGCGTTCGGCCTGTGGCCCCACCCACGTGGCTCGTCTCGAATTTCCTCGTGAGACCGGCCTCATCCTGAGGTGCGCCGGGAAGGCCGGGAACCCCTTCCAGACCACGCAGGGGAATCGCCTCTCCTGTCGCGATCAGGAGGGGAGAAGGGGCTCAGAGGAAGCGGTGCCGGGACCCTCGGTGTTCCCCTCGGGGGAACCCGGCGTGTCGGGGGACTTTTGGGGGTCGCAGGAAGGCTGTCAGGGACCGTCTCGCCCTTCAGGGCGGAACAGGGGACTTCCCTTGAGACGCCGTCGCGGGCAAGGGCCTCATCTTGCCAAGCGGTGGGAACCACGTGGTTTTTCTCGAGTTGCGGCGGCATTCTCGAGTTACGACGGGGATCTCAGCCTTCCCCTTGGGTTGGCCCTGGGAAGCCAAATCTTCCCCTCGGGTTGCGAGGGAAAGCTGGGGGTGGCGCTCGAGTCACTGCAGGGCCTAAGAGACCTCACCTAAGCGTGTGTCCGGGACCTAATTTTCCTCTCCAGGGAAGGCAGGGATCTCGGGGTTGCATTCCAGGCTCCCCCGGGGAGTCAGGCCTTGTCTCGAGGGGAAGCCAAGGACTCCGCTCTCCTCTCGAGTCGCGACGCGGGTCTCTTGGAGCCCCTTGAGCGGCCTCAAGGGAGTCCAGCCTCCTCTTCCGTTTGGAGGGAGGACCCGGGATTGCTTTCCAGGCCATGCAGGAAAAGAAGGCCCTCAGCTCGCGAGGACGGGGGCGTCTCAGGGGTTTCCTCGAGCTGCGGCGCCCGTGGGGGTTTTCTCCCGAGGCACGACGAGGATCTCAGGGAGCCTCTCGTGCGGCGCCAGGGAAGTCAGGTCTCCATGCGCGTGGCGAGGGGGAGCGCGTCCTGGCTCTCGAGTCACGGGAGGGGACTAGGGCCTCGAGACGCGTTGAAGAAGGACTCTCGAGGTCTTTGTCGGGGGGCGGCGGGAAACCCTCGTTTCCCTCGCCTTCTGCCGGTGACCTTAGGGAACTTCCCAGGGTGCCTCTGAGAGGCGAGGGATCCTGTGGAGGTGGCGGGGCCCCTCGGGACTCCGCTGGGTCTGGCGCAACGGAAGAGGGCCTCACATCCAGGGGAGGCAGGCACTTCAGACTTCCTCTGCGTTTCGGACTCCGACCGCAGGGTCCCTGCAGAGTTGGGACAGGAGAGTCAGGCCTCGTCTTGTCTGAGGAAGGGAACCCCGCTGGCCTCTCGAGTTGCTCAGGGGGTCTCAGGCCCCTCGTCGAGCTGTGTGTGGAACCCGCGGGTCTTTGCGGACGATGCACGGGGGTGGCAGTGCCCCTTCGTGTTGTGCCTTCAGCCACAGGGTTGCCTTCGAAGAGGGGTCCGGGCCTCGGGTCCTTCTCAAGAGCGGACCGGGGAATCGGGGGCGTTCGGCCTGTGGCCCCACCCACGTGGCTCGTCTCGAATTTCCTCGTGAGACCGGCCTCATCCTGAGGTGCGCCGGGAAGGCCGGGAACCCCTTCCAGACCACGCAGGGGAATCGCCTCTCCTGTCGCGATCAGGAGGGGAGAAGGGGCTCAGAGGAAGCGGTGCCGGGACCCTCGGTGTTCCCCTCGGGGGAACCCGGCGTGTCGGGGGACTTTTGGGGGTCGCAGGAAGGCTGTCAGGGACCGTCTCGCCCTTCAGGGCAGAACAGGGGACTTCCCTTGAGACGCCGTCGCGGGCAAGGGCCTCATCTTGCCAAGCGGTGGGAACCACGTGGTTTTTCTCGAGTTGCGGCGGCATTCTCGAGTTACGACGGGGATCTCAGCCTTCCCCATGGGTTGGCCCTGGGAAGCCCAATCTTCCCCTCGGGTTGCGAGGGAAAGCTGGGGGTGGCGCTCGAGTCACTGCAGGGCCTAAGAGACCTCACCTAAGCGTGTGTCCGGGACCTAATTTTCCTCTCCAGGGAAGGCAGGGATCTCGGGGTTGCACTCCAGGCTCCCCCGGGGAGTCAGGCCTCGTCTCGAGGGGAAGTCAAGGACTCCGCTCTCCTCTCGAGTCGCGACGCGGGGCTCTTGGAGCCCCCTGAGCGGCCTCAAGGGAGTCCAGCCTCCTCTTCCGTTTGCAGAGAGGACCCGGGATTGCTCTCCAGGCCATGCAGGAAAAGAAGGCCCTCAGCTCGCGAGGACGGGGGCGTCTCAGGGGTTTCCTCGAGCTGCGGTTCCCCTGGGGGTTTTCTCCCGAGGCGCGACGAGGATCTCAGGGAGCCTCTCGTGCGGCGCCAGGGAAGTCAGGTCTCCATGCGCGTGGCGAGGGGGAGCGCGTCCTGGCTCTCGAGTCACGGGAGGGGACTAGGGCCTCGAGACGCGTTGAAGAAGGACTCTCGAGGTCTTTGTCGGGGGGCGGCGGGAAACCCTCGTGTCCCTCGCCTTCTGCCGGGGACCTTAGGGAACTTCCCAGGGTGCCTCTGAGAGGCGAGGGATCCTGTGGAGGTGGCGGGGCCCCTCGGGACTCCGCTGGGTCTGGCGCAACGGAAGAGGGCCTCACCTCGAGGGGAGGCAGGAACCTCAGGCTTCCTCTGCGTTTCGGACTCCGACCGCACGGTCCCTGCAGAGTTGGGACAGGAGAGTCAGGCCTCGTCTTGTCTGAGGAAGGGAACCCCGCTGGCCTCTCGAGTTGCTCAGGGGGTCTCAGGCCCCTCGTCGAGCTGTGTGTGGAACCCGCGGGTCTTTGCGGACGATGCACGGGGGTGGCAGTGCCCCTTCGTGTTGTGCCTTCAGCCACAGGGTTGCCTTCGAAGAGGGGTCCGGGCCTCGGGTCCTTCTCAAGAGCGGACCGGGGAATCGGGGGCGTTCGGCCTGTGGCCCCACCCACGTGGCTCGTCTCGAATTTCCTCGTGAGACCGGCCTCATCCTGAGGTGCGCCGGGAAGGCCGGGAACCCCTTCCAGACCACGCAGGGGAATCGCCTCTCCTGTCGCGATCAGGAGGGGAGAAGGGGCTCAGAGGAAGCGGTGCCGGGACCCTCGGTGTTCCCCTCGGGGGAACCCGGCGTGTCGGGGGACTTTTGGGGGTCGCAGGAAGGCTGTCAGGGACCGTCTCGCCCTTCAGGGCGGAACAGGGGACTTCCCTTGAGACGCCGTCGCGGGCAAGGGCCTCATCTTGCCAAGCGGTGGGAACCACGTGGTTTTTCTCGAGTTGCGGCGGCATTCTCGAGTTACGACGGGGATCTCAGCCTTCCCCTTGGGTTGGCCCTGGGAAGCCCAATCTTCCCCTCGGGTTGCGAGGGAAAGCTGGGGGTGGCGCTCGAGTCACTGCAGGGCCTAAGAGACCTCACCTAAGCGTGTGTCCGGGACCTAATTTTCCTCTCCAGGGAAGGCAGGGATCTCGGGGTTGCATTCCAGGCTCCCCCGGGGAGTCAGGCCTCGTCTCGAGGGGAAGTCAAGGACTCCCCTCTCCTCTCGAGTCGCGACGCGAGTCTCTTGGAGTCCCCTGAGCGGCCTCAAGGGAGTCCAGCCTCCTCTTCCGTTTGGAGAGCGGACCCGGGATTGCTCTCCAGGCCATGCAGGAAAAGAAGGCCCTGAGCTCGCGAGGACGGGGGCGTCTCAGGGGTTTCCTCGAGCTGCGGCGCCCGTGGGGGTTTTCTCCCGAGGCACGACGAGGATCTCAGGGAGCCTCTCGTGCGGCGCCAGGGGAGTCAGGTCTCCATGCGCGTGGCGAGGGGGAGCGCGTCCTGGCTCTCGAGTCACGGGAGGGGACTAGGGCCTCGAGTCGCGTTGAAGAAGGACTCTCGAGGTCTTTCTCGGGGGGCGGCGGGAAACCCTCGTTTCCCTCGCCTTCTGCCGGGGACCTTAGGGAACTTCCCAGGGTGCCTCTGAGAAGCGAGGGATCCTGTGGAGGTGGCGGGGCCCCTCGGGACTCCGCTGGGTCTGGCGCAACGGAAGAGGGCCTCACCTCGATGGGAGGCAGGAAACTCAGGCTTCCTCTGCGTTTCGGACTCCGACCGCAGGGTCCCTGCAGAGTTGGGACAGGAGAGTCAGGCCTCGTCTTGTCTGAGGAAGGGAACCCCGCTGGCCTCTCGAGTTGCTCAGGGGGTCTCAGGCCCCTCGTCGAGCTGTGTGTGGAACCCGCGGGTCTTTGCGGACGATGCACGGGGGTGGCAGTGCCCCTTCGTGTTGTGCCTTCAGCCACAGGGTTGCCTTCGAAGAGGGGTCCGGGCCTCGGGTCCTTCTCAAGAGCGGACCGGGGAATCGGGGGCGTTCGGCCTGTGGCCCCACCCACGTGGCTCGTCTCGAATTTCCTCGTGAGACCGGCCTCATCCTGAGGTGCGCCGGGAAGGCCGGGAACCCCTTCCAGACCACGCAGGGGAATCGCCTCTCCTGTCGCGATCAGGAGGGGAGAAGGGGCTCAGAGGAAGCGGTGCCGGGACCCTCGGTGTTCCCCTCGGGGGAACCCGGCGTGTCGGGGGACTTTTGGGGGTCGCAGGAAGGCTGTCAGGGACCGTCTCGCCCTTCAGGGCGGAACAGGGGACTTCCCTTGAGACGCCGTCGCGGGCAAGGGCCTCATCTTGCCAAGCGGTGGGAACCACGTGGTTTTTCTCGAGTTGCGGCGGCATTCTCGAGTTACGACGGGGATCTCAGCCTTCCCCTTGGGTTGGCCCTGGGAAGCCAAATCTTCCCCTCGGGTTGCGAGGGAAAGCTGGGGGTGGCGCTCGAGTCACTGCAGGGCCTAAGAGACCTCACCTAAGCGTGTGTCCGGGACCTAATTTTCCTCTCCAGGGAAGGTAGGGATCTCGGGGTTGCACTCCAGGCTCCCCCGGGGAGTCAGGCCTCGTCTCGAGGGGAAGCCAAGGACTCCGCTCTCCTCTCGAGTCGCGACGCGGGGCTCTTGGAGCCCCCTGAGCGGCCTCAAGGGAGTCCAGCCTCCTCTTCCGTTTGCAGAGAGGACCCGGGATTGCTCTCCAGGCCATGCAGGAAAAGAAGGCCCTCAGCTCGCGAGGACGGGGGCGTCTCAGGGGTTTCCTCGAGCTGCGGTTCCCCTGGGGGTTTTCTCCCGAGGCGCGACGAGGATCTCAGGGAGCCTCTCGTGCGGCGCCAGGGAAGTCAGGTCTCCATGCGCGTGGCGAGGGGGAGCGCGTCCTGGCTCTCGAGTCACGGGAGGGGACTAGGGCCTCGAGACGCGTTGAAGAAGGACTCTCGAGGTCTTTGTCGGGGGGCGGCAGGAAACCCTCGTGTCCCTCGCCTTCTGCCGGGGACCTTAGGGAACTTCCCAGGGTGCCTCTGAGAGGCGAGGGATCCTGTGGAGGTGGCGGGGCCCCTCGGGACTCCGCTGGGTCTGGCGCAACGGAAGAGGGCCTCACCTCGAGGGGAGGCAGGAACCTCAGGCTTCCTCTGCGTTTCGGACTCCGACCGCAGGGTCCCTGCAGAGTTGGGACAGGAGAGTCAGGCCTCGTCTTGTCTGAGGAAGGGAACCCCGCTGGCCTCTCGAGTTGCTCAGGGGGTCTCAGGCCCCTCGTCGAGCTGTGTGTGGAACCCGCGGGTCTTTGCGGACGATGCACGGGGGTGGCAGTGCCCCTTCGTGTTGTGCCTTCACCCACAGGGTTGCCTTCGAAGAGGGGTCCGGGCCTCGGGTCCTTCTCAAGAGCGGACCGGGGAATCGGGGGCGTTCGGCCTGTGGCCCCACCCACGTGGCTCGTCTCGAATTTCCTCGTGAGACCGGCCTCATCCTGAGGTGCGCCGGGAAGGCCGGGAACCCCTTCCAGACCACGCAGGGGAATCGCCTCTCCTGTCGCGATCAGGAGGGGAGAAGGGGCTCAGAGGAAGCGGTGCCGGGACCCTCGGTGTTCCCCTCGGGGGAACCCGGCGTGTCGGGGGACTTTTGGGGGTCGCAGGAAGGCTGTCAGGGACCGTCTCGCCCTTCAGGGCGGAACAGGGGACTTCCCTTGAGACGCCGTCGCGGGCAAGGGCCTCATCTTGCCAAGCGGTGGGAACCACGTGGTTTTTCTCGAGTTGCGGCGGCATTCTCGAGTTACGACGGGGATCTCAGCCTTCCCCTTGGGTTGGCCCTGGGAAGCCAAATCTTCCCCTCGGGTTGCGAGGGAAAGCTGGGGGTGGCGCTCGAGTCACTGCAGGGCCTAAGAGACCTCACCTAAGCGTGTGTCCGGGACCTAATTTTCCTCTCCAGGGAAGGCAGGGATCTCGGGGTTGCATTTCAGGCTCCCCCGGGGAGTCAGACCTCGTCTCGAGGGGAAGCCAAGGACTCCGCTCTCCTCTCGAGTCGCGACGCGGGTCTCTTGGAGCCCCCTGAGCGGCCTCAAGGGAGTCCAGCCTACTCTTCCGTTTGGAGAGAGGACCCGGGATTGCTCTCCAGGCCATGCAGGAAAAGAAGGCCCTCAGCTCGCGAGGACGGGGGCGTCTCAGGGGTTTCCTCGAGCTGCAGCGCCCGTGGGGGTTTTCTCCCGAGGCACGACGAGGATCTCAGGGAGCCTCTCGTGCGGCGCCAGGGAAGTCAGGTCTCCATGCGCGTGGCGAGGGGGAGCGCGTCCTGGCTCTCGAGTCACGGGAGGGGACTAGGGCCTCGAGACGCGTTGAAGAAGGACTCTCGAGGTCTTTGTCGGGGGGCGGCGGGAAACCCTCGTGACCCTCGCCTTCTGCCGGGGACCTTAGGGAACTTCCCAGGGTGCCTCTGAGAGGCGAGGGATCCTGTGGAGGTGGCGGGGCCCCTCGGGACTCCGCTGGGTCTGGCGCAACGGAAGAGGGCCTCACCTCGAGGGGAGGCAGGAACCTCAGGCTTCCTCTGCGTTTCGGACTCCGACCGCAGGGTCCCTGCAGAGTTGGGCCAGGAGAGTCAGGCCTCGTCTTGTCTGAGGAAGGGAACCCCGCTGGCCTCTCGAGTTGCTCGGGGGGTCTCAGGCCCCTCGTCGAGCTGTGTGTGGAACCCGCGGGTCTTTGCGGACGATGCACGGGGGTGGCAGTGCCCCTTCGTGTTGTGCCTTCACCCACAGGGTTGCCTTCGAAGAGGGGTCCGGGCCTCGGGTCCTTCTCAAGAGCGGACCGGGGAATCGGGGGCGTTCGGCCTGTGGCCCCACCCACGTGGCTCGTCTCGAATTTCCTCGTGAGACCGGCCTCATCCTGAGGTGCGCCGGGAAGGCCGGGAACCCCTTCCAGACCACGCAGGGGAATCGCCTCTCCTGTCGCGATCAGGAGGGGAGAAGGGGCTCAGAGGAAGTGGTGCCGGGACCCTCGGTGTTCCCCTCGGGGGAACCCGGCGTGTCGGGGGACTTTTGGGGGTCGCAGGAAGGCTGTCAGGGACCGTCTCGCCCTTCAGGGCGGAACAGGGGACTTCCCTTGAGACGCCGTCGCGGGCAAGGGCCTCATCTTGCCAAGCGGTGGGAACCACGTGGTTTTTCTCGAGTTGCGGCGGCATTCTCGAGTTACGACGGGGATCTCAGCCTTCCCCTTGGGTTGGCCCTGGGAAGCCCAATCTTCCCCTCGGGTTGCGAGGGAAAGCTGGGGGTGGCGCTCGAGTCACTGCAGGGCCTAAGAGACCTCACCTAAGCGTGTGTCCGGGACCTAATTTTCCTCTCCAGGGAAGGCAGGGATCTCGGGGTTGCATTCCAGGCTCCCCCGGGGAGTCAGGCCTCGTCTCGAGGGGAAGCCAAGGACTCCGCTCTCCTCTCGAGTCGCGACGCGGGTCTCTTGGAGCCCCCTGAGCGGCCTCAAGGGACTCCAGACTCCTCTTCCGTTTGGAGAGAGGACCCGGGATTGCTCTCCAGGCCATGCAGGAAAAGAAGGCCCTCAGCTCGCGAGGACGGGGGCGTCTCAGGGGTTTCCTCGAGCTGCGGCGCCCGTGGGGGTTTTCTCCCGAGGCACGACGAGGATCTCAGGGAGCCTGTCGTGCGGCGCCAGGGAAGTCAGGTCTCCATGCGCGTGGCGAGGGGGAGCGCGTCCTGGCTCTCGAGTCACGGGAGGGGACTAGGGCCTCGAGACGCGTTGAAGAAGGACTCTCGAGGTCTTTGTCGGGGGGCGGCGGGAAACCCTCGTTTCCCTCGCCTTCTGCCGGGGACCTTAGGGAACTTCCCAGGGTGCCTCTGAGAGGCGAGGGATCCTGTGGAGGTGGCGGGGCCCCTCGGGACTCCGCTGGGTCTGGCGCAACGGAAGAGGGCCTCACCTCGAGGGGAGGCAGGCAGCTCAGGCTTCCTCTGCGTTTCGGACTCCGACCGCAGGGTCCCTGCAGTGTTGGGACAGGAGAGTCAGGCCTCGTCTTGTCTGAGGAAGGGAACCCCGCTGGCCTCTCGAGTTGCTCAGGGGGTCTCAGGCCCCTCGTCGAGCTGTGTGTGGAACCCGCGGGTCTTTGCGGACGATGCACGGGGGTGGCAGTGCCCCTTCGTGTTGTGCCTTCACCCACAGGGTTGCCTTCGAAGAGGGGTCCGGGCCTCAGGTCCTTCTCAAGAGCGGACCGGGGAATCGGGGGCGTTCGGCCTGTGGCCCCACCCACGTGGCTCGTCTCGAATTTCCTCGTGAGACCGGCCTCATCCTGAGGTGCGCCGGGAAGGCCGGGAACCCCTTCCAGACCACGCAGGGGAATCGCCTCTCCTGTCGCGATCAGGAGGGGAGAAGGGGCTCAGAGGAAGCGGTGCCGGGACCCTCGGTGTTCCCCTCGGGGGAACCCGGCGTGTCGGGGGACTTTTGGGGGTCGCAGGAAGGCTGTCAGGGACCGTCTCGCCCTTCAGGGCGGAACAGGGGACTTCCCTTGAGACGCCGTCGCGGGCAAGGGCCTCATCTTGCCAAGCGGTGGGAACCACGTGGTTTTTCTCGAGTTGCGGCGGCATTCTCGAGTTACGACGGGGATCTCAGCCTTCCCCTTGGGTTGGCCCTGGGAAGCCCAATCTTCCCCTCGGGTTGCGAGGGAAAGCTGGGGGTGGCGCTCGAGTCACTGCAGGGCCTAAGAGACCTCACCTAAGCGTGTGTCCGGGACCTAATTTTCCTCTCCAGGGAAGGCAGGGATCTCGGGGTTGCATTCCAGGCTCCCCCGGGGAGTCAGGCCTCGTCTCGAGGGGAAGCCAAGGACTCCGCTCTCCTCTCGATTCGCGACGCGGGTCTCTTGGAGCCCCCTGAGCGGCCTCAAGGGACTCCAGCCTCCTCTTCCGTTTGGAGAGAGGACCCGGGATTGCTCTCAAGGCCATGCAGGAAAAGAAGGCCCTCAGCTCGCGAGGACGGGGGCGTCTCAGGGGTTTCCTCGAGCTGCAGCGCCCGTGGGGGTTTTCTCCCGAGGCACGACGAGGATCTCAGGGAGCCTCTCGTGCGGCGCCAGGGGAGTCAGGTCTCCATGCGCGTGGCGAGGGGGAGCGCGTCCTGGCTCTCGAGTCACGGGAGGGGACTAGGGCCTCGAGTCGCGTTGAAGAAGGACTCTCGAGGTCTTTCTCGGGGGGCGGCGGGAAACCCTCGTTTCCCTCGCCTTCTGCCGGGGACCTTAGGGAACTTCCCAGGGTGCCTCTGAGAAGCGAGGGATCCTGTGGAGGTGGCGGGGCCCCTCGGGACTCCGCTGGGTCTGGCGCAACGGAAGAGGGCCTCACCTCGATGGGAGGCAGGAAACTCAGGCTTCCTCTGCGTTTCGGACTCCGACCGCAGGGTCCCTGCAGAGTTGGGACAGGAGAGTCAGGCCTCGTCTTGTCTGAGGAAGGGAACCCCGCTGGCCTCTCGAGTTGCTCAGGGGGTCTCAGGCCCCTCGTCGAGCTGTGTGTGGAACCCGCGGGTCTTTGCGGACGATGCACGGGGGTGGCAGTGCCCCTTCGTGTGGTGCCTTCACCCACAGGGTTGCCTTCGAAGAGGGGTCCGGGCCTCGGGTCCTTCTCAAGAGCGGACCGGGGAATCGGGGGCGTTCGGCCTGTGGCCCCACCCACGTGGCTCGTCTCGAATTTCCTCGTGAGACCGGCCTCATCCTGAGGTGCGCCGGGAAGGCCGGGAACCCCTTCCAGACCACGCAGGGGAATCGCCTCTCCTGTCGCGATCAGGAGGGGAGAAGGGGCTCAGAGGAAGCGGTGCCTGGACCCTCGGTGTTCCCCTCGGGGGAACCCGGCGTGTCGGGGGACTTTTGGGGGTCGCAGGAAGGCTGTCAGGGACCGTCTCGCCCTTCAGGGCGGAACAGGGGACTTCCCTTGAGACGCCGTCGCGGGCAAGGGCCTCATCTTGCCAAGCGGTGGGAACCACGTGGTTTTTCTCGAGTTGCGGCGGCATTCTCGAGTTACGACGGGGATCTCAGCCTTCCCCTTGGGTTGGCCCTGGGAAGCCCAATCTTCCCCTCGGGTTGCGAGGGAAAGCTGGGGGTGGCGCTCGAGTCACTGCAGGGCCTAAGAGACCTCACCTAAGCGTGTGTCCGGGACATAATTTTCCTCTCCAGGGAAGGCAGGGATCTCGGGGTTGCACTCCAGGCTCCCCCGGGGAGTCAGGCCTCGTCTCGAGGGGAAGCCAAGGACTCCGCTCTCCTCTCGAGTCGTGACGCGGGTCTCTTGGAGCCCCCTGAGCGGCCTCAAGGGAGTCCAGCCTACTCTTCCGTTTGGAGAGAGGACCCGGGATTGCTCTCCAGGCCATGCAGGAAAAGAAGGCCCTCAGCTCGCGAGGACGGGGGCGTCTCAGGGGTTTCCTCGAGCTGCGGTTCCCCTGGGGGTTTTCTCCCGAGGCGCGACGAGGATCTCAGGGAGCCTCTCGTGCAGCGCCAGGGAAGTCAGGTCTCCATGCGCGTGGCGAGGGGGAGCGCGTCCTGGCTCTCGAGTCACGGGAGGGGACTAGGGCCTCGAGACGCGTTGAAGAAGGACTCTCGAGGTCTTTGTCGGGGGGCGGCGGGAAACCCTCGTGTCCCTCGCCTTCTGCCGGGGACCTTAGGGAACTTGCCAGGGTGCCTCTGAGAGGCGAGGGATCCTGTGGAGGTGGCGGGGCCCCTCGGGACTCCGCTGGGTCTGGCGCAACGGAAGAGGGCCTCACCTCGAGGGGAGGCAGGCACCTCAGGCTTCCTCTGCGTTTCGGACTCCGACCGCAGGGTCCCTGCAGAGTTGGGACAGGAGAGTCAGGCCTCGTCTTGTCTGAGGAAGGGAACCCCGCTGGCCTCTCGAGTTGCTCAGGGGGTCTCAGGCCCCTCGTCGAGCTGTGTGTGGAACCCGCGGGTCTTTGCGGACGATGCACGGGGGTGGCAGTGCCCCTTCGTATTGTGCCTTCATCCACAGGGTTGCCTTCGAAGAGGGGTCCGGGCCTCGGGTCCTTCTCAAGAGCGGACCGGGGAATCGGGGGCGTTCGGCCTGTGGCCCCACCCACGTGGCTCGTCTCGAATTTCCTCGTGAGACCGGCCTCATCCTGAGGTGCACCGGGAAGGCCGGGAACCCCTTCCAGACCACGCAGGGGAATCGCCTCTCCTGTCGCGATCAGGAGGGGAGAAGGGGCTCAGAGGAAGCGGTGCCGGGACCCTCGGTGTTCCCCTCGGGGGAACCCGGCGTGTCGGGGGACTTTTGGGGGTCGCAGGAAGGCTGTCAGGGACCGTCTCGCCCTTCAGGGCGGAACAGGGGACTTCCCTTGAGACGCCGTCGCGGGCAAGGGCCTCATCTTGCCAAGCGGTGGGAACCACGTGGTTTTTCTCGAGTTGCGGCGGCATTCTCGAGTTACGACGGGGATCTCAGCCTTCCCCTTGGGTTGGCCCTGGGAAGCCCAATCTTCCCCTCGGGTTGCGAGGGAAAGCTGGGGGTGGCGCTCGAGTCACTGCAGGGCCTAAGAGACCTCACCTAAGCGTGTGTCCGGGACCTAATTTTCCTCTCCAGGGAAGGCAGGGATCTCGGGGTTGCATTCCAGGCTCCCCCGGGGAGTCAGGCCTCGTCTCGAGGGGAAGCCAAGGACTCCGCTCTCCTCTCGAGTCGCGACGCGGGTCTCTTGGAGCCCCCTGAGCGGCCTCAAGGGAGTCCAGCCTACTCTTCCGTTTGGAGAAAGGACCCGGGATTGCTCTCCAGGCCATGCAGGAAAAGAAGGCCCTCAGCTCGCGAGGACGGGGGCGTCTCAGGGGTTTCCTCGAGCTGCGGCGCCCGTGGGGGTTTTCTCCCGAGGCACGACGAGGATCTCAGGGAGCCTCTCGTGCGGCGCCAGGGAAGTCAGGTCTCCATGCGCGTGGCGAGGGGGAGCGCGTCCTGGCTCTCGAGTCACGGGAGGGGACTAGGGCCTCGAGACGCGTTGAAGAAGGACTCTCGAGGTCTTTGTCGGGGGGCGGCGGGAAACCCTCGTGTCCCTCGCCTTCTGCCGGGGACCTTAGGGAACTTCCCAGGGTGCCTCTGAGAGGCGAGGGATCCTGTGGAGGTGGCGGGGCCCCTCGGGACTCCGCTGGGTCTGGCGCAACGGAAGAGGGCCTCACCTCGAGGGGAGGCAGGCACCTCAGGCTTCCTCTGCGTTTTGGACTCCGACCGCAGGGTCCCTGCAGAGTTGGGACAGGAGAGTCAGGCCTCGTCTTGTCTGAGGAAGGGAACCCCGCTGGCCTCTCGAGTTGCTCAGGGGGTCTCAGGCCCCTCGTCGAGCTGTGTGTGGAACCCGCGGGTCTTTGCGGACGATGCACGGGGGTGGCAGTGCCCCTTCGTGTTGTGCCTTCACCCGCAGGGTTGCCTTCGAAGAGGGGTCCGGGCCTCGGGTCCTTCTCAAGGGCGGACCGGGGAATCGGGGGCGTTCGGCCTGTGGCCCCACCCACGTGGCTCGTCTCGAATTTCCTCGTGAGACCGGCCTCATCCTGAGGTGCGCCGGGAAGGCCGGGAACCCCTTCCAGACCACGCAGGGGAATCGCCTCTCCTGTCGCGATCAGGAGGGGAGAAGGGGCTCAGAGGAAGCGGTGCCGGGACCCTCGGTGTTCCCCTCGGGGGAACCCGGCGTGTCGGGGGACTTTTGGGGGTCGCAGGAAGGCTGTAAGGGACCGTCTCGCCCTTCAGGGCGGAACAGGGGACTTCCCTTGAGACGCCGTCGCGGGCAAGGGCCTCATCTTGCCAAGCGGTGGGAACCACGTGGTTTTTCTCGAGTTGCGGCGGCATTCTCGAGTTACGACGGGGATCTCAGCCTTCCCCTTGGGTTGGCCCTGGGAAGCCCAATCTTCCCCTCGGGTTGCGAGGGAAAGCTGGGGGTGGCGCTCGAGTCACTGCAGGGCCTAAGAGACCTCACCTAAGCGTGTGTCCGGGACCTAATTTTCCTCTCCAGGGAAGGCAGGGATCTCGGGGTTGCATTCCAGGCTCCCCCGGGGAGTCAGGCCTCGTCTCGAGGGGAAGCCAAGGACTCCGCTCTCCTCTCGAGTCGCGACGCGGGTCTCTTGGAGCCCCCTGAGCGGCCTCAAGGGAGTCCAGCCTCCTCTTCCGTTTGGAGAGAGGACCCGGGATTGCTCTCCAGGCCATGCAGGAAAAGAAGGCCCTCAGCTCGCGAGGACGGGGGCGTCTCAGGGGTTTCCTCGAGCTGCGGCGCCCGTGGGGGTTTTCTCCCGAGGCACGACGAGGATCTCAGGGAGCCTCTCGTGCAGCGCCAGGGAAGTCAGGTCTCCATGCGCGTGGCGAGGGGGAGCGCGTCCTGGCTCTCGAGTCACGGGAGGGGACTAGGGCCTCGAGACGCGTTGAAGAAGGACTCTCGAGGTCTTTGTCGGGGGGGCGGCGGGAAACCCTCGTTTCCCTCGCCTTCTGCCGGGGACCTTAGGGAACTTCCCAGGGTGTCTCTGAGAGGCGAGGGATCCTGTGGAGGTGGCGGGGCCCCTCGGGACTCCGCTGGGTCTGGCGAAACGGAAGAGGGCCTCACCTCGAGGGGAGGCAGGCACCTCAGGCTTCCTCTGCGTTTCGGACTCCGACCGCAGGGTCCCTGCAGAGTTGGGACAGGAGAGTCAGGCCTCGTCTTGTCTGAGGAAGGGAACCCCGCTGGCCTCTCGAGTTGCTCAGGGGGTCTCAGGCCCCTCGTCGAGCTGTGTGTGGAACCCGCGGGTCTTTGTGGACGATGCACGGGGGTGGCAGTGCCCCTTCGTGTTGTGCCTTCACCCGCAGGGTTGCCTTCGAAGAGGGGTCCGGGCCTCGGGTCCTTCTCAAGAGCGGACCGGGGAATCGGGGGCGTTCGGCCTGTGGCCCCACCCATGTGGCTCGTCTCGAATTTCCTCGTGAGACCGGCCTCATCCTGAGGTGCGCCGGGAAGGCCGGGAACCCCTTCCAGACCACGCAGGGGAATCGCCTCTCCTGTCGCGATCAGGAGGGGAGAAGGGGCTCAGAGGAAGCGGTGCCGGGACCCTCGGTGTTCCCCTCGGGGGAACCCGGCGTGTCGGGGGACTTTTGGGGGTCGCAGGAAGGCTGTCAGGGACCGTCTCGCCCTTCAGGGCGGAACAGGGGACTTCCCTTGAGACGCCGTCGCGGGCAAGGGCCTCATCTTGCCAAGCGGTGGGAACCACGTGGTTTTTCTCGAGTTGCGGCGGCATTCTCGAGTTACGACGGGGATCTCAGCCTTCCCCTTGGGTTGGCCCTGGGAAACCCAATCTTCCCCTCGGGTTGCGAGGGAAAGCTGGGGGTGGCGCTCGAGTCACTGCAGGGCCTAAGAGACCTCACCTAAGCGTGTGTCCGGGACCTAATTTTCCTCTCCAGGGAAGGCAGGGATCTCGGGGTTGCATTCCAGGCTCCCCCGGGGAGTCAGGCCTCGTCTCGAGGGGAAGCCAAGGACTCCGCTCTCCTCTCGAGTCGCGACGCGGGTCTCTTGGAGCCCCCTGAGCGGCCTCAAGGGAGTCCAGCCTCCTCTTCCGTTTGGAGAGAGGACCCGGGATTGCTCTCCAGGCCATGCAGGAAAAGAAGGCCCTCAGCTCGCGAGGACGGGGGCGTCTCAGGGGTTTCCTCGAGCTGCGGCGCCCGTGGGGGTTTTCTCCCGAGGCACGACGAGGATCTCAGGGAGCCTCTCGTGCGGCGCCAGGGAAGTCAGGTCTCCATGCGCGTGGCGAGGGGGAGCGCGTCCTGGCTCTCGAGTCACGGGAGGGGACTAGGGCCTCGAGACGCGTTGAAGAAGGACTCTCGAGGTCTTTGTCGGGGGGGCGGCGGGAAACCCTCGTGTCCCTCGCCTTCTGCCGGGGACCTTAGGGAACTTCCCAGGGTGCCTCTGAGAGGCGAGGGATCCTGTGGAGGTGGCGGGGCCCCTCGGGACTCCGCTGGGTCTGGCGCAACGGAAGAGGGCCTCACCTCGAGGGGAGGCAGGCACCTCAGGCTTCCTCTGCGTTTCGGACTCCGACCGCAGGGTCCCTGCAGAGTTGGGACAGGAGAGTCAGGCCTCGTCTTGTCTGAGGAAGGGAACCCCGCTGGCCTCTCGAGTTGCTCAGGGGGTCTCAGGCCGCTCGTCGAGCTGTGTGTGGAACCCGCGGGTCTTTGCGGACGATGCACGGGGGTGGCAGTGCCCCTTCGTGTTGTGCCTTCACCCGCAGGGTTGCCTTCGAAGAGGGGTCCGGGCCTCGGGTCCTTCTCAAGAGCGGACCGGGGAATCGGGGGCGTTCGGCCTGTGGCCCCACCCACGTGGCTCGTCTCGAATTTCCTCGTGAGACCGGCCTCATCCTGAGGTGCGCCGGGAAGGCCGGGAACCCCTTCCAGACCACGCAGGGGAATCGCCTCTCCTGTCGCGATCAGGAGGGGAGAAGGGGCTCAGAGGAAGCGGTGCCGGGACCCTCGGTGTTCCCCTCGGGGGAACCCGGCGTGTCGGGGGACTTTTGGGGGTCGCAGGAAGGCTGTCAGGGACCGTCTCGCCCTTCAGGGCGGAACAGGGGACTTCCCTTGAGACGCCGTCGCGGGCAAGGGCCTCATCTTGCCAAGCGGTGGGAACCACGTGGTTTTTCTCGAGTTGCGGCGGCATTCTCGAGTTACGACGGGGATCTCAGCCTTCCCCTTGGGTTGGCCCTGGGAAGCCCAATCTTCCCCTCGGGTTGCGAGGGAAAGCTGGGGGTGGCGCTCGAGTCACTGCAGGGCCTAAGAGACCTCACCTAAGCGTGTGTCCGGGACCTAATTTTCCTCTCCAGGGAAGGCAGGGATCTCGGGGTTGCATTCCAGGCTCCCCCGGGGAGTCAGGCCTCGTCTCGAGGGGAAGCCAAGGACTCCGCTCTCCTCTCGAGTCGCGACGCGGGTCTCTTGGAGCCCCCTGAGCGGCCTCAAGGGAGTCCAGCCTCCTCTTCCGTTTGGAGAGAGGACCCGGGATTGCTCTCCAGGCCATGCAGGAAAAGAAGGCCCTCAGCTCGCGAGGACGGGGGCGTCTCAGGGGTTTCCTCGAGCTGCGGCGCCCGTGGGGGTTTTCTCCCGAGGCACGACGAGGATCTCAGGGAGCCTCTCGTGCGGCGCCAGGGAAGTCAGGTCTCCATGCGCGTGGCGAGGGGGAGCGCGTCCTGGCTCTCGAGTCACGGGAGGGGACTAGGGCCTCGAGACGCGTTGAAGAAGGACTCTCGAGGTCTTTGTCGGGGGGCGGCGGGAAACCCTCGTTTCCCTCGCCTTCTGCCGGGGACCTTAGGGAACTTCCCAGGGTGCCTCTGAGAGGCGAGGGATCCTGTGGAGGTGGCGGGGCCCCTCGGGACTCCGCTGGGTCTGGCGCAACGGAAGAGGGCCTCACCTCGAGGGGAGGCAGGCACCTCAGGCTTCCTCTGCGTTTTGGACTCCGACCGCAGGGTCCCTGCAGAGTTGGGACAGGAGAGTCAGGCCTCGTCTTGTCTGAGGAAGGGAACCCCGCTGGCCTCTCGAGTTGCTCAGGGGGTCTCAGGCCCCTCGTCGAGCTGTGTGTGGAACCCGCGGGTCTTTGCGGACGATGCACGGGGGTGGCAGTGCCCCTTCGTGTTGTGCCTTCACCCGCAGGGTTGCCTTCGAAGAGGGGTCCGGGCCTCGGGTCCTTCTCAAGGGCGGACCGGGGAATCGGGGGCGTTCGGCCTGTGGCCCCACCCACGTGGCTCGTCTCGAATTTCCTCGTGAGACCGGCCTCATCCTGAGGTGCGCCGGGAAGGCCGGGAACCCCTTCCAGACCACGCAGGGGAATCGCCTCTCCTCTCGCGATCAGGAGGGGAGAAGGGGCTCAGAGGAAGCGGTGCCAGGACCCTCGGTGTTCCCCTCGGGGGAACCCGGCGTGTCGGGGGACTTTTGGGGGTCGCAGGAAGGCTGTCAGGGACCGTCTCGCCCTTCAGGGCGGAACAGGGGACTTCCCTTGAGACGCCGTCGCGGGCAAAGGCCTCATCTTGCCAAGCGATGGGAACTACGTGGTTTTTCTCGAGTTGCGGCGGCATTCTCGAGTTACGACGGGGATCTCCGCCTTCCCCTTGGGTTGGCCCTGGGAAGCCCAATCTTCCCCTCGGGTTGCGAGGGAAAGCTGGGGGTGGCGCTCGAGTCACTGCAGGGCCTAAGAGACCTCACCTAAGCGTGTGTCCGGGACCTAATTTTCCTCTCCAGGGAAGGCAGGGATCTCGGGGTTGCATTCCAGGCTCCCCCGGGGAGTCAGGCCTCGTCTCGAGGGGAAGCCAAGGACTCCGCTCTCCTCTCGAGTCGCGACGCGGGTCTCTTGGAGCCCCCTGAGCGGCCTCAAGGGAGTCCAGCCTCCTCTTCCGTTTGGAGGGAGGACCCGGGATTGCTCTCCAGGCCATGCAGGAAAAGAAGGCCCTCAGCTCGCGAGGACGGGGGCGTCTCAGGGGTTTCCTCGAGCTGCGGCGCCCGTGGGGGTTTTCTCCCGAGGCACGACGAGGATCTCAGGGAGCCTCTCGTGCGGCGCCAGGGAAGTCAGGTCTCCATGCGCGTGGCGAGGGGGAGCGCGTCCTGGCTCTCGAGTCACGGGAGGGGACTAGGGCCTCGAGACGCGTTGAAGAAGGACTCTCGAGGTCTTTGTCGGGGGGCGGCGGGAAACCCTCGTTTCCCTCGCCTTCTGCCGGGGACCTTAGGGAACTTGCCAGGGTGCCTCTGAGAGGCGAGGGATCCTGTGGAGGTGGCGGGGCCCCTCGGGACTCCGCTGGGTCTGGCGCAACGGAAGAGGGCCTCATCTCGAGGGGAGGCAGGCACCTCAGGCTTCCTCTGCGTTTCGGACTCCGACCGCAGGGTCCCTGCAGAGTTGGGACAGGAGAGTCAGGCCTCGTCTTGTCTGAGGAAGGGAACCCCGCTGGCCTCTCGAGTTGCTCAGGGGGTCTCAGGCCCCTCGTCGAGCTGTGTGTGGAACCCGCGGGTCTTTGCGGACGATGCACGGGGGTGGCAGTGCCCCTTCGTGTTGTGCCTTCACCCGCAGGGTTGCCTTCGAAGAGGGGTCCGGGCCTCGGGTCCTTCTCAAGGGCGGACCGGGGAATCGGGGGCGTTCGGCCTGTGGCCCCACCCACGTGGCTCGTCTCGAATTTCCTCGTGAGACCGGCCTCATCCTGAGGTGCGCCGGGAAGGCCGGGAACCCCTTCCAGACCACGCAGGGGAATCGCCTCTCCTGTCGCGATCAGGAGGGGAGAAGGGGCTCAGAGGAAGCGGTGCCGGGACTCTCGGTGTTCCCCTCGGGGGAACCCGGCGTGTCGGGGGACTTTTGGGGGTCGCAGGAAGGCTGTCAGGGACCGTCTCGCCCTTCAGGGCGGAACAGGGGACTTCCCTTGAGACGCCGTCGCGGGCAAGGGCCTCATCTTGCCAAGCGGTGGGAACCACGTGGTTTTTCTCGAGTTGCGGCGGCATTCTCGAGTTACGACGGGGATCTCAGCCTTCCCCTTGGGTTGGCCCTGGGAAGCCCAATCTTCCCCTCGGGTTGCGAGGGAAAGCTGGGGGTGGCGCTCGAGTCACTGCAGGGCCTAAGAGACCTCACCTAAGCGTGTGTCCGGGACCTAATTTTCCTCTCCAGGGAAGGCAGGGATCTCGGGGTTGCATTCCAGGCTCCCCCGGGGAGTCAGGCCTCGTCTCGAGGGGAAGCCAAGGACTCCGCTCTCCTCTCGAGTCGCGACGCGGGTCTCTTGGAGCCCCCTGAGCGGCCTCAAGGGAGTCCAGCCTCCTCTTCCGTTTGGAGAGAGGACCCGGGATTGCTCTCCAGGCCATGCAGGAAAAGAAGGCCCTCAGCTCGCGAGGACTGGGGCGTCTCAGGGGTTTCCTCGAGCTGCGGCGCCCGTGGGGGTTTTCTCCCGAGGCACGACGAGGATCTCAGGGAGCCTCTCGTGCGGCGCCAGGGAAGTCAGGTCTCCATGCGCGTGGCGAGGGGGAGCGCGTCCTGGCTCTCGAGTCACGGGAGGGGACTAGGGCCTAGAGACGCGTTGAAGAAGGACTCTCGAGGTCTTTGTCGGGGGGGCGGCGGGAAACCCTCGTGTCCCTCGCCTTCTGCCGGGGACCTTAGGGAACTTCCCAGGGTGCCTCTGAGAGGCGAGGGATCCTGTGGAGGTGGCGGGGCCCCTCGGGACTCCGCTGGGTCTGGCGCAACGGAAGAGGGCCTCACCTCGAGGGGAGGCAGGCACCTCAGGCTTCCTCTGCGTTTCGGACTCCGACCGCAGGGTCCCTGCAGAGTTGGGACAGGAGAGTCAGGCCTCGTCTTGTCTGAGGAAGGGAACCCCGCTGGCCTCTCGAGTTGCTCAGGGGGTCTCAGGCCCCTCGTCGAGCTGTGTGTGGAACCCGCGGGTCTTTGCGGACGATGCACGGGGGTGGCAGTGCCCCTTCGTGTTGTGCCTTCACCCGCAGGGTTGCCTTCGAAGAGGGGTCCGGGCCTCGGGTCCTTCTCAAGGGCGGACCGGGGAATCGGGGGCGTTCGGCCTGTGGCCCCACCCACGTGTCTCGTCTCGAATTTCCTCGTGAGACCGGCCTCATCCTGAGGTGCGCCGGGAAGGCCGGGAACCCCTTCCAGACCACGCAGGGGAATCGCCTCTCCTGTCGCGATCAGGAGGGGAGAAGGGGCTCAGAGGAAGCGGTGCCGGGACCCTCGGTGTTCCCCTCGGGGGAACCCGGCGTGTCGGGGGACTTTTGGGGGTCGCAGGAAGGCTGTCAGGGACCGTCTCGCCCTTCAGGGCGGAACAGGGGACTTCCCTTGAGACGCCGTCGCGGGCAAGGGCCTCATCTTGCCAAGCGGTGGGAACCACGTGGTTTTTCTCGAGTTGCGGCGGCATTCTCGAGTTACGACGGGGATCTCAGCCTTCCCCTTGGGTTGGCCCTGGGAAGCCCAATCTTCCCCTCGGGTTGCGAGGGAAAGCTGGGGGTGGCGCTCGAGTCACTGCAGGGCCTAAGAGACCTCACCTAAGCGTGTGTCCGGGACCTAATTTTCCTCTCCAGGGAAGGCAGGGATCTCGGGGTTGCATTCCAGGCTCCCCCGGGGAGTCAGGCCTCGTCTCGAGGGGAAGCCAAGGACTCCGCTCTCCTCTCGAGTCGCGACGCGGGTCTCTTGGAGCCCCCTGAGCGGCCTCAAGGGACTCCAGCCTCCTCTTCCGTTTGGAGAGAGGACCCGGGATTGCTCTCCAGGCCATGCAGGAAAAGAAGGCCCTCAGCTCGCGAGGACGGGGGCGTCTCAGGGGTTTCCTCGAGCTGCGGCGCCCGTGGGGGTTTTCTCTCGAGGCACGACGAGGATCTCAGGGAGCCTCTCGTGCGGCGCCAGGGAAGTCAGGTCTCCATGCGCGTGGCGAGGGGGAGCGCGTCCTGGCTCTCGAGTCACGGGAGGGGACTAGGGCCTCGAGACGCGTTGAAGAAGGACTCTCGAGGTCTTTGTCGGGGGGCGGCGGGAAACCCTCGTTTCCCTCGCCTTCTGCCGGGGACCTTAGGGAACTTCCCAGGGTGCCTCTGAGAGGCGAGGGATCCTGTGGAGGTGGCGGGGCCCCTCGGGACTCCGCTGGGTCTGGCGCAACGGAAGAGGGCCTCACCTCGAGGGGAGGCAGGCACCTCAGGCTTCCTCTGCGTTTTGGACTCCGACCGCAGGGTCCCTGCAGAGTTGGGACAGGAGAGTCAGGCCTCGTCTTGTCTGAGGAAGGGAACCCCGCTGGCCTCTCGAGTTGCTCAGGGGGTCTCAGGCCCCTCGTCGAGCTGTGTGTGGAACCCGCGGGTCTTTGCGGACGATGCACGGGGGTGGCAGTGCCCCTTCGTGTTGTGCCTTCACCCGCAGGGTTGCCTTCGAAGAGGGGTCCGGGCCTCGGGTCCTTCTCAAGGGCGGACCGGGGATTCGGGGGCGTTCGGCCTGTGGCCCCACCCACGTGGCTCGTCTCGAATTTCCTCGTGAGACCGGCCTCATCCTGAGGTGCGCCGGGAAGGCCGGGAACCCCTTCCAGACCACGCAGGGGAATCGCCTCTCCTCTCGCGATCAGGAGGGGAGAAGGGGCTCAGAGGAAGCGGTGCCAGGACCCTCGGTGTTCCCCTCGGGGGAACCCGGCGTGTCGGGGGACTTTTGGGGGTCGCAGGAAGGCTGTCAGGGACCGTCTCGCCCTTCAGGGCGGAACAGGGGACTTCCCTTGAGACGCCGTCGCGGGCAAAGGCCTCATCTTGCCAAGCGATGGGAACTACGTGGTTTTTCTCGAGTTGCGGCGGCATTCTCGAGTTACGACGGGGATCTCCGCCTTCCCCTTGGGTTGGCCCTGGGAAGCCCAATCTTCCCCTCGGGTTGCGAGGGAAAGCTGGGGGTGGCGCTCGAGTCACTGCAGGGCCTAAGAGACCTCACCTAAGCGTGTGTCCGGGACCTAATTTTCCTCTCCAGGGAAGGCAGGGATCTCGGGGTTGCATTCCAGGCTCCCCCGGGGAGTCAGGCCTCGTCTCGAGGGGAAGCCAAGGACTCCGCTCTCCTCTCGAGTCGCGACGCGGGTCTCTTGGAGCCCCCTGAGCGGCCTCAAGGGAGTCCAGCCTCCTCTTCCGTTTGGAGAGAGGACCCGGGATTGCTCTCCAGGCCATGCAGGAAAAGAAGGCCCTCAGCTCGCGAGGACGGGGGCGTCTCAGGGGTTTCCTCGAGCTGCGGCGCCCGTGGGGGTTTTCTCCCGAGGCACGACGAGGATCTCAGGGAGCCTCTCGTGCGGCGCCAGGGAAGTCAGGTCTCCATGCGCGTGGCGAGGGGGAGCGCGTCCTGGCTCTCGAGTCACGGGAGGGGACTAGGGCCTAGAGACGCGTTGAAGAAGGACTCTCGAGGTCTTTGTCGGGGGGGCGGCGGGAAACCCTCGTGTCCCTCGCCTTCTGCCGGGGACCTTAGGGAACTTCCCAGGGTGCCTCTGAGAGGCGAGGGATCCTGTGGAGGTGGCGGGGCCCCTCGGGACTCCGCTGGGTCTGGCGCAACGGAAGAGGGCCTCACCTCGAGGGGAGGCAGGCACCTCAGGCTTCCTCTGCGTTTCGGACTCCGACCGCAGGGTCCCTGCAGAGTTGGGACAGGAGAGTCAGGCCTCGTCTTGTCTGAGGAAGGGAACCCCGCTGGCCTCTCGAGTTGCTCAGGGGGTCTCAGGCCCCTCGTCGAGCTGTGTGTGGAACCCGCGGGTCTTTGCGGACGATGCACGGGGGTGGCAGTGCCCCTTCGTGTTGTGCCTTCACCCGCAGGGTTGCCTTCGAAGAGGGGTCCAGGCCTCGGGTCCTTCTCAAGGGCGGACCGGGGAATCGGGGGCGTTCGGCCTGTGGCCCCACCCACGTGGCTCGTCTCGAATTTCCTCGTGAGACCGGCCTCATCCTGAGGTGCGCCGGGAAGGCCGGGAACCCCTTCCAGACCACGCAGGGGAATCGCCTCTCCTGTCGCGATCAGGAGGGGAGAAGGGGCTCAGAGGAAGCGGTGCCGGGACCCTCGGTGTTCCCCTCGGGGGAACCCGGCGTGTCGGGGGACTTTTGGGGGTCGCAGGAAGGCTGTCAGGGACCGTCTCGCCCTTCAGGGCGGAACAGGGGACTTCCCTTGAGACGCCGTCGCGGGCAAGGGCCTCATCTTGCCAAGCGGTGGGAACCACGTGGTTTTTCTCGAGTTGCGGCGGCATTCTCGAGTTACGACGGGGATCTCAGCCTTCCCCTTGGGTTGGCCCTGGGAAGCCCAATCTTCCCCTCGGGTTGCGAGGGAAAGCTGGGGGTGGCGCTCGAGTCACTGCAGGGCCTAAGAGACCTCACCTAAGCGTGTGTCCGGGACCTAATTTTCCTCTCCAGGGAAGGCAGGGATCTCGGGGTTGCATTCCAGGCTCCCCCGGGGAGTCAGGCCTCGTCTCGAGGGGAAGCCAAGGACTCCGCTCTCCTCTCGAGTCGCGACGCGGGTCTCTTGGAGCCCCCTGAGCGGCCTCAAGGGACTCCAGCCTCCTCTTCCGTTTGGAGAGAGGACCCGGGATTGCTCTCCAGGCCATGCAGGAAAAGAAGGCCCTCAGCTCGCGAGGACGGGGGCGTCTCAGGGGTTTCCTCGAGCTGCGGCGCCCGTGGGGGTTTTCTCCCGAGGCACGACGAGGATCTCAGGGAGCCTCTCGTGCGGCGCCAGGGAAGTCAGGTCTCCATGCGCGTGGCGAGGGGGAGCGCGTCCTGGCTCTCGAGTCACGGGAGGGGACTAGGGCCTAGAGACGCGTTGAAGAAGGACTCTCGAGGTCTTTGTCGGGGGGGCGGCGGGAAACCCTCGTGTCCCTCGCCTTCTGCCGGGGACCTTAGGGAACTTCCCAGGGTGCCTCTGAGAGGCGAGGGATCCTGTGGAGGTGGCGGGGCCCCTCGGGACTCCGCTGGGTCTGGCGCAACGGAAGAGGGCCTCACCTCGAGGGGAGGCAGGCACCTCAGGCTTCCTCTGCGTTTCGGACTCCGACCGCAGGGTCCCTGCAGAGTTGGGACAGGAGAGTCAGGCCTCGTCTTGTCTGAGGAAGGGAACCCCGCTGGCCTCTCGAGTTGCTCAGGGGGTCTCAGGCCCCTCGTCGAGCTGTGTGTGGAACCCGCGGGTCTTTGCGGACGATGCACGGGGGTGGCAGTGCCCCTTCGTGTTGTGCCTTCACCCGCAGGGTTGCCTTCGAAGAGGGGTCCGGGCCTCGGGTCCTTCTCAAGGGCGGACCGGGGAATCGGGGGCGTTCGGCCTGTGGCCCCACCCACGTGGCTCGTCTCGAATTTCCTCGTGAGACCGGCCTCATCCTGAGGTGCGCCGGGAAGGCCGGGAACCCCTTCCAGACCACGCAGGGGAATCGCCTCTCCTGTCGCGATCAGGAGGGGAGAAGGGGCTCAGAGGAAGCGGTGCCGGGACCCTCGGTGTTCCCCTCGGGGGAACCCGGCGTGTCGGGGGACTTTTGGGGGTCGCAGGAAGGCTGTCAGGGACCGTCTCGCCCTTCAGGGCGGAACAGGGGACTTCCCTTGAGACGCCGTCGCGGGCAAGGGCCTCATCTTGCCAAGCGGTGGGAACCACGTGGTTTTTCTCGAGTTGCGGCGGCATTCTCGAGTTACGACGGGGATCTCAGCCTTCCCCTTGGGTTGGCCCTGGGAAGCCCAATCTTCCCCTCGGGTTGCGAGGGAAAGCTGGGGGTGGCGCTCGAGTCACTGCAGGGCCTAAGAGACCTCACCTAAGCGTGTGTCCGGGACCTAATTTTCCTCTCCAGGGAAGGCAGGGATCTCGGGGTTGCATTCCAGGCTCCCCCGGGGAGTCAGGCCTCGTCTCGAGGGGAAGCCAAGGACTCCGCTCTCCTCTCGAGTCGCGACGCGGGTCTCTTGGAGCCCCCTGAGCGGCCTCAAGGGAGTCCAGCCTCCTCTTCCGTTTGGAGAGAGGACCCGGGATTGCTCTCCAGGCCATGCAGGAAAAGAAGGCCCTCAGCTCGCGAGGACGGGGGCGTCTCAGGGGTTTCCTCGAGCTGCGGCGCCCGTGGGGGTTTTCTCCCGAGGCACGACGAGGATCTCAGGGAGCCTCTCGTGCGGCGCCAGGGAAGTCAGGTCTCCATGCGCGTGGCGAGGGGGAGCGCGTCCTGGCTCTCGAGTCACGGGAGGGGACTAGGGCCTAGAGACGCGTTGAAGAAGGACTCTCGAGGTCTTTGTCGGGGGGCGGCGGGAAACCCTCGTTTCCCTCGCCTTCTGCCGGGGACCTTAGGGAACTTCCCAGGGTGCCTCTGAGAGGCGAGGGATCCTGTGGAGGTGGCGGGGCCCCTCGGGACTCCGCTGGGTCTGGCGCAACGGAAGAGGGCCTCACCTCGAGGGGAGGCAGGCACCTCAGGCTTCCTCTGCGTTTCGGACTCCGACCGCAGGGTCCCTGCAGAGTTGGGACAGGAGAGTCAGGCCTCGTCTTGTCTGAGGAAGGGAACCCCGCTGGCCTCTCGAGTTGCTCAGGGGGTCTCAGGCCCCTCGTCGAGCTGTGTGTGGAACCCGCGGGTCTTTGCGGACGATGCACGGGGGTGGCAGTGCCCCTTCGTGTTGTGCCTTCACCCGCAGGGTTGCCTTCGAAGAGGGGTCCGGGCCTCGGGTCCTTCTCAAGGGCGGACCGGGGAATCGGGGGCGTTCGGCCTGTGGCCCCACCCACGTGGCTCGTCTCGAATTTCCTCGTGAGACCGGCCTCATCCTGAGGTGCGCCGGGAAGGCCGGGAACCCCTTCCAGACCACGCAGGGGAATCGCCTCTCCTGTCGCGATCAGGAGGGGAGAAGGGGCTCAGAGGAAGCGGTGCCGGGACTCTCGGTGTTCCCCTCGGGGGAACCCGGCGTGTCGGGGGACTTTTGGGGGTCGCAGGAAGGCTGTCAGGGACCGTCTCGCCCTTCAGGGCGGAACAGGGGACTTCCCTTGAGACGCCGTCGCGGGCAAGGGCCTCATCTTGCCAAGCGGTGGGAACCACGTGGTTTTTCTCGAGTTGCGGCGGCATTCTCGAGTTACGACGGGGATCTCAGCCTTCCCCTTGGGTTGGCCCTGGGAAGCCCAATCTTCCCCTCGGGTTGCGAGGGAAAGCTGGGGGTGGCGCTCGAGTCACTGCAGGGCCTAAGAGACCTCACCTAACCGTGTGTCCGGGACCTAATTTTCCTCTCCAGGGAAGGCAGGGATCTCGGGGTTGCATTCCAGGCTCCCCCGGGGAGTCAGGCCTCGTCTCGAGGGGAAGCCAAGGACTCCGCTCTCCTCTCGAGTCGCGACGCGGGTCTCTTGGAGCCCCCTGAGCGGCCTCAAGGGAGTCCAGCCTCCTCTTCCGTTTGGAGAGAGGACCCGGGATTGCTCTCCAGGCCATGCAGGAAAAGAAGGCCCTCAGCTCGCGAGGACGGGGGCGTCTCAGGGGTTTCCTCGAGCTGCGGCGCCCGTGGGGGTTTTCTCCCGAGGCACGACGAGGATCTCAGGGAGCCTCTCGTGCGGCGCCAGGGAAGTCAGGTCTCCATGCGCGTGGCGAGGGGGAGCGCGTCCTGGCTCTCGAGTCACGGGAGGGGACTAGGGCCTAGAGACGCGTTGAAGAAGGACTCTCGAGGTCTTTGTCGGGGGGGCGGCGGGAAACCCTCGTGTCCCTCGCCTTCTGCCGGGGACCTTAGGGAACTTGCCAGGGTGCCTCTGAGAGGCGAGGGATCCTGTGGAGGTGGCGGGGCCCCTCGGGACTCCGCTGGGTCTGGCGCAACGGAAGAGGGCCTCACCTCGAGGGGAGGCAGGCACCTCAGGCTTCCTCTGCGTTTCGGACTCCGACCGCAGGGTCCCTGCAGAGTTGGGACAGGAGAGTCAGGCCTCGTCTTGTCTGAGGAAGGGAACCCCGCTGGCCTCTCGAGTTGCTCAGGGGGTCTCAGGCCCCTCGTCGAGCTGTGTGTGGAACCCGCGGGTCTTTGCGGACGATGCACGGGGGTGGCAGTGCCCCTTCGTGTTGTGCCTTCACCCGCAGGGTTGCCTTCGAAGAGGGGTCCGGGCCTCGGGTCCTTCTCAAGAGCGGACCGGGGAATCGGGGGCGTTCGGCCTGTGGCCCCACCCACGTGGCTCGTCTCGAATTTCCTCGTGAGACCGGCCTCATCCTGAGGTGCGCCGGGAAGGCCGGGAACCCCTTCCAGACCACGCAGGGGAATCGCCTCTCCTGTCGCGATCAGGAGGGGAGAAGGGGCTCAGAGGAAGCGGTGCCGGGACCCTCGGTGTTCCCCTCTGGGGAACCCGGCGTGTCGGGGGACTTTTGGGGGTCGCAGGAAGGCTGTCAGGGACCGTCTCGCCCTTCAGGGCGGAACAGGGGACTTCCCTTGAGACGCCGTCGCGGGCAAGGGCCTCATCTTGCCAAGCGGTGGGAACCACGTGGTTTTTCTCGAGTTGCGGCGGCATTCTCGAGTTACGACGGGGATCTCAGCCTTCCCCTTGGGTTGGCCCTGGGAAGCCCAATCTTCCCCTCGGGTTGCGAGGGAAAGCTGGGGGTGGCGCTCGAGTCACTGCAGGGCCTAAGAGACCTCACCTAAGCGTGTGTCCGGGACCTAATTTTCCTCTCCAGGGAAGGCAGGGATCTCGGGGTTGCATTCCAGGCTCCCCCGGGGAGTCAGGCCTCGTCTCGAGGGGAAGCCAAGGACTCCGCTCTCCTCTCGAGTCGCGACGCGGGTCTCTTGGAGCCCCCTGAGCGGCCTCAAGGGAGTCCAGCCTCCTCTTCCGTTTGGAGAGAGGACCCGGGATTGCTCTCCAGGCCATGCAGGAAAAGAAGGCCCTCAGCTCGCGAGGACGGGGGCGTCTCAGGGGTTTCCTCGAGCTGCGGCGCCCGTGGGGGTTTTCTCCCGAGGCACGACGAGGATCTCAGGGAGCCTCTCGTGCGGCGCCAGGGAAGTCAGGTCTCCATGCGCGTGGCGAGGGGGAGCGCGTCCTGGCTCTCGAGTCACGGGAGGGGACTAGGGCCTCGAGACGCGTTGAAGAAGGACTCTCGAGGTCTTTGTCGGGGGGGCGGCGGGAAACCCTCGTGTCCCTCGCCTTCTGCCGGGGACCTTAGGGAACTTCCCAGGGTGCCTCTGAGAGGCGAGGGATCCTGTGGAGGTGGCGGGGCCCCTCGGGACTCCGCTGGGTCTGGCGCAACGGAAGAGGGCCTCACCTCGAGGGGAGGCAGGCACCTCAGGCTTCCTCTGCGTTTCGGACTCCGACCGCAGGGTCCCTGCAGAGTTGGGACAGGAGAGTCAGGCCTCGTCTTGTCTGAGGAAGGGAACCCCGCTGGCCTCTCGAGTTGCTCAGGGGGTCTCAGGCCCCTCGTCGAGCTGTGTGTGGAACCCGCGGGTCTTTGCGGACGATGCACGGGGGTGGCAGTGCCCCTTCGTGTTGTGCCTTCACCCGCAGGGTTGCCTTCGAAGAGGGGTCCGGGCCTCGGGTCCTTCTCAAGAGCGGACCGGGGAATCGGGGGCGTTCGGCCTGTGGCCCCACCCACGTGGCTCGTCTCGAATTTCCTCGTGAGACCGGCCTCATCCTGAGGTGCGCCGGGAAGGCCGGGAACCCCTTCCAGACCACGCAGGGGAATCGCCTCTCCTGTCGCGATCAGGAGGGGAGAAGGGGCTCAGAGGAAGCGGTGCCGGGACCCTCGGTGTTCCCCTCGGGGGAACCCGGCGTGTCGGGGGACTTTTGGGGGTCGCAGGAAGGCTGTCAGGGACCGTCTCGCCCTTCAGGGCGGAACAGGGGACTTCCCTTGAGACGCCGTCGCGGGCAAGGGCCTCATCTTGCCAAGCGGTGGGAACCACGTGGTTTTTCTCGAGTTGCGGCGGCATTCTCGAGTTACGACGGGGATCTCAGCCTTCCCCTTGGGTTGGCCCTGGGAAGCCCAATCTTCCCCTCGGGTTGCGAGGGAAAGCTGGGGGTGGCGCTCGAGTCACTGCAGGGCCTAAGAGACCTCACCTAAGCGTGTGTCCGGGACCTAATTTTCCTCTCCAGGGAAGGCAGGGATCTCGGGGTTGCATTCCAGGCTCCCCCGGGGAGTCAGGCCTCGTCTCGAGGGGAAGCCAAGGACTCCGCTCTCCTCTCGAGTCGCGACGCGGGTCTCTTGGAGCCCCCTGAGCGGCCTCAAGGGAGTCCAGCCTCCTCTTCCGTTTGGAGAGAGGACCCGGGATTGCTCTCCAGGCCATGCAGGAAAAGAAGGCCCTCAGCTCGCGAGGACGGGGGCGTCTCAGGGGTTTCCTCGAGCTGCGGCGCCCGTGGGGGTTTTCTCCCGAGGCACGACGAGGATCTCAGGGAGCCTCTCGTGCGGCGCCAGGGAAGTCAGGTCTCCATGCGCGTGGCGAGGGGGAGCGCGTCCTGGCTCTCGAGTCACGGGAGGGGACTAGGGCCTCGAGACGCGTTGAAGAAGGACTCTCGAGGTCTTTGTCGGGGGGGCGGCGGGAAACCCTCGTGTCCCTCGCCTTCTGCCGGGGACCTTAGGGAACTTCCCAGGGTGCCTCTGAGAGGCGAGGGATCCTGTGGAGGTGGCGGGGCCCCTCGGGACTCCGCTGGGTCTGGCGCAACGGAAGAGGGCCTCACCTCGAGGGGAGGCAGGCACCTCAGGCTTCCTCTGCGTTTCGGACTCCGACCGCAGGGTCCCTGCAGAGTTGGGACAGGAGAGTCAGGCCTCGTCTTGTCTGAGGAAGGGAACCCCGCTGGCCTCTCGAGTTGCTCAGGGGGTCTCAGGCCCCTCGTCGAGCTGTGTGTGGAACCCGCGGGTCTTTGCGGACGATGCACGGGGGTGGCAGTGCCCCTTCGTGTTGTGCCTTCACCCGCAGGGTTGCCTTCGAAGAGGGGTCCGGGCCTCGGGTCCTTCTCAAGAGCGGACCGGGGAATCGGGGGCGTTCGGCCTGTGGCCCCACCCACGTGGCTCGTCTCGAATTTCCTCGTGAGACCGGCCTCATCCTGAGGTGCGCCGGGAAGGCCGGGAACCCCTTCCAGACCACGCAGGGGAATCGCCTCTCCTGTCGCGATCAGGAGGGGAGAAGGGGCTCAGAGGAAGCGGTGCCGGGACCCTCGGTGTTCCCCTCGGGGGAACCCGGCGTGTCGGGGGACTTTTGGGGGTCGCAGGAAGGCTGTCAGGGACCGTCTCGCCCTTCAGGGCGGAACAGGGGACTTCCCTTGAGACGCCGTCGCGGGCAAGGGCCTCATCTTGCCAAGCGGTGGGAACCACGTGGTTTTTCTCGAGTTGCGGCGGCATTCTCGACTTACGACGGGGATCTCAGCCTTCCCCTTGGGTTGGCCCTGGGAAGCCCAATCTTCCCCTCGGGTTGCGAGGGAAAGCTGGGGGTGGCGCTCGAGTCACTGCAGGGCCTAAGAGACCTCACCTAAGCGTGTGTCCGGGACCTAATTTTCCTCTCCAGGGAAGGCAGGGATCTCGGGGTTGCATTCCAGGCTCCCCCGGGGAGTCAGGCCTCGTCTCGAGGGGAAGCCAAGGACTCCGCTCTCCTCTCGAGTCGCGACGCGGGTCTCTTGGAGCCCCCTGAGCGGCCTCAAGGGAGTCCAGCCTCCTCTTCCGTTTGGAGAGAGGACCCGGGATTGCTCTCCAGGCCATGCAGGAAAAGAAGGCCCTCAGCTCGCGAGGACGGGGGCGTCTCAGGGGTTTCCTCGAGCTGCGGCGCCCGTGGGGGTTTTCTCCCGAGGCACGACGAGGATCTCAGGGAGCCTCTCGTGCGGCGCCAGGGAAGTCAGGTCTCCATGCGCGTGGCGAGGGGGAGCGCGTCCTGGCTCTCGAGTCACGGGAGGGGACTAGGGCCTCGAGACGCGTTGAAGAAGGACTCTCGAGGTCTTTGTCGGGGGGGCGGCGGGAAACCCTCGTGTCCCTCGCCTTCTGCCGGGGACCTTAGGGAACTTCCCAGGGTGCCTCTGAGAGGCGAGGGATCCTGTGGAGGTGGCGGGGCCCCTCGGGACTCCGCTGGGTCTGGCGCAACGGAAGAGGGCCTCACCTCGAGGGGAGGCAGGCACCTCAGGCTTCCTCTGCGTTTCGGACTCCGACCGCAGGGTCCCTGCAGAGTTGGGACAGGAGAGTCAGGCCTCGTCTTGTCTGAGGAAGGGAACCCCGCTGGCCTCTCGAGTTGCTCAGGGGGTCTCAGGCCCCTCGTCGAGCTGTGTGTGGAACCCGCGGGTCTTTGCGGACGATGCACGGGGGTGGCAGTGCCCCTTCGTGTTGTGCCTTCACCCGCAGGGTTGCCTTCGAAGAGGGGTCCGGGCCTCGGGTCCTTCTCAAGAGCGGACCGGGGAATCGGGGGCGTTCGGCCTGTGGCCCCACCCACGTGGCTCGTCTCGAATTTCCTCGTGAGACCGGCCTCATCCTGAGGTGCGCCGGGAAGGCCGGGAACCCCTTCCAGACCACGCAGGGGAATCGCCTCTCCTGTCGCGATCAGGAGGGGAGAAGGGGCTCAGAGGAAGCGGTGCCGGGACCCTCGGTGTTCCCCTCGGGGGAACCCGGCGTGTCGGGGGACTTTTGGGGGTCGCAGGAAGGCTGTCAGGGACCGTCTCGCCCTTCAGGGCGGAACAGGGGACTTCCCTTGAGACGCCGTCGCGGGCAAGGGCCTCATCTTGCCAAGCGGTGGGAACCACGTGGTTTTTCTCGAGTTGCGGCGGCATTCTCGAGTTACGACGGGGATCTCAGCCTTCCCCTTGGGTTGGCCCTGGGAAGCCCAATCTTCCCCTCGGGTTGCGAGGGAAAGCTGGGGGTGGCGCTCGAGTCACTGCAGGGCCTAAGAGACCTCACCTAAGCGTGTGTCCGGGACCTAATTTTCCTCTCCAGGGAAGGCAGGGATCTCGGGGTTGCATTCCAGGCTCCCCCGGGGAGTCAGGCCTCGTCTCGAGGGGAAGCCAAGGACTCCGCTCTCCTCTCGAGTCGCGACGCGGGTCTCTTGGAGCCCCCTGAGCGGCCTCAAGGGAGTCCAGCCTCCTCTTCCGTTTGGAGAGAGGACCCGGGATTGCTCTCCAGGCCATGCAGGAAAAGAAGGCCCTCAGCTCGCGAGGACGGGGGCGTCTCAGGGGTTTCCTCGAGCTGCGGCGCCCGTGGGGGTTTTCTCCCGAGGCACGACGAGGATCTCAGGGAGCCTCTCGTGCGGCGCCAGGGAAGTCAGGTCTCCATGCGCGTGGCGAGGGGGAGCGCGTCCTGGCTCTCGAGTCACGGGAGGGGACTAGGGCCTCGAGACGCGTTGAAGAAGGACTCTCGAGGTCTTTGTCGGGGGGGCGGCGGGAAACCCTCGTGTCCCTCGCCTTCTGCCGGGGACCTTAGGGAACTTCCCAGGGTGCCTCTGAGAGGCGAGGGATCCTGTGGAGGTGGCGGGGCCCCTCGGGACTCCGCTGGGTCTGGCGCAACGGAAGAGGGCCTCACCTCGAGGGGAGGCAGGCACCTCAGGCTTCCTCTGCGTTTCGGACTCCGACCGCAGGGTCCCTGCAGAGTTGGGACAGGAGAGTCAGGCCTCGTCTTGTCTGAGGAAGGGAACCCCGCTGGCCTCTCGAGTTGCTCAGGGGGTCTCAGGCCCCTCGTCGAGCTGTGTGTGGAACCCGCGGGTCTTTGCGGACGATGCACGGGGGTGGCAGTGCCCCTTCGTGTTGTGCCTTCACCCGCAGGGTTGCCTTCGAAGAGGGGTCCGGGCCTCGGGTCCTTCTCAAGAGCGGACCGGGGAATCGGGGGCGTTCGGCCTGTGGCCCCACCCACGTGGCTCGTCTCGAATTTCCTCGTGAGACCGGCCTCATCCTGAGGTGCGCCGGGAAGGCCGGGAACCCCTTCCAGACCACGCAGGGGAATCGCCTCTCCTGTCGCGATCAGGAGGGGAGAAGGGGCTCAGAGGAAGCGGTGCCGGGACCCTCGGTGTTCCCCTCGGGGGAACCCGGCGTGTCGGGGGACTTTTGGGGGTCGCAGGAAGGCTGTCAGGGACCGTCTCGCCCTTCAGGGCGGAACAGGGGACTTCCCTTGAGACGCCGTCGCGGGCAAGGGCCTCATCTTGCCAAGCGGTGGGAACCACGTGGTTTTTCTCGAGTTGCGGCGGCATTCTCGACTTACGACGGGGATCTCAGCCTTCCCCTTGGGTTGGCCCTGGGAAGCCCAATCTTCCCCTCGGGTTGCGAGGGAAAGCTGGGGGTGGCGCTCGAGTCACTGCAGGGCCTAAGAGACCTCACCTAAGCGTGTGTCCGGGACCTAATTTTCCTCTCCAGGGAAGGCAGGGATCTCGGGGTTGCATTCCAGGCTCCCCCGGGGAGTCAGGCCTCGTCTCGAGGGGAAGCCAAGGACTCCGCTCTCCTCTCGAGTCGCGACGCGGGTCTCTTGGAGCCCCCTGAGCGGCCTCAAGGGAGTCCAGCCTCCTCTTCCGTTTGGAGAGAGGACCCGGGATTGCTCTCCAGGCCATGCAGGAAAAGAAGGCCCTCAGCTCGCGAGGACGGGGGCGTCTCAGGGGTTTCCTCGAGCTGCGGCGCCCGTGGGGGTTTTCTGCCGAGGCACGACGAGGATCTCAGGGAGCCTCTCGTGCGGCGCCAGGGAAGTCAGGTCTCCATGCGCGTGGCGAGGGGGAGCGCGTCCTGGCTCTCGAGTCACGGGAGGGGACTAGGGCCTCGAGACGCGTTGAAGAAGGACTCTCGAGGTCTTTGTCGGGGGGCGGCGGGAAACCCTCGTTTCCCTCGCCTTCTGCCGGGGACCTTAGGGAACTTCCCAGGGTGCCTCTGAGAGGCGAGGGATCCTGTGGAGGTGGCGGGGCCCCTCGGGACTCCGCTGGATCTGGCGCAACGGAAGAGGGCCTCACCTCGAGGGGAGGCAGGCACCTCAGGCTTCCTCTGCGTTTTGGACTCCGACCGCAGGGTCCCTGCAGAGTTGGGACAGGAGAGTCAGGCCTCGTCTTGTCTGAGGAAGGGAACCCCGCTGGCCTCTCGAGTTGCTCAGGGGGTCTCAGGCCCCTCGTCGAGCTGTGTGTGGAACCCGCGGGTCTTTGCGGACGATGCACGGGGGTGGCAGTGCCCCTTCGTGTTGTGCCTTCACCCGCAGGGTTGCCTTCGAAGAGGGGTCCGGGCCTCGGGTCCTTCTCAAGAGCGAACCGGGGAATCGGGGGCGTTCGGCCTGTGGCCCCACCCACGTGGCTCGTCTCGAATTTCCTCGTGAGACCGGCCTCATCCTGAGGTGCGCCGGGAAGGCCGGGAAGCCCTTCCAGACCACGCAGGGGAATCGCCTCTCCTGTCGCGATCAGGAGGGGAGAAGGGGCTCAGAGGAAGCGGTGCCGGGACCCTCGGTGTTCCCCTCGGGGGAACCCGGCGTGTCGGGGGACTTTTGGGGGTCGCAGGAAGGCTGTCAGGGACCGTCTCGCCCTTCAGGGCGGAACAGGGGACTTCCCTTGAGACGCCGTCGCGGGCAAGGGCCTCATCTTGCCAAGCGGTGGGAACCACGTGGTTTTTCTCGAGTTGCGGCGGCATTCTCGAGTTACGACGGGGATCTCAGCCTTCCCCTTGGGTTGGCCCTGGGAAGCCCAATCTTCCCCTCGGGTTGCGAGGGAAAGCTGGGGGTGGCGCTCGAGTCACTGCAGGGCCTAAGAGACCTCACCTAAGCGTGTGTCCGGGACCTAATTTTCCTCTCCAGGGAAGGCAGGGATCTCGGGGTTGCATTCCAGGCTCCCCCGGGGAGTCAGGCCTCGTCTCGAGGGGAAGCCAAGGACTCCGCTCTCCTCTCGAGTCGCGACGCGGGTCTCTTGGAGCCCCCTGAGCGGCCTCAAGGGAGTCCAGCCTCCTCTTCCGTTTGGAGAGAGGACCCGGGATTGCTCTCCAGGCCATGCAGGAAAAGAAGGCCCTCAGCTCGCGAGGACGGGGGCGTCTCAGGGGTTTCCTCGAGCTGCGGCGCCCGTGGGGGTTTTCTCCCGAGGCACGACGAGGATCTCAGGGAGCCTCTCGTGCGGCGCCAGGGAAGTCAGGTCTCCATGCGCGTGGCGAGGGGGAGCGCGTCCTGGCTCTCGAGTCACGGGAGGGGACTAGGGCCTCGAGACGCGTTGAAGAAGGACTCTCGAGGTCTTTGTCGGGGGGGCGGCGGGAAACCCTCGTGTCCCTCGCCTTCTGCCGGGGACCTTAGGGAACTTCCCAGGGTGCCTCTGAGAGGCGAGGGATCCTGTGGAGGTGGCGGGGCCCCTCGGGACTCCGCTGGGTCTGGCGCAACGGAAGAGGGCCTCACCTCGAGGGGAGGCAGGCACCTCAGGCTTCCTCTGCGTTTCGGACTCCGACCGCAGGGTCCCTGCAGAGTTGGGACAGGAGAGTCAGGCCTCGTCTTGTCTGAGGAAGGGAACCCCGCTGGCCTCTCGAGTTGCTCAGGGGGTCTCAGGCCCCTCGTCGAGCTGTGTGTGGAACCCGCGGGTCTTTGCGGACGATGCACGGGGGTGGCAGTGCCCCTTCGTGTTGTGCCTTCACCCGCAGGGTTGCCTTCGAAGAGGGGTCCGGGCCTCGGGTCCTTCTCAAGAGCGGACCGGGGAATCGGGGGCGTTCGGCCTGTGGCCCCACCCACGTGGCTCGTCTCGAATTTCCTCGTGAGACCGGCCTCATCCTGAGGTGCGCCGGGAAGGCCGGGAAGCCCTTCCAGACCACGCAGGGGAATCGCCTCTCCTGTCGCGATCAGGAGGGGAGAAGGGGCTCAGAGGAAGCGGTGCCGGGACCCTCGGTGTTCCCCTCGGGGGAACCCGGCGTGTCGGGGGACTTTTGGGGGTCGCAGGAAGGCTGTCAGGGACCGTCTCGCCCTTCAGGGCGGAACAGGGGACTTCCCTTGAGACGCCGTCGCGGGCAAGGGCCTCATCTTGCCAAGCGGTGGGAACCACGTGGTTTTTCTCGAGTTGCGGCGGCATTCTCGAGTTACGACGGGGATCTCAGCCTTCCCCTTGGGTTGGCCCTGGGAAGCCCAATCTTCCCCTCGGGTTGCGAGGGAAAGCTGGGGGTGGCGCTCGAGTCACTGCAGGGCCTAAGAGACCTCACCTAAGCGTGTGTCCGGGACCTAATTTTCCTCTCCAGGGAAGGCAGGGATCTCGGGGTTGCATTCCAGGCTCCCCCGGGGAGTCAGGCCTCGTCTCGAGGGGAAGCCAAGGACTCCGCTCTCCTCTCGAGTCGCGACGCGGGTCTCTTGGAGCCCCCTGAGCGGCCTCAAGGGAGTCCAGCCTCCTCTTCCGTTTGGAGAGAGGACCCGGGATTGCTCTCCAGGCCATGCAGGAAAAGAAGGCCCTCAGCTCGCGAGGACGGGGGCGTCTCAGGGGTTTCCTCGAGCTGCGGCGCCCGTGGGGGTTTTCTCCCGAGGCACGACGAGGATCTCAGGGAGCCTCTCGTGCGGCGCCAGGGAAGTCAGGTCTCCATGCGCGTGGCGAGGGAGAGCGCGTCCTGGCTCTCGAGTCACGGGAGGGGACTAGGGCCTCGAGACGCGTTGAAGAAGGACTCTCGAGGTCTTTGTCGGGGGGGCGGCGGGAAACCCTCGTGTCCCTCGCCTTCTGCCGGGGACCTTAGGGAACTTCCCAGGGTGCCTCTGAGAGGCGAGGGATCCTGTGGAGGTGGCGGGGCCCCTCGGGACTCCGCTGGGTCTGGCGCAACGGAAGAGGGCCTCACCTCGAGGGGAGGCAGGCACCTCAGGCTTCCTCTGCGTTTCGGACTCCGACCGCAGGGTCCCTGCAGAGTTGGGACAGGAGAGTCAGGCCTCGTCTTGTCTGAGGAAGGGAACCCCGCTGGCCTCTCGAGTTGCTCAGGGGGTCTCAGGCCCCTCGTCGAGCTGTGTGTGGAACCCGCGGGTCTTTGCGGACGATGCACGGGGGTGGCAGTGCCCCTTCGTGTTGTGCCTTCACCCGCAGGGTTGCCTTCGAAGAGGGGTCCGGGCCTCGGGTCCTTCTCAAGAGCGGACCGGGGAATCGGGGGCGTTCGGCCTGTGGCCCCACCCACGTGGCTCGTCTCGAATTTCCTCGTGAGACCGGCCTCATCCTGAGGTGCGCCGGGAAGGCCGGGAAGCCCTTCCAGACCACGCAGGGGAATCGCCTCTCCTGTCGCGATCAGGAGGGGAGAAGGGGCTCAGAGGAAGCGGTGCCGGGACCCTCGGTGTTCCCCTCGGGGGAACCCGGCGTGTCGGGGGACTTTTGGGGGTCGCAGGAAGGCTGTCAGGGACCGTCTCGCCCTTCAGGGCGGAACAGGGGACTTCCCTTGAGACGCCGTCGCGGGCAAGGGCCTCATCTTGCCAAGCGGTGGGAACCACGTGGTTTTTCTCGAGTTGCGGCGGCATTCTCGACTTACGACGGGGATCTCAGCCTTCCCCTTGGGTTGGCCCTGGGAAGCCCAATCTTCCCCTCGGGTTGCGAGGGAAAGCTGGGGGTGGCGCTCGAGTCACTGCAGGGCCTAAGAGACCTCACCTAAGCGTGTGTCCGGGACCTAATTTTCCTCTCCAGGGAAGGCAGGGATCTCGGGGTTGCATTCCAGGCTCCCCCGGGGAGTCAGGCCTCGTCTCGAGGGGAAGCCAAGGACTCCGCTCTCCTCTCGAGTCGCGACGCGGGTCTCTTGGAGCCCCCTGAGCGGCCTCAAGGGAGTCCAGCCTCCTCTTCCGTTTGGAGAGAGGACCCGGGATTGCTCTCCAGGCCATGCAGGAAAAGAAGGCCCTCAGCTCGCGAGGACGGGGGCGTCTCAGGGGTTTCCTCGAGCTGCGGCGCCCGTGGGGGTTTTCTGCCGAGGCACGACGAGGATCTCAGGGAGCCTCTCGTGCGGCGCCAGGGAAGTCAGGTCTCCATGCGCGTGGCGAGGGGGAGCGCGTCCTGGCTCTCGAGTCACGGGAGGGGACTAGGGCCTCGAGACGCGTTGAAGAAGGACTCTCGAGGTCTTTGTCGGGGGGCGGCGGGAAACCCTCGTTTCCCTCGCCTTCTGCCGGGGACCTTAGGGAACTTCCCAGGGTGCCTCTGAGAGGCGAGGGATCCTGTGGAGGTGGCGGGGCCCCTCGGGACTCTGCTGGATCTGGCGCAACGGAAGAGGGCCTCACCTCGAGGGGAGGCAGGCACCTCAGGCTTCCTCTGCGTTTTGGACTCCGACCGCAGGGTCCCTGCAGAGTTGGGACAGGAGAGTCAGGCCTCGTCTTGTCTGAGGAAGGGAACCCCGCTGGCCTCTCGAGTTGCTCAGGGGGTCTCAGGCCCCTCGTCGAGCTGTGTGTGGAACCCGCGGGTCTTTGCGGACGATGCACGGGGGTGGCAGTGCCCCTTCGTGTTGTGCCTTCACCCGCAGGGTTGCCTTCGAAGAGGGGTCCGGGCCTCGGGTCCTTCTCAAGAGCGAACCGGGGAATCGGGGGCGTTCGGCCTGTGGCCCCACCCACGTGGCTCGTCTCGAATTTCCTCGTGAGACCGGCCTCATCCTGAGGTGCGCCGGGAAGGCCGGGAAGCCCTTCCAGACCACGCAGGGGAATCGCCTCTCCTGTCGCGATCAGGAGGGGAGAAGGGGCTCAGAGGAAGCGGTGCCGGGACCCTCGGTGTTCCCCTCGGGGGAACCCGGCGTGTCGGGGGACTTTTGGGGGTCGCAGGAAGGCTGTCAGGGACCGTCTCGCCCTTCAGGGCGGAACAGGGGACTTCCCTTGAGACGCCGTCGCGGGCAAGGGCCTCATCTTGCCAAGCGGTGGGAACCACGTGGTTTTTCTCGAGTTGCGGCGGCATTCTCGAGTTACGACGGGGATCTCAGCCTTCCCCTTGGGTTGGCCCTGGGAAGCCCAATCTTCCCCTCGGGTTGCGAGGGAAAGCTGGGGGTGGCGCTCGAGTCACTGCAGGGCCTAAGAGACCTCACCTAAGCGTGTGTCCGGGACCTAATTTTCCTCTCCAGGGAAGGCAGGGATCTCGGGGTTGCATTCCAGGCTCCCCCGGGGAGTCAGGCCTCGTCTCGAGGGGAAGCCAAGGACTCCGCTCTCCTCTCGAGTCGCGACGCGGGTCTCTTGGAGCCCCCTGAGCGGCCTCAAGGGAGTCCAGCCTCCTCTTCCGTTTGGAGAGAGGACCCGGGATTGCTCTCCAGGCCATGCAGGAAAAGAAGGCCCTCAGCTCGCGAGGACGGGGGCGTCTCAGGGGTTTCCTCGAGCTGCGGCGCCCGTGGGGGTTTTCTCCCGAGGCACGACGAGGATCTCAGGGAGCCTCTCGTGCGGCGCCAGGGAAGTCAGGTCTCCATGCGCGTGGCGAGGGGGAGCGCGTCCTGGCTCTCGAGTCATGGGAGGGGACTAGGGCCTCGAGACGCGTTGAAGAAGGACTCTCGAGGTCTTTGTCGGGGGCCGGCGGGAAACCCTCGTGTCCCTCGCCTTCTGCCGGGGACCTTAGGGAACTTCCCAGGGTGCCTCTGAGAGGCGAGGGATCCTGTGGAGGTGGCGGGGCCCCTCGGGACTCCGCTGGGTCTGGCGCAACGGAAGAGGGCCTCACCTCGAGGGGAGGCAGGCACCTCAGGCTTCCTCTGCGTTTCGGACTCCGACCGCAGGGTCCCTGCAGAGTTGGGACAGGAGAGTCAGGCCTCGTCTTGTCTGAGGAAGGGAACCCCGCTGGCCTCTCGAGTTGCTCAGGGGGTCTCAGGCCCCTCGTCGAGCTGTGTGTGGAACCCGCGGGTCTTTGCGGACGATGCACGGGGGTGGCAGTGCCCCTTCGTGTTGTGCCTTCACCCGCAGGGTTGCCTTCGAAGAGGGGTCCGGGCCTCGGGTCCTTCTCAAGAGCGGACCGGGGAATCGGGGGCGTTCGGCCTGTGGCCCCACCCACGTGGCTCGTCTCGAATTTCCTCGTGAGACCGGCCTCATCCTGAGGTGCGCCGGGAAGGCCGGGAAGCCCTTCCAGACCCCGCAGGGGAATCGCCTCTCCTGTCGCGATCAGGAGGGGAGAAGGGGCTCAGAGGAAGCGGTGCCGGGACCCTCGGTGTTCCCCTTGGGGGAACCCGGCGTGTCGGGGGACTTTTGGGGGTCGCAGGAAGGCTGTCAGGGACCGTCTCGCCCTTCAGGGCGGAACAGGGGACTTCCCTTGAGACGCCGTCGCGGGCAAGGGCCTCATCTTGCCAAGCGGTGGGAACCACGTGGTTTTTCTCGAGTTGCGGCGGCATTCTCGAGTTACGACGGGGATCTCAGCCTTCCCCTTGGGTTGGCCCTGGGAAGCCCAATCTTCCCCTCGGGTTGCGAGGGAAAGCTGGGGGTGGCGCTCGAGTCACTGCAGGGCCTAAGAGACCTCACCTAAGCGTGTGTCCGGGACCTAATTTTCCTCTCCAGGGAAGGCAGGGATCTCGGGGTTGCATTCCAGGCTCCCCCGGGGAGTCAGGCCTCGTCTCGAGGGGAAGCCAAGGACTCCGCTCTCCTCTCGAGTCGCGACGCGGGTCTCTTGGAGCCCCCTGAGCGGCCTCAAGGGAGTCCAGCCTCCTCTTCCGTTTGGAGAGAGGACCCGGGATTGCTCTCCAGGCCATGCAGGAAAAGAAGGCCCTCAGCTCGCGAGGACGGGGGCGTCTCAGGGGTTTCCTCGAGCTGCGGCGCCCGTGGGGGTTTTCTCCCGAGGCACGACGAGGATCTCAGGGAGCCTCTCGTGCGGCGCCAGGGAAGTCAGGTCTCCATGCGCGTGGCGAGGGGGAGCGCGTCCTGGCTCTCGAGTCACGGGAGGGGACTAGGGCCTCGAGACGCGTTGAAGAAGGACTCTCGAGGTCTTTGTCGGGGGGCAGCGGGAAACCCTCGTGTCCCTCGCCTTCTGCCGGGGACCTTAGGGAACTTCCCAGGGTGCCTCTGAGAGGCGAGGGATCCTGTGGAGGTGGCGGGGCCCCTCGGGACTCCGCTGGGTCTGGCGCAACGGAAGAGGGCCTCACCTCGAGGGGAGGCAGGCACCTCAGGCTTCCTCTGCGTTTCGGACTCCGACCGCAGGGTCCCTGCAGAGCTGGGACAGGAGAGTCAGGCCTCGTCTTGTCTGAGGAAGGGAACCCCGCTGGCCTCTCGAGTTGCTCAGGGGGTCTCAGGCCCCTCGTCGAGCTGTGTGTGGAACCCGCGGGTCTTTGCGGACGATGCACGGGGGTGGCAGTGCCCCTTCGTGTTGTGCCTTCACCCACAGGGTTGCCTTCGAAGAGGGGTCCGGGCCTCGGGTCCTTCTCAAGAGCGGACCGGGGAATCGGGGGCGTTCGGCCTGTGGCCCCACCCACGTGGCTCGTCTCGAATTTCCTCGTGAGACCGGCCTCATCCTGAGGTGCGCCGGGAAGGCCGGGAACCCCTTCCAGACCACGCAGGGGAATCGCCTCTCCTGTCGCGATCAGGAGGGGAGAAGGGGCTCAGAGGAAGCGGTGCCGGGACCCCCGGTGTTCCCCTCGGGGGAACCCGGCGTGTCGGGGGACTTTTGGGGGTCGCAGGAAGGCTGTCAGGGACCGTCTCGCCCTTCAGGGCGGAACAGGGGACTTCCCTTGAGACGCCGTCGCGGGCAAGGGCCTCATCTTGCCAAGCGGTGGGAACCACGTGGTTTTTCTCGAGTTGCGGCGGCATTCTCGAGTTACGACGGGGATCTCAGCCTTCCCCTTGGGTTGGCCCTGGGAAGCCCAATCTTCCCCTCGGGTTGCGAGGGAAAGCTGGGGGTGGCGCTCGAGTCACTGCAGGGCCTAAGAGACCTCACCTAAGCGTGTGTCCGGGACCTAATTTTCCTCTCCAGGGAAGGCAGGGATCTCGGGGTTGCATTCCAGGCTCTCCCGGGGAGTCAGGCCTCGTCTCGAGGGGAAGCCAAGGACTCCGCTCTCCTCTCGAGTCGCGACGCGGGTCTCTTGGAGCCCCCTGAGCGGCCTCAAGGGAGTCCAGCCTCCTCTTCCGTTTGGAGAGAGGACCCGGGATTGCTCTCCAGGCCATGCAGGAAAAGAAGGCCCTCAGCTCGCGAGGACGGGGGCGTCTCAGGGGTTTCCTCGAGCTGCGGCGCCCGTGGGGGTTTTCTCCCGAGGCACGACGAGGATCTCAGGGAGCCTCTCGTGCGGCGCCAGGGAAGTCAGGTCTCCATGCGCGTGGCGAGGGGGAGCGCGTCCTGGCTCTCGAGTCACGGGAGGGGACTAGGGCCTCGAGACGCGTTGAAGAAGGACTCTCGAGGTCTTTGTCGGGGGGCGGCGGGAAACCCTCGTGTCCCTCGCCTTCTGCCGGGGACCTTAGGGAACTTCCCAGGGTGCCTCTGAGAGGCGAGGGATCCTGTGGAGGTGGCGGGGCCCCTCGGGACTCCGCTGGGTCTGGCGCAACGGAAGAGGGCCTCACCTCGAGGGGAGGCAGGCACCTCAGGCTTCCTCTGCGTTTCGGACTCCGACCGCAGGGTCCCTGCAGAGTTGGGACAGGAGAGTCAGGCCTCGTCTTGTCTGAGGAAGGGAACCCCGCTGGCCTCTCGAGTTGCTCAGGGGGTCTCAGGCCCCTCGTCGAGCTGTGTGTGGAACCCGCGGGTCTTTGCGGACGATGCACGGGGGTGGCAGTGCCCCTTCGTGTTGTGCCTTCACCCACAGGGTTGCCTTCGAAGAGGGGTCCGGGCCTCGGGTCCTTCTCAAGAGCGGACCGGGGAATCGGGGGCGTTCGGCCTGCGGCCCCACCCACGTGGCTCGTCTCGAATTTCCTCGTGAGACCGGCCTCATCCTGAGGTGCGCCGGGAAGGCCGGGAACCCCTTCCAGACCACGCAGGGGAATCGCCTCTCCTGTCGCGATCAGGAGGGGAGAAGGGGCTCAGAGGAAGCGGTGCCGGGACCCCCGGTGTTCCCCTCGGGGGAACCCGGCGTGTCGGGGGACTTTTGGGGGTCGCAGGAAGGCTGTCAGGGACCGTCTCGCCCTTCAGGGCGGAACAGGGGACTTCCCTTGAGACGCCGTCGCGGGCAAGGGCCTCATCTTGCCAAGCGGTGGGAACCACGTGGTTTTTCTCGAGTTGCGGCGGCATTCTCGAGTTACGACGGGGATCTCAGCCTTCCCCTTGGGTTGGCCCTGGGAAGCCCAATCTTCCCCTCGGGTTGCGAGGGAAAGCTGGGGGTGGCGCTCGAGTCACTGCAGGGCCTAAGAGACCTCACCTAAGCGTGTGTCCGGGACCTAATTTTCCTCTCCAGGGAAGGCAGGGATCTCGGGGTTGCATTCCAGGCTCCCCCGGGGAGTCAGGCCTCGTCTCGAGGGGAAGCCAAGGACTCCGCTCTCCTCTCGAGTCGCGACGCGGGTCTCTTGGAGCCCCCTGAGCGGCCTCAAGGGAGTCCAGCCTCCTCTTCCGTTTGGAGAGAGGACCCGGGATTGCTCTCCAGGCCATGCAGGAAAAGAAGGCCCTCAGCTCGCGAGGACGGGGGCGTCTCAGGGGTTTCCTCGAGCTGCGGCGCCCGTGGGGGTTTTCTCCCGAGGCACGACGAGGATCTCAGGGAGCCTCTCGTGCGGCGCCAGGGAAGTCAGGTCTCCATGCGCGTGGCGAGGGGGAGCGCGTCCTGGCTCTCGAGTCACGGGAGGGGACTAGGGCCTCGAGACGCGTTGAAGAAGGACTCTCGAGGTCTTTGTCGGGGGGCGGCGGGAAACCCTCGTGTCCCTCGCCTTCTGCCGGGGACCTTAGGGAACTTGCCAGGGTGCCTCTGAGAGGCGAGGGATCCTGTGGAGGTGGCGGGGCCCCTCGGGACTCCGCTGGGTCTGGCGCAACGGAAGAGGGCCTCACCTCGAGGGGAGGCAGGCACCTCAGGCTTCCTCTGCGTTTCGGACTCCGACCGCAGGGTCCCTGCAGAGTTGGGACAGGAGAGTCAGGCCTCGTCTTGTCTGAGGAAGGGAACCCCGCTGGCCTCTCGAGTTGCTCAGGGGGTCTCAGGCCCCTCGTCGAGCTGTGTGTGGAACCCGCGGGTCTTTGCGGACGATGCACGGGGGTGGCAGTGCCCCTTCGTGTTGTGCCTTCACCCACAGGGTTGCCTTCGAAGAGGGGTCCGGGCCTCGGGTCCTTCTCAAGAGCGGACCGGGGAATCGGGGGCGTTCGGCCTGCGGCCCCACCCACGTGGCTCGTCTCGAATTTCCTCGTGAGACCGGCCTCATCCTGAGGTGCGCCGGGAAGGCCGGGAACCCCTTCCAGACCACGCAGGGGAATCGCCTCTCCTGTCGCGATCAGGAGGGGAGAAGGGGCTCAGAGGAAGCGGTGCCGGGACCCTCGGTGTTCCCCTCGGGGGAACCCGGCGTGTCGGGGGACTTTTGGGGGTCGCAGGAAGGCTGTCAGGGACCGTCTCGCCCTTCAGGGCGGAACAGGGGACTTCCCTTGAGACGCCGTCGCGGGCAAGGGCCTCATCTTGCCAAGCGGTGGGAACCACGTGGTTTTTCTCGAGTTGCGGCGGCATTCTCGAGTTACGACGGGGATCTCAGCCTTCCCCTTGGGTTGGCCCTGGGAAGCCCAATCTTCCCCTCGGGTTGCGAGGGAAAGCTGGGGGTGGCGCTCGAGTCACTGCAGGGCCTAAGAGACCTCACCTAAGCGTGTGTCCGGGACCTAATTTTCCTCTCCAGGGAAGGCAGGGATCTCGGGGTTGCATTCCAGGCTCCCCCGGGGAGTCAGGCCTCGTCTCGAGGGGAAGCCAAGGACTCCGCTCTCCTCTCGAGTCGCGACGCGGGTCTCTTGGAGCCCCCTGAGCGGCCTCAAGGGAGTCCAGCCTCCTCTTCCGTTTGGAGAGAGGACCCGGGATTGCTCTCCAGGCCATGCAGGAAAAGAAGGCCCTCAGCTCGCGAGGACGGGGGCGTCTCAGGGGTTTCCTCGAGCTGCGGCGCCCGTGGGGGTTTTCTCCCGAGGCACGACGAGGATCTCAGGGAGCCTCTCGTGCGGCGCCAGGGGAGTCAGGTCTCCATGCGCGTGGCGAGGGGGAGCGCGTCCTGGCTCTCGAGTCACGGGAGGGGACTAGGGCCTCGAGACGCGTTGAAGAAGGACTCTCGAGGTCTTTGTCGGGGGGCGGCGGGAAACCCTCGTGTCCCTCGCCTTCTGCCGGGGACCTTAGGGAACTTGCCAGGGAGCCTCTGAGAGGCGAGGGATCCTGTGGAGGTGGCGGGGCCCCTCGGGACTCCGCTGGGTCTGGCGCAACGGAAGAGGGCCTCACCTCGAGGGGAGGCAGGCACCTCAGGCTTCCTCTGCGTTTCGGACTCCGACCGCAGGGTCCCTGCAGAGTTGGGACAGGAGAGTCAGGCCTCGTCTTGTCTGAGGAAGGGAACCCCGCTGGCCTCTCGAGTTGCTCAGGGGGTCTCAGGCCCCTCGTCGAGCTGTGTGTGGAACCCGCGGGTCTTTGCGGACGATGCACGGGGGTGGCAGTGCCCCTTCGTGTTGTGCCTTCACCCACAGGGTTGCCTTCGAAGAGGGGTCCGGGCCTCGGGTCCTTCTCAAGAGCGGACCGGGGAATCGGGGGCGTTCGGCCTGTGGCCCCACCCACGTGGCTCGTCTCGAATTTCCTCGTGAGACCGGCCTCATCCTGAGGTGCGCCGGGAAGGCCGGGAACCCCTTCCAGACCACGCAGGGGAATCGCCTCTCCTGTCGCGATCAGGAGGGGAGAAGGGGCTCAGAGGAAGCGGTGCCGGGACCCTCGGTGTTCCCCTCGGGGGAACCCGGCGTGTCGGGGGACTTTTGGGGGTCGCAGGAAGGCTGTCAGGGACCGTCTCGCCCTTCAGGGCGGAACAGGGGACTTCCCTTGAGACGCCGTCGCGGGCAAGGGCCTCATCTTGCCAAGCGGTGGGAACCACGTGGTTTTTCTCGAGTTGCGGCGGCATTCTCGAGTTACGACGGGGATCTCAGCCTTCCCCTTGGGTTGGCCCTGGGAAGCCCAATCTTCCCCTCGGGTTGCGAGGGAAAGCTGGGGGTGGCGCTCGAGTCACTGCAGGGCCTAAGAGACCTCACCTAAGCGTGTGTCCGGGACCTAATTTTCCTCTCCAGGGAAGGCAGGGATCTCGGGGTTGCATTCCAGGCTCCCCCGGGGAGTCAGGCCTCGTCTCGAGGGGAAGCCAAGGACTCCGCTCTCCTCTCGAGTCGCGACGCGGGTCTCTTGGAGCCCCCTGAGCGGCCTCAAGGGAGTCCAGCCTCCTCTTCCGTTTGGAGAGAGGACCCGGGATTGCTCTCCAGGCCATGCAGGAAAAGAAGGCCCTCAGCTCGCGAGGACGGGGGCGTCTCAGGGGTTTCCTCGAGCTGCGGCGCCCGTGGGGGTTTTCTCCCGAGGCACGACGAGGATCTCAGGGAGCCTCTCGTGCGGCGCCAGGGAAGTCAGGTCTCCATGCGCGTGGCGAGGGGGAGCGCGTCCTGGCTCTCGAGTCACGGGAGGGGACTAGGGCCTCGAGACGCGTTGAAGAAGGACTCTCGAGGTCTTTGTCGGGGGGCGGCGGGAAACCCTCGTGTCCCTCGCCTTCTGCCGGGGACCTTAGGGAACTTCCCAGGGTGCCTCTGAGAGGCGAGGGATCCTGTGGAGGTGGCGGGGCCCCTCGGGACTCCGCTGGGTCTGGCGCAACGGAAGAGGGCCTCACCTCGAGGGGAGGCAGGCACCTCAGGCTTCCTCTGCGTTTCGGACTCCGACCGCAGGGTCCCTGCAGAGTTGGGACAGGAGAGTCAGGCCTCGTCTTGTCTGAGGAAGGGAACCCCGCTGGCCTCTCGAGTTGCTCAGGGGGTCTCAGGCCCCTCGTCGAGCTGTGTGTGGAACCCGCGGGTCTTTGCGGACGATGCACGGGGGTGGCAGTGCCCCTTCGTGTTGTGCCTTCACCCACAGGGTTGCCTTCGAAGAGGGGTCCGGGCCTCGGGTCCTTCTCAAGAGCGGACCGGGGAATCGGGGGCGTTCGGCCTGTGGCCCCACCCACGTGGCTCGTCTCGAATTTCCTCGTGAGACCGGCCTCATCCTGAGGTGCGCCGGGAAGGCCGGGAACCCCTTCCAGACCACGCAGGGGAATCGCCTCTCCTGTCGCGATCAGGAGGGGAGAAGGGGCTCAGAGGAAGCGGTGCCGGGACCCTCGGTGTTCCCCTCGGGGGAACCCGGCGTGTCGGGGGACTTTTGGGGGTCGCAGGAAGGCTGTCAGGGACCGTCTCGCCCTTCAGGGCGGAACAGGGGACTTCCCTTGAGACGCCGTCGCGGGCAAGGGCCTCATCTTGCCAAGCGGTGGGAACCACGTGGTTTTTCTCGAGTTGCGGCGGCATTCTCGAGTTACGACGGGGATCTCAGCCTTCCCCTTGGGTTGGCCCTGGGAAGCCCAATCTTCCCCTCGGGTTGCGAGGGAAAGCTGGGGGTGGCGCTCGAGTCACTGCAGGGCCTAAGAGACCTCACCTAAGCGTGTGTCCGGGACCTAATTTTCCTCTCCAGGGAAGGCAGGGATCTCGGGGTTGCATTCCAGGCTCCCCCGGGGAGTCAGGCCTCGTCTCGAGGGCAAGCCAAGGACTCCGCTCTCCTCTCGAGTCGCGACGCGGGTCTCTTGGAGCCCCCTGAGCGGCCTCAAGGGAGTCCAGCCTCCTCTTCCGTTTGGAGAGAGGACCCGGGATTGCTCTCCAGGCCATGCAGGAAAAGAAGGCCCTCAGCTCGCGAGGACGGGGGCGTCTCAGGGGTTTCCTCGAGCTGCGGCGCCCGTGGGGGTTTTCTCCCGAGGCACGACGAGGATCTCAGGGAGCCTCTCGTGCGGCGCCAGGGGAGTCAGGTCTCCATGCGCGTGGCGAGGGGGAGCGCGTCCTGGCTCTCGAGTCACGGGAGGGGACTAGGGCCTCGAGACGCGTTGAAGAAGGACTCTCGAGGTCTTTGTCGGGGGGCATCGGGAAACCCTCGTGTCCCTCGCCTTCTGCCGGGGACCTTAGGGAACTTGCCAGGGAGCCTCTGAGAGGCGAGGGATCCTGTGGAGGTGGCGGGGCCCCTCGGGACTCCGCTGGGTCTGGCGCAACGGAAGAGGGCCTCACCTCGAGGGGAGGCAGGCACCTCAGGCTTCCTCTGCGTTTCGGACTCCGACCGCAGGGTCCCTGCAGAGTTGGGACAGGAGAGTCAGGCCTCGTCTTGTCTGAGGAAGGGAACCCCGCTGGCCTCTCGAGTTGCTCAGGGGGTCTCAGGCCCCTCGTCGAGCTGTGTGTGGAACCCGCGGGTCTTTGCGGACGATGCACGGGGGTGGCAGTGCCCCTTCGTGTTGTGCCTTCACCCACAGGGTTGCCTTCGAAGAGGGGTCCGGGCCTCGGGTCCTTCTCAAGAGCGGACCGGGGAATCGGGGGCGTTCGGCCTGTGGCCCCACCCACGTGGCTCGTCTCGAATTTCCTCGTGAGACCGGCCTCATCCTGAGGTGCGCCGGGAAGGCCGGGAACCCCTTCCAGACCACGCAGGGGAATCGCCTCTCCTGTCGCGATCAGGAGGGGAGAAGGGGCTCAGAGGAAGCGGTGCCGGGACCCTCGGTGTTCCCCTCGGGGGAACCCGGCGTGTCGGGGGACTTTTGGGGGTCGCAGGAAGGCTGTCAGGGACCGTCTCGCCCTTCAGGGCGGAACAGGGGACTTCCCTTGAGACGCCGTCGCGGGCAAGGGCCTCATCTTGCCAAGCGGTGGGAACCACGTGGTTTTTCTCGAGTTGCGGCGGCATTCTCGAGTTACGACGGGGATCTCAGCCTTCCCCTTGGGTTGGCCCTGGGAAGCCCAATCTTCCCCTCGGGTTGCGAGGGAAAGCTGGGGGTGGCGCTCGAGTCACTGCAGGGCCTAAGAGACCTCACCTAAGCGTGTGTCCGGGACCTAATTTTCCTCTCCAGGGAAGGCAGGGATCTCGGGGTTGCATTCCAGGCTCCCCCGGGGAGTCAGGCCTCGTCTCGAGGGCAAGCCAAGGACTCCGCTCTCCTCTCGAGTCGCGACGCGGGTCTCTTGGAGCCCCCTGAGCGGCCTCAAGGGAGTCCAGCCTCCTCTTCCGTTTGGAGAGAGGACCCGGGATTGCTCTCCAGGCCATGCAGGAAAAGAAGGCCCTCAGCTCGCGAGGACGGGGGCGTCTCAGGGGTTTCCTCGAGCTGCGGCGCCCGTGGGGGTTTTCTCCCGAGGCACGACGAGGATCTCAGGGAGCCTCTCGTGCGGCGCCAGGGGAGTCAGGTCTCCATGCGCGTGGCGAGGGGGAGCGCGTCCTGGCTCTCGAGTCACGGGAGGGGACTAGGGCCTCGAGACGCGTTGAAGAAGGACTCTCGAGGTCTTTGTCGGGGGGCGGCGGGAAACCCTCGTGTCCCTCGCCTTCTGCCGGGGACCTTAGGGAACTTGCCAGGGAGCCTCTGAGAGGCGAGGGATCCTGTGGAGGTGGCGGGGCCCCTCGGGACTCCGCTGGGTCTGGCGCAACGGAAGAGGGCCTCACCTCGAGGGGAGGCAGGCACCTCAGGCTTCCTCTGCGTTTCGGACTCCGACCGCAGGGTCCCTGCAGAGTTGGGACAGGAGAGTCAGGCCTCGTCTTGTCTGAGGAAGGGAACCCCGCTGGCCTCTCGAGTTGCTCAGGGGGTCTCAGGCCCCTCGTCGAGCTGTGTGTGGAACCCGCGGGTCTTTGCGGACGATGCACGGGGGTGGCAGTGCCCCTTCGTGTTGTGCCTTCACCCACAGGGTTGCCTTCGAAGAGGGGTCCGGGCCTCGGGTCCTTCTCAAGAGCGGACCGGGGAATCGGGGGCGTTCGGCCTGTGGCCCCACCCACGTGGCTCGTCTCGAATTTCCTCGTGAGACCGGCCTCATCCTGAGGTGCGCCGGGAAGGCCGGGAACCCCTTCCAGACCACGCAGGGGAATCGCCTCTCCTGTCGCGATCAGGAGGGGAGAAGGGGCTCAGAGGAAGCGGTGCCGGGACCCTCGGTGTTCCCCTCGGGGGAACCCGGCGTGTCGGGGGACTTTTGGGGGTCGCAGGAAGGCTGTCAGGGACCGTCTCGCCCTTCAGGGCGGAACAGGGGACTTCCCTTGAGACGCCGTCGCGGGCAAGGGCCTCATCTTGCCAAGCGGTGGGAACCACGTGGTTTTTCTCGAGTTGCGGCGGCATTCTCGAGTTACGACGGGGATCTCAGCCTTCCCCTTGGGTTGGCCCTGGGAAGCCCAATCTTCCCCTCGGGTTGCGAGGGAAAGCTGGGGGTGGCGCTCGAGTCACTGCAGGGCCTAAGAGACCTCACCTAAGCGTGTGTCCGGGACCTAATTTTCCTCTCCAGGGAAGGCAGGGATCTCGGGGTTGCATTCCAGGCTCCCCCGGGGAGTCAGGCCTCGTCTCGAGGGCAAGCCAAGGACTCCGCTCTCCTCTCGAGTCGCGACGCGGGTCTCTTGGAGCCCCCTGAGCGGCCTCAAGGGAGTCCAGCCTCCTCTTCCGTTTGGAGAGAGGACCCGGGATTGCTCTCCAGGCCATGCAGGAAAAGAAGGCCCTCAGCTCGCGAGGACGGGGGCGTCTCAGGGGTTTCCTCGAGCTGCGGCGCCCGTGGGGGTTTTCTCCCGAGGCACGACGAGGATCTCAGGGAGCCTCTCGTGCGGCGCCAGGGGAGTCAGGTCTCCATGCGCGTGGCGAGGGGGAGCGCGTCCTGGCTCTCGAGTCACGGGAGGGGACTAGGGCCTCGAGACGCGTTGAAGAAGGACTCTCGAGGTCTTTGTCGGGGGGCATCGGGAAACCCTCGTGTCCCTCGCCTTCTGCCGGGGACCTTAGGGAACTTGCCAGGGAGCCTCTGAGAGGCGAGGGATCCTGTGGAGGTGGCGGGGCCCCTCGGGACTCCGCTGGGTCTGGCGCAACGGAAGAGGGCCTCACCTCGAGGGGAGGCAGGCACCTCAGGCTTCCTCTGCGTTTCGGACTCCGACCGCAGGGTCCCTGCAGAGTTGGGACAGGAGAGTCAGGCCTCGTCTTGTCTGAGGAAGGGAACCCCGCTGGCCTCTCGAGTTGCTCAGGGGGTCTCAGGCCCCTCGTCGAGCTGTGTGTGGAACCCGCGGGTCTTTGCGGACGATGCACGGGGGTGGCAGTGCCCCTTCGTGTTGTGCCTTCACCCACAGGGTTGCCTTCGAAGAGGGGTCCGGGCCTCGGGTCCTTCTCAAGAGCGGACCGGGGAATCGGGGGCGTTCGGCCTGTGGCCCCACCCACGTGGCTCGTCTCGAATTTCCTCGTGAGACCGGCCTCATCCTGAGGTGCGCCGGGAAGGCCGGGAACCCCTTCCAGACCACGCAGGGGAATCGCCTCTCCTGTCGCGATCAGGAGGGGAGAAGGGGCTCAGAGGAAGCGGTGCCGGGACCCTCGGTGTTCCCCTCGGGGGAACCCGGCGTGTCGGGGGACTTTTGGGGGTCGCAGGAAGGCTGTCAGGGACCGTCTCGCCCTTCAGGGCGGAACAGGGGACTTCCCTTGAGACGCCGTCGCGGGCAAGGGCCTCATCTTGCCAAGCGGTGGGAACCACGTGGTTTTTCTCGAGTTGCGGCGGCATTCTCGAGTTACGACGGGGATCTCAGCCTTCCCCTTGGGTTGGCCCTGGGAAGCCCAATCTTCCCCTCGGGTTGCGAGGGAAAGCTGGGGGTGGCGCTCGAGTCACTGCAGGGCCTAAGAGACCTCACCTAAGCGTGTGTCCGGGACCTAATTTTCCTCTCCAGGGAAGGCAGGGATCTCGGGGTTGCATTCCAGGCTCCCCCGGGGAGTCAGGCCTCGTCTCGAGGGCAAGCCAAGGACTCCGCTCTCCTCTCGAGTCGCGACGCGGGTCTCTTGGAGCCCCCTGAGCGGCCTCAAGGGAGTCCAGCCTCCTCTTCCGTTTGGAGAGAGGACCCGGGATTGCTCTCCAGGCCATGCAGGAAAAGAAGGCCCTCAGCTCGCGAGGACGGGGGCGTCTCAGGGGTTTCCTCGAGCTGCGGCGCCCGTGGGGGTTTTCTCCCGAGGCACGACGAGGATCTCAGGGAGCCTCTCGTGCGGCGCCAGGGGAGTCAGGTCTCCATGCGCGTGGCGAGGGGGAGCGCGTCCTGGCTCTCGAGTCACGGGAGGGGACTAGGGCCTCGAGACGCGTTGAAGAAGGACTCTCGAGGTCTTTGTCGGGGGGCGGCGGGAAACCCTCGTGTCCCTCGCCTTCTGCCGGGGACCTTAGGGAACTTGCCAGGGAGCCTCTGAGAGGCGAGGGATCCTGTGGAGGTGGCGGGGCCCCTCGGGACTCCGCTGGGTCTGGCGCAACGGAAGAGGGCCTCACCTCGAGGGGAGGCAGGCACCTCAGGCTTCCTCTGCGTTTCGGACTCCGACCGCAGGGTCCCTGCAGAGTTGGGACAGGAGAGTCAGGCCTCGTCTTGTCTGAGGAAGGGAACCCCGCTGGCCTCTCGAGTTGCTCAGGGGGTCTCAGGCCCCTCGTCGAGCTGTGTGTGGAACCCGCGGGTCTTTGCGGACGATGCACGGGGGTGGCAGTGCCCCTTCGTGTTGTGCCTTCACCCACAGGGTTGCCTTCGAAGAGGGGTCCGGGCCTCGGGTCCTTCTCAAGAGCGGACCGGGGAATCGGGGGCGTTCGGCCTGTGGCCCCACCCACGTGGCTCGTCTCGAATTTCCTCGTGAGACCGGCCTCATCCTGAGGTGCGCCGGGAAGGCCGGGAACCCCTTCCAGACCACGCAGGGGAATCGCCTCTCCTGTCGCGATCAGGAGGGGAGAAGGGGCTCAGAGGAAGCGGTGCCGGGACCCTCGGTGTTCCCCTCGGGGGAACCCGGCGTGTCGGGGGACTTTTGGGGGTCGCAGGAAGGCTGTCAGGGACCGTCTCGCCCTTCAGGGCGGAACAGGGGACTTCCCTTGAGACGCCGTCGCGGGCAAGGGCCTCATCTTGCCAAGCGGTGGGAACCACGTGGTTTTTCTCGAGTTGCGGCGGCATTCTCGAGTTACGACGGGGATCTCAGCCTTCCCCTTGGGTTGGCCCTGGGAAGCCCAATCTTCCCCTCGGGTTGCGAGGGAAAGCTGGGGGTGGCGCTCGAGTCACTGCAGGGCCTAAGAGACCTCACCTAAGCGTGTGTCCGGGACCTAATTTTCCTCTCCAGGGAAGGCAGGGATCTCGGGGTTGCATTCCAGGCTCCCCCGGGGAGTCAGGCCTCGTCTCGAGGGGAAGCCAAGGACTCCGCTCACCTCTCGAGTCGCGACGCGGGTCTCTTGGAGCCCCCTGAGCGGCCTCAAGGGACTCCAGCCTCCTCTTCCGTTTGGAGAGAGGACCCGGGATTGCTCTCCAGGCCATGCAGGAAAAGAAGGCCCTCAGCTCGCGAGGACGGGGGCGTCTCAGGGGTTTCCTCGAGCTGCGGCGCCCGTGGGGGTTTTCTCCCGAGGCACGACGAGGATCTCAGGGAGCCTCTCGTGCGGCGCCAGGGAAGTCAGGTCTCCATGCGCGTGGCGAGGGGGAGCGCGTCCTGGCTCTCGAGTCACGGGAGGGGACTAGGGCCTCGAGACGCGTTGAAGAAGGACTCTCGAGGTCTTTGTCGGGGGGCGGCGGGAAACCCTCGTTTCCCTCGCCTTCTGCCGGGGACCTTAGGGAACTTGCCAGGGTGCCTCTGAGAGGCGAGGGATCCTGTGGAGGTGGCGGGGCCCCTCGGGACTCCGCTGGGTCTGGCGCAACGGAAGAGGGCCTCACCTCGAGGGGAGGCAGGCACCTCAGGCTTCCTCTGCGTTTCGGACTCCGACCGCAGGGTCCCTGCAGAGCTGGGACAGGAGAGTCAGGCCTCGTCTTGTCTGAGGAAGGGAACCCCGCTGGCCTCTCGAGTTGCTCAGGGGGTCTCAGGCCCCTCGTCGAGCTGTGTGTGGAACCCGCGGGTCTTTGCGGACGATGCACGGGGGTGGCAGTGCCCCTTCGTGTTGTGCCTTCACCCACAGGGTTGCCTTCGAAGAGGGGTCCGGGCCTCGGGTCCTTCTCAAGAGCGGACCGGGGAATCGGGGGCGTTCGGCCTGTGGCCCCACCCACGTGGCTCGTCTCGAATTTCCTCGTGAGACCGGCCTCATCCTGAGGTGCGCCGGGAAGGCCGGGAACCCCTTCCAGACCACGCAGGGGAATCGCCTCTCCTGTCGCGATCAGGAGGGGAGAAGGGGCTCAGAGGAAGCGGTGCCAGGACCCTCGGTGTTCCCCTCGGGGGAAACCGGCGTGTCGGGGGACTTTTGGGGGTCGCAGGAAGGCTGTCAGGGACCGTCTCGCCCTTCAGGGCGGAACAGGGGACTTCCCTTGAGACGCCGTCGCGGGCAAGGCCCTCATCTTGCCAAGCGGTGGGAACCACGTGGTTTTTCTCGAGTTGCGGCGGCATTCTCGAGTTACGACGGGGATCTCAGCCTTCCCCTTGGGTTGGCCCTGGGAAGCCCAATCTTCCCCTCGGGTTGCGAGGGAAAGCTGGGGGTGGCGCTCGAGTCACTGCAGGGCCTAAGAGACCTCACCTAAGCGTGTGTCCGGGACCTAATTTTCCTCTCCAGGGAAGGCAGGGATCTCGGGGTTGCATTCCAGGCTCCCCCGGGGAGTCAGGCCTCGTCTCGAGGGGAAGCCAAGGACTCCGCTCTCCTCTCGAGTCGCGACGCGGGTCTCTTGGAGCCCCCTGAGCGGCCTCAAGGGAGTCCAGCCTCCTCTTCCGTTTGGAGAGAGGACCCGGGATTGCTCTCCAGGCCATGCAGGAAAAGAAGGCCCTCAGCTTGCGAGGACGGGGGCGTCTCAGGGGTTTCCTCGAGCTGCGGCGCCCGTGGGGGTTTTCTCCCGAGGCACGACGAGGATCTCAGGGAGCCTCTCGTGCGGCGCCAGGGAAGTCAGGTCTCCATGCGCGTGGCGAGGGGGAGCGCGTCCTGGCTCTCGAGTCACGGGAGGGGACTAGGGCCTCGAGACGCGTTGAAGAAGGACTCTCGAGGTCTTTGTCGGGGGGCGGCGGGAAACCCTCGTGTCCCTCGCCTTCTGCCGGGGACCTTAGGGAACTTGCCAGGGTGCCTCTGAGAGGCGAGGGATCCTGTGGAGGTGGCGGGGCCCCTCGGGACTCCGCTGGGTCTGGCGCAACGGAAGAGGGCCTCACCTCGAGGGGAGGCAGGCACCTCGGGCTTCCTCTGCGTTTCGGACTCCGACCGCAGGGTCCCTGCAGAGTTGGGACAGGAGAGTCAGGCCTCGTCTTGTCTGAGGAAGGGAACCCCGCTGGCCTCTCGAGTTGCTCAGGGGGTCTCAGGCCCCTCGTCGAGCTGTGTGTGGAACCCGCGGGTCTTTGCGGACGATGCACGGGGGTGGCAGTGCCCCTTCGTGTTGTGCCTTCACCCACAGGGTTGCCTTCGAAGAGGGGTCCGGGCCTCGGGTCCTTCTCAAGAGCGGACCGGGGAATCGGGGGCGTTCGGCCTGTGGCCCCACCCACGTGGCTCGTCTCGAATTTCCTCGTGAGACCGGCCTCATCCTGAGGTGCGCCGGGAAGGCCGGGAACCCCTTCCAGACCACGCAGGGGAATCGCCTCTCCTGTCGCGATCAGGAGGGGAGAAGGGGCTCAGAGGAAGCGGTGCCGGGACCCTCGGTGTTCCCCTCGGGGGAACCCGGCGTGTCGGGGGACTTTTGGGGGTCGCAGGAAGGCTGTCAGGGACCGTCTCGCCCTTCAGGGCGGAACAGGGGACTTCCCTTGAGACGCCGTCGCGGGCAAGGGCCTCATCTTGCCAAGCGGTGGGAACCACGTGGTTTTTCTCGTGTTGCGGCGGCATTCTCGAGTTACGACGGGGATCTCAGCCTTCCCCTTGGGTTGGCCCTGGGAAGCCCAATCTTCCCCTCGGGTTGCGAGGGAAAGCTGGGGGTGGCGCTCGAGTCACTGCAGGGCCTAAGAGACCTCACCTAAGCGTGTGTCCGGGACCTAATTTTCCTCTCCAGGGAAGGCAGGGATCTCGGGGTTGCATTCCAGGCTCCCCCGGGGAGTCAGGCCTCGTCTCGAGGGGAAGCCAAGGACTCCGCTCTCCTCTAGAGTCGCGACGCGGGTCTCTTGGAGCCCCCTGAGCGGCCTCAAGGGACTCCAGCCTCCTCTTCCGTTTGGAGAGAGGACCCGGGATTGCTCTCCAGGCCATGCAGGAAAAGAAGGCCCTCAGCTCGCGAGGACGGGGGCGTCTCAGGGGTTTCCTCGAGCTGCGGCGCCCGTGGGGGTTTTCTCCCGAGGCACGACGAGGATCTCAGGGAGCCTCTCGTGCGGCGCCAGGGAAGTCAGGTCTCCATGCGCGTGGCGAGGGGGAGCGCGTCCTGGCTCTCGAGTCACGGGAGGGGACTAGGGCCTCGAGACGCGTTGAAGAAGGACTCTCGAGGTCTTTGTCGGGGGGCGGCGGGAAACCCTCGTTTCCCTCGCCTTCTGCCGGGGACCTTAGGGAACTTGCCAGGGTGCCTCTGAGAGGCGAGGGATCCTGTGGAGGTGGCGGGGCCCCTCGGGACTCCGCTGGGTCTGGCGCAACGGAAGAGGGCCTCACCTCGAGGGGAGGCAGGCACCTCAGGCTTCCTCTGCGTTTCGGACTCCGACCGCAGGGTCCCTGCAGAGTTGGGACAGGAGAGTCAGGCCTCGTCTTGTCTGAGGAAGGGAACCCCGCTGGCCTCTCGAGTTGCTCAGGGGTTCTCAGGCCCCTCGTCGAGCTGTGTGTGGAACCCGCGGGTCTTTGCGGACGATGCACGGGGGTGGCAGTGCCCCTTCGTGTTGTGCCTTCACCCACAGGGTTGCCTTCGAAGAGGGGTCCGGGCCTCGGGTCCTTCTCAAGAGCGGACCGGGGAATCGGGGGCGTTCGGCCTGTGGCCCCACCCACGTGGCTCGTCTCGAATTTCCTCGTGAGACCGGCCTCATCCTGAGGTGCGCCGGGAAGGCCGGGAACCCCTTCCAGACCACGCAGGGGAATCGCCTCTCCTGTCGCGATCAGGAGGGGAGAAGGGGCTCAGAGGAAGCGGTGCCGGGACCCTCGGTGTTCCCCTCGGGGGAACCCGGCGTGTCGGGGGACTTTTGGGGGTCGCAGGAAGGCTGTCAGGGACCGTCTCGCCCTTCAGGGCGGAACAGGGGACTTCCCTTGAGACGCCGTCGCGGGCAAGGGCCTCATCTTGCCAAGCGGTGGGAACCACGTGGTTTTTCTCGAGTTGCGGCGGCATTCTCGAGTTACGACGGGGATCTCAGCCTTCCCCTTGGGTTGGCCCTGGGAAGCCCAATCTTCCCCTCGGGTTGCGAGGGAAAGCTGGGGGTGGCGCTCGAGTCACTGCAGGGCCTAAGAGACCTCACCTAAGCGTGTGTCCGGGACCTAATTTTCCTCTCCAGGGAAGGCAGGGATCTCGGGGTTGCATTCCAGGCTCCCCCGGGGAGTCAGGCCTCGTCTCGAGGGCAAGCCAAGGACTCCGCTCTCCTCTCGAGTCGCGACGCGCGTCTCTTGGAGCCCCCTGAGCGGCCTCAAGGGAGTCCAGCCTCCTCTTCCGTTTGGAGAGAGGACCCGGGATTGCTCTCCAGGCCATGCAGGAAAAGAAGGCCCTCAGCTCGCGAGGACGGGGGCGTCTCAGGGGTTTCCTCGAGCTGCGGCGCCCGTGGGGGTTTTCTCCCGAGGCACGACGAGGATCTCAGGGAGCCTCTCGTGCGGCGCCAGGGAAGTCAGGTCTCCATGCGCGTGGCGAGGGGGAGCGCGTCCTGGCTCTCGAGTCACGGGAGGGGACTAGGGCCTCGAGACGCGTTGAAGAAGGACTCTCGAGGTCTTTGTCGGGGGGCGGCGGGAAACCCTCGTTTCCCTCGCCTTCTGCCGGGGACCTTAGGGAACTTGCCAGGGTGCCTCTGAGAGGCGAGGGATCCTGTGGAGGTGGCGGGGCCCCTCGGGACTCCGCTGGGTCTGGCGCAACGGAAGAGGGCCTCACCTCGAGGGGAGGCAGGCACCTCAGGCTTCCTCTGCGTTTCGGACTCCGACCGCAGGGTCCCTGCAGAGCTGGGACAGGAGAGTCAGGCCTCGTCTTGTCTGAGGAAGGGAACCCCGCTGGCCTCTCGAGTTGCTCAGGGGGTCTCAGGCCCCTCGTCGAGCTGTGTGTGGAACCCGCGGGTCTTTGCGGACGATGCACGGGGGTGGCAGTGCCCCTTCGTGTTGTGCCTTCACCCACAGGGTTGCCTTCGAAGAGGGGTCCGGGCCTCGGGTCCTTCTCAAGAGCGGACCGGGGAATCGGGGGCGTTCGGCCTGCGGCCCCACCCACGTGGCTCGTCTCGAATTTCCTCGTGAGACCGGCCTCATCCTGAGGTGCGCCGGGAAGGCCGGGAACCCCTTCCAGACCACGCAGGGGAATCGCCTCTCCTGTCGCGATCAGGAGGGGAGAAGGGGCTCAGAGGAAGCGGTGCCGGGACCCTCGGTGTTCCCCTCGGGGGAACCCGGCGTGTCGGGGGACTTTTGGGGGTCGCAGGAAGGCTGTCAGGGACCGTCTCGCCCTTCAGGGCGGAACAGGGGACTTCCCTTGAGACGCCGTCGCGGGCAAGGGCCTCATCTTGCCAAGCGGTGGGAACCACGTGGTTTTTCTCGAGTTGCGGCGGCATTCTCGAGTTACGACGGGGATCTCAGCCTTCCCCTTGGGTTGGCCCTGGGAAGCCCAATCTTCCCCTCGGGTTGCGAGGGAAAGCTGGGGGTGGCGCTCGAGTCACTGCAGGGCCTAAGAGACCTCACCTAAGCGTGTGTCCGGGACCTAATTTTCCTCTCCAGGGAAGGCAGGGATCTCGGGGTTGCATTCCAGGCTCCCCCGGGGAGTCAGGCCTCGTCTCGAGGGCAAGCCAAGGACTCCGCTCTCCTCTCGAGTCGCGACGCGGGTCTCTTGGAGCCCCCTGAGCGGCCTCAAGGGAGTCCAGCCTCCTCTTCCGTTTGGAGAGAGGACCCGGGATTGCTCTCCAGGCCATGCAGGAAAAGAAGGCCCTCAGCTCGCGAGGACGGGGGCGTCTCAGGGGTTTCCTCGAGCTGCGGCGCCCGTGGGGGTTTTCTCCCGAGGCACGACGAGGATCTCAGGGAGCCTCTCGTGCGGTGCCAGGGAAGTCAGGTCTCCATGCGCGTGGCGAGGGGGAGCGCGTCCTGGCTCTCGAGTCACGGGAGGGGACTAGGGCCTCGAGACGCGTTGAAGAAGGACTCTCGAGGTCTTTGTCGGGGGGCGGCGGGAAACCCTCGTGTCCCTCGCCTTCTGCCGGGGACCTTAGGGAACTTGCCAGGGTGCCTCTGAGAGGCGAGGGATCCTGTGGAGGTGGCGGGGCCCCTCGGGACTCCGCTGGGTCTGGCGCAACGGAAGAGGGCCTCACCTCGAGGGGAGGCAGGCACCTCAGGCTTCCTCTGCGTTTCGGACTCCGACCGCAGGGTCCCTGCAGAGTTGGGACAGGAGAGTCAGGCCTCGTCTTGTCTGAGGAAGGGAACCCCGCTGGCCTCTCGAGTTGCTCAGGGGGTCTCAGGCCCCTCGTCGAGCTGTGTGTGGAACCCGCGGGTCTTTGCGGACGATGCACGGGGGTGGCAGTGCCCCTTCGTGTTGTGCCTTCCCCCACAGGGTTGCCTTCGAAGAGGGGTCCGGGCCTCGGGTCCTTCTCAAGAGCGGACCGGGGAATCGGGGGCGTTCGGCCTGTGGCCCCACCCACGTGGCTCGTCTCGAATTTCCTCGTGAGACCGGCCTCATCCTGAGGTGCGCCGGGAAGGCCGGGAACCCCTTCCAGACCACGCAGGGGAATCGCCTCTCCTGTCGCCATCAGGAGGGGAGAAGGGGCTCAGAGGAAGCGGTGCCGGGACCCTCGGTGTTCCCTTCGGGGGAACCCGGCGTGTCGGGGGACTTTTGGGGGTCGCAGGAAGGCTGTCAGGGACCGTCTCGCCCTTCAGGGCGGAACAGGGGACTTCCCTTGAGACGCCGTCGCGGGCAAGGGCCTCATCTTGCCAAGCGGTGGGAACCACGTGGTTTTTCTCGAGTTGCGGCGGCATTCTCGACTTACGACGGGGATCTCAGCCTTCCCCTTGGGTTGGCCCTGGGAAGCCCAATCTTCCCCTCGGGTTGCGAGGGAAAGCTGGGGGTGGCGCTCGAGTCACTGCAGGGCCTAAGAGACCTCACCTAAGCGTGTGTCCGGGACCTAATTTTCCTCTCCAGGGAAGGCAGGGATCTCGGGGTTGCATTCCAGGCTCCCCCGGGGAGTCAGGCCTCGTCTCGAGGGGAAGCCAAGGACTCCGCTCTCCTCTCGAGTCGCGACGCGGGTCTCTTGGAGCCCCCTGAGCAGCCTCAAGGGAGTCCAGCCTCCTCTTCCGTTTGGAGAGAGGACCCGGGATTGCTCTCCAGGCCATGCAGGAAAAGAAGGCCCTCAGCTCGCGAGGACGGGGGCGTCTCAGGGGTTTCCTCGAGCTGCGGCGCCCGTGGGGGTTTTCTCCCGAGGCACGACGAGGATCTCAGGGAGCCTCTCGTGCGGCGCCAGGGAAGTCAGGTCTCCATGCGCGTGGCGAGGGGGAGCGCGTCCTGGCTCTCGAGTCACGGGAGGGGACTAGGGCCTCGAGACGCGTTGAAGAAGGACTCTCGAGGTCTTTGTCGGGGGGCGGCGGGAAACCCTCGTGTCCCTCGCCTTCTGCCGGGGACCTTAGGGAACTTGCCAGGGTGCCTCTGAGAGGCGAGGGATCCTGTGGAGGTGGCGGGGCCCCTCGGGACTCCGCTGGGTCTGGCGCAACGGAAGAGGGCCTCACCTCGAGGGGAGGCAGGCACCTCAGGCTTCCTCTGCGTTTCGGACTCCGACCGCAGGGTCCCTGCAGAGTTGGGACAGGAGAGTCAGGCCTCGTCTTGTCTGAGGAAGGGAACCCCGCTGGCCTCTCGAGTTGCTCAGGGGGTCTCAGGCCCCTCGTCGAGCTGTGTGTGGAACCCGCGGGTCTTTGCGGACGATGCACGGGGGTGGCAGTGCCCCTTCGTGTTGTGCCTTCACCCACAGGGTTGCCTTCGAAGAGGGGTCCGGGCCTCGGGTCCTTCTCAAGAGCGGACCGGGGAATCGGGGGCGTTCGGCCTGTGGCCCCACCCACGTGGCTCGTCTCGAATTTCCTCGTGAGACCGGCCTCATCCTGAGGTGCGCCGGGAAGGCCGGGAACACCTTCCAGACCACGCAGGGGAATAGCCTCTCCTGTCGCGATCAGGAGGGGAGAAGGGGCTCAGAGGAAGCGGTGCCGGGACCCTCGGTGTTCCCCTCGGGGGAACCCGGCGTGTCGGGGGACTTTTGGGGGTCGCAGGAAGGCTGTCAGGGACCGTCTCGCCCTTCAGGGCGGAACAGGGGACTTCCCTTGAGACGCCGTCGCGGGCAAGGGCCTCATCTTGCCAAGCGGTGGGAACCACGTGGTTTTTCTCGAGTTGCGGCGGCATTCTCGAGTTACGACGGGGATCTCAGCCTTCCCCTTGGGTTGGCCCTGGGAAGCCCAATCTTCCCCTCGGGTTGCGAGGGAAAGCTGGGGGTGGCGCTCGAGTCACTGCAGGGCCTAAGAGACCTCACCTAAGCGTGTGTCCGGGACCTAATTTTCCTCTCCAGGGAAGGCAGGGATCTCGGGGTTGCATTCCAGGCTCCCCCGGGGAGTCAGGCCTCGTCTCGAGGGGAAGCCAAGGACTCCGCTCTCCTCTCGAGTCGCGACGCGGGTCTCTTGGAGCCCCCTGAGCGGCCTCAAGGGAGTCCAGCCTCCTCTTCCGTTTGGAGAGAGGACCCGGGATTGCTCTCCAGGCCATGCAGGAAAAGAAGGCTCTCAGCTCGCGAGGACGGGGGCGTCTCAGGGGTTTCCTCGAGCTGCGGCGCCCGTGGGGGTTTTCTCCCGAGGCACGACGAGGATCTCAGGGAGCCTCTCGTGCGGCGCCAGGGAAGTCAGGTCTCCATGCGCGTGGCGAGGGGGAGCGCGTCCTGGCTCTCGAGTCACGGGAGGGGACTAGGGCCTCGAGACGCGTTGAAGAAGGACTCTCGAGGTCTTTGTCGGGGGGCGGCGGGAAACCCTCGTGTCCCTCGCCTTCTGCCGGGGACCTTAGGGAACTTGCCAGGGTGCCTCTGAGAGGCGAGGGATCCTGTGGAGGTGGCGGGGCCCCTCGGGACTCCGCTGGGTCTGGCGCAACGGAAGAGGGCCTCACCTCGAGGGGAGGCAGGCACCTCAGGCTTCCTCTGCGTTTCGGACTCCGACCGCAGGGTCCCTGCAGAGTTGGGACAGGAGAGTCAGGCCTCGTCTTGTCTGAGGAAGGGAACCCCGCTGGCCTCTCGAGTTGCTCAGGGGGTCTCAGGCCCCTCGTCGACCTGTGTGTGGAACCCGCGGGTCTTTGCGGACGATGCACGGGGGTGGCAGTGCCCCTTCGTGTTGTGCCTTCACCCACAGGGTTGCCTTCGAAGAGGGGTCCGGGCCTCGGGTCCTTCTCAAGAGCGGACCGGGGAATCGGGGGCGTTCGGCCTGCGGCCCCACCCACGTGGCTCGTCTCGAATTTCCTCGTGAGACCGGCCTCATCCTGAGGTGCGCCGGGAAGGCCGGGAACCCCTTCCAGACCACGCAGGGGAATCGCCTCTCCTGTCGCGATCAGGAGGGGAGAAGGGGCTCAGAGGAAGCGGTGCCGGGCCCCCGGTGTTCCCCTCGGGGGAACCCGGCGTGTCGGGGGACTTTTGGGGGTCGCAGGAAGGCTGTCAGGGACCGTCTCGCCCTTCAGGGCGGAACAGGGGACTTCCCTTGAGACGCCGTCGCGGGCAAGGGCCTCATCTTGCCAAGCGGTGGGAACCACGTGGTTTTTCTCGAGTTGCGGCGGCATTCTCGAGTTACGACGGGGATCTCAGCCTTCCCCTTGGGTTGGCCCTGGGAAGCCCAATCTTCCCCTCGGGTTGCGAGGGAAAGCTGGGGGTGGCGCTCGAGTCACTGCAGGGCCTAAGAGACCTCACCTAAGCGTGTGTCCGGGACCTAATTTTCCTCTCCAGGGAAGGCAGGGATCTCGGGGTTGCATTCCAGGCTCCCCCGGGGAGTCAGGCCTCGTCTCGAGGGGAAGCCAAGGACTCCGCTCTCCTCTCGAGTCGCGACGCGGGTCTCTTGGAGCCCCCTGAGCGGCCTCAAGGGAGTCCAGCCTCCTCTTCCGTTTGGAGAGAGGACCCGGGATTGCTCTCCAGGCCATGCAGGAAAAGAAGGCCCTCAGCTCGCGAGGACGGGGGCGTCTCAGGGGTTTCCTCGAGCTGCGGCGCCCGTGGGGGTTTTCTCCCGAGGCACGACGAGGATCTCAGGGAGCCTCTCGTGCGGCGCCAGGGAAGTCAGGTCTCCATGCGCGTGGCGAGGGGGAGCGCGTCCTGGCTCTCGAGTCACGGGAGGGGACTAGGGCCTCGAGACGCGTTGAAGAAGGACTCTCGAGGTCTTTGTCGGGGGGCGGCGGGAAACCCTCGTGTCCCTCGCCTTCTGCCGGGGACCTTAGGGAACTTGCCAGGGTGCCTCTGAGAGGCGAGGGATCCTGTGGAGGTGGCGGGGCCCCTCGGGACTCCGCTGGGTCTGGCGCAACGGAAGAGGGCCTCACCTCGAGGGGAGGCAGGCACCTCAGGCTTCCTCTGCGTTTCGGACTCCGACCGCAGGGTCCCTGCAGAGTTGGGACAGGAGAGTCAGGCCTCGTCTTGTCTGAGGAAGGGAACCCCGCTGGCCTCTCGAGTTGCTCAGGGGGTCTCAGGCCCCTCGTCGAGCTGTGTGTGGAACCCGCGGGTCTTTGCGGACGATGCACGGGGGTGGCAGTGCCCCTTCGTGTTGTGCCTTCACCCACAGGGTTGCCTTCGAAGAGGGGTCCGGGCCTCGGGTCCTTCTCAAGAGCGGACCGGGGAATCGGGGGCGTTCGGCCTGCGGCCCCACCCACGTGGCTCGTCTCGAATTTCCTCGTGAGACCGGCCTCATCCTGAGGTGCGCCGGGAAGGCCGGGAACCCCTTCCAGACCACGCAGGGGAATCGCCTCTCCTGTCGCGATCAGGAGGGGAGAAGGGGCTCAGAGGAAGCGGTGCCGGGACCCTCGGTGTTCCCCTCGGGGGAACCCGGCGTGTCGGGGGACTTTTGGGGGTCGCAGGAAGGCTGTCAGGGACCGTCTCGCCCTTCAGGGCGGAACAGGGGACTTCCCTTGAGACGCCGTCGCGGGCAAGGGCCTCATCTTGCCAAGCGGTGGGAACCACGTGGTTTTTCTCGAGTTGCGGCGGCATTCTCGAGTTACGACGGGGATCTCAGCCTTCCCCTTGGGTTGGCCCTGGGAAGCCCAATCTTCCCCTCGGGTTGCGAGGGAAAGCTGGGGGTGGCGCTCGAGTCACTGCAGGGCCTAAGAGACCTCACCTAAGCGTGTGTCCGGGACCTAATTTTCCTCTCCAGGGAAGGCAGGGATCTCGGGGTTGCATTCCAGGCTCCCCCGGGGAGTCAGGCCTCGTCTCGAGGGGAAGCCAAGGACTCCGCTCTCCTCTCGAGTCGCGACGCGGGTCTCTTGGAGCCCCCTGAGCGGCCTCAAGGGAGTCCAGCCTCCTCTTCCGTTTGGAGAGAGGACCCGGGATTGCTCTCCAGGCCATGCAGGAAAAGAAGGCCCTCAGCTCGCGAGGACGGGGGCGTCTCAGGGGTTTCCTCGAGCTGCGGCGCCCGTGGGGGTTTTCTCCCGAGGCACGACGAGGATCTCAGGGAGCCTCTCGTGCGGCGCCAGGGAAGTCAGGTCTCCATGCGCGTGGCGAGGGGGAGCGCGTCCTGGCTCTCGAGTCACGGGAGGGGACTAGGGCCTCGAGACGCGTTGAAGAAGGACTCTCGAGGTCTTTGTCGGGGGGCGGCGGGAAACCCTCGTGTCCCTCGCCTTCTGCCGGGGACCTTAGGGAACTTGCCAGGGTGCCTCTGAGAGGCGAGGGATCCTGTGGAGGTGGCGGGGCCCCTCGGGACTCCGCTGGGTCTGGCGCAACGGAAGAGGGCCTCACCTCGAGGGGAGGCAGGCACCTCAGGCTTCCTCTGCGTTTCGGACTCCGACCGCAGGGTCCCTGCAGAGTTGGGACAGGAGAGTCAGGCCTCGTCTTGTCTGAGGAAGGGAACCCCGCTGGCCTCTCGAGTTGCTCAGGGGGTCTCAGGCCCCTCGTCGAGCTGTGTGTGGAACCCGCGGGTCTTTGCGGACGATGCACGGGGGTGGCAGTGCCCCTTCGTGTTGTGCCTTCACCCACAGGGTTGCCTTCGAAGAGGGGTCCGGGCCTCGGGTCCTTCTCAAGAGCGGACCGGGGAATCGGGGGCGTTCGGCCTGCGGCCCCACCCACGTGGCTCGTCTCGAATTTCCTCGTGAGACCGGCCTCATCCTGAGGTGCGCCGGGAAGGCCGGGAACCCCTTCCAGACCACGCAGGGGAATCGCCTCTCCTGTCGCGATCAGGAGGGGAGAAGGGGCTCAGAGGAAGCGGTGCCGGGACCCTCGGTGTTCCCCTCGGGGGAACCCGGCGTGTCGGGGGACTTTTGGGGGTCGCAGGAAGGCTGTCAGGGACCGTCTCGCCCTTCAGGGCGGAACAGGGGACTTCCCTTGAGACGCCGTCGCGGGCAAGGGCCTCATCTTGCCAAGCGGTGGGAACCACGTGGTTTTTCTCGAGTTGCGGCGGCATTCTCGAGTTACGACGGGGATCTCAGCCTTCCCCTTGGGTTGGCCCTGGGAAGCCCAATCTTCCCCTCGGGTTGCGAGGGAAAGCTGGGGGTGGCGCTCGAGTCACTGCAGGGCCTAAGAGACCTCACCTAAGCGTGTGTCCGGGACCTAATTTTCCTCTCCAGGGAAGGCAGGGATCTCGGGGTTGCATTCCAGGCTCCCCCGGGGAGTCAGGCCTCGTCTCGAGGGGAAGCCAAGGACTCCGCTCTCCTCTCGAGTCGCGACGCGGGTCTCTTGGAGCCCCCTGAGCGGCCTCAAGGGAGTCCAGCCTCCTCTTCCGTTTGGAGAGAGGACCCGGGATTGCTCTCCAGGCCATGCAGGAAAAGAAGGCCCTCAGCTCGCGAGGACGGGGGCGTCTCAGGGGTTTCCTCGAGCTGCGGCGCCCGTGGGGGTTTTCTCCCGAGGCACGACGAGGATCTCAGGGAGCCTCTCGTGCGGCGCCAGGGAAGTCAGGTCTCCATGCGCGTGGCGAGGGGGAGCGCGTCCTGGCTCTCGAGTCACGGGAGGGGACTAGGGCCTCGAGACGCGTTGAAGAAGGACTCTCGAGGTCTTTGTCGGGGGGCGGCGGGAAACCCTCGTGTCCCTCGCCTTCTGCCGGGGACCTTAGGGAACTTGCCAGGGTGCCTCTGAGAGGCGAGGGATCCTGTGGAGGTGGCGGGGCCCCTCGGGACTCCGCTGGGTCTGGCGCAACGGAAGAGGGCCTCACCTCGAGGGGAGGCAGGCACCTCAGGCTTCCTCTGCGTTTCGGACTCCGACCGCAGGGTCCCTGCAGAGTTGGGACAGGAGAGTCAGGCCTCGTCTTGTCTGAGGAAGGGAACCCCGCTGGCCTCTCGAGTTGCTCAGGGGGTCTCAGGCCCCTCGTCGAGCTGTGTGTGGAACCCGCGGGTCTTTGCGGACGATGCACGGGGGTGGCAGTGCCCCTTCGTGTTGTGCCTTCACCCACAGGGTTGCCTTCGAAGAGGGGTCCGGGCCTCGGGTCCTTCTCAAGAGCGGACCGGGGAATCGGGGGCGTTCGGCCTGCGGCCCCACCCACGTGGCTCGTCTCGAATTTCCTCGTGAGACCGGCCTCATCCTGAGGTGCGCCGGGAAGGCCGGGAACCCCTTCCAGACCACGCAGGGGAATCGCCTCTCCTGTCGCGATCAGGAGGGGAGAAGGGGCTCAGAGGAAGCGGTGCCGGGACCCTCGGTGTTCCCCTCGGGGGAACCCGGCGTGTCGGGGGACTTTTGGGGGTCGCAGGAAGGCTGTCAGGGACCGTCTCGCCCTTCAGGGCGGAACAGGGGACTTCCCTTGAGACGCCGTCGCGGGCAAGGGCCTCATCTTGCCAAGCGGTGGGAACCACGTGGTTTTTCTCGAGTTGCGGCGGCATTCTCGAGTTACGACGGGGATCTCAGCCTTCCCCTTGGGTTGGCCCTGGGAAGCCCAATCTTCCCCTCGGGTTGCGAGGGAAAGCTGGGGGTGGCGCTCGAGTCACTGCAGGGCCTAAGAGACCTCACCTAAGCGTGTGTCCGGGACCTAATTTTCCTCTCCAGGGAAGGCAGGGATCTCGGGGTTGCATTCCAGGCTCCCCCGGGGAGTCAGGCCTCGTCTCGAGGGGAAGCCAAGGACTCCGCTCTCCTCTCGAGTCGCGACGCGGGTCTCTTGGAGCCCCCTGAGCGGCCTCAAGGGAGTCCAGCCTCCTCTTCCGTTTGGAGAGAGGACCCGGGATTGCTCTCCAGGCCATGCAGGAAAAGAAGGCCCTCAGCTCGCGAGGACGGGGGCGTCTCAGGGGTTTCCTCGAGCTGCGGCGCCCGTGGGGGTTTTCTCCCGAGGCACGACGAGGATCTCAGGGAGCCTCTCGTGCGGCGCCAGGGAAGTCAGGTCTCCATGCGCGTGGCGAGGGGGAGCGCGTCCTGGCTCTCGAGTCACGGGAGGGGACTAGGGCCTCGAGACGCGTTGAAGAAGGACTCTCGAGGTCTTTGTCGGGGGGCGGCGGGAAACCCTCGTGTCCCTCGCCTTCTGCCGGGGACCTTAGGGAACTTGCCAGGGTGCCTCTGAGAGGCGAGGGATCCTGTGGAGGTGGCGGGGCCCCTCGGGACTCCGCTGGGTCTGGCGCAACGGAAGAGGGCCTCACCTCGAGGGGAGGCAGGCACCTCAGGCTTCCTCTGCGTTTCGGACTCCGACCGCAGGGTCCCTGCAGAGTTGGGACAGGAGAGTCAGGCCTCGTCTTGTCTGAGGAAGGGAACCCCGCTGGCCTCTCGAGTTGCTCAGGGGGTCTCAGGCCCCTCGTCGAGCTGTGTGTGGAACCCGCGGGTCTTTGCGGACGATGCACGGGGGTGGCAGTGCCCCTTCGTGTTGTGCCTTCACCCACAGGGTTGCCTTCGAAGAGGGGTCCGGGCCTCGGGTCCTTCTCAAGAGCGGACCGGGGAATCGGGGGCGTTCGGCCTGCGGCCCCACCCACGTGGCTCGTCTCGAATTTCCTCGTGAGACCGGCCTCATCCTGAGGTGCGCCGGGAAGGCCGGGAACCCCTTCCAGACCACGCAGGGGAATCGCCTCTCCTGTCGCGATCAGGAGGGGAGAAGGGGCTCAGAGGAAGCGGTGCCGGGACCCTCGGTGTTCCCCTCGGGGGAACCCGGCGTGTCGGGGGACTTTTGGGGGTCGCAGGAAGGCTGTCAGGGACCGTCTCGCCCTTCAGGGCGGAACAGGGGACTTCCCTTGAGACGCCGTCGCGGGCAAGGGCCTCATCTTGCCAAGCGGTGGGAACCACGTGGTTTTTCTCGAGTTGCGGCGGCATTCTCGAGTTACGACGGGGATCTCAGCCTTCCCCTTGGGTTGGCCCTGGGAAGCCCAATCTTCCCCTCGGGTTGCGAGGGAAAGCTGGGGGTGGCGCTCGAGTCACTGCAGGGCCTAAGAGACCTCACCTAAGCGTGTGTCCGGGACCTAATTTTCCTCTCCAGGGAAGGCAGGGATCTCGGGGTTGCATTCCAGGCTCCCCCGGGGAGTCAGGCCTCGTCTCGAGGGGAAGCCAAGGACTCCGCTCTCCTCTCGAGTCGCGACGCGGGTCTCTTGGAGCCCCCTGAGCGGCCTCAAGGGAGTCCAGCCTCCTCTTCCGTTTGGAGAGAGGACCCGGGATTGCTCTCCAGGCCATGCAGGAAAAGAAGGCCCTCAGCTCGCGAGGACGGGGGCGTCTCAGGGGTTTCCTCGAGCTGCGGCGCCCGTGGGGGTTTTCTCCCGAGGCACGACGAGGATCTCAGGGAGCCTCTCGTGCGGCGCCAGGGAAGTCAGGTCTCCATGCGCGTGGCGAGGGGGAGCGCGTCCTGGCTCTCGAGTCACGGGAGGGGACTAGGGCCTCGAGACGCGTTGAAGAAGGACTCTCGAGGTCTTTGTCGGGGGGCGGCGGGAAACCCTCGTGTCCCTCGCCTTCTGCCGGGGACCTTAGGGAACTTGCCAGGGTGCCTCTGAGAGGCGAGGGATCCTGTGGAGGTGGCGGGGCCCCTCGGGACTCCGCTGGGTCTGGCGCAACGGAAGAGGGCCTCACCTCGAGGGGAGGCAGGCACCTCAGGCTTCCTCTGCGTTTCGGACTCCGACCGCAGGGTCCCTGCAGAGTTGGGACAGGAGAGTCAGGCCTCGTCTTGTCCGAGGAAGGGAACCCCGCTGGCCTCTCGAGTTGCTCAGGGGGTCTCAGGCCCCTCGTCGAGCTGTGTGTGGAACCCGCGGGTCTTTGCGGACGATGCACGGGGGTGGCAGTGCCCCTTCGTGTTGTGCCTTCACCCACAGGGTTGCCTTCGAAGAGGGGTCCGGGCCTCGGGTCCTTCTCAAGAGCGGACCGGGGAATCGGGGGCGTTCGGCCTGCGGCCCCACCCACGTGGCTCGTCTCGAATTTCCTCGTGAGACCGGCCTCATCCTGAGGTGCGCCGGGAAGGCCGGGAACCCCTTCCAGACCACGCAGGGGAATCGCCTCTCCTGTCGCGATCAGGAGGGGAGAAGGGGCTCAGAGGAAGCGGTGCCGGGACCCTCGGTGTTCCCCTCGGGGGAACCCGGCGTGTCGGGGGACTTTTGGGGGTCGCAGGAAGGCTGTCAGGGACCGTCTCGCCCTTCAGGGCGGAACAGGGGACTTCCCTTGAGACGCCGTCGCGGGCAAGGGCCTCATCTTGCCAAGCGGTGGGAACCACGTGGTTTTTCTCGAGTTGCGGCGGCATTCTCGAGTTACGACGGGGATCTCAGCCTTCCCCTTGGGTTGGCCCTGGGAAGCCCAATCTTCCCCTCGGGTTGCGAGGGAAAGCTGGGGGTGGCGCTCGAGTCACTGCAGGGCCTAAGAGACCTCACCTAAGCGTGTGTCCGGGACCTAATTTTCCTCTCCAGGGAAGGCAGGGATCTCGGGGTTGCATTCCAGGCTCCCCCGGGGAGTCAGGCCTCGTCTCGAGGGGAAGCCAAGGACTCCGCTCTCCTCTCGAGTCGCGACGCGGGTCTCTTGGAGCCCCCTGAGCGGCCTCAAGGGAGTCCAGCCTCCTCTTCCGTTTGGAGAGAGGACCCGGGATTGCTCTCCAGGCCATGCAGGAAAAGAAGGCCCTCAGCTCGCGAGGACGGGGGCGTCTCAGGGGTTTCCTCGAGCTGCGGCGCCCGTGGGGGTTTTCTCCCGAGGCACGACGAGGATCTCAGGGAGCCTCTCGTGCGGCGCCAGGGAAGTCAGGTCTCCATGCGCGTGGCGAGGGGGAGCGCGTCCTGGCTCTCGAGTCACGGGAGGGGACTAGGGCCTCGAGACGCGTTGAAGAAGGACTCTCGAGGTCTTTGTCGGGGGGCGGCGGGAAACCCTCGTGTCCCTCGCCTTCTGCCGGGGACCTTAGGGAACTTCCCAGGGTGCCTCTGAGAGGCGAGGGATCCTGTGGAGGTGGCGGGGCCCCTCGGGACTCCGCTGGGTCTGGCGCAACGGAAGAGGGCCTCACCTCGAGGGGAGGCAGGCACCTCAGGCTTCCTCTGCGTTTCGGACTCCGACCGCAGGGTCCCTGCAGAGTTGGGACAGGAGAGTCAGGCCTCGTCTTGTCTGAGGAAGGGAACCCCGCTGGCCTCTCGAGTTGCTCAGGGGGTCTCAGGCCCCTCGTCGAGCTGTGTGTGGAACCCGCGGGTCTTTGCGGACGATGCACGGGGGTGGCAGTGCCCCTTCGTGTTGTGCCTTCACCCACAGGGTTGCCTTCGAAGAGGGGTCCGGGCCTCGGGTCCTTCTCAAGAGCGGACCGGGGAATCGGGGGCGTTCGGCCTGTGGCCCCACCCACGTGGCTCGTCTCGAATTTCCTCGTGAGACCGGCCTCATCCTGAGGTGCGCCGGGAAGGCCGGGAACCCCTTCCAGACCACGCAGGGGAATCGCCTCTCCTGTCGCGATCAGGAGGGGAGAAGGGGCTCAGAGGAAGCGGTGCCGGGACCCTCGGTGTTCCCCTCGGGGGAACCCGGCGTGTCGGGGGACTTTTGGGGGTCGCAGGAAGGCTGTCAGGGACCGTCTCGCCCTTCAGGGCGGAACAGGGGACTTCCCTTGAGACGCCGTCGCGGGCAAGGGCCTCATCTTGCCAAGCGGTGGGAACCACGTGGTTTTTCTCGAGTTGCGGCGGCATTCTCGAGTTACGACGGGGATCTCAGCCTTCCCCTTGGGTTGGCCCTGGGAAGCCCAATCTTCCCCTCGGGTTGCGAGGGAAAGCTGGGGGTGGCGCTCGAGTCACTGCAGGGCCTAAGAGACCTCACCTAGGCGTGTGTCCGGGACCTAATTTTCCTCTCCAGGGAAGGCAGGGATCTCGGGGTTGCATTCCAGGCTCCCCCGGGGAGTCAGGCCTCGTCTCGAGGGGAAGCCAAGGACTCCGCTCTCCTCTCGAGTCGCGACGCGGGTCTCTTGGAGCCCCCTGAGCGGCCTCAAGGGAGTCCAGCCTCCTCTTCCGTTTGGAGAGAGGACCCGGGATTGCTCTCCAGGCCATGCAGGAAAAGAAGGCCCTCAGCTCGCGAGGACGGGGGCGTCTCAGGGGTTTCCTCGAGCTGCGGCGCCCGTGGGGGTTTTCTCCCGAGGCACGACGAGGATCTCAGGGAGCCTCTCGTGCGGCGCCAGGGAAGTCAGGTCTCCATGTGCGTGGCGAGGGGGAGCGCGTCCTGGCTCTCGAGTCACGGGAGGGGACTAGGGCCTCGAGACGCGTTGAAGAAGGACTCTCGAGGTCTTTGTCGGGGGGCGGCGGGAAACCCTCGTGTCCCTCGCCTTCTGCCGGGGACCTTAGGGAACTTCCCAGGGTGCCTCTGAGAGGCGAGGGATCCTGTGGAGGTGGCGGGGCCACTCGGGACTCCGCTGGGTCTGGCGCAACGGAAGAGGGCCTCACCTCGAGGGGAGGCAGGCACCTCAGGCTTCCTCTTCGTTTCGGACTCTGACCGCAGGGTCCCTGCAGAGTTGGGACAGGAGAGTCAGGCCTCGTCTTGTCCGAGGAAGGGAACCCCGCTGGCCTCTCGAGTTGCTCAGGGGGTCTCAGGCCCCTCGTCGAGCTGTGTGTGGAACCCGCGGGTCTTTGCGGACGATGCACGGGGGTGGCAGTGCCCCTTCGTGTTGTGCCTTCACCCACAGGGTTGCCTTCGAAGAGGGGTCCGGGCCTCGGGTCCTTCTCAAGAGCGGACCGGGGAATCGGGGGCGTTCGGCCTGTGGCCCCACCCACGTGGCTCGTCTCGAATTTCCTCGTGAGACCGGCCTCATCCTGAGGTGCGCCGGGAAGGCCGGGAACCCCTTCCAGACCACGCAGGGGAATCGCCTCTCCTGTCGCGATCAGGAGGGGAGAAGGGGCTCAGAGGAAGCGGTGCCGGGACCCTCGGTGTTCCCCTCGGGGGAACCCGGCGTGTCGGGGGACTTTTGGGGGTCGCAGGAAGGCTGTCAGGGACCGTCTCGCCCTTCAGGGCGGAACAGGGGACTTCCCTTGAGACGCCGTCGCGGGCAAGGGCCTCATCTTGCCAAGCGGTGGGAACCACGTGGTTTTTCTCGAGTTGCGGCGGCATTCTCGAGTTACGACGGGGATCTCAGCCTTCCCCTTGGGTTGGCCCTGGGAAGCCCAATCTTCCCCTCGGGTTGCGAGGGAAAGCTGGGGGTGGCGCTCGAGTCACTGCAGGGCCTAAGAGACCTCACCTAAGCGTGTGTCCGGGACCTAATTTTCCTCTCCAGGGAAGGCAGGGATCTCGGGGTTGCATTCCAGGCTCCCCCGGGGAGTCAGGCCTCGTCTCGAGGGGAAGCCAAGGACTCCGCTCTCCTCTCGAGTCGCGACGCGGGTCTCTTGGAGCCCCCTGAGCGGCCTCAAGGGAGTCCAGCCTCCTCTTCCGTTTGGAGAGAGGACCCGGGATTGCTCTCCAGGCCATGCAGGAAAAGAAGGCCCTCAGCTCGCGAGGACGGGGGCGTCTCAGGGGTTTCCTCGAGCTGCGGCGCCCGTGGGGGTTTTCTCCCGAGGCACGACGAGGATCTCAGGGAGCCTCTCGTGCGGCGCCAGGGAAGTCAGGTCTCCATGCGCGTGGCGAGGGGGAGCGCGTCCTGGCTCTCGAGTCACGGGAGGGGACTAGGGCCTCGAGACGCGTTGAAGAAGGACTCTCGAGGTCTTTGTCGGGGGGCGGCGGGAAACCCTCGTGTCCCTCGCCTTCTGCCGGGGACCTTAGGGAACTTGCCAGGGTGCCTCTGAGAGGCGAGGGATCCTGTGGAGGTGGCGGGGCCCCTCGGGACTCCGCTGGGTCTGGCGCAACGGAAGAGGGCCTCACCTCGAGGGGAGGCAGGCACCTCAGGCTTCCTCTGCGTTTCGGACTCCGACCGCAGGGTCCCTGCAGAGTTGGGACAGGAGAGTCAGGCCTCGTCTTGCCTGAGGAAGGGAACCCCGCTGGCCTCTCGAGTTGCTCAGGGGGTCTCAGGCCCCTCGTCGAGCTGTGTGTGGAACCCGCGGGTCTTTGCGGACGATGCACGGGGGTGGCAGTGCCCCTTCTTGTTGTGCCTTCACCCACAGGGTTGCCTTCGAAGAGGGGTCCGGGCCTCGGGTCCTTCTCAAGAGCGGACCGGGGAATCGGGGGCGTTCGACCTGTGGCCCCACCCACGTGGCTCGTCTCGAATTTCCTCGTGAGACCGGCCTCATCCTGAGGTGCGCCGGGAAGGCCGGGAACCCCTTCCAGACCACGCAGGGGAATCGCCTCTCCTGTCGCGATCAGGAGGGGAGAAGGGGCTCAGAGGAAGCGGTGCCGGGACCCTCGGTGTTCCCCTCGGGGGAACCCGGCGTGTCGGGGGACTTTTGGGGGTCGCAGGAAGGCTGTCAGGGACCGCTTCGCCCTTCAGGGCGGAACAGGGGACTTCCCTTGAGACGCCGTCGCGGGCAAGGGCCTCATCTTGCCAAGCGGTGGGAACCACGTGGTTTTTCTCGAGTTGCGGCGGCATTCTCGAGTTACGACGGGGATCTCAGCCTTCCCCTTGGGTTGGCCCTGGGAAGCCCAATCTTCCCCTCGGGTTGCGAGGGAAAGCTGGGGGTGGCGCTCGAGTCACTGCAGGGCCTAAGAGACCTCACCTAGGCGTGTGTCCGGGACCTAATTTTCCTCTCCAGGGAAGGCAGGGATCTCGGGGTTGCATTCCAGGCTCCCCCGGGGAGTCAGGCCTCGTCTCGAGGGGAAGCCAAGGACTCCGCTCTCCTCTCGTGTCGCGACGCGGGTCTCTTGGAGCCCCCTGAGCGGCCTCAAGGGAGTCCAGCCTCCTCTTCCGTTTGGAGAGAGGACCCGGGATTGCTCTCCAGGCCATGCAGGAAAAGAAGGCCCTCAGCTCGCGAGGACGGGGGCGTCTCAGGGGTTTCCTCGAGCTGCGGCGCCCGTGGGGGTTTTCTCCCGAGGCACGACGAGGATCTCAGGGAGCCTCTCGTGCGGCGCCAGGGAAGTCAGGTCTCCATGTGCGTGGCGAGGGGGAGCGCGTCCTGGCTCTCGAGTCACGGGAGGGGACTAGGGCCTCGAGACGCGTTGAAGAAGGACTCTCGAGGTCTTTGTCGGGGGGCGGCGGGAAACCCTCGTGTCCCTCGCCTTCTGCCGGGGACCTTAGGGAACTTCCCAGGGTGCCTCTGAGAGGCGAGGGATCCTGTGGAGGTGGCGGGGCCACTCGGGACTCCGCTGGGTCTGGCGCAACGGAAGAGGGCCTCACCTCGAGGGGAGGCAGGCACTTCAGGCTTCCTCTTCGTTTCGGACTCTGACCGCAGGGTCCCTGCAGAGTTGGGACAGGAGAGTCAGGCCTCGTCTTGTCCGAGGAAGGGAACCCCGCTGGCCTCTCGAGTTGCTCAGGGGGTCTCAGGCCCCTCGTCGAGCTGTGTGTGGAACCCGCGGGTCTTTGCGGACGATGCACGGGGGTGGCAGTGCCCCTTCGTGTTGTGCCTTCACCCACAGGGTTGCCTTCGAAGAGGGGTCCGGGCCTCGGGTCCTTCTCAAGAGCGGACCGGGGAATCGGGGGCGTTCGGCCTGCGGCCCCACCCACGTGGCTCGTCTCGAATTTCCTCGTGAGACCGGCCTCATCCTGAGGTGCGCCGGGAAGGCCGGGAACCCCTTCCAGACCACGCAGGGGAATCGCCTCTCCTGTCGCGATCAGGAGGGGAGAAGGGGCTCAGAGGAAGCGGTGCCGGGACCCTCGGTGTTCCCCTCGGGGGAACCCGGCGTGTCGGGGGACTTTTGGGGGTCGCAGGAAGGCTGTCAGGGACCGTCTCGCCCTTCAGGGCGGAACAGGGGACTTCCCTTGAGACGCCGTCGCGGGCAAGGGCCTCATCTTGCCAAGCGGTGGGAACCACGTGGTTTTTCTCGAGTTGCGGCGGCATTCTCGAGTTACGACGGGGATCTCAGCCTTCCCCTTGGGTTGGCCCTGGGAAGCCCAATCTTCCCCTCGGGTTGCGAGGGAAAGCTGGGGGTGGCGCTCGAGTCACTGCAGGGCCTAAGAGACCTCACCTAAGCGTGTGTCCGGGACCTAATTTTCCTCTCCAGGGAAGGCAGGGATCTCGGGGTTGCATTCCAGGCTCCCCCGGGGAGTCAGGCCTCGTCTCGAGGGGAAGCCAAGGACTCCGCTCTCCTCTCGAGTCGCGACGCGGGTCTCTTGGAGCCCCCTGAGCGGCCTCAAGGGAGTCCAGCCTCCTCTTCCGTTTGGAGAGAGGACCCGGGATTGCTCTCCAGGCCATGCAGGAAAAGAAGGCCCTCAGCTCGCGAGGACGGGGGCGTCTCAGGGGTTTCCTCGAGCTGCGGCGCCCGTGGGGGTTTTCTCCCGAGGCACGACGAGGATCTCAGGGAGCCTCTCGTGCGGCGCCAGGGAAGTCAGGTCTCCATGCGCGTGGCGAGGGGGAGCGCGTCCTGGCTCTCGAGTCACGGGAGGGGACTAGGGCCTCGAGACGCGTTGAAGAAGGACTCTCGAGGTCTTTGTCGGGGGGCGGCGGGAAACCCTCGTGTCCCTCGCCTTCTGCCGGGGACCTTAGGGAACTTCCCAGGGTGCCTCTGAGAGGCGAGGGATCCTGTGGAGGTGGCGGGGCCCCTCGGGACTCCGCTGGGTCTGGCGCAACGGAAGAGGGCCTCACCTCGAGGGGAGGCAGGCACCTCAGGCTTCCTCTGCGTTTCGGACTCCGACCGCAGGGTCCCTGCAGAGTTGGGACAGGAGAGTCAGGCCTCGTCTTGTCTGAGGAAGGGAACCCCGCTGGCCTCTCGAGTTGCTCAGGGGGTCTCAGGCCCCTCGTCGAGCTGTGTGTGGAACCCGCGGGTCTTTGCGGACGATGCACGGGGGTGGCAGTGCCCCTTCGTGTTGTGCCTTCACCCACAGGGTTGCCTTCGAAGAGGGGTCCGGGCCTCGGGTCCTTCTCAAGAGCGGACCGGGGAATCGGGGGCGTTCGGCCTGTGGCCCCACCCACGTGGCTCGTCTCGAATTTCCTCGTGAGACCGGCCTCATCCTGAGGTGCGCCGGGAAGGCCGGGAACCCCTTCCAGACCACGCAGGGGAATCGCCTCTCCTGTCGCGATCAGGAGGGGAGAAGGGGCTCAGAGGAAGCGGTGCCGGGACCCTCGGTGTTCCCCTCGGGGGAACCCGGCGTGTCGGGGGACTTTTGGGGGTCGCAGGAAGGCTGTCAGGGACCGTCTCGCCCTTCAGGGCGGAACAGGGGACTTCCCTTGAGACGCCGTCGCGGGCAAGGGCCTCATCTTGCCAAGCGGTGGGAACCACGTGGTTTTTCTCGAGTTGCGGCGGCATTCTCGAGTTACGACGGGGATCTCAGCCTTCCCCTTGGGTTGGCCCTGGGAAGCCCAATCTTCCCCTCGGGTTGCGAGGGAAAGCTGGGGGTGGCGCTCGAGTCACTGCAGGGCCTAAGAGACCTCACCTAGGCGTGTGTCCGGGACCTAATTTTCCTCTCCAGGGAAGGCAGGGATCTCGGGGTTGCATTCCAGGCTCCCCCGGGGAGTCAGGCCTCGTCTCGAGGGGAAGCCAAGGACTCCGCTCTCCTCTCGAGTCGCGACGCGGGTCTCTTGGAGCCCCCTGAGCGGCCTCAAGGGAGTCCAGCCTCCTCTTCCGTTTGGAGAGAGGACCCGGGATTGCTCTCCAGGCCATGCAGGAAAAGAAGGCCCTCAGCTCGCGAGGACGGGGGCGTCTCAGGGGTTTCCTCGAGCTGCGGCGCCCGTGGGGGTTTTCTCCCGAGGCACGACGAGGATCTCAGGGAGCCTCTCGTGCGGCGCCAGGGAAGTCAGGTCTCCATGTGCGTGGCGAGGGGGAGCGCGTCCTGGCTCTCGAGTCACGGGAGGGGACTAGGGCCTCGAGACGCGTTGAAGAAGGACTCTCGAGGTCTTTGTCGGGGGGCGGCGGGAAACCCTCGTGTCCCTCGCCTTCTGCCGGGGACCTTAGGGAACTTCCCAGGGTGCCTCTGAGAGGCGAGGGATCCTGTGGAGGTGGCGGGGCCACTCGGGACTCCGCTGGGTCTGGCGCAACGGAAGAGGGCCTCACCTCGAGGGGAGGCAGGCACCTCAGGCTTCCTCTTCGTTTCGGACTCTGACCGCAGGGTCCCTGCAGAGTTGGGACAGGAGAGTCAGGCCTCGTCTTGTCCGAGGAAGGGAACCCCGCTGGCCTCTCGAGTTGCTCAGGGGGTCTCAGGCCCCTCGTCGAGCTGTGTGTGGAACCCGCGGGTCTTTGCGGACGATGCACGGGGGTGGCAGTGCCCCTTCGTGTTGTGCCTTCACCCACAGGGTTGCCTTCGAAGAGGGGTCCGGGCCTCGGGTCCTTCTCAAGAGCGGACCGGGGAATCGGGGGCGTTCGGCCTGTGGCCCCACCCACGTGGCTCGTCTCGAATTTCCTCGTGAGACCGGCCTCATCCTGAGGTGCGCCGGGAAGGCCGGGAACCCCTTCCAGACCACGCAGGGGAATCGCCTCTCCTGTCGCGATCAGGAGGGGAGAAGGGGCTCAGAGGAAGCGGTGCCGGGACCCTCGGTGTTCCCCTCGGGGGAACCCGGCGTGTCGGGGGACTTTTGGGGGTCGCAGGAAGGCTGTCAGGGACCGTCTCGCCCTTCAGGGCGGAACAGGGGACTTCCCTTGAGACGCCGTCGCGGGCAAGGGCCTCATCTTGCCAAGCGGTGGGAACCACGTGGTTTTTCTCGAGTTGCGGCGGCATTCTCGAGTTACGACGGGGATCTCAGCCTTCCCCTTGGGTTGGCCCTGGGAAGCCCAATCTTCCCCTCGGGTTGCGAGGGAAAGCTGGGGGTGGCGCTCGAGTCACTGCAGGGCCTAAGAGACCTCACCTAAGCGTGTGTCCGGGACCTAATTTTCCTCTCCAGGGAAGGCAGGGATCTCGGGGTTGCATTCCAGGCTCCCCCGGGGAGTCAGGCCTCGTCTCGAGGGGAAGCCAAGGACTCCGCTCTCCTCTCGAGTCGCGACGCGGGTCTCTTGGAGCCCCCTGAGCGGCCTCAAGGGAGTCCAGCCTCCTCTTCCGTTTGGAGAGAGGACCCGGGATTGCTCTCCAGGCCATGCAGGAAAAGAAGGCCCTCAGCTCGCGAGGACGGGGGCGTCTCAGGGGTTTCCTCGAGCTGCGGCGCCCGTGGGGGTTTTCTCCCGAGGCACGACGAGGATCTCAGGGAGCCTCTCGTGCGGCGCCAGGGAAGTCAGGTCTCCATGCGCGTGGCGAGGGGGAGCGCGTCCTGGCTCTCGAGTCACGGGAGGGGACTAGGGCCTCGAGACGCGTTGAAGAAGGACTCTCGAGGTCTTTGTCGGGGGGCGGCGGGAAACCCTCGTGTCCCTCGCCTTCTGCCGGGGACCTTAGGGAACTTGCCAGGGTGCCTCTGAGAGGCGAGGGATCCTGTGGAGGTGGCGGGGCCCCTCGGGACTCCGCTGGGTCTGGCGCAACGGAAGAGGGCCTCACCTCGAGGGGAGGCAGGCACCTCAGGCTTCCTCTGCGTTTCGGACTCCGACCGCAGGGTCCCTGCAGAGTTGGGACAGGAGAGTCAGGCCTCGTCTTGTCTGAGGAAGGGAACCCCGCTGGCCTCTCGAGTTGCTCAGGGGGTCTCAGGCCCCTCGTCGAGCTGTGTGTGGAACCCGCGGGTCTTTGCGGACGATGCACGGGGGTGGCAGTGCCCCTTCGTGTTGTGCCTTCACCCACAGGGTTGCCTTCGAAGAGGGGTCCGGGCCTCGGGTCCTTCTCAAGAGCGGACCGGGGAATCGGGGGCGTTCGGCCTGCGGCCCCACCCACGTGGCTCGTCTCGAATTTCCTCGTGAGACCGGCCTCATCCTGAGGTGCGCCGGGAAGGCCGGGAACCCCTTCCAGACCACGCAGGGGAATCGCCTCTCCTGTCGCGATCAGGAGGGGAGAAGGGGCTCAGAGGAAGCGGTGCCGGGACCCTCGGTGTTCCCCTCGGGGGAACCCGGCGTGTCGGGGGACTTTTGGGGGTCGCAGGAAGGCTGTCAGGGACCGTCTCGCCCTTCAGGGCGGAACAGGGGACTTCCCTTGAGACGCCGTCGCGGGCAAGGGCCTCATCTTGCCAAGCGGTGGGAACCACGTGGTTTTTCTCGAGTTGCGGCGGCATTCTCGAGTTACGACGGGGATCTCAGCCTTCCCCTTGGGTTGGCCCTGGGAAGCCCAATCTTCCCCTCGGGTTGCGAGGGAAAGCTGGGGGTGGCGCTCGAGTCACTGCAGGGCCTAAGAGACCTCACCTAAGCATGTGTCCGGGACCTAATTTTCCTCTCCAGGGAAGGCAGGGATCTCGGGGTTGCATTCCAGGCTCCCCCGGGGAGTCAGGCCTCGTCTCGAGGGGAAGCCAAGGACTCCGCTCTCCTCTCGAGTCGCGACGCGGGTCTCTTGGAGCCCCCTGAGCGGCCTCAAGGGAGTCCAGCCTCCTCTTCCGTTTGGAGAGAGGACCCGGGATTGCTCTCCAGGCCATGCAGGAAAAGAAGGCCCTCAGCTCGCGAGGACGGGGGCGTCTCAGGGGTTTCCTCGAGCTGCGGCGCCCGTGGGGGTTTTCTCCCGAGGCACGACGAGGATCTCAGGCAGCCTCTCGTGCGGCGCCAGGGAAGTCAGGTCTCCATGCGCGTGGCGAGGGGGAGCGCGTCCTGGCTCTCGAGTCACGGGAGGGGACTAGGGCCTCGAGACGCGTTGAAGAAGGACTCTCGAGGTCTTTGTCGGGGGGCGGCGGGAAACCCTCGTGTCCCTCGCCTTCTGCCGGGGACCTTAGGGAACTTGCCAGGGTGCCTCTGAGAGGCGAGGGATCCTGTGGAGGTGGCGGGGCCCCTCGGGACTCCGCTGGGTCTGGCGCAACGGAAGAGGGCCTCACCTCGAGGGGAGGCAGGCACCTCAGGCTTCCTCTGCGTTTCGGACTCCGACCGCAGGGTCCCTGCAGAGTTGGGACAGGAGAGTCAGGCCTCGTCTTGCCTGAGGAAGGGAACCCCGCTGGCCTCTCGAGTTGCTCAGGGGGTCTCAGGCCCCTCGTCGAGCTGTGTGTGGAACCCGCGGGTCTTTGCGGACGATGCACGGGGGTGGCAGTGCCCCTTCTTGTTGTGCCTTCACCCACAGGGTTGCCTTCGAAGAGGGGTCCGGGCCTCGGGTCCTTCTCAAGAGCGGACCGGGGAATCGGGGGCGTTCGACCTGTGGCCCCACCCACGTGGCTCGTCTCGAATTTCCTCGTGAGACCGGCCTCATCCTGAGGTGCGCCGGGAAGGCCGGGAACCCCTTCCAGACCACGCAGGGGAATCGCCTCTCCTGTCGCGATCAGGAGGGGAGAAGGGGCTCAGAGGAAGCGGTGCCGGGACCCTCGGTGTTCCCCTCGGGGGAACCCGGCGTGTCGGGGGACTTTTGGGGGTCGCAGGAAGGCTGTCAGGGACCGCTTCGCCCTTCAGGGCGGAACAGGGGACTTCCCTTGAGACGCCGTCGCGGGCAAGGGCCTCATCTTGCCAAGCGGTGGGAACCACGTGGTTTTTCTCGAGTTGCGGCGGCATTCTCGAGTTACGACGGGGATCTCAGCCTTCCCCTTGGGTTGGCCCTGGGAAGCCCAATCTTCCCCTCGGGTTGCGAGGGAAAGCTGGGGGTGGCGCTCGAGTCACTGCAGGGCCTAAGAGACCTCACCTAGGCGTGTGTCCGGGACCTAATTTTCCTCTCCAGGGAAGGCAGGGATCTCGGGGTTGCATTCCAGGCTCCCCCGGGGAGTCAGGCCTCGTCTCGAGGGGAAGCCAAGGACTCCGCTCTCCTCTCGTGTCGCGACGCGGGTCTCTTGGAGCCCCCTGAGCGGCCTCAAGGGAGTCCAGCCTCCTCTTCCGTTTGGAGAGAGGACCCGGGATTGCTCTCCAGGCCATGCAGGAAAAGAAGGCCCTCAGCTCGCGAGGACGGGGGCGTCTCAGGGGTTTCCTCGAGCTGCGGCGCCCGTGGGGGTTTTCTCCCGAGGCACGACGAGGATCTCAGGGAGCCTCTCGTGCGGCGCCAGGGAAGTCAGGTCTCCATGTGCGTGGCGAGGGGGAGCGCGTCCTGGCTCTCGAGTCACGGGAGGGGACTAGGGCCTCGAGACGCGTTGAAGAAGGACTCTCGAGGTCTTTGTCGGGGGGCGGCGGGAAACCCTCGTGTCCCTCGCCTTCTGCCGGGGACCTTAGGGAACTTCCCAGGGTGCCTCTGAGAGGCGAGGGATCCTGTGGAGGTGGCGGGGCCACTCGGGACTCCGCTGGGTCTGGCGCAACGGAAGAGGGCCTCACCTCGAGGGGAGGCAGGCACTTCAGGCTTCCTCTTCGTTTCGGACTCTGACCGCAGGGTCCCTGCAGAGTTGGGACAGGAGAGTCAGGCCTCGTCTTGTCCGAGGAAGGGAACCCCGCTGGCCTCTCGAGTTGCTCAGGGGGTCTCAGGCCCCTCGTCGAGCTGTGTGTGGAACCCGCGGGTCTTTGCGGACGATGCACGGGGGTGGCAGTGCCCCTTCGTGTTGTGCCTTCACCCACAGGGTTGCCTTCGAAGAGGGGTCCGGGCCTCGGGTCCTTCTCAAGAGCGGACCGGGGAATCGGGGGCGTTCGGCCTGTGGCCCCACCCACGTGGCTCGTCTCGAATTTCCTCGTGAGACCGGCCTCATCCTGAGGTGCGCCGGGAAGGCCGGGAACCCCTTCCAGACCACGCAGGGGAATCGCCTCTCCTGTCGCGATCAGGAGGGGAGAAGGGGCTCAGAGGAAGCGGTGCCGGGACCCTCCGTGTTCCCCTCGGGGGAACCCGGCGTGTCGGGGGACTTTTGGGGGTCGCAGGAAGGCTGTCAGGGACCGTCTCGCCCTTCAGGGCGGAACAGGGGACTTCCCTTGAGACGCCGTCGCGGGCAAGGGCCTCATCTTGCCAAGCGGTGGGAACCACGTGGTTTTTCTCGAGTTGCGGCGGCATTCTCGAGTTACGACGGGGATCTCAGCCTTCCCCTTGGGTTGGCCCTGGGAAGCCCAATCTTCCCCTCGGGTTGCGAGGGAAAGCTGGGGGTGGCGCTCGAGTCACTGCAGGGCCTAAGAGACCTCACCTAAGCGTGTGTCCGGGACCTAATTTTCCTCTCCAGGGAAGGCAGGGATCTCGGGGTTGCATTCCAGGCTCCCCCGGGGAGTCAGGCCTCGTCTCGAGGGGAAGCCAAGGACTCCGCTCTCCTCTCGAGTCGCGACGCGGGTCTCTTGGAGCCCCCTGAGCGGCCTCAAGGGAGTCCAGCCTCCTCTTCCGTTTGGAGAGAGGACCCGGGATTGCTCTCCAGGCCATGCAGGAAAAGAAGGCCCTCAGCTCGCGAGGACGGGGGCGTCTCAGGGGTTTCCTCGAGCTGCGGCGCCCGTGGGGGTTTTCTCCCGAGGCACGACGAGGATCTCAGGGAGCCTCTCGTGCGGCGCCAGGGAAGTCAGGTCTCCATGCGCGTGGCGAGGGGGAGCGCGTCCTGGCTCTCGAGTCACGGGAGGGGACTAGGGCCTCGAGACGCGTTGAAGAAGGACTCTCGAGGTCTTTGTCGGGGGGCGGCGGGAAACCCTCGTGTCCCTCGCCTTCTGCCGGGGACCTTAGGGAACTTGCCAGGGTGCCTCTGAGAGGCGAGGGATCCTGTGGAGGTGGCGGGGCCCCTCGGGACTCCGCTGGGTCTGGCGCAACGGAAGAGGGCCTCACCTCGAGGGGAGGCAGGCACCTCAGGCTTCCTCTGCGTTTCGGACTCCGACCGCAGGGTCCCTGCAGAGTTGGGACAGGAGAGTCAGGCCTCGTCTTGTCTGAGGAAGGGAACCCCGCTGGCCTCTCGAGTTGCTCAGGGGGTCTCAGGCCCCTCGTCGAGCTGTGTGTGGAACCCGCGGGTCTTTGCGGACGATGCACGGGGGTGGCAGTGCCCCTTCGTGTTGTGCCTTCACCCACAGGGTTGCCTTCGAAGAGGGGTCCGGGCCTCGGGTCCTTCTCAAGAGCGGACCGGGGAATCGGGGGCGTTCGGCCTGCGGCCCCACCCACGTGGCTCGTCTCGAATTTCCTCGTGAGACCGGCCTCATCCTGAGGTGCGCCGGGAAGGCCGGGAACCTCTTCCAGACCACGCAGGGGAATCGCCTCTCCTGTCGCGATCAGGAGGGGAGAAGGGGCTCAGAGGAAGCGGTGCCGGGACCCTCGGTGTTCCCCTCGGGGGAACCCGGCGTGTCGGGGGACTTTTGGGGGTCGCAGGAAGGCTGTCAGGGACCGTCTCGCCCTTCAGGGCGGAACAGGGGACTTCCCTTGAGACGCCGTCGCGGGCAAGGGCCTCATCTTGCCAAGCGGTGGGAACCACGTGGTTTTTCTCGAGTTGCGGCGGCATTCTCGAGTTACGACGGGGATCTCAGCCTTCCCCTTGGGTTGGCCCTGGGAAGCCCAATCTTCCCCTCGGGTTGCGAGGGAAAGCTGGGGGTGGCGCTCGAGTCACTGCAGGGCCTAAGAGACCTCACCTAAGCGTGTGTCCGGGACCTAATTTTCCTCTCCAGGGAAGGCAGGGATCTCGGGGTTGCATTCCAGGCTCCCCCGGGGAGTCAGGCCTCGTCTCGAGGGGAAGCCAAGGACTCCGCTCTCCTCTCGAGTCGCGACGCGGGTCTCTTGGAGCCCCCTGAGCGGCCTCAAGGGAGTCCAGCCTCCTCTTCCGTTTGGAGAGAGGACCCGGGATTGCTCTCCAGGCCATGCAGGAAAAGAAGGCCCTCAGCTCGCGAGGACGGGGGCGTCTCAGGGGTTTCCTCGAGCTGCGGCGCCCGTGGGGGTTTTCTCCCGAGGCACGACGAGGATCTCAGGGAGCCTCTCGTGCGGCGCCAGGGAAGTCAGGTCTCCATGCGCGTGGCGAGGGGGAGCGCGTCCTGGCTCTCGAGTCACGGGAGGGGACTAGGGCCTCGAGACGCGTTGAAGAAGGACTCTCGAGGTCTTTGTCGGGGGGCGGCGGGAAACCCTCGTGTCCCTCGCCTTCTGCCGGGGACCTTAGGGAACTTGCCAGGGTGCCTCTGAGAGGCGAGGGATCCTGTGGAGGTGGCGGGGCCCCTCGGGACTCCGCTGGGTCTGGCGCAACGGAAGAGGGCCTCACCTCGAGGGGAGGCAGGCACCTCAGGCTTCCTCTGCGTTTCGGACTCCGACCGCAGGGTCCCTGCAGAGTTGGGACAGGAGAGTCAGGCCTCGTCTTGCCTGAGGAAGGGAACCCCGCTGGCCTCTCGAGTTGCTCAGGGGGTCTCAGGCCCCTCGTCGAGCTGTGTGTGGAACCCGCGGGTCTTTGCGGACGATGCACGGGGGTGGCAGTGCCCCTTCGTGTTGTGCCTTCACCCACAGGGTTGCCTTCGAAGAGGGGTCCGGGCCTCGGGTCCTTCTCAAGAGCGGACCGGGGAATCGGGGGCGTTCGACCTGTGGCCCCACCCACGTGGCTCGTCTCGAATTTCCTCGTGAGACCGGCCTCATCCTGAGGTGCGCCGGGAAGGCCGGGAACCCCTTCCAGACCACGCAGGGGAATCGCCTCTCCTGTCGCGATCAGGAGGGGAGAAGGGGCTCAGAGGAAGCGGTGCCGGGACCCTCGGTGTTCCCCTCGGGGGAACCCGGCGTGTCGGGGGACTTTTGGGGGTCGCAGGAAGGCTGTCAGGGACCGCTTCGCCCTTCAGGGCGGAACAGGGGACTTCCCTTGAGACGCCGTCGCGGGCAAGGGCCTCATCTTGCCAAGCGGTGGGAACCACGTGGTTTTTCTCGAGTTGCGGCGGCATTCTCGAGTTACGACGGGGATCTCAGCCTTCCCCTTGGGTTGGCCCTGGGAAGCCCAATCTTCCCCTCGGGTTGCGAGGGAAAGCTGGGGGTGGCGCTCGAGTCACTGCAGGGCCTAAGAGACCTCACCTAGGCGTGTGTCCGGGACCTAATTTTCCTCTCCAGGGAAGGCAGGGATCTCGGGGTTGCATTCCAGGCTCCCCCGGGGAGTCAGGCCTCGTCTCGAGGGGAAGCCAAGGACTCCGCTCTCCTCTCGAGTCGCGACGCGGGTCTCTTGGAGCCCCCTGAGCGGCCTCAAGGGAGTCCAGCCTCCTCTTCCGTTTGGAGAGAGGACCCGGGATTGCTCTCCAGGCCATGCAGGAAAAGAAGGCCCTCAGCTCGCGAGGACGGGGGCGTCTCAGGGGTTTCCTCGAGCTGCGGCGCCCGTGGGGGTTTTCTCCCGAGGCACGACGAGGATCTCAGGGAGCCTCTCGTGCGGCGCCAGGGAAGTCAGGTCTCCATGTGCGTGGCGAGGGGGAGCGCGTCCTGGCTCTCGAGTCACGGGAGGGGACTAGGGCCTCGAGACGCGTTGAAGAAGGACTCTCGAGGTCTTTGTCGGGGGGCGGCGGGAAACCCTCGTGTCCCTCGCCTTCTGCCGGGGACCTTAGGGAACTTCCCAGGGTGCCTCTGAGAGGCGAGGGATCCTGTGGAGGTGGCGGGGCCACTCGGGACTCCGCTGGGTCTGGCGCAACGGAAGAGGGCCTCACCTCGAGGGGAGGCAGGCACTTCAGGCTTCCTCTTCGTTTCGGACTCTGACCGCAGGGTCCCTGCAGAGTTGGGACAGGAGAGTCAGGCCTCGTCTTGTCCGAGGAAGGGAACCCCGCTGGCCTCTCGAGTTGCTCAGGGGGTCTCAGGCCCCTCGTCGAGCTGTGTGTGGAACCCGCGGGTCTTTGCGGACGATGCACGGGGGTGGCAGTGCCCCTTCGTGTTGTGCCTTCACCCACAGGGTTGCCTTCGAAGAGGGGTCCGGGCCTCGGGTCCTTCTTAAGGGCGGACCGGGGAATCGGGGGCGTTCGGCCTGTGGCCCCACCCACGTGGCTCGTCTCGAATTTCCTCGTGAGACCGGCCTCATCCTGAGGTGCGCCGGGAAGGCCGGGAACCCCTTCCAGACCACGCAGGGGAATCGCCTCTCCTGTCGCGATCAGGAGGGGAGAAGGGGCTCAGAGGAAGCGGTGCCGGGACCCTCGGTGTTCCCCTCGGGGGAACCCGGCGTGTCGGGGGACTTTTGGGGGTCGCAGGAAGGCTGTCAGGGACCGTCTCGCCCTTCAGGGCGGAACAGGGGACTTCCCTTGAGACGCCGTCGCGGGCAAGGGCCTCATCTTGCCAAGCGGTGGGAACCACGTGGTTTTTCTCGAGTTGCGGCGGCATTCTCGAGTTACGACGGGGATCTCAGCCTTCCCCTTGGGTTGGCCCTGGGAAGCCCAATCTTCCCCTCGGGTTGCGAGGGAAAGCTGGGGGTGGCGCTCGAGTCACTGCAGGGCCTAAGAGACCTCACCTAAGCGTGTGTCCGGGACCTAATTTTCCTCTCCAGGGAAGGCAGGGATCTCGGGGTTGCATTCCAGGCTCCCCCGGGGAGTCAGGCCTCGTCTCGAGGGGAAGCCAAGGACTCCGCTCTCCTCTCGAGTCGCGACGCGGGTCTCTTGGAGCCCCCTGAGCGGCCTCAAGGGAGTCCAGCCTCCTCTTCCGTTTGGAGAGAGGACCCGGGATTGCTCTCCAGGCCATGCAGGAAAAGAAGGCCCTCAGCTCGCGAGGACGGGGGCGTCTCAGGGGTTTCCTCGAGCTGCGGCGCCCGTGGGGGTTTTCTCCCGAGGCACGACGAGTATCTCAGGGAGCCTCTCGTGCGGCGCCAGGGAAGTCAGGTCTCCATGCGCGTGGCGAGGGGGAGCGCGTCCTGGCTCTCGAGTCACGGGAGGGGACTAGGGCCTCGAGACGCGTTGAAGAAGGACTCTCGAGGTCTTTGTCAGGGGGCGGCGGGAAACCCTCGTTTCCCTCGCCTTCTGCCGGGGACCTTAGGGAACTTCCCAGGGTGCCTCTGAGAGGCGAGGGATCCTGTGGAGGTGGCGGGGCCCCTCGGGACTCCGCTGGGTCTGGCGCAACGGAAGAGGGCCTCACCTCGAGGGGAGGCAGGCACCTCAGGCTTCCTCTGCGTTTCGGACTCCGACCGCAGGGTCCCTGCAGAGTTGGGACAGGAGAGTCAGGCCTCGTCTTGTCTGAGGAAGGGAACCCCGCTGGCCTCTCGAGTTGCTCAGGGGGTCTCAGGCCCCTCGTCGAGCTGTGTGTGGAACCCTCGGGTCTTTGCGGACGATGCACGGGGGTGGCAGTGCCCCTTCGTGTTGTGCCTTCACCCGCAGGGTTGCCTTCGAAGAGTGGTCCGGGCCTCGGGTCCTTCTCAAGAGCGGACCGGGGAATCGGGGGCGTTCGGCCTGTGGCCCCACCCACGTGGCTCGTCTCGAATTTCCTCGTGAGACCGGCCTCATCCTGAGGTGCGCCGGGAAGGCCGGGAACCCCTTCCAGACCACGCAGGGGAATCGCCTCTCCTGTCGCGATCAGGAGGGGAGAAGGGGCTCAGAGGAAGCGGTGCCGGGACCCTCGGTGTTCCCCTCGGGGGAACCCGGCGTGTCGGGGGACTTTTGGGGGTCGCAGGAAGGCTGTCAGGGACCGTCTCGCCCTTCAGGGCGGAACAGGGGACTTCCCTTGAGACGCCGTCGCGGGCAAGGGCCTCATCTTGCCAAGCGGTGGGAACCACGTGGTTTTTCTCGAGTTGCGGCGGCATTCTCGAGTTACGACGGGGATCTCAGCCTTCCCCTTGGGTTGGCCCTGGGAAGCCCAATCTTCCCCTCGGGTTGCGAGGGAAAGCTGGGGGTGGCGCTCGAGTCACTGCAGGGCCTAAGAGACCTCACCTAAGCGTGTGTCCGGGACCTAATTTTCCTCTCCAGGGAAGGCAGGGATCTCGGGGTTGCATTCCAGGCTCCCCCGGGGAGTCAGGCCTCGTCTCGAGGGGAAGCCAAGGACTCCGCTCTCCTCTCGAGTCGCGACGCGGGTCTCTTGGAGCCCCCTGAGCGGCCTCAAGGGAGTCCAGCCTCCTCTTCCATTTGGAGAGAGGACCCGGGATTGCTCTCCAGGCCATGCAGGAAAAGAAGGCCCTCAGCTCGCGAGGACGGGGGCGTCTCAGGGGTTTCCTCGAGCTGCGGCGCCCGTGGGGGTTTTCTCCCGAGGCACGACGAGGATCTCAGGGAGCCTCTCGTGCGGCGCCAGGGAAGTCAGGTCTCCATGCGCGTGGCGAGGGGGAGCGCGTCCTGGCTCTCGAGTCACGGGAGGGGACTAGGGCCTCGAGACGCGTTGAAGAAGGACTCTCGAGGTCTTTGTCGGGGGGCGGCGGGAAACCCTCGTTTCCCTCGCCTTCTGCCGGGGACCTTAGGGAACTTCCCAGGGTGCCTCTGAGAGGCGAGGGATCCTGTGGAGGTGGCGGGGCCCCTCGGGACTCCGCTGGGTCTGGCGCAACGGAAGAGGGCCTCACCTCGAGGGGAGGCAGGCACCTCAGGCTTCCTCTGCGTTTCGGACTCCGACCGCAGGGTCCCTGCAGAGTTGGGACAGGAGAGTCAGGCCTCGTCTTGTCTGAGGAAGGGAACCCCGCTGGCCTCTCGAGTTGCTCAGGGGGTCTCAGGCCCCTCGTCGAGCTGTGTGTGGAACCCGCGGGTCTTTGCGGACGATGCACGGGGGTGGCAGTGCCCCTTCGTGTTGTGCCTTCACCCACAGGGTTGCCTTCGAAGAGGGGTCCGGGCCTCGGGTCCTTCTCAAGAGCGGACCGGGGAATCGGGGGCGTTCGGCCTGTGGCCCCACCCACGTGGCTCGTCTCGAATTTCCTCGTGAGACCGGCCTCATCCTGAGGTGCGCCGGGAAGGCCGGGAACCCCTTCCAGACCACGCAGGGGAATCGCCTCTCCTGTCGCGATCAGGAGGGGAGAAGGGGCTCAGAGGAAGCGGTGCCGGGACCCTCGGTGTTCCCCTCGGGGGAACCCGGCGTGTCGGGGGACTTTTGGGGGTCGCAGGAAGGCTGTCAGGGACCGTCTCGCCCTTCAGGGCGGAACAGGGGACTTCCCTTGAGACGCCGTCGCGGGCAAGGGCCTCATCTTGCCAAGCGGTGGGAACCACGTGGTTTTTCTCGAGTTGCGGCGGCATTCTCGAGTTACGACGGGGATCTCAGCCTTCCCCTTGGGTTGGCCCTGGGAAGCCCAATCTTCCCCTCGGGTTGCGAGGGAAAGCTGGGGGTGGCGCTCGAGTCACTGCAGGGCCTAAGAGACCTCACCTAAGCGTGTGTCCGGGACCTAATTTTCCTCTCCAGGGAAGGCAGGGATCTCGGGGTTGCATTCCAGGCTCCCCCGGGGAGTCAGGCCTCGTCTCGAGGGGAAGCCAAGGACTCCGCTCTCCTCTCGAGTCGCGACGCGGGTCTCTTGGAGCCCCCTGAGCGGCCTCAAGGGAGTCCAGCCTCCTCTTCCGTTTGGAGAGAGGACCCGGGATTGCTCTCCAGGCCATGCAGGAAAAGAAGGCCCTCAGCTCGCGAGGACGGGGGCGTCTCAGGGGTTTCCTCGAGCTGCGGCGCCCGTGGGGGTTTTCTCCCGAGGCACGACGAGGATCTCAGGGAGCCTCTCGTGCGGCGCCAGGGAAGTCAGGTCTCCATGCGCGTGGCGAGGGGGAGCGCGTCCTGGCTCTCGAGTCACGGGAGGGGACTAGGGCCTCGAGACGCGTTGAAGAAGGACTCTCGAGGTCTTTCTCGGGGGGGCGGCGGGAAACCCTCGTTTCCCTCGCCTTCTGCCGGGGACCTTAGGGAACTTCCCAGGGTGCCTCTGAGAGGCGAGGGATCCTGTGGAGGTGGCGGGGCCCCTCGGGACTCCGCTGGGTCTGGCGCAACGGAAGAGGGCCTCACCTCGAGGGGAGGCAGGCACCTCAGGCTTCCTCTGCGTTTCGGACTCCGACCGCAGGGTCCCTGCAGAGTTGGGACAGGAGAGTCAGGCCTCGTCTTGTCTGAGGAAGGGAACCCCGCTGGCCTCTCGAGTTGCTCAGGGGGTCTCAGGCCCCTCGTCGAGCTGTGTGTGGAACCCGCGGGTCTTTGCGGACGATGCACGGGGGTGGCAGTGCCCCTTCGTGTTGTGCCTTCACCCGCAGGGTTGCCTTCGAAGAGTGGTCCGGGCCTCGGGTCCTTCTCAAGAGCGGACCGGGGAATCGGGGGCGTTCGGCCTGTGGCCCCACCCACGTGGCTCGTCTCGAATTTCCTCGTGAGACCGGCCTCATCCTGAGGTGCGCCGGGAAGGCCGGGAACCCCTTCCAGACCACGCAGGGGAATCGCCTCTCCTGTCGCGATCAGGAGGGGAGAAGGGGCTCAGAGGAAGCGGTGCCGGGACCCTCGGTGTTCCCCTCGGGGGAACCGGCGTGTCGGGGGACTTTTGGGGGTCGCAGGAAGGCTGTCAGGGACCGTCTCGCCCTTCAGGGCGGAACAGGGGACTTCCCTTGAGACGCCGTCGCGGGCAAGGGCCTCATCTTGCCAAGCGGTGGGAACCACGTGGTTTTTCTCGAGTTGCGGCGGCATTCTCGAGTTACGACGGGGATCTCAGCCTTCCCCTTGGGTTGGCCCTGGGAAGCCCAATCTTCCCCTCGGGTTGCGAGGGAAAGCTGGGGGTGGCGCTCGAGTCACTGCAGGGCCTAAGAGACCTCACCTAAGCGTGTGTCCGGGACCTAATTTTCCTCTCCAGGGAAGGCAGGGATCTCGGGGTTGCATTCCAGGCTCCCCCGGGGAGTCAGGCCTCGTCTCGAGGGGAAGTCAAGGACTCCGCTCTCCTCTCGAGTCGCGACGCGGGTCTCTTGGAGCCCCCTGAGCGGCCTCAAGGGAGTCCAGCCTCCTCTTCCGTTTGGAGAGAGGACCCGGGATTGCTCTCCAGGCCATGCAGGAAAAGAAGGCCCTCAGCTCGCGAGGACGGGGGCGTCTCAGGGGTTTCCTCGAGCTGCGGCGCCCGTGGGGGTTTTCTCCCGAGGCACGACGAGGATCTCAGGGAGCCTCTCGTGCGGCGCCAGGGAAGTCAGGTCTCCATGCGCGTGGCGAGGGGGAGCGCGTCCTGGCTCTCGAGTCACGGGAGGGGACTAGGGCCTCGAGACGCGTTGAAGAAGGACTCTCGAGGTCTTTGTCGGGGGGCGGCGGGAAACCCTCGTTTCCCTCGCCTTCTGCCGGGGACCTTAGGGAACTTCCCAGGGTGCCTCTGAGAGGCGAGGGATCCTGTGGAGGTGGCGGGGCCCCTCGGGACTCCGCTGGGTCTGGCGAAACGGAAGAGGGCCTCACCTCGAGGGGAGGCAGGCACCTCAGGCTTCCTCTGCGTTTCGGACTCCGACCGCAGGGTCCCTGCAGAGTTGGGACAGGAGAGTCAGGCCTCGTCTTGTCTGAGGAAGGGAACCCCGCTGGCCTCTCGAGTTGCTCAGGGGGTCTCAGGCCCCTCGTCGAGCTGTGTGTGGAACCCGCGGGTCTTTGCGGACGATGCACGGGGGTGGCAGTGCCCCTTCGTGTTGTGCCTTCACCCGCAGGGTTGCCTTCGAAGAGGGGTCCGGGCCTCGGGTCCTTCTCAAGAGCGGACCGGGGAATCGGGGGCGTTCGGCCTGTGGCCCCACCCACGTGGCTCGTCTCGAATTTCCTCGTGAGACCGGCCTCATCCTGAGGTGCGCCGGGAAGGCCGGGAACCCCTTCCAGACCACGCAGGGGAATCGCCTCTCCTGTCGCGATCAGGAGGGGAGAAGGGGCTCAGAGGAAGCGGTGCCGGGACCCTCGGTGTTCCCCTCGGGGGAACCCGGCGTGTCGGGGGACTTTTGGGGGTCGCAGGAAGGCTGTCAGGGACCGTCTCGCCCTTCAGGGCGGAACAGGGGACTTCCCTTGAGACGCCGTCGCGGGCAAGGGCCTCATCTTGCCAAGCGGTGGGAACCACGTGGTTTTTCTCGAGTTGCGGCGGCATTCTCGAGTTACGACGGGGATCTCAGCCTTCCCCTTGGGTTGGCCCTGGGAAGCCCAATCTTCCCCTCGGGTTGCGAGGGAAAGCTGGGGGTGGCGCTCGAGTCACTGCAGGGCCTAAGAGACCTCACCTAAGCGTGTGTCCGGGACCTAATTTTCCTCTCCAGGGAAGGCAGGGATCTCGGGGTTGCATTCCAGGCTCCCCCGGGGAGTCAGGCCTCGTCTCGAGGGGAAGCCAAGGACTCCGCTCTCCTCTCGAGTCGCGACGCGGGTCTCTTGGAGCCCCCTGAGCGGCCTCAAGGGAGTCCAGCCTCCTCTTCCGTTTGGAGAGAGGACCCGGGATTGCTCTCCAGGCCATGCAGGAAAAGAAGGCCCTCAGCTCGCGAGGACGGGGGCGTCTCAGGGGTTTCCTCGAGCTGCGGCGCCCGTGGGGGTTTTCTCCCGAGGCACGACGAGGATCTCAGGGAGCCTCTCGTGCGGCGCCAGGGAAGTCAGGTCTCCATGCGCGTGGCGAGGGGGAGCGCGTCCTGGCTCTCGAGTCACGGGAGGGGACTAGGGCCTCGAGACGCGTTGAAGAAGGACTCTCGAGGTCTTTGTCGGGGGGCGGCGGGAAACCCTCGTTTCCCTCGCCTTCTGCCGGGGACCTTAGGGAACTTCCCAGGGTGCCTCTGAGAGGCGAGGGATCCTGTGGAGGTGGCGGGGCCCCTCGGGACTCCGCTGGGTCTGGCGAAACGGAAGAGGGCCTCACCTCGAGGGGAGGCAGGCACCTCAGGCTTCCTCTGCGTTTCGGACTCCGACCGCAGGGTCCCTGCAGAGTTGGGACAGGAGAGTCAGGCCTCGTCTTGTCTGAGGAAGGGAACCCCGCTGGCCTCTCGAGTTGCTCAGGGGGTCTCAGGCCCCTCGTCGAGCTGTGTGTGGAACCCGCGGGTCTTTGCGGACGATGCACGGGGGTGGCAGTGCCCCTTCGTGTTGTGCCTTCACCCGCAGGGTTGCCTTCGAAGAGTGGTCCGGGCCTCGGGTCCTTCTCAAGAGCGGACCGGGGAATCGGGGGCGTTCGGCCTGTGGCCCCACCCACGTGGCTCGTCTCGAATTTCCTCGTGAGACCGGCCTCATCCTGAGGTGCGCCGGGAAGGCCGGGAACCCCTTCCAGACCACGCAGGGGAATCGCCTCTCCTGTCGCGATCAGGAGGGGAGAAGGGGCTCAGAGGAAGCGGTGCCGGGACCCTCGGTGTTCCCCTCGGGGGAACCCGGCGTGTCGGGGGACTTTTGGGGGTCGCAGGAAGGCTGTCAGGGACCGTCTCGCCCTTCAGGGCGGAACAGGGGACTTCCCTTGAGACGCCGTCGCGGGCAAGGGCCTCATCTTGCCAAGCGGTGGGAACCACGTGGTTTTTCTCGAGTTGCGGCGGCATTCTCGACTTACGACGGGGATCTCAGCCTTCCCCTTGGGTTGGCCCTGGGAAGCCCAATCTTCCCCTCGGGTTGCGAGGGAAAGCTGGGGGTGGCGCTCGAGTCACTGCAGGGCCTAAGAGACCTCACCTAAGCGTGTGTCCGGGACCTAATTTTCCTCTCCAGGGAAGGCAGGGATCTCGGGGTTGCATTCCAGGCTCCCCCGGGGAGTCAGGCCTCGTCTCGAGGGGAAGCCAAGGACTCCGCTCTCCTCTCGAGTCGCGACGCGGGTCTCTTGGAGCCCCCTGAGCGGCCTCAAGGGAGTCCAGCCTCCTCTTCCGTTTGGAGAGAGAACCCGGGATTGCTCTCCAGGCCATGCAGGAAAAGAAGGCCCTCAGCTCGCGAGGACGGGGGCGTCTCAGGGGTTTCCTCGAGCTGCGGCGCCCGTGGGGGTTTTCTCCCGAGGCACGACGAGGATCTCAGGGAGCCTCTCGTGCGGCGCCAGGGAAGTCAGGTCTCCATGCGCGTGGCGAGGGGGAGCGCGTCCTGGCTCTCGAGTCACGGGAGGGGACTAGGGCCTCGAGACGCGTTGAAGAAGGACTCTCGAGGTCTTTGTCGGGGGGCGGCGGGAAACCCTCGTGTCCCTCGCCTTCTGCCGGGGACCTTAGGGAACTTCCCAGGGTGCCTCTGAGAGGCGAGGGATCCTGTGGAGGTGGCGGGGCCCCTCGGGACTCCGCTGGGTCTGGCGCAACGGAAGAGGGCCTCACCTCGAGGGGAGGCAGGCACCTCAGGCTTCCTCTGCGTTTCGGACTCCGACCGCAGGGTCCCTGCAGAGTTGGGACAGGAGAGTCAGGCCTCGTCTTGTCTGAGGAAGGGAACCCCGCTGGCCTCTCGAGTTGCTCAGGGGGTCTCAGGCCCCTCGTCGAGCTGTGTGTGGAACCCGCGGGTCTTTGCGGACGATGCACGGGGGTGGCAGTGCCCCTTCGTGTTGTGCCTTCACCCGCAGGGTTGCCTTCGAAGAGGGGTCCGGGCCTCGGGTCCTTCTCAAGAGCGGACCGGGTAATCGGGGGCGTTCGGCCTGTGGCCCCACCCATGTGGCTCGTCTCGAATTTCCTCGTGAGACCGGCCTCATCCTGAGGTGCGCCGGGAAGGCCGGGAACCCCTTCCAGACCACGCAGGGGAATCGCCTCTCCTGTCGCGATCAGGAGGGGAGAAGGGGCTCAGAGGAAGCGGTGCCGGGACCCTCGGTGTTCCCCTCGGGGGAACCCGGCGTGTCGGGGGACTTTTGGGGGTCGCAGGAAGGCTGTCAGGGACCGTCTCGCCCTTCAGGGCGGAACAGGGGACTTCCCTTGAGACGCCGTCGCGGGCAAGGGCCTCATCTTGCCAAGCGGTGGGAACCACGTGGTTTTTCTCGAGTTGCGGCGGCATTCTCGAGTTACGACGGGGATCTCAGCCTTCCCCTTGGGTTGGCCCTGGGAAGCCCAATCTTCCCCTCGGGTTGCGAGGGAAAGCTGGGGGTGGCGCTCGAGTCACTGCAGGGCCTAAGAGACCTCACCTAAGCGTGTGTCCGGGACCTAATTTTCCTCTCCAGGGAAGGCAGGGATCTCGGGGTTGCATTCCAGGCTCCCCCGGGGAGTCAGGCCTCGTCTCGAGGGGAAGCCAAGGACTCCGCTCTCCTCTCGAGTCGCGACGCGGGTCTCTTGGAGCCCCCTGAGCGGCCTCAAGGGAGTCCAGCCTCCTCTTCCGTTTGGAGAGAGGACCCGGGATTGCTCTCCAGGCCATGCAGGAAAAGAAGGCCCTCAGCTCGCGAGGACGGGGGCGTCTCAGGGGTTTCCTCGAGCTGCGGCGCCCGTGGGGGTTTTCTCCCGAGGCACGACGAGGATCTCAGGGAGCCTCTCGTGCGGCGCCAGGGAAGTCAGGTCTCCATGCGCGTGGCGAGGGGGAGCGCGTCCTGGCTCTCGAGTCACGGGAGGGGACTAGGGCCTCGAGACGCGTTGAAGAAGGACTCTCGAGGTCTTTGTCGGGGGGCGGCGGGAAACCCTCGTGTCCCTCGCCTTCTGCCGGGGACCTTAGGGAACTTGCCAGGGTGCCTCTGAGAGGCGAGGGATCCTGTGGAGGTGGCGGGGCCCCTCGGGACTCCGCTGGGTCTGGCGCAACGGAAGAGGGCCTCACCTCGAGGGGAGGCAGGCACCTCAGGCTTCCTCTGCGTTTCGGACTCCGACCGCAGGGTCCCTGCAGAGTTGGGACAGGAGAGTCAGGCCTCGTCTTGTCTGAGGAAGGGAACCCCGCTGGCCTCTCGAGTTGCTCAGGGGGTCTCAGGCCCCTCGTCGAGCTGTGTGTGGAACCCGCGGGTCTTTGCGGACGATGCACGGGGGTGGCAGTGCCCCTTCGTGTTGTGCCTTCACCCGCAGGGTTGCCTTCGAAGAGGGGTCCGGGCCTCGGGTCCTTCTCAAGAGCGGACCGGGTAATCGGGGGCGTTCGGCCTGTGGCCCCACCCATGTGGCTCGTCTCGAATTTCCTCGTGAGACCGGCCTCATCCTGAGGTGCGCCGGGAAGGCCGGGAACCCCTTCCAGACCACGCAGGGGAATCGCCTCTCCTGTCGCGATCAGGAGGGGAGAAGGGGCTCAGAGGAAGCGGTGCCGGGACCCTCGGTGTTCCCCTCGGGGGAACCCGGCGTGTCGGGGGACTTTTGGGGGTCGCAGGAAGGCTGTCAGGGACCGTCTCGCCCTTCAGGGCGGAACAGGGGACTTCCCTTGAGACGCCGTCGCGGGCAAGGGCCTCATCTTGCCAAGCGGTGGGAACCACGTGGTTTTTCTCGAGTTGCGGCGGCATTCTCGAGTTACGACGGGGATCTCAGCCTTCCCCTTGGGTTGGCCCTGGGAAGCCCAATCTTCCCCTCGGGTTGCGAGGGAAAGCTGGGGGTGGCGCTCGAGTCACTGCAGGGCCTAAGAGACCTCACCTAAGCGTGTGTCCGGGACCTAATTTTCCTCTCCAGGGAAGGCAGGGATCTCGGGGTTGCATTCCAGGCTCCCCCGGGGAGTCAGGCCTCGTCTCGAGGGGAAGCCAAGGACTCCGCTCTCCTCTCGAGTCGCGACGCGGGTCTCTTGGAGCCCCCTGAGCGGCCTCAAGGGAGTCCAGCCTCCTCTTCCGTTTGGAGAGAGGACCCGGGATTGCTCTCCAGGCCATGCAGGAAAAGAAGGCCCTCAGCTCGCGAGGACGGGGGCGTCTCAGGGGTTTCCTCGAGCTGCGGCGCCCGTGGGGGTTTTCTCCCGAGGCACGACGAGGATCTCAGGGAGCCTCTCGTGCGGCGCCAGGGAAGTCAGGTCTCCATGCGCGTGGCGAGGGGGAGCGCGTCCTGGCTCTCGAGTCACGGGAGGGGACTAGGGCCTCGAGACGCGTTGAAGAAGGACTCTCGAGGTCTTTGTCGGGGGGCGGCGGGAAACCCTCGTGTCCCTCGCCTTCTGCCGGGGACCTTAGGGAACTTGCCAGGGTGCCTCTGAGAGGCGAGGGATCCTGTGGAGGTGGCGGGGCCCCTCGGGACTCCGCTGGGTCTGGCGCAACGGAAGAGGGCCTCACCTCGAGGGGAGGCAGGCACCTCAGGCTTCCTCTGCGTTTCGGACTCCGACCGCAGGGTCCCTGCAGAGTTGGGACAGGAGAGTCAGGCCTCGTCTTGTCTGAGGAAGGGAACCCCGCTGGCCTCTCGAGTTGCTCAGGGGGTCTCAGGCCCCTCGTCGAGCTGTGTGTGGAACCCGCGGGTCTTTGCGGACGATGCACGGGGGTGGCAGTGCCCCTTCGTGTTGTGCCTTCACCCGCAGGGTTGCCTTCGAAGAGTGGTCCGGGCCTCGGGTCCTTCTCAAGAGCGGACCGGGGAATCGGGGGCGTTCGGCCTGTGGCCCCACCCACGTGGCTCGTCTCGAATTTCCTCGTGAGACCGGCCTCATCCTGAGGTGCGCCGGGAAGGCCGGGAACCCCTTCCAGACCACGCAGGGGAATCGCCTCTCCTGTCGCGATCAGGAGGGGAGAAGGGGCTCAGAGGAAGCGGTGCCGGGACCCTCGGTGTTCCCCTCGGGGAACCCGGCGTGTCGGGGGACTTTTGGGGGTCGCAGGAAGGCTGTCAGGGACCGTCTCGCCCTTCAGGGCGGAACAGGGGACTTCCCTTGAGACGCCGTCGCGGGCAAGGGCCTCATCTTGCCAAGCGGTGGGAACCACGTGGTTTTTCTCGAGTTGCGGCGGCATTCTCGAGTTACGACGGGGATCTCAGCCTTCCCCTTGGGTTGGCCCTGGGAAGCCCAATCTTCCCCTCGGGTTGCGAGGGAAAGCTGGGGGTGGCGCTCGAGTCACTGCAGGGCCTAAGAGACCTCACCTAAGCGTGTGTCCGGGACCTAATTTTCCTCTCCAGGGAAGGCAGGGATCTCGGGGTTGCATTCCAGGCTCCCCCGGGGAGTCAGGCCTCGTCTCGAGGGGAAGCCAAGGACTCCGCTCTCCTCTCGAGTCGCGACGCGGGTCTCTTGGAGCCCCCTGAGCGGCCTCAAGGGAGTCCAGCCTCCTCTTCCGTTTGGAGAGAGGACCCGGGATTGCTCTCCAGGCCATGCAGGAAAAGAAGGCCCTCAGCTCGCGAGGACGGGGGCGTCTCAGGGGTTTCCTCGAGCTGCGGCGCCCGTGGGGGTTTTCTCCCGAGGCACGACGAGGATCTCAGGGAGCCTCTCGTGCGGCGCCAGGGAAGTCAGGTCTCCATGCGCGTGGCGAGGGGGAGCGCGTCCTGGCTCTCGAGTCACGGGAGGGGACTAGGGCCTCGAGACGCGTTGAAGAAGGACTCTCGAGGTCTTTGTCGGGGGGCGGCGGGAAACCCTCGTGTCCCTCGCCTTCTGCCGGGGACCTTAGGGAACTTGCCAGGGTGCCTCTGAGAGGCGAGGGATCCTGTGGAGGTGGCGGGGCCCCTCGGGACTCCGCTGGGTCTGGCGCAACGGAAGAGGGCCTCACCTCGAGGGGAGGCAGGCACCTCAGGCTTCCTCTGCGTTTCGGACTCCGACCGCAGGGTCCCTGCAGAGTTGGGACAGGAGAGTCAGGCCTCGTCTTGTCTGAGGAAGGGAACCCCGCTGGCCTCTCGAGTTGCTCAGGGGGTCTCAGGCCCCTCGTCGAGCTGTGTGTGGAACCCGCGGGTCTTTGCGGACGATGCACGGGGGTGGCAGTGCCCCTTCGTGTTGTGCCTTCACCCGCAGGGTTGCCTTCGAAGAGTGGTCCGGGCCTCGGGTCCTTCTCAAGAGCGGACCGGGGAATCGGGGGCGTTCGGCCTGTGGCCCCACCCACGTGGCTCGTCTCGAATTTCCTCGTGAGACCGGCCTCATCCTGAGGTGCGCCGGGAAGGCCGGGAACCCCTTCCAGACCACGCAGGGGAATCGCCTCTCCTGTCGCGATCAGGAGGGGAGAAGGGGCTCAGAGGAAGCGGTGCCGGGACCCTCGGTGTTCCCCTCGGGGGAACCCGGCGTGTCGGGGGACTTTTGGGGGTCGCAGGAAGGCTGTCAGGGACCGTCTCGCCCTTCAGGGCGGAACAGGGGACTTCCCTTGAGACGCCGTCGCGGGCAAGGGCCTCATCTTGCCAAGCGGTGGGAACCACGTGGTTTTTCTCGAGTTGCGGCGGCATTCTCGAGTTACGACGGGGATCTCAGCCTTCCCCTTGGGTTGGCCCTGGGAAGCCCAATCTTCCCCTCGGGTTGCGAGGGAAAGCTGGGGGTGGCGCTCGAGTCACTGCAGGGCCTAAGAGACCTCACCTAAGCGTGTGTCCGGGACCTAATTTTCCTCTCCAGGGAAGGCAGGGATCTTGGGATTGCATTCCAGGCTCCCCCGGGGAGTCAGGCCTCGTCTCGAGGGGAAGCCAAGGACTCCGCTCTCCTCTCGAGTCGCGACGCGGGTCTCTTGGAGCCCCCTGAGCGGCCTCAAGGGAGTCCAGCCTCCTCTTCCGTTTGGAGAGAGGACCCGGGATTGCTCTCCAGGCCATGCAGGAAAAGAAGGCCCTCAGCTCGCGAGGACGGGGGCGTCTCAGGGGTTTCCTCGAGCTGCGGCGCCCGTGGGGGTTTTCTCCCGAGGCACGACGAGGATCTCAGGGAGCCTCTCGTGCGGCGCCAGGGAAGTCAGGTCTCCATGCGCGTGGCGAGGGGGAGCGCGTCCTGGCTCTCGAGTCACGGGAGGGGACTAGGGCCTCGAGACGCGTTGAAGAAGGACTCTCGAGGTCTTTGTCGGGGGGCGGCGGGAAACCCTCGTTTCCCTCGCCTTCTGCCGGGGACCTTAGGGAACTTCCCAGGGTGCCACTGAGAGGCGAGGGATCCTGTGGAGGTGGCGGGGCCCCTCGGGACTCCGCTGGGTCTGGCGCAACGGAAGAGGGCCTCACCTCGAGGGGAGGCAGGCACCTCAGGCTTCCTCTGCGTTTTGGACTCCGACCGCAGGGTCCCTGCAGAGTTGGGACAGGAGAGTCAGGCCTCGTCTTGTCTGAGGAAGGGAACCCCGCTGGCCTCTCGAGTTGCTCAGGGGGTCTCAGGCCCCTCGTCGAGCTGTGTGTGGAACCCGCGGGTCTTTGCGGACGATGCACGGGGGTGGCAGTGCCCCTTCGTGTTGTGCCTTCCCCCGCAGGGTTGCCTTCGAAGAGGGGTCCGGGCCTCGGGTCCTTCTCAAGGGCGGACCGGGGAATCGGGGGCGTTCGGCCTGTGGCCCCACCCACGTGGCTCGTCTCGAATTTCCTCGTGAGACCGGCCTCATCCTGAGGTGCGCCGGGAAGGCCGGGAACCCCTTCCAGACCACGCAGGGGAATCGCCTCTCCTGTCGCGATCAGGAGGGGAGAAGGGGCTCAGAGGAAGCGGTGCCGGGACCCTCGGTGTTCCCCTCGGGGGAACCCGGCGTGTCGGGGGACTTTTGGGGGTCGCAGGAAGGCTGTCAGGGACCGTCTCGCCCTTCAGGGCGGAACAGGGGACTTCCCTTGAGACGCCGTCGCGGGCAAGGGCCTCATCTTGCCAAGCGGTGGGAACCACGTGGTTTTTCTCGAGTTGCGGCGGCATTCTCGACTTACGACGGGGATCTCAGCCTTCCCCTTGGGTTGGCCCTGGGAAGCCCAATCTTCCCCTCGGGTTGCGAGGGAAAGCTGGGGGTGGCGCTCGAGTCACTGCAGGGCCTAAGAGACCTCACCTAAGCGTGTGTCCGGGACCTAATTTTCCTCTCCAGGGAAGGCAGGGATCTCGGGGTTGCATTCCAGGCTCCCCCGGGGAGTCAGGCCTCGTCTCGAGGGGAAGCCAAGGACTCCGCTCTCCTCTCGAGTCGCGACGCGGGTCTCTTGGAGCCCCCTGAGCGGCCTCAAGGGAGTCCAGCCTCCTCTTCCGTTTGGAGAGAGGACCCGGGATTGCTCTCCAGGCCATGCAGGAAAAGAAGGCCCTCAGCTCGCGAGGACGGGGGCGTCTCAGGGGTTTCCTCGAGCTGCGGCGCCCGTGGGGGTTTTCTCCCGAGGCACGACGAGGATCTCAGGGAGCCTCTCGTGCGGCGCCAGGGAAGTCAGGTCTCCATGCGCGTGGCGAGGGGGAGCGCGTCCTGGCTCTCGAGTCACGGGAGGGGACTAGGGCCTCGAGACGCGTTGAAGAAGGACTCTCGAGGTCTTTGTCGGGGGGCGGCGGGAAACCCTCGTTTCCCTCGCCTTCTGCCGGGGACCTTAGGGAACTTCCCAGGGTGCCACTGAGAGGCGAGGGATCCTGTGGAGGTGGCGGGGCCCCTCGGGACTCCGCTGGGTCTGGCGCAACGGAAGAGGGCCTCACCTCGAGGGGAGGCAGGCACCTCAGGCTTCCTCTGCGTTTTGGACTCCGACCGCAGGGTCCCTGCAGAGTTGGGACAGGAGAGTCAGGCCTCGTCTTGTCTGAGGAAGGGAACCCCGCTGGCCTCTCGAGTTGCTCAGGGGGTCTCAGGCCCCTCGTCGAGCTGTGTGTGGAACCCGCGGGTCTTTGCGGACGATGCACGGGGGTGGCAGTGCCCCTTCGTGTTGTGCCTTCCCCCGCAGGGTTGCCTTCGAAGAGGGGTCCGGGCCTCGGGTCCTTCTCAAGGGCGGACCGGGGAATCGGGGGCGTTCGGCCTGTGGCCCCACCCACGTGGCTCGTCTCGAATTTCCTCGTGAGACCGGCCTCATCCTGAGGTGCGCCGGGAAGGCCGGGAACCCCTTCCAGACCACGCAGGGGAATCGCCTCTCCTGTCGCGATCAGGAGGGGAGAAGGGGCTCAGAGGAAGCGGTGCCGGGACCCTCGGTGTTCCCCTCGGGGGAACCCGGCGTGTCGGGGGACTTTTGGGGGTCGCAGGAAGGCTGTCAGGGACCGTCTCGCCCTTCAGGGCGGAACAGGGGACTTCCCTTGAGACGCCGTCGCGGGCAAGGGCCTCATCTTGCCAAGCGGTGGGAACCACGTGGTTTTTCTCGAGTTGCGGCGGCATTCTCGACTTACGACGGGGATCTCAGACTTCCCCTTGGGTTGGCCCTGGGAAGCCCAATCTTCCCCTCGGGTTGCGAGGGAAAGCTGGGGGTGGCGCTCGAGTCACTGCAGGGCCTAAGAGACCTCACCTAAGCGTGTGTCCGGGACCTAATTTTCCTCTCCAGGGAAGGCAGGGATCTCGGGGTTGCATTCCAGGCTCCCCCGGGGAGTCAGGCCTCGTCTCGAGGGGAAGCCAAGGACTCCGCTCTCCTCTCGAGTCGCGACGCGGGTCTCTTGGAGCCCCCTGAGCGGCCTCAAGGGAGTCCAGCCTCCTCTTCCGTTTGGAGAGAGGACCCGGGATTGCTCTCCAGGCCATGCAGGAAAAGAAGGCCCTCAGCTCGCGAGGACGGGGGCGTCTCAGGGGTTTCCTCGAGCTGCGGCGCCCGTGGGGGTTTTCTCCCGAGGCACGACGAGGATCTCAGGGAGCCTCTCGTGCGGCGCCAGGGAAGTCAGGTCTCCATGCGCGTGGCGAGGGGGAGCGCGTCCTGGCTCTCGAGTCACGGGAGGGGACTAGGGCCTCGAGACGCGTTGAAGAAGGACTCTCGAGGTCTTTGTCGGGGGGGCGGCGGGAAACCCTCGTTTCCCTCGCCTTCTGCCGGGGACCTTAGGGAACTTCCCAGGGTGCCTCTGAGAGGCGAGGGATCCTGTGGAGGTGGCGGGGCCCCTCGGGACTCCGCTGGGTCTGGCGCAACGGAAGAGGGCCTCACCTCGTGGGGAGGCAGGCACCTCAGGCTTCCTCTGCGTTTTGGACTCCGACCGCAGGGTCCCTGCAGAGTTGGGACAGGAGAGTCAGGCCTCGTCTTGTCTGAGGAAGGGAACCCCGCTGGCCTCTCGAGGTGCTCAGGGGGTCTCAGGCCCCTCGTCGAGCTGTGTGTGGAACCCGCGGGTCTTTGCGGACGATGCACGGGGGTGGCAGTGCCCCTTCGTGTTGTGCCTTCACCCGCAGGGTTGCCTTCGAAGAGGGGTCCGGGCCTCGGGTCCTTCTCAAGAGCGGACCGGGGAATCGGGGGCGTTCGGCCTGTGGCCCCACCCACGTGGCTCGTCTCGAATTTCCTCGTGAGACCGGCCTCATCCTGAGGTGCGCCGGGAAGGCCGGGAACCCCTTCCAGACCACGCAGGGGAATCGCCTCTCCTGTCGCGATCAGGAGGGGAGAAGGGGCTCAGAGGAAGCGGTGCCGGGACCCTCGGTGTTCCCCTCGGGGGAACCCGGCGTGTCGGGGGACTTTTGGGGGTCGCAGGAAGGCTGTCAGGGACCGTCTCGCCCTTCAGGGCGGAACAGGGGACTTCCCTTGAGACGCCGTCGCGGGCAAGGGCCTCATCTTGCCAAGCGGTGGGAACCACGTGGTTTTTCTCGAGTTGCGGCGGCATTCTCGACTTACGACGGGGATCTCAGCCTTCCCCTTGGGTTGGCCCTGGGAAGCCCAATCTTCCCCTCGGGTTGCGAGGGAAAGCTGGGGGTGGCGCTCGAGTCACTGCAGGGCCTAAGAGACCTCACCTAAGCGTGTGTCCGGGACCTAATTTTCCTCTCCAGGGAAGGCAGGGATCTCGGGGTTGCATTCCAGGCTCCCCCGGGGAGTCAGGCCTCGTCTCGAGGGGAAGCCAAGGACTCCGCTCTCCTCTCGAGTCGCGACGCGGGTCTCTTGGAGCCCCCTGAGCGGCCTCAAGGGAGTCCAGCCTCCTCTTCCGTTTGGAGAGAGGACCCGGGATTGCTCTCCAGGCCATGCAGGAAAAGAAGGCCCTCAGCTCGCGAGGACGGGGGCGTCTCAGGGGTTTCCTCGAGCTGCGGCGCCCGTGGGGGTTTTCTCCCGAGGCACGACGAGGATCTCAGGGAGCCTCTCGTGCGGCGCCAGGGAAGTCAGGTCTCCATGCGCGTGGCGAGGGGGAGCGCGTCCTGGCTCTCGAGTCACGGGAGGGGACTAGGGCCTCGAGACGCGTTGAAGAAGGACTCTCGAGGTCTTTGTCGGGGGGCGGCGGGAAACCCTCGTTTCCCTCGCCTTCTGCCGGGGACCTTAGGGAACTTCCCAGGGTGCCTCTGAGAGGCGAGGGATCCTGTGGAGGTGGCGGGGCCCCTCGGGACTCCGCTGGGTCTGGCGCAACGGAAGAGGGCCTCACCTCGAGGGGAGGCAGGCACCTCAGGCTTCCTCTGCGTTTCGGACTCCGACCGCAGGGTCCCTGCAGAGTTGGGACAGGAGAGTCAGGCCTCGTCTTGTCTGAGGAAGGGAACCCCGCTGGCCTCTCGAGTTGCTCAGGGGGTCTCAGGCCCCTCGTCGAGCTGTGTGTGGAACCCGCGGGTCTTTGCGGACGATGCACGGGGGTGGCAGTGCCCCTTCGTGTTGTGCCTTCACCCACAGGGTTGCCTTCGAAGAGGGGTCCGGGCCTCGGGTCCTTCTCAAGAGCGGACCGGGGAATCGGGGGCGTTCGGCCTGTGGCCCCACCCACGTGGCTCGTCTCGAATTTCCTCGTGAGACCGGCCTCATCCTGAGGTGCGCCGGGAAGGCCGGGAACCCCTTCCAGACCACGCAGGGGAATCGCCTCTCCTGTCGCGATCAGGAGGGGAGAAGGGGCTCAGAGGAAGCGGTGCCGGGACCCTCGGTGTTCCCCTCGGGGGAACCCGGCGTGTCGGGGGACTTTTGGGGGTCGCAGGAAGGCTGTCAGGGACCGTCTCGCCCTTCAGGGCGGAACAGGGGACTTCCCTTGAGACGCCGTCGCGGGCAAGGGCCTCATCTTGCCAAGCGGTGGGAACCACGTGGTTTTTCTCGAGTTGCGGCGGCATTCTCGAGTTACGACGGGGATCTCAGCCTTCCCCTTGGGTTGGCCCTGGGAAGCCCAATCTTCCCCTCGGGTTGCGAGGGAAAGCTGGGGGTGGCGCTCGAGTCACTGCAGGGCCTAAGAGACCTCACCTAAGCGTGTGTCCGGGACCTAATTTTCCTCTCCAGGGAAGGCAGGGATCTCGGGGTTGCATTCCAGGCTCCCCCGGGGAGTCAGGCCTCGTCTCGAGGGGAAGCCAAGGACTCCGCTCTCCTCTCGAGTCGCGACGCGGGTCTCTTGGAGCCCCCTGAGCGGCCTCAAGGGAGTCCAGCCTCCTCTTCCGTTTGGAGAGAGGACCCGGGATTGCTCTCCAGGCCATGCAGGAAAAGAAGGCCCTCAGCTCGCGAGGACGGGGGCGTCTCAGGGGTTTCCTCGAGCTGCGGCGCCCGTGGGGGTTTTCTCCCGAGGCACGACGAGGATCTCAGGGAGCCTCTCGTGCGGCGCCAGGGAAGTCAGGTCTCCATGCGCGTGGCGAGGGGGAGCGCGTCCTGGCTCTCGAGTCACGGGAGGGGACTAGGGCCTCGAGACGCGTTGAAGAAGGACTCTCGAGGTCTTTGTCGGGGGGCGGCGGGAAACCCTCGTGTCCCTCGCCTTCTGCCGGGGACCTTAGGGAACTTCCCAGGGTGCCTCTGAGAGGCGAGGGATCCTGTGGAGGTGGCGGGGCCCCTCGGGACTCCGCTGGGTCTGGCGCAACGGAAGAGGGCCTCACCTCGAGGGGAGGCAGGCACCTCAGGCTTCCTCTGCGTTTCGGACTCCGACCGCAGGGTCCCTGCAGAGTTGGGACAGGAGAGTCAGGCCTCGTCTTGTCTGAGGAAGGGAACCCCGCTGGCCTCTCGAGTTGCTCAGGGGGTCTCAGGCCCCTCGTCGAGCTGTGTGTGGAACCCGCGGGTCTTTGCGGACGATGCACGGGGGTGGCAGTGCCCCTTCGTGTTGTGCCTTCCCCCACAGGGTTGCCTTCGAAGAGGGGTCCGGGCCTCGGGTCCTTCTCAAGAGCGGACCGGGGAATCGGGGGCGTTCGGCCTGTGGCCCCACCCACGTGGCTCGTCTCGAATTTCCTCGTGAGACCGGCCTCATCCTGAGGTGCGCCGGGAAGGCCGGGAACCCCTTCCAGACCACGCAGGGGAATCGCCTCTCCTGTCGCGATCAGGAGGGGAGAAGGGGCTCAGAGGAAGCGGTGCCGGGACCCTCGGTGTTCCCCTCGGGGGAACCCGGCGTGTCGGGGGACTTTTGGGGGTCGCAGGAAGGCTGTCAGGGACCGTCTCGCCCTTCAGGGCGGAACAGGGGACTTCCCTTGAGACGCCGTCGCGGGCAAGGGCCTCATCTTGCCAAGCGGTGGGAACCACGTGGTTTTTCTCGAGTTGCGGCGGCATTCTCGACTTACGACGGGGATCTCAGCCTTCCCCTTGGGTTGGCCCTGGGAAGCCCAATCTTCCCCTCGGGTTGCGAGGGAAAGCTGGGGGTGGCGCTCGAGTCACTGCAGGGCCTAAGAGACCTCACCTAAGCGTGTGTCCGGGACCTAATTTTCCTCTCCAGGGAAGGCAGGGATCTCGGGGTTGCATTCCAGGCTCCCCCGGGGAGTCAGGCCTCGTCTCGAGGGGAAGCCAAGGACTCCGCTCTCCTCTCGAGTCGCGACGCGGGTCTCTTGGAGCCCCCTGAGCGGCCTCAAGGGAGTCCAGCCTCCTCTTCCGTTTGGAGAGAGGACCCGGGATTGCTCTCCAGGCCATGCAGGAAAAGAAGGCCCTCAGCTCGCGAGGACGGGGGCGTCTCAGGGGTTTCCTCGAGCTGCGGCGCCCGTGGGGGTTTTCTCCCGAGGCACGACGAGGATCTCAGGGAGCCTCTCGTGCGGCGCCAGGGAAGTCAGGTCTCCATGCGCGTGGCGAGGGGGAGCGCGTCCTGGCTCTCGAGTCACGGGAGGGGACTAGGGCCTCGAGACGCGTTGAAGAAGGACTCTCGAGGTCTTTGTCGGGGGGCAGCGGCAAACCCTCGTTTCCCTCGCCTTCTGCCGGGGACCTTAGGGAACTTCCCAGGGTGCCTCTGAGAGGCGAGGGATCCTGTGGAGGTGGCGGGGCCCCTCGGGACTCCGCTGGGTCTGGCGCAACGGAAGAGGGCCTCACCTCGAGGGGAGGCAGGCACCTCAGGCTTCCTCTGCGATTCGGACTCCGACCGCAGGGTCCCTGCAGAGTTGGGACAGGAGAGTCAGGCCTCGTCTTGTCTGAGGAAGGGAACCCCGCTGGCCTCTCGAGTTGCTCAGGGGGTCTCAGGCCCCTCGTCGAGCTGTGTGTGGAACCCGCGGGTCTTTGCGGACGATGCACGGGGGTGGCAGTGCCCCTTCGTGTTGTGCCTTCACCCGCAGGGTTGCCTTCGAAGAGGGGTCCGGGCCTCGGGTCCTTCTCAAGAGCGGACCGGGGAATCGGGGGCGTTCGGCCTGTGGCCCCACCCACGTGGCTCGTCTCGAATTTCCTCGTGAGACCGGCCTCATCCTGAGGTGCGCCGGGAAGGCCGGGAACCCCTTCCAGACCACGCAGGGGAATCGCCTCTCCTGTCGCGATCAGGAGGGGAGAAGGGGCTCAGAGGAAGCGGTGCCGGGACCCTCGGTGTTCCCCTCGGGGGAACCCGGCGTGTCGGGGGACTTTTGGGGGTCGCAGGAAGGCTGTCAGGGACCGTCTCGCCCTTCAGGGCGGAACAGGGGACTTCCCTTGAGACGCCGTCGCGGGCAAGGGCCTCATCTTGCCAAGCGGTGGGAACCACGTGGTTTTTCTCGAGTTGCGGCGGCATTCTCGAGTTACGACGGGGATCTCAGCCTTCCCCTTGGGTTGGCCCTGGGAAGCCCAATCTTCCCTTGGGTTGCGAGGGAAAGCTGGGGGTGGCGCTCGAGTCACTGCAGGGCCTAAGAGACCTCACCTAAGCGTGTGTCCGGGACCTAATTTTCCTCTCCAGGGAAGGCAGGGATCTCGGGGTTGCATTCCAGGCTCCCCCGGGGAGTCAGGCCTCGTCTCGAGGGGAAGCCAAGGACTCCGCTCTCCTCTCGAGTCGCGACGCGGGTCTCTTGGAGCCCCCTGAGCGGCCTCAAGGGAGTCCAGCCTCCTCTTCCGTTTGGAGAGAGGACCCGGGATTGCTCTCCAGGCCATGCAGGAAAAGAAGGCCCTCAGCTCGCGAGGACGGGGGCGTCTCAGGGGTTTCCTCGAGCTGCGGCGCCCGTGGGGGTTTTCTCCCGAGGCACGACGAGGATCTCAGGGAGCCTCTCGTGCGGCGCCAGGGGAGTCAGGTCTCCATGCGCGTGGCGAGGGGGGGCGCGTCCTGGCTCTCGAGTCACGGGAGGGGACTAGGGCATCGAGACGCGTTGAAGAAGGACTCTCGAGGTCTTTGTCGGGGGGCGGCGGGAAACCCTCGTGTCCCTCGCCTTCTGCCGGGGACCTTAGGGAACTTGCCAGGGTGCCTCTGAGAGGCGAGGGATCCTGTGGAGGTGGCGGGGCCCCTCGGGACTCCGCTGGGTCTGGCGCAACGGAAGAGGGCCTCACCTCGAGGGGAGGCAGGCACCTCAGGCTTCCTCTGCGTTTCGGACTCCGACCGCAGGGTCCCTGCAGAGTTGGGACAGGAGAGTCAGGCCTCGTCTTGTCTGAGGAAGGGAACCCCGCTGGCCTCTCGAGTTGCTCAGGGGGTCTGAGGCCCCTCGTCGAGCTGTGTGTGGAACCCGCGGGTCTTTGCGGACGATGCACGGGGGTGGCAGTGCCCCTTCGTGTTGTGCCTTCCCCCACAGGGTTGCCTTCGAAGAGGGGTCCGGGCCTCGGGTCCTTCTCAAGAGCGGACCGGGGAATCGGGGGCGTTCGGCCTGTGGCCCCACCCACGTGGCTCGTCTCGAATTTCCTCGTGAGACCGGCCTCATCCTGAGGTGCGCCGGGAAGGCCGGGAACCCCTTCCAGACCACGCAGGGGAATCGCCTCTCCTGTCGCGATGAGGAGGGGAGAAGGGGCTCAGAGGAAGCGGTGCCGGGACCCTCCGTGTTCCCCTCGGGGGAACCCGGCGTGTCGGGGGACTTTTGGGGGTCGCAGGAAGGCTGTCAGGGACCGTCTCGCCCTTCAGGGCGGAACAGGGGACTTCCCTTGAGACGCCGTCGCGGGCAAGGGCCTCATCTTGCCAAGCGGTGGGAACCACGTGGTTTTTCTCGAGTTGCGGCGGCATTCTCGAGTTACGACGGGGATCTCAGCCTTCCCCTTGGGTTGGCCCTGGGAAGCCCAATCTTCCCCTCGGGTTGCGAGGGAAAGCTGGGGGTGGCGCTCGAGTCACTGCAGGGCCTAAGAGACCTCACCTAAGCGTGTGTCCGGGACCTAATTTTCCTCTCCAGGGAAGGCAGGGATCTCGGGGTTGCATTCCAGGCTCCCCCGGGGAGTCAGGCCTCGTCTCGAGGGGAAGCCAAGGACTCCGCTCTCCTCTCGAGTCGCGACGCGGGTCTCTTGGAGCCCCCTGAGCGGCCTCAAGGGAGTCCAGCCTCCTCTTCCGTTTGGAGAGAGGACCCGGGATTGCTCTCCAGGCCATGCAGGAAAAGAAGGCCCTCAGCTCGCGAGGACGGGGGCGTCTCAGGGGTTTCCTCGAGCTGCGGCGCCCGTGGGGGTTTTCTCCCGAGGCACGACGAGGATCTCAGGGAGCCTCTCGTGCGGCGCCAGGGAAGTCAGGTCTCCATGCGCGTGGCGAGGGGGAGCGCGTCCTGGCTCTCGAGTCACGGGAGGGGACTAGGGCCTCGAGACGCGTTGAAGAAGGACTCTCGAGGTCTTTGTCGGGGGGCGGCGGGAAACCCTCGTGTCCCTCGCCTTCTGCCGGGGACCTTAGGGAACTTCCCAGGGTGCCTCTGAGAGGCGAGGGATCCTGTGGAGGTGGCGGGGCCCCTCGGGACTCCGCTGGGTCTGGCGCAACGGAAGAGGGCCTCACCTCGAGGGGAGGCAGGCACCTCAGGCTTCCTCTGCGTTTCGGACTCCGACCGCAGGGTCCCTGCAGAGTTGGGACAGGAGAGTCAGGCCTCGTCTTGTCTGAGGAAGGGAACCCCGCTGGCCTCTCGAGTTGCTCAGGGGGTCTCAGGCCCCTCGTCGAGCTGTGTGTGGAACCCGCGGGTCTTTGCGGACGATGCACGGGGGTGGCAGTGCCCCTTCGTGTTGTGCCTTCACCCACAGGGTTGCCTTCGAAGAGGGGTCCGGGCCTCGGGTCCTTCTCAAGAGCGGACCGGGGAATCGGGGGCGTTCGGCCTGTGGCCCCACCCACGTGGCTCGTCTCGAATTTCCTCGTGAGACCGGCCTCATCCTGAGGTGCGCCGGGAAGGCCGGGAACCCCTTCCAGACCACGCAGGGGAATCGCCTCTCCTGTCGCGATCAGGAGGGGAGAAGGGGCTCAGAGGAAGCGGTGCCGGGACCCTCGGTGTTCCCCTCGGGGGAACCCGGCGTGTCGGGGGACTTTTGGGGGTCGCAGGAAGGCTGTCAGGGACCGTCTCGCCCTTCAGGGCGGAACAGGGGACTTCCCTTGAGACGCCGTCGCGGGCAAGGGCCTCATCTTGCCAAGCGGTGGGAACCACGTGGTTTTTCTCGAGTTGCGGCGGCATTCTCGAGTTACGACGGGGATCTCAGCCTTCCCCTTGGGTTGGCCCTGGGAAGCCCAATCTTCCCCTCGGGTTGCGAGGGAAAGCTGGGGGTGGCGCTCGAGTCACTGCAGGGCCTAAGAGACCTCACCTAAGCGTGTGTCCGGGACCTAATTTTCCTCTCCAGGGAAGGCAGGGATCTCGGGGTTGCATTCCAGGCTCCCCCGGGGAGTCAGGCCTCGTCTCGAGGGGAAGCCAAGGACTCCGCTCTCCTCTCGAGTCGCGACGCGGGTCTCTTGGAGCCCCCTGAGCGGCCTCAAGGGAGTCCAGCCTCCTCTTCCGTTTGGAGAGAGGACCCGGGATTGCTCTCCAGGCCATGCAGGAAAAGAAGGCCCTCAGCTCGCGAGGACGGGGGCGTCTCAGGGGTTTCCTCGAGCTGCGGCGCCCGTGGGGGTTTTCTCCCGAGGCACGACGAGGATCTCAGGGAGCCTCTCGTGCGGCGCCAGGGAAGTCAGGTCTCCATGCGCGTGGCGAGGGGGAGCGCGTCCTGGCTCTCGAGTCACGGGAGGGGACTAGGGCCTCGAGACGCGTTGAAGAAGGACTCTCGAGGTCTTTGTCGGGGGGGCGGCGGGAAACCCTCGTTTCCCTCGCCTTCTGCCGGGGACCTTAGGGAACTTCCCAGGGTGCCTCTGAGAGGCGAGGGATCCTGTGGAGGTGGCGGGGCCCCTCGGGACTCCGCTGGGTCTGGCGCAACGGAAGAGGGCCTCACCTCGAGGGGAGGCAGGCACCTCAGGCTTCCTCTGCGTTTCGGACTCCGACCGCAGGGTCCCTGCAGAGTTGGGACAGGAGAGTCAGGCCTCGTCTTGTCTGAGGAAGGGAACCCCGCTGGCCTCTCGAGGTGCTCAGGGGGTCTCAGGCCCCTCGTCGAGCTGTGTGTGGAACCCGCGGGTCTTTGCGGACGATGCACGGGGGTGGCAGTGCCCCTTCGTGTTGTGCCTTCACCCGCAGGGTTGCCTTCGAAGAGGGGTCCGGGCCTCGGGTCCTTCTCAAGAGCGGACCGGGGAATCGGGGGCGTTCGGCCTGTGGCCCCACCCACGTGGCTCGTCTCGAATTTCCTCGTGAGACCGGCCTCATCCTGAGGTGCGCCGGGAAGGCCGGGAACCCCTTCCAGACCACGCAGGGGAATCGCCTCTCCTGTCGCGATCAGGAGGGGAGAAGGGGCTCAGAGGAAGCGGTGCCGGGACCCTCGGTGTTCCCCTCGGGGGAACCCGGCGTGTCGGGGGACTTTTGGGGGTCGCAGGAAGGCTGTCAGGGACCGTCTCGCCCTTCAGGGCGGAACAGGGGACTTCCCTTGAGACGCCGTCGCGGGCAAGGGCCTCATCTTGCCAAGCGGTGGGAACCACGTGGTTTTTCTCGAGTTGCGGCGGCATTCTCGAGTTACGACGGGGATCTCAGCCTTCCCCTTGGGTTGGCCCTGGGAAGCCCAATCTTCCCCTCGGGTTGCGAGGGAAAGCTGGGGGTGGCGCTCGAGTCACTGCAGGGCCTAAGAGACCTCACCTAAGCGTGTGTCCGGGACCTAATTTTCCTCTCCAGGGAAGGCAGGGATCTCGGGGTTGCATTCCAGGCTCCCCCGGGGAGTCAGGCCTCGTCTCGAGGGGAAGCCAAGGACTCCGCTCTCCTCTCGAGTCGCGACGCGGGTCTCTTGGAGCCCCCTGAGCGGCCTCAAGGGAGTCCAGCCTCCTCTTCCGTTTGGAGAGAGGACCCGGGATTGCTCTCCAGGCCATGCAGGAAAAGAAGGCCCTCAGCTCGCGAGGACGGGGGCGTCTCAGGGGTTTCCTCGAGCTGCGGCGCCCGTGGGGGTTTTCTCCCGAGGCACGACGAGGATCTCAGGGAGCCTCTCGTGCGGCGCCAGGGAAGTCAGGTCTCCATGCGCGTGGCGAGGGGGAGCGCGTCCTGGCTCTCGAGTCACGGGAGGGGACTAGGGCCTCGAGACGCGTTGAAGAAGGACTCTCGAGGTCTTTGTCGGGGGGCGGCGGGAAACCCTCGTTTCCCTCGCCTTCTGCCGGGGACCTTAGGGAACTTCCCAGGGTGCCTCTGAGAGGCGAGGGATCCTGTGGAGGTGGCGGGGCCCCTCGGGACTCCGCTGGGTCTGGCGCAACGGAAGAGGGCCTCACCTCGAGGGGAGGCAGGCACCTCAGGCTTCCTCTGCGTTTCGGACTCCGACCGCAGGGTCCCTGCAGAGTTGGGACAGGAGAGTCAGGCCTCGTCTTGTCTGAGGAAGGGAACCCCGCTGGCCTCTCGAGTTGCTCAGGGGGTCTCAGGCCTCTCGTCGAGCTGTGTGTGGAACCCGCGGGTCTTTGCGGACGATGCACGGGGGTGGCAGTGCCCCTTCGTGTTGTGCCTTCACCCGCAGGGTTGCCTTCGAAGAGGGGTCCGGGCCTCGGGTCCTTCTCAAGAGCGGACCGGGGAATCGGGGGCGTTCGGCCTGTGGCCCCACCCACGTGGCTCGTCTCGAATTTCCTCGTGAGACCGGCCTCATCCTGAGGTGCGCCGGGAAGGCCGGGAACCCCTTCCAGACCACGCAGGGGAATCGCCTCTCCTGTCGCGATCAGGAGGGGAGAAGGGGCTCAGAGGAAGCGGTGCCGGGACCCTCGGTGTTCCCCTCGGGGGAACCCGGCGTGTCGGGGGACTTTTGGGGGTCGCAGGAAGGCTGTCAGGGACCGTCTCGCCCTTCAGGGCGGAACAGGGGACTTCCCTTGAGACGCCGTCGCGGGCAAGGGCCTCATCTTGCCAAGCGGTGGGAACCACGTGGTTTTTCTCGAGTTGCGGCGGCATTCTCGAGTTACGACGGGGATCTCAGCCTTCCCCTTGGGTTGGCCCTGGGAAGCCCAATCTTCCCTCGGGTTGCGAGGGAAAGCTGGGGGTGGCGCTCGAGTCACTGCAGGGCCTAAGAGACCTCACCTAAGCGTGTGTCCGGGACCTAATTTTCCTCTCCAGGGAAGGCAGGGATCTCGGGGTTGCATTCCAGGCTCCCCCGGGGAGTCAGGCCTCGTCTCGAGGGGAAGCTAAAGACTCTGCTCTCCTCTCGAGTCGCGACGCGGGTCTCTTGGAGCCCCCTGAGCGGCCTCAAGGGAGTCCAGCCTCCTCTTCCGTTTGGAGAGAGGACCCGGGATTGCTCTCCAGGCCATGCAGGAAAAGAAGGCCCTCAGCTCGCGAGGACGGGGGCGTCTCAGGGGTTTCCTCGAGCTGCGGCGCCCGTGGGGGTTTTCTCCCGAGGCACGACGAGGATCTCAGGGAGCCTCTCGTGCGGCGCCAGGGAAGTCAGGTCTCCATGCGCGTGGCGAGGGGGAGCGCGTCCTGGCTCTCGAGTCACGGGAGGGGACTAGGGCCTCGAGACGCGTTGAAGAAGGACTCTCGAGGTCTTTGTCGGGGGGCGGCGGGAAACCCTCGTGTCCCTCGCCTTCTGCCGGGGACCTTAGGGAACTTGCCAGGGTGCCTCTGAGAGGCGAGGGATCCTGTGGAGGTGGCGGGGCCCCTCGGGACTCCGCTGGGTCTGGCGCAACGGAAGAGGGCCTCACCTCGAGGGGAGGCAGGCACCTCAGGCTTCCTCTGCGTTTCGGACTCCGACCGCAGGGTCCCTGCAGAGTTGGGACAGGAGAGTCAGGCCTCGTCTTGTCTGAGGAAGGGAACCCCGCTGGCCTCTCGAGTTGCTCAGGGGGTCTGAGGCCCCTCGTCGAGCTGTGTGTGGAACCCGCGGGTCTTTGCGGACGATGCACGGGGGTGGCAGTGCCCCTTCGTGTTGTGCCTTCCCCCACAGGGTTGCCTTCGAAGAGGGGTCCGGGCCTCGGGTCCTTCTCAAGAGCGGACCGGGGAATCGGGGGCGTTCGGCCTGTGGCCCCACCCACGTGGCTCGTCTCGAATTTCCTCGTGAGACCGGCCTCATCCTGAGGTGCGCCGGGAAGGCCGGGAACCCCTTCCAGACCACGCAGGGGAATCGCCTCTCCTGTCGCGATGAGGAGGGGAGAAGGGGCTCAGAGGAAGCGGTGCCGGGACCCTCCGTGTTCCCCTCGGGGGAACCCGGCGTGTCGGGGGACTTTTGGGGGTCGCAGGAAGGCTGTCAGGGACCGTCTCGCCCTTCAGGGCGGAACAGGGGACTTCCCTTGAGACGCCGTCGCGGGCAAGGGCCTCATCTTGCCAAGCGGTGGGAACCACGTGGTTTTTCTCGAGTTGCGGCGGCATTCTCGAGTTACGACGGGGATCTCAGCCTTCCCCTTGGGTTGGCCCTGGGAAGCCCAATCTTCCCCTCGGGTTGCGAGGGAAAGCTGGGGGTGGCGCTCGAGTCACTGCAGGGCCTAAGAGACCTCACCTAAGCGTGTGTCCGGGACCTAATTTTCCTCTCCAGGGAAGGCAGGGATCTCGGGGTTGCATTCCAGGCTCCCCCGGGGAGTCAGGCCTCGTCTCGAGGGGAAGCCAAGGACTCCGCTCTCCTCTCGAGTCGCGACGCGGGTCTCTTGGAGCCCCCTGAGCGGCCTCAAGGGAGTCCAGCCTCCTCTTCCGTTTGGAGAGAGGACCCGGGATTGCTCTCCAGGCCATGCAGGAAAAGAAGGCCCTCAGCTCGCGAGGACGGGGGCGTCTCAGGGGTTTCCTCGAGCTGCGGCGCCCGTGGGGGTTTTCTCCCGAGGCACGACGAGGATCTCAGGGAGCCTCTCGTGCGGCGCCAGGGAAGTCAGGTCTCCATGCGCGTGGCGAGGGGGAGCGCGTCCTGGCTCTCGAGTCACGGGAGGGGACTAGGGCCTCGAGACGCGTTGAAGAAGGACTCTCGAGGTCTTTGTCGGGGGGCGGCGGGAAACCCTCGTGTCCCTCGCCTTCTGCCGGGGACCTTAGGGAACTTGCCAGGGTGCCTCTGAGAGGCGAGGGATCCTGTGGAGGTGGCGGGGCCCCTCGGGACTCCGCTGGGTCTGGCGCAACGGAAGAGGGCCTCACCTCGAGGGGAGGCAGGCACCTCAGGCTTCCTCTGCGTTTCGGACTCCGACCGCAGGGTCCCTGCAGAGTTGGGACAGGAGAGTCAGGCCTCGTCTTGTCTGAGGAAGGGAACCCCGCTGGCCTCTCGAGTTGCTCAGGGGGTCTCAGGCCCCTCGTCGAGCTGTGTGTGGAACCCGCGGGTCTTTGCGGACGATGCACGGGGGTGGCAGTGCCCCTTCGTGTTGTGCCTTCACCCACAGGGTTGCCTTCGAAGAGGGGTCCGGGCCTCGGGTCCTTCTCAAGAGCGGACCGGGGAATCGGGGGCCTTCGGCCTGTGGCCCCACCCACGTGGCTCGTCTCGAATTTCCTCGTGAGACCGGCCTCATCCTGAGGTGCGCCGGGAAGGCCGGGAACCCCTTCCAGACCACGCAGGGGAATCGCCTCTCCTGTCGCGATCAGGAGGGGAGAAGGGGCTCAGAGGAAGCGGTGCCGGGACCCTCGGTGTTCCCCTCGGGGGAACCCGGCGTGTCGGGGGACTTTTGGGGGTCGCAGGAAGGCTGTCAGGGACCGTCTCGCCCTTCAGGGCGGAACAGGGGACTTCCCTTGAGACGCCGTCGCGGGCAAGGGCCTCATCTTGCCAAGCGGTGGGAACCACGTGGTTTTTCTCGAGTTGCGGCGGCATTCTCGAGTTACGACGGGGATCTCAGCCTTCCCCTTGGGTTGGCCCTGGGAAGCCCAATCTTCCCCTCGGGTTGCGAGGGAAAGCTGGGGGTGGCGCTCGAGTCACTGCAGGGCCTAAGAGACCTCACCTAAGCGTGTGTCCGGGACCTAATTTTCCTCTCCAGGGAAGGCAGGGATCTCGGGGTTGCATTCCAGGCTCCCCCGGGGAGTCAGGCCTCGTCTCGAGGGGAAGCCAAGGACTCCGCTCTCCTCTCGAGTCGCGACGCGGGTCTCTTGGAGCCCCCTGAGCGGCCTCAAGGGAGTCCAGCCTCCTCTTCCGTTTGGAGAGAGGACCCGGGATTGCTCTCCAGGCCATGCAGGAAAAGAAGGCCCTCAGCTCGCGAGGACGGGGGCGTCTCAGGGGTTTCCTCGAGCTGCGGCGCCCGTGGGGGTTTTCTCCCGAGGCACGACGAGGATCTCAGGGAGCCTCTCGTGCGGCGCCAGGGAAGTCAGGTCTCCATGCGCGTGGCGAGGGGGAGCGCGTCCTGGCTCTCGAGTCACGGGAGGGGACTAGGGCCTCGAGACGCGTTGAAGAAGGACTCTCGAGGTCTTTGTCGGGGGGGCGGCGGGAAACCCTCGTTTCCCTCGCCTTCTGCCGGGGACCTTAGGGAACTTCCCAGGGTGCCTCTGAGAGGCGAGGGATCCTGTGGAGGTGGCGGGGCCCCTCGGGACTCCGCTGGGTCTGGCGCAACGGAAGAGGGCCTCACCTCGAGGGGAGGCAGGCACCTCAGGCTTCCTCTGCGTTTTGGACTCCGACCGCAGGGTCCCTGCAGAGTTGGGACAGGAGAGTCAGGCCTCGTCTTGTCTGAGGAAGGGAACCCCGCTGGCCTCTCGAGGTGCTCAGGGGGTCTCAGGCCCCTCGTCGAGCTGTATGTGGAACCCGCGGGTCTTTGCGGACGATGCACGGGGGTGGCAGTGCCCCTTCGTGTTGTGCCTTCACCCGCAGGGTTGCCTTCGAAGAGGGGTCCGGGCCTCGGGTCCTTCTCAAGAGCGGACCGGGGAATCGGGGGCGTTCGGCCTGTGGCCCCACCCACGTGGCTCGTCTCGAATTTCCTCGTGAGACCGGCCTCATCCTGAGGTGCGCCGGGAAGGCCGGGAACCCCTTCCAGACCACGCAGGGGAATCGCCTCTCCTGTCGCGATCAGGAGGGGAGAAGGGGCTCAGAGGAAGCGGTGCCGGGACCCTCGGTGTTCCCCTCGGGGGAACCCGGCGTGTCGGGGGACTTTTGGGGGTCGCAGGAAGGCTGTCAGGGACCGTCTCGCCCTTCAGGGCGGAACAGGGGACTTCCCTTGAGACGCCGTCGCGGGCAAGGGCCTCATCTTGCCAAGCGGTGGGAACCACGTGGTTTTTCTCGAGTTGCGGCGGCATTCTCGAGTTACAACGGGGATCTCAGCCTTCCCCTTGGGTTGGCCCTGGGAAGCCCAATCTTCCCTCGGGTTGCGAGGGAAAGCTGGGGGTGGCGCTCGAGTCACTGCAGGGCCTAAGAGACCTCACCTAAGCGTGTGTCCGGGACCTAATTTTCCTCTCCAGGGAAGGCAGGGATCTCGGGGTTGCATTCCAGGCTCCCCCGGGGAGTCAGGCCTCGTCTCGAGGGGAAGCTAAGGACTCTGCTCTCCTCTCGAGTCGCGACGCGGGTCTCTTGGAGCCCCCTGAGCGGCCTCAAGGTAGTCCAGCCTCCTCTTCCGTTTGGAGAGAGGACCCGGGATTGCTCTCCAGGCCATGCAGGAAAAGAAGGCCCTCAGCTCGCGAGGACGGGGGCGTCTCAGGGGTTTCCTCGAGCTGCGGCGCCCGTGGGGGTTTTCTCCCGAGGCACGACGAGGATCTCAGGGAGCCTCTCGTGCGGCGCCAGGGAAGTCAGGTCTCCATGCGCGTGGCGAGGGGGAGCGCGTCCTGGCTCTCGAGTCACGGGAGGGGACTAGGGCCTCGAGACGCGTTGAAGAAGGACTCTCGAGGTCTTTGTCGGGGGGCGGCGGGAAACCCTCGTGTCCCTCGCCTTCTGCCGGGGACCTTAGGGAACTTGCCAGGGTGCCTCTGAGAGGCGAGGGATCCTGTGGAGGTGGCGGGGCCCCTCGGGACTCCGCTGGGTCTGGCGCAACGGAAGAGGGCCTCACCTCGAGGGGAGGCAGGCACCTCAGGCTTCCTCTGCGTTTCGGACTCCGACCGCAGGGTCCCTGCAGAGTTGGGACAGGAGAGTCAGGCCTCGTCTTGTCTGAGGAAGGGAACCCCGCTGGCCTCTCGAGTTGCTCAGGGGGTCTGAGGCCCCTCGTCGAGCTGTGTGTGGAACCCGCGGGTCTTTGCGGACGATGCACGGGGGTGGCAGTGCCCCTTCGTGTTGTGCCTTCCCCCACAGGGTTGCCTTCGAAGAGGGGTCCGGGCCTCGGGTCCTTCTCAAGAGCGGACCGGGGAATCGGGGGCGTTCGGCCTGTGGGCCCACCCACGTGGCTCGTCTCGAATTTCCTCGTGAGACCGGCCTCATCCTGAGGTGCGCCGGGAAGGCCGGGAACCCCTTCCAGACCACGCAGGGGAATCGCCTCTCCTGTCGCGATGAGGAGGGGAGAAGGGGCTCAGAGGAAGCGGTGCCGGGACCCTCCGTGTTCCCCTCGGGGGAACCCGGCGTGTCGGGGGACTTTTGGGGGTCGCAGGAAGGCTGTCAGGGACCGTCTCGCCCTTCAGGGCGGAACAGGGGACTTCCCTTGAGACGCCGTCGCGGGCAAGGGCCTCATCTTGCCAAGCGGTGGGAACCACGTGGTTTTTCTCGAGTTGCGGCGGCATTCTCGAGTTACGACGGGGATCTCAGCCTTCCCCTTGGGTTGGCCCTGGGAAGCCCAATCTTCCCCTCGGGTTGCGAGGGAAAGCTGGGGGTGGCGCTCGAGTCACTGCAGGGCCTAAGAGACCTCACCTAAGCGTGTGTCCGGGACCTAATTTTCCTCTCCAGGGAAGGCAGGGATCTCGGGGTTGCATTCCAGGCTCCCCCGGGGAGTCAGGCCTCGTCTCGAGGGGAAGCCAAGGACTCCGCTCTCCTCTCGAGTCGCGACGCGGGTCTCTTGGAGCCCCCTGAGCGGCCTCAAGGGAGTCCAGCCTCCTCTTCCGTTTGGAGAGAGGACCCGGGATTGCTCTCCAGGCCATGCAGGAAAAGAAGGCCCTCAGCTCGCGAGGACGGGGGCGTCTCAGGGGTTTCCTCGAGCTGCGGCGCCCGTGGGGGTTTTCTCCCGAGGCACGACGAGGATCTCAGGGAGCCTCTCGTGCGGCGCCAGGGAAGTCAGGTCTCCATGCGCGTGGCGAGGGGGAGCGCGTCCTGGCTCTCGAGTCACGGGAGGGGACTAGGGCCTCGAGACGCGTTGAAGAAGGACTCTCGAGGTCTTTGTCGGGGGGCGGCGGGAAACCCTCGTGTCCCTCGCCTTCTGCCGGGGACCTTAGGGAACTTGCCAGGGTGCCTCTGAGAGGCGAGGGATCCTGTGGAGGTGGCGGGGCCCCTCGGGACTCCGCTGGGTCTGGCGCAACGGAAGAGGGCCTCACCTCGAGGGGAGGCAGGCACCTCAGGCTTCCTCTGCGTTTCGGACTCCGACCGCAGGGTCCCTGCAGAGTTGGGACAGGAGAGTCAGGCCTCGTCTTGTCTGAGGAAGGGAACCCCGCTGGCCTCTCGAGTTGCTCAGGGGGTCTCAGGCCCCTCGTCGAGCTGTGTGTGGAACCCGCGGGTCTTTGCGGACGATGCACGGGGGTGGCAGTGCCCCTTCGTGTTGTGCCTTCACCCACAGGGTTGCCTTCGAAGAGGGGTCCGGGCCTCGGGTCCTTCTCAAGAGCGGACCGGGGAATCGGGGGCGTTCGGCCTGTGGCCCCACCCACGTGGCTCGTCTCGAATTTCCTCGTGAGACCGGCCTCATCCTGAGGTGCGCCGGGAAGGCCGGGAACCCCTTCCAGACCACGCAGGGGAATCGCCTCTCCTGTCGCGATCAGGAGGGGAGAAGGGGCTCAGAGGAAGCGGTGCCGGGACCCTCGGTGTTCCCCTCGGGGGAACCCGGCGTGTCGGGGGACTTTTGGGGGTCGCAGGAAGGCTGTCAGGGACCGTCTCGCCCTTCAGGGCGGAACAGGGGACTTCCCTTGAGACGCCGTCGCGGGCAAGGGCCTCATCTTGCCAAGCGGTGGGAACCACGTGGTTTTTCTCGAGTTGCGGCGGCATTCTCGAGTTACGACGGGGATCTCAGCCTTCCCCTTGGGTTGGCCCTGGGAAGCCCAATCTTCCCCTCGGGTTGCGAGGGAAAGCTGGGGGTGGCGCTCGAGTCACTGCAGGGCCTAAGAGACCTCACCTAAGCGTGTGTCCGGGACCTAATTTTCCTCTCCAGGGAAGGCAGGGATCTCGGGGTTGCATTCCAGGCTCCCCCGGGGAGTCAGGCCTCGTCTCGAGGGGAAGCCAAGGACTCCGCTCTCCTCTCGAGTCGCGACGCGGGTCTCTTGGAGCCCCCTGAGCGGCCTCAAGGGAGTCCAGCCTCCTCTTCCGTTTGGAGAGAGGACCCGGGATTGCTCTCCAGGCCATGCAGGAAAAGAAGGCCCTCAGCTCGCGAGGACGGGGGCGTCTCAGGGGTTTCCTCGAGCTGCGGCGCCCGTGGGGGTTTTCTCCCGAGGCACGACGAGGATCTCAGGGAGCCTCTCGTGCGGCGCCAGGGAAGTCAGGTCTCCATGCGCGTGGCGAGGGGGAGCGCGTCCTGGCTCTCGAGTCACGGGAGGGGACTAGGGCCTCGAGACGCGTTGAAGAAGGACTCTCGAGGTCTTTGTCGGGGGGCGGCGGGAAACCCTCGTGTCCCTCGCCTTCTGCCGGGGACCTTAGGGAACTTGCCAGGGTGCCTCTGAGAGGCGAGGGATCCTGTGGAGGTGGCGGGGCCCCTCGGGACTCCGCTGGGTCTGGCGCAACGGAAGAGGGCCTCACCTCGAGGGGAGGCAGGCACCTCAGGCTTCCTCTGCGTTTCGGACTCCGACCGCAGGGTCCCTGCAGAGTTGGGACAGGAGAGTCAGGCCTCGTCTTGTCTGAGGAAGGGAACCCCGCTGGCCTCTCGAGTTGCTCAGGGGGTCTCAGGCCCCTCGTCGAGCTGTGTGTGGAACCCGCGGGTCTTTGCGGACGATGCACGGGGGTGGCAGTGCCCCTTCGTGTTGTGCCTTCACCCACAGGGTTGCCTTCGAAGAGGGGTCCGGGCCTCGGGTCCTTCTCAAGAGCGGACCGGGGAATCGGGGGCCTTCGGCCTGTGGCCCCACCCACGTGGCTCGTCTCGAATTTCCTCGTGAGACCGGCCTCATCCTGAGGTGCGCCGGGAAGGCCGGGAACCCCTTCCAGACCACGCAGGGGAATCGCCTCTCCTGTCGCGATCAGGAGGGGAGAAGGGGCTCAGAGGAAGCGGTGCCGGGACCCTCGGTGTTCCCCTCGGGGGAACCCGGCGTGTCGGGGGACTTTTGGGGGTCGCAGGAAGGCTGTCAGGGACCGTCTCGCCCTTCAGGGCGGAACAGGGGACTTCCCTTGAGACGCCGTCGCGGGCAAGGGCCTCATCTTGCCAAGCGGTGGGAACCACGTGGTTTTTCTCGAGTTGCGGCGGCATTCTCGAGTTACGACGGGGATCTCAGCCTTCCCCTTGGGTTGGCCCTGGGAAGCCCAATCTTCCCCTCGGGTTGCGAGGGAAAGCTGGGGGTGGCGCTCGAGTCACTGCAGGGCCTAAGAGACCTCACCTAAGCGTGTGTCCGGGACCTAATTTTCCTCTCCAGGGAAGGCAGGGATCTCGGGGTTGCATTCCAGGCTCCCCCGGGGAGTCAGGCCTCGTCTCGAGGGCAAGCCAAGGACTCCGCTCTCCTCTCGAGTCGCGACGCGGGTCTCTTGGAGCCCCCTGAGCGGCCTCAAGGGAGTCCAGCCTCCTCTTCCGTTTGGAGAGAGGACCCGGGATTGCTCTCCAGGCCATGCAGGAAAAGAAGGCCCTCAGCTCGCGAGGACGGGGGCGTCTCAGGGGTTTCCTCGAGCTGCGGCGCCCGTGGGGGTTTTCTCCCGAGGCACGACGAGGATCTCAGGGAGCCTCTCGTGCGGTGCCAGGGAAGTCAGGTCTCCATGCGCGTGGCGAGGGGGAGCGCGTCCTGGCTCTCGAGTCACGGGAGGGGACTAGGGCCTCGAGACGCGTTGAAGAAGGACTCTCGAGGTCTTTGTCGGGGGGCGGCGGGAAACCCTCGTGTCCCTCGCCTTCTGCCGGGGACCTTAGGGAACTTGCCAGGGTGCCTCTGAGAGGCGAGGGATCCTGTGGAGGTGGCGGGGCCCCTCGGGACTCCGCTGGGTCTGGCGCAACGGAAGAGGGCCTCACCTCGAGGGGAGGCAGGCACCTCAGGCTTCCTCTGCGTTTCGGACTCCGACCGCAGGGTCCCTGCAGAGTTGGGACAGGAGAGTCAGGCCTCGTCTTGTCTGAGGAAGGGAACCCCGCTGGCCTCTCGAGGTGCTCAGGGGGTCTCAGGCCCCTCGTCGAGCTGTGTGTGGAACCCGCGGGTCTTTGCGGACGATGCACGGGGGTGGCAGTGCCCCTTCGTGTTGTGCCTTCCCCCACAGGGTTGCCTTCGAAGAGGGGTCCGGGCCTCGGGTCCTTCTCAAGAGCGGACCGGGGAATCGGGGGCGTTCGGCCTGTGGCCCCACCCACGTGGCTCGTCTCGAATTTCCTCGTGAGACCGGCCTCATCCTGAGGTGCGCCGGGAAGGCCGGGAACCCCTTCCAGACCACGCAGGGGAATCGCCTCTCCTGTCGCGATCAGGAGGGGAGAAGGGGCTCAGAGGAAGCGGTGCCGGGACCCTCGGTGTTCCCCTCGGGGGAACCCGGCGTGTCGGGGGACTTTTGGGGGTCGCAGGAAGGCTGTCAGGGACCGTCTCGCCCTTCAGGGCGGAACAGGGGACTTCCCTTGAGACGCCGTCGCGGGCAAGGGCCTCATCTTGCCAAGCGGTGGGAACCACGTGGTTTTTCTCGAGTTGCGGCGGCATTCTCGAGTTACGACGGGGATCTCAGCCTTCCCCTTGGGTTGGCCCTGGGAAGCCCAATCTTCCCCTCGGGTTGCGAGGGAAAGCTGGGGGTGGCGCTCGAGTCACTGCAGGGCCTAAGAGACCTCACCTAAGCGTGTGTCCGGGACCTAATTTTCCTCTCCAGGGAAGGCAGGGATCTCGGGGTTGCATTCCAGGCTCCCCCGGGGAGTCAGGCCTCGTCTCGAGGGGAAGCCAAGGACTCCGCTCTCCTCTCGAGTCGCGACGCGGGTCTCTTGGAGCCCCCTGAGCGGCCTCAAGGGAGTCCAGCCTCCTCTTCCGTTTGGAGAGAGGACCCGGGATTGCTCTCCAGGCCATGCAGGAAAAGAAGGCCCTCAGCTCGCGAGGACGGGGGCGTCTCAGGGGTTTCCTCGAGCTGCGGCGCCCGTGGGGGTTTTCTCCCGAGGCACGACGAGGATCTCAGGGAGCCTCTCGTGCGGCGCCAGGGAAGTCAGGTCTCCATGCGCGTGGCGAGGGGGAGCGCGTCCTGGCTCTCGAGTCACGGGAGGGGACTAGGGCCTCGAGACGCGTTGAAGAAGGACTCTCGAGGTCTTTGTCGGGGGGGCGGCGGGAAACCCTCGTTTCCCTCGCCTTCTGCCGGGGACCTTAGGGAACTTCCCAGGGTGCCTCTGAGAGGCGAGGGATCCTGTGGAGGTGGCGGGGCCCCTCGGGACTCCGCTGGGTCTGGCGCAACGGAAGAGGGCCTCACCTCGAGGGGAGGCAGGCACCTCAGGCTTCCTCTGCGTTTCGGACTCCGACCGCAGGGTCCCTGCAGAGTTGGGACAGGAGAGTCAGGCCTCGTCTTGTCTGAGGAAGGGAACCCCGCTGGCCTCTCGAGTTGCTCAGGGGGTCTCAGGCCCCTCGTCGAGCTGTGTGTGGAACCCGCGGGTCTTTGCGGACGATGCACGGGGGTGGCAGTGCCCCTTCGTGTTGTGCCTTCACCCGCAGGGTTGCCTTCGAAGAGGGGTCCGGGCCTCGGGTCCTTCTCAAGAGCGGACCGGGGAATCGGGGGCGTTCGGCCTGTGGCCCCACCCACGTGGCTCGTCTCGAATTTCCTCGTGAGACCGGCCTCATCCTGAGGTGCGCCGGGAAGGCCGGGAACCCCTTCCAGACCACGCAGGGGAATCGCCTCTCCTGTCGCGATCAGGAGGGGAGAAGGGGCTCAGAGGAAGCGGTGCCGGGACCCTCGGTGTTCCCCTCGGGGGAACCCGGCGTGTCGGGGGACTTTTGGGGGTCGCAGGAAGGCTGTCAGGGACCGTCTCGCCCTTCAGGGCGGAACAGGGGACTTCCCTTGAGACGCCGTCGCGGGCAAGGGCCTCATCTTGCCAAGCGGTGGGAACCACGTGGTTTTTCTCGAGTTGCGGCGGCATTCTCGAGTTACGACGGGGATCTCAGCCTTCCCCTTGGGTTGGCCCTGGGAAGCCCAATCTTCCCCTCGGGTTGCGAGGGAAAGCTGGGGGTGGCGCTCGAGTCACTGCAGGGCCTAAGAGACCTCACCTAAGCGTGTGTCCGGGACCTAATTTTCCTCTCCAGGGAAGGCAGGGATCTCGGGGTTGCATTCCAGGCTCCCCCGGGGAGTCAGGCCTCGTCTCGAGGGGAAGCCAAGGACTCCGCTCTCCTCTCGAGTCGCGACGCGGGTCTCTTGGAGCCCCCTGAGCGGCCTCAAGGGAGTCCAGCCTCCTCTTCCGTTTGGAGAGAGGACCCGGGATTGCTCTCCAGGCCATGCAGGAAAAGAAGGCCCTCAGCTCGCGAGGACGGGGGCGTCTCAGGGGTTTCCTCGAGCTGCGGCGCCCGTGGGGGTTTTCTCCCGAGGCACGACGAGGATCTCAGGGAGCCTCTCGTGCGGCGCCAGGGAAGTCAGGTCTCCATGCGCGTGGCGAGGGGGAGCGCGTCCTGGCTCTCGAGTCACGGGAGGGGACTAGGGCCTCGAGACGCGTTGAAGAAGGACTCTCGAGGTCTTTGTCGGGGGGCGGCGGGAAACCCTCGTTTCCCTCGCCTTCTGCCGGGGACCTTAGGGAACTTCCCAGGGTGCCACTGAGAGGCGAGGGATCCTGTGGAGGTGGCGGGGCCCCTCGGGACTCCGCTGGGTCTGGCGCAACGGAAGAGGGCCTCACCTCGAGGGGAGGCAGGCACCTCAGGCTTCCTCTGCGTTTCGGACTCCGACCGCAGGGTCCCTGCAGAGTTGGGACAGGAGAGTCAGGCCTCGTCTTGTCTGAGGAAGGGAACCCCGCTGGCCTCTCGAGTTGCTCAGGGGGTCTCAGGCCCCTCGTCGAGCTGTGTGTGGAACCCGCGGGTCTTTGCGGACGATGCACGGGGGTGGCAGTGCCCCTTCGTGTTGTGCCTTCACCCGCAGGGTTGCCTTCGAAGAGGGGTCCGGGCCTCGGGTCCTTCTCAAGGGCGGACCGGGGAATCGGGGGCGTTCGGCCTGTGGCCCCACCCACGTGGCTCGTCTCGAATTTCCTCGTGAGACCGGCCTCATCCTGAGGTGCGCCGGGAAGGCCGGGAACCCCTTCCAGACCACGCAGGGGAATCGCCTCTCCTGTCGCGATGAGGAGGGGAGAAGGGGCTCAGAGGAAGCGGTGCCGGGACCCTCGGTGTTCCCCTCGGGGGAACCCGGCGTGTCGGGGGACTTTTGGGGGTCGCAGGAAGGCTGTCAGGGACCGTCTCGCCCTTCAGGGCGGAACAGGGGACTTCCCTTGAGACGCCGTCGCGGGCAAGGGCCTCATCTTGCCAAGCGGTGGGAACCACGTGGTTTTTCTCGAGTTGCGGCGGCATTCTCGACTTACGACGGGGATCTCAGCCTTCCCCTTGGGTTGGCCCTGGGAAGCCCAATCTTCCCCTCGGGTTGCGAGGGAAAGCTGGGGGTGGCGCTCGAGTCACTGCAGGGCCTAAGAGACCTCACCTAAGCGTGTGTCCGGGACCTAATTTTCCTCTCCAGGGAAGGCAGGGATCTCGGGGTTGCATTCCAGGCTCCCCCGGGGAGTCAGGCCTCGTCTCGAGGGGAAGCCAAGGACTCCGCTCTCCTCTCGAGTCGCGACGCGGGTCTCTTGGAGCCCCCTGAGCGGCCTCAAGGGAGTCCAGCCTCCTCTTCCGTTTGGAGAGAGGACCCGGGATTGCTCTCCAGGCCATGCAGGAAAAGAAGGCCCTCAGCTCGCGAGGACGGGGGCGTCTCAGGGGTTTCCTCGAGCTGCGGCGCCCGTGGGGGTTTTCTCCCGAGGCACGACGAGGATCTCAGGGAGCCTCTCGTGCGGCGCCAGGGAAGTCAGGTCTCCATGCGCGTGGCGAGGGGGAGCACGTCCTGGCTCTCGAGTCACGGGAGGGGACTAGGGCCTCGAGACGCGTTGAAGAAGGACTCTCGAGGTCTTTGTCGGGGGGGCGGCGGGAAACCCTCGTTTCCCTCGCCTTCTGCCGGGGACCTTAGGGAACTTCCCAGGGTGCCTCTGAGAGGCGAGGGATCCTGTGGAGGTGGCGGGGCCCCTCGGGACTCCGCTGGGTCTGGCGCAACGGAAGAGGGCCTCACCTCGAGGGGAGGCAGGCACCTCAGGCTTCCTCTGCGTTTTGGACTCCGACCGCAGGGTCCCTGCAGAGTTGGGACAGGAGAGTCAGGCCTCGTCTTGTCTGAGGAAGGGAACCCCGCTGGCCTCTCGAGTTGCTCAGGGGGTCTCAGGCCCCTCGTCGAGCTGTGTGTGGAACCCGCGGGTCTTTGCGGACGATGCATGGGGTTGGCAGTGCCCCTTCGTGTTATGCCTTCACCCGCAGGGTTGCCTTCGAAGAGGGGTCCGGGCCTCGGGTCCTTCTCAAGGGCGGACCGGGGAATCAGGGGCGTTCGGCCTGTGGCCCCACCCACGTGGCTCGTCTCGAAATTCCTCGTGAGACCGGCCTCATCCTGAGGTGCGCCGGGAAGGCCGGGAACCCCTTCCAGAGCACGCAGGGGAATCGCCTCTCCTGTCGCGATGAGGAGGGGAGAAGGGGCTCAGAGGAAGCGGTGCCGGGACCCTCGGTGTTCCCCTCGGGGGAACCCGGCGTGTCGGGGGACTTTTGGGGGTCGCAGGAAGGCTGTCAGGGACCGTCTCGCCCTTCAGGGCGGAACAGGGGACTTCCCTTGAGACGCCGTCGCGGGCAAGGGCCTCATCTTGCCAAGCGGTGGGAACCACGTGGTTTTTCTCGAGTTGCGGCGGCATTCTCGAGTTACGACGGGGATCTCAGCCTTCCCCTTGGGTTGGCCCTGGGAAGCCCAATCTTCCCCTCGGGTTGCGAGGGAAAGCTGGGGGTGGCGCTCGAGTCACTGCAGGGCCTAAGAGACCTCACCTAAGCGTGTGTCCGGGACCTAATTTTCCTCTCCAGGGAAGGCAGGGATCTCGGGGTTGCATTCCAGGCTCCCCCGGGGAGTCAGGCCTCGTCTCGAGGGGAAGCCAAGGACTCCGCTCTCCTCTCGAGTCGCGACGCGGGTCTCTTGGAGCCCCCTGAGCGGCCTCAAGGGAGTCCAGCCTCCTCTTCCGTTTGGAGAGAGGACCCGGGATTGCTCTCCAGGCCATGCAGGAAAAGAAGGCCCTCAGCTCGCGAGGACGGGGGCGTCTCAGGGGTTTCCTCGAGCTGCGGCGCCCGTGGGGGTTTTCTCCCGAGGCACGACGAGGATCTCAGGGAGCCTCTCGTGCGGCGCCAGGGAAGTCAGGTCTCCATGCGCGTGGCGAGGGGGAGCGCGTCCTGGCTCTCGAGTCACGGGAGGGGACTAGGGCCTCGAGACGCGTTGAAGAAGGACTCTCGAGGTCTTTGTCGGGGGGCGGCGGGAAACCCTCGTTTCCCTCGCCTTCTGCCGGGGACCTTAGGGAACTTCCCAGGGTGCCACTGAGAGGCGAGGGATCCTGTGGAGGTGGCGGGGCCCCTCGGGACTCCGCTGGGTCTGGCGCAACGGAAGAGGGCCTCACCTCGAGGGGAGGCAGGCACCTCAGGCTTCCTCTGCGTTTTGGACTCCGACCGCAGGGTCCCTGCAGAGTTGGGACAGGAGAGTCAGGCCTCGTCTTGTCTGAGGAAGGGAACCCCGCTGGCCTCTCGAGTTGCTCAGGGGGTCTCAGGCCCCTCGTCGAGCTGTGTGTGGAACCCGCGGGTCTTTGCGGACGATGCACGGGGGTGGCAGTGCCCCTTCGTGTTGTGCCTTCACCCGCAGGGTTGCCTTCGAAGAGGGGTCCGGGCCTCGGGTCCTTCTCAAGAGCGGACCGGGGAATCGGGGGCGTTCGGCCTGTGGCCCCACCCACGTGGCTCGTCTCGAATTTCCTCGTGAGACCGGCCTCATCCTGAGGTGCGCCGGGAAGGCCGGGAACCCCTTCCAGACCACGCAGGGGAATCGCCTCTCCTGTCGCGATCAGGAGGGGAGAAGGGGCTCAGAGGAAGCGGTGCCGGGACCCTCGGTGTTCCCCTCGGGGGAACCCGGCGTGTCGGGGGACTTTTGGGGGTCGCAGGAAGGCTGTCAGGGACCGTCTCGCCCTTCAGGGCGGAACAGGGGACTTCCCTTGAGACGCCGTCGCGGGCAAGGGCCTCATCTTGCCAAGCGGTGGGAACCACGTGGTTTTTCTCGAGTTGCGGCGGCATTCTCGAGTTACGACGGGGATCTCAGCCTTCCCCTTGGGTTGGCCCTGGGAAGCCCAATCTTCCCCTCGGGTTGCGAGGGAAAGCTGGGGGTGGCGCTCGAGTCACTGCAGGGCCTAAGAGACCTCACCTAAGCGTGTGTCCGGGACCTAATTTTCCTCTCCAGGGAAGGCAGGGATCTCGTGGTTGCATTCCAGGCTCCCCCGGGGAGTCAGGCCTCGTCTCGAGGGGAAGCCAAGGACTCCGCTCTCCTCTCGAGTCGCGACGCGGGTCTCTTGGAGCCCCCTGAGCGGCCTCAAGGGAGTCCAGCCTCCTCTTCCGTTTGGAGAGAGGACCCGGGATTGCTCTCCAGGCCATGCAGGAAAAGAAGGCCCTCAGCTCGCGAGGACGGGGGCGTCTCAGGGGTTTCCTCGAGCTGCGGCGCCCGTGGGGGTTTTCTCCCGAGGCACGACGAGGATCTCAGGGAGCCTCTTGTGCGGCGCCAGGGAAGTCAGGTCTCCATGCGCGTGGCGAGGGGGAGCGCGTCCTGGCTCTCGAGTCACGGGAGGGGACTAGGGCCTCGAGACGCGTTGAAGAAGGACTCTCGAGGTCTTTGTCGGGGGGCGGCGGGAAACCCTCGTTTCCCTCGCCTTCTGCCGGGGACCTTAGGGAACTTCCCAGGGTGCCACTGAGAGGCGAGGGATCCTGTGGAGGTGGCGGGGCCCCTCGGGACTCCGCTGGGTCTGGCGCAACGGAAGAGGGCCTCACCTCGAGGGGAGGCAGGCACCTCAGGCTTCCTCTGCGTTTTGGACTCCGACCGCAGGGTCCCTGCAGAGTTGGGACAGGAGAGTCAGGCCTCGTCTTGTCTGAGGAAGGGAACCCCGCTGGCCTCTCGAGTTGCTCAGGGGGTCTCAGGCCCCTCGTCGAGCTGTGTGTGGAACCCGCGGGTCTTTGCGGACGATGCACGGGGGTGGCAGTGCCCCTTCGTGTTGTGCCTTCACCCGCAGGGTTGCCTTCGAAGAGGGGTCCGGGCCTCGGGTCCTTCTCAAGGGCGGACCGGGGAATCGGGGGCGTTCGGCCTGTGGCCCCACCCACGTGGCTCGTCTCGAATTTCCTCGTGAGACCGGCCTCATCCTGAGGTGCGCCGGGAAGGCCGGGAACCCCTTCCAGACCACGCAGGGGAATCGCCTCTCCTGTCGCGATCAGGAGGGGAGAAGGGGCTCAGAGGAAGCGGTGCCGGGACCCTCGGTGTTCCCCTCGGGGGAACCCGGCGTGTCGGGGGACTTTTGGGGGTCGCAGGAAGGCTGTCAGGGACCGTCTCGCCCTTCAGGGCGGAACAGGGGACTTCCCTTGAGACGCCGTCGCGGGCAAGGGCCTCATCTTGCCAAGCGGTGGGAACCACGTGGTTTTTCTCGAGTTGCGGCGGCATTCTCGAGTTACGACGGGGATCTCAGCCTTCCCCTTGGGTTGGCCCTGGGAAGCCCAATCTTCCCCTCGGGTTGCGAGGGAAAGCTGGGGGTGGCGCTCGAGTCACTGCAGGGCCTAAGAGACCTCACCTAAGCGTGTGTCCGGGACCTAATTTTCCTCTCCAGGGAAGGCAGGGATCTCGGGGTTGCATTCCAGGCTCCCCCGGGGAGTCAGGCCTCGTCTCGAGGGGAAGCCAAGGACTCCGCTCTCCTCTCGAGTCGCGACGCGGGTCTCTTGGAGCCCCCTGAGCGGCCTCAAGGGAGTCCAGCCTCCTCTTCCGTTTGGAGAGAGGACCCGGGATTGCTCTCCAGGCCATGCAGGAAAAGAAGGCCCTCAGCTCGCGAGGACGGGGGCGTCTCAGGGGTTTCCTCGAGCTGCGGCGCCCGTGGGGGTTTTCTCCCGAGGCACGACGAGGATCTCAGGGAGCCTCTCGTGCGGCGCCAGGGAAGTCAGGTCTCCATGCGCGTGGCGAGGGGGAGCACGTCCTGGCTCTCGAGTCACGGGAGGGGACTAGGGCCTCGAGACGCGTTGAAGAAGGACTCTCGAGGTCTTTGTCGGGGGGGCGGCGGGAAACCCTCGTTTCCCTCGCCTTCTGCCGGGGACCTTAGGGAACTTCCCAGGGTGCCTCTGAGAGGCGAGGGATCCTGTGGAGGTGGCGGGGCCCCTCGGGACTCCGCTGGGTCTGGCGCAACGGAAGAGGGCCTCACCTCGAGGGGAGGCAGGCACCTCAGGCTTCCTCTGCGTTTTGGACTCCGACCGCAGGGTCCCTGCAGAGTTGGGACAGGAGAGTCAGGCCTCGTCTTGTCTGAGGAAGGGAACCCCGCTGGCCTCTCGAGTTGCTCAGGGGGTCTCAGGCCCCTCGTCGAGCTGTGTGTGGAACCCGCGGGTCTTTGCGGACGATGCATGGGGTTGGCAGTGCCCCTTCGTGTTATGCCTTCACCCGCAGGGTTGCCTTCGAAGAGGGGTCCGGGCCTCGGGTCCTTCTCAAGGGCGGACCGGGGAATCAGGGGCGTTCGGCCTGTGGCCCCACCCACGTGGCTCGTCTCGAAATTCCTCGTGAGACCGGCCTCATCCTGAGGTGCGCCGGGAAGGCCGGGAACCCCTTCCAGACCACGCAGGGGAATCGCCTCTCCTGTCGCGATCAGGAGGGGAGAAGGGGCTCAGAGGAAGCGGTGCCGGGACCCTCGGTGTTCCCCTCGGGGGAACCCGGCGTGTCGGGGGACTTTTGGGGGTCGCAGGAAGGCTGTCAGGGACCGTCTCGCCCTTCAGGGCGGAACAGGGGACTTCCCTTGAGACGCCGTCGCGGGCAAGGGCCTCATCTTGCCAAGCGGTGGGAACCACGTGGTTTTTCTCAAGTTGCGGCGGCATTCTCGAGTTACGACGGGGATCTCAGCCTTCCCCTTGGGTTGGCCCTGGGAAGCCCAATCTTCCCCTCGGGTTGCGAGGGAAAGCTGGGGGTGGCGCTCGAGTCACTGCAGGGCCTAAGAGACCTCACCTAAGCGTGTGTCCGGGACCTAATTTTCCTCTCCAGGGAAGGCAGGGATCTCGGGGTTGCATTCCAGGCTCCCCCGGGGAGTCAGGCCTCGTCTCGAGGGGAAGCCAAGGACTCCGCTCTCCTCTCGAGTCGCGACGCGGGTCTCTTGGAGCCCCCTGAGCGGCCTCAAGGGAGTCCAGCCTCCTCTTCCGTTTGGAGAGAGGACCCGGGATTGCTCTCCAGGCCATGCAGGAAAAGAAGGCCCTCAGCTCGCGAGGACGGGGGCGTCTCAGGGGTTTCCTCGAGCTGCGGCGCCCGTGGGGGTTTTCTCCCGAGGCACGACGAGGATCTCAGGGAGCCTCTCGTGCGGCGCCAGGGAAGTCAGGTCTCCATGCGCGTGGCGAGGGGGAGCGCGTCCTGGCTCTCGAGTCACGGGAGGGGACTAGGGCCTCGAGACGCGTTGAAGAAGGACTCTCGAGGTCTTTGTCGGGGGGCGGCGGGAAACCCTCGTTTCCCTCGCCTTCTGCCGGGGACCTTAGGGAACTTCCCAGGGTGCCTCTGAGAGGCGAGGGATCCTGTGGAGGTGGCGGGGCCCCTCGGGACTCCGCTGGGTCTGGCGCAACGGAAGAGGGCCTCACCTCGAGGGGAGGCAGGCACCTCAGGCTTCCTCTGCGTTTCGGACTCCGACCGCAGGGTCCCTGCAGAGTTGGGACAGGAGAGTCAGGCCTCGTCTTGTCTGAGGAAGGGAACCCCGCTGGCCTCTCGAGTTGCTCAGGGGGTCTCAGGCCCCTCGTCGAGCTGTGTGTGGAACCCGCGGGTCTTTGCGGACGATGCACGGGGGTGGCAGTGCCCCTTCGTGTTGTGCCTTCACCCACAGGGTTGCCTTCGAAGAGGGGTCCGGGCCTCGGGTCCTTCTCAAGAGCGGACCGGGGAATCGGGGGCGTTCGGCCTGTGGCCCCACCCACGTGGCTCGTCTCGAATTTCCTCGTGAGACCGGCCTCATCCTGAGGTGCGCCGGGAAGGCCGGGAACCCCTTCCAGACCACGCAGGGGAATCGCCTCTCCTGTCGCGATCAGGAGGGGAGAAGGGGCCCAGAGGAAGCGGTGCCAGGACCCTCGGTGTTCCCCTCGGGGGAACCCGGCGTGTCGGGGGACTTTTGGGGGTCGCAGGAAGGCTGTCAGGGACCGTCTCGCCCTTCAGGGCGGAACAGGGGACTTCCCTTGAGACGCCGTCGCGGGCAAGGGCCTCATCTTGCCAAGCGGTGGGAACCACGTGGTTTTTCTCGAGTTGCGGCGGCATTCTCGACTTACGACGGGGATCTCAGCCTTCCCCTTGGGTTGGCCCTGGGAAGCCCAATCTTCCCCTCGGGTTGCGAGGGAAAGCTGGGGGTGGCGCTCGAGTCACTGCAGGGCCTAAGAGACCTCACCTAAGCGTGTGTCCGGGACCTAATTTTCCTCTCCAGGGAAGGCAGGGATCTCGGGGTTGCATTCCAGGCTCCCCCGGGGAGTCAGGCCTCGTCTCGAGGGGAAGCCAAGGACTCTGCTCTCCTCTCGAGTCACGACGCGGGTCTCTTGGAGCCCCCTGAGCGGCCTCAAGGGAGTCCAGCCTCCTCTTCCGTTTGGAGAGAGGACCCGGGATTGCTCTCCAGGCCATGCAGGAAAAGAAGGCCCTCAGCTCGCGAGGACGGGGGCGTCTCAGGGGTTTCCTCGAGCTGCGGCGCCCGTGGGGGTTTTCTCCCGAGGCACGACGAGGATCTCAGGGAGCCTCTCGTGCGGCGCCAGGGAAGTCAGGTCTCCATGCGCGTGGCGAGGGGGAGCGCGTCCTGGCTCTCGAGTCACGGGAGGGGACTAGGGCCTCGAGACGCGTTGAAGAAGGACTCTCGAGGTCTTTGTCGGGGGGGCGGCGGGAAACCCTCGTTTCCCTCGCCTTCTGCCGGGGACCTTAGGGAACTTCCCAGGGTGCCTCTGAGAGGCGAGGGATCCTGTGGAGGTGGCGGGGCCCCTCGGGACTCCGCTGGGTCTGGCGCAACGGAAGAGGGCCTCACCTCGAGGGGAGGCAGGCACCTCAGGCTTCCTCTGCGTTTCGGACTCCGACCGCAGGGTCCCTGCAGAGTTGGGACAGGAGAGTCAGGCCTCGTCTTGCTGAGGAAGGGAACCCCGCTGGCCTATCGAGTTGCTCAGGGGGTCTCAGGCCCCTCGTCGAGCTGTGTGTGGAACCCGCGGGTCTTTGCGGACGATGCACGGGGGTGGCAGTGCCCCTTCGTGTTGTGCCTTCACCCGCAGGGTTGCCTTCGAAGAGGGGTCCGGGCCTCGGGTCCTTCTCAAGAGCGGACCGGGGAATCGGGGGCGTTCGGCCTGTGGCCCCACCCACGTGGCTCGTCTCGAATTTCCTCGTGAGACCCGCCTCATCCTGAGGTGCGCCGGGAAGGCCGGGAACCCCTTCCAGACCACGCAGGGGAATCGCCTCTCCTGTCGCGATCAGGAGGGGAGAAGGGGCTCAGAGGAAGCGGTGCCGGGACCCTCGGTGTTCCCCTCAGGGGAACCCGGCGTGTCGGGGGACTTTTGGGGGTCGCAGGAAGGCTGTCAGGGACCGTCTCGCCCTTCAGGGCGGAACAGGGGACTTCACTTGAGACGCCGTCGCGGGCAAGGGCCTCATCTTGCCAAGCGGTGGGAACCACGTGGTTTTTCTCGAGTTGCGGCGGCATTCTCGAGTTACAACGGGGATCTCAGCCTTCCCCTTGGGTTGGCCCTGGGAAGCCCAATCTTCCCCTCGGGTTGCGAGGGAAAGCTGGGGGTGGTGCTCGAGTCACTGCAGGGCCTAAGAGACCTCACCTAAGTGTGTGTCCGGGACCTAATATTCCTCTCCAGGGAAGGCAGGGATCTCGGCTTTGCATTCCAGGCTCCCCCGGGGAGTCAGGCCTCGTCTCGAGGGGAAGCCAAGGACTCCGCTCTCCTCTCGAGTCGCGACGCGGGTCTCTTGGAGCCCCCTGAGCGGCCTCAAGGGAGTCCAGCCTCCTCTTCCGTTTGGAGAGAAGACTCGGGATTGCTCTCCAGGCCATGCAGGAAAAGAAGGCCCTCAGCTCGCGAGGACGGGGGCGTCTCAGGGGTTTCCTCGAGCTGCGGCGCCCGTGGGGGTTTTCTCCCGAGGCACGACGAGGATCTCAGGGAGCCTCTCGTGCGGCGCCAGGGAAGTCAGGTCTCCATGCGCGTGGCGAGGGGGAGCACGTCCTGGCTCTCGAGTCAAGGGAGGGGACTAGGGCCTCGAGACGCGTTGAAGAAGGACTCTCGAGGTCTTTGTCGGGGGGCGGCGGGAAACCCTCGTTTCCCTCGCCTTCTGCAGGGGACCTTAGGGAACTTCCCAGGGTGCCTCTGAGAGGCGAGGGATCCTGTGGAGGTGGCGGGGCCCCTCGGGACTCCGCTGGGTCTGGCGCAACGGAAGAGGGCCTCACCTCGAGGGGAGGCAGGCACCTCAGGCTTCCTCTGCGTTTCGGACTCCGACCGCAGGGTCCCTGCAGAGTTGGGACAGGAGAGTCAGGCCTCGTCTTGTCTGAGGAAGGGAACCCCGCTGGCCTCTCGAGTTGCTCAGGGGGTCTCAGGCCCCTCGTCGAGCTGTGTGTGGAACCCGCGGGTCTTTGCGGACGATGCACGGGGGTGGCAGTGCCCCTTCGTGTTGTGCCTTCACCCACAGGGTTGCCTTCGAAGAGGGGTCCGGGCCTCGGGTCCTTCTCAAGAGCGGACCGGGGAATCGGGGGCGTTCGGCCTGTGGCCCCACCCACGTGGCTCGTCTCGAATTTCCTCGTGAGACCGGCCTCATCCTGAGGTGCGCCGGGAAGGCCGGGAACCCCTTCCAGACCACGCAGGGGAATCGCCTCTCCTGTCGCGATCAGGAGGGGAGAAGGGGCTCAGAGGAAGCGGTGCCGGGACCCTCGGTGTTCCCCTCGGGGGAACCCGGCGTGTCGGGGGACTTTTGGGGGTCGCAGGAAGGCTGTCAGGGACCGTCTCGCCCTTCAGGGCGGAACAGGGGACTTCCCTTGAGACGCCGTCGCGGGCAAGGGCCTCATCTTGCCAAGCGGTGGGAACCACGTGGTTTTTCTCGAGTTGCGGCGGCATTCTCGAGTTACGACGGGGATCTCAGCCTTCCCCTTGGGTTGGCCCTGGGAAGCCCAATCTTCCCCTCGGGTTGCGAGGGAAAGCTGGGGGTGGCGCTCGAGTCACTGCAGGGCCTAAGAGACCTCACCTAAGCGTGTGTCCGGGACCTAATTTTCCTCTCCAGGGAAGGCAGGGATCTCGGGGTTGCATTCCAGGCTCCCCCGGGGAGTCAGGCCTCGTCTCGAGGGGAAGCCAAGGACTCCGCTCTCCTCTCGAGTCGCGACGCGGGTCTCTTGGAGCCCCCTGAGCGGCCTCAAGGGAGTCCAGCCTCCTCTTCCGTTTGGAGAGAGGACCCGGGATTGCTCTCCAGGCCATGCAGGAAAAGAAGGCCCTCAGCTCGCGAGGACGGGGGCGTCTCAGGGGTTTCCTCGAGCTGCGGCGCCCGTGGGGGTTTTCTCCCGAGGCACGACGAGGATCTCAGGGAGCCTCTCGTGCGGCGCCAGGGAAGTCAGGTCTCCATGCGCGTGGCGAGGGGGAGCGCGTCCTGGCTCTCGAGTCACGGGAGGGGACTAGGGCCTCGAGACGCGTTGAAGAAGGACTCTCGAGGTCTTTGTCGGGGGGGCGGCGGGAAACCCTCGTTTCCCTCGCCTTCTGCCGGGGACCTTAGGGAACTTCCCAGGGTGCCTCTGAGAGGCGAGGGATCCTGTGGAGGTGGCGGGGCCCCTCGGGACTCCGCTGGGTCTGGCGAAACGGAAGAGGGCCTCACCTCGAGGGGAGGCAGGCACCTCAGGCTTCCTCTGCGTTTCGGACTCCGACCGCAGGGTCCCTGCAGAGTTGGGACAGGAGAGTCAGGCCTCGTCTTGTCTGAGGAAGGGAACCCCGCTGGCCTCTCGAGTTGCTCAGGGGGTCTCAGGCCCCTCGTCGAGCTGTGTGTGGAACCCGCGGGTCTTTGCGGACGATGCACGGGGGTGGCAGTGCCCCTTCGTGTTGTGCCTTCACCCGCAGGGTTGCCTTCGAAGAGGGGTCCGGGCCTCGGGTCCTTCTCAAGAGCGGACCGGGGAATCGGGGGCGTTCGGCCTGTGGCCCCACCCACGTGGCTCGTCTCGAATTTCCTCGTGAGACCGGCCTCATCCTGAGGTGCGCCGGGAAGGCCGGGAACCCCTTCCAGACCACGCAGGGGAATCGCCTCTCCTGTCGCGATCAGGAGGGGAGAAGGGGCTCAGAGGAAGCGGTGCCGGGACCCTCGGTGTTCCCCTCGGGGGAACCCGGCGTGTCGGGGGACTTTTGGGGGTCGCAGGAAGGCTGTGAGGGACCGTCTCGCCCTTCAGGGCGGAACAGGGGACTTCCCTTGAGACGCCGTCGCGGGCAAGGGCCTCATCTTGCCAAGCGGTGGGAACCACGTGGTTTTTCTCGAGTTGCGGCGGCATTCTCGAGTTACGACGGGGATCTCAGCCTTCCCCTTGGGTTGGCCCTGGGAAGCCCAATCTTCCCCTCGGCTTGCGAGGGAAAGCTGGGGGTGGCGCTCGAGTCACTGCAGGGCCTAAGAGACCTCACCTAAGCGTGTGTCCGGGACCTAATTTTCCTCTCCAGGGAAGGCAGGGATCTCGGGGTTGCATTCCAGGCTCCCCCGGGGAGTCAGGCCTCGTCTCGAGGGGAAGCCAAGGACTCCGCTCTCCTCTCGAGTCGCGACGCGGGTCTCTTGGAGCCCCCTGAGCGGCCTCAAGGGATTCCAGCCTCCTCTTCCGTTTGGAGAGAGGACCCGGGATTGCTCTCCAGGCCATGCAGGAAAAGAAGGCCCTCAGCTCGCGAGGACGGGGGCGTCTCAGGGGTTTCCTCGAGCTGCGGCGCCCGTGGGGGTTTTCTCCCGAGGCACGACGAGGATCTCAGGGAGCCTCTCGTGCGGCGCCAGGGAAGTCAGGTCTCCATGCGCGTGGCGAGGGGGAGCGCGTCCTGGCTCTCGAGTCACGGGAGGGGACTAGGGCCTCGAGACGCGTTGAAGAAGGACTCTCGAGGTCTTTGTCGGGGGGCGGCGGGAAACCCTCGTGTCCCTCGCCTTCTGCCGGGGACCTTAGGGAACTTCCCAGGGTGCCTCTGAGAGGCGAGGGATCCTGTGGAGGTGGCGGGGCCCCTCGGGACTCCGCTGGGTCTGGCGCAACGGAAGAGGGCCTCACCTCGAGGGGAGGCAGGCACCTCAGGCTTCCTCTGCGTTTCGGACTCCGACCGCAGGGTCCCTGCAGAGTTGGGACAGGAGAGTCAGGCCTCGTCTTGTCTGAGGAAGGGAACCCCGCTGGCCTCTCGAGTTGCTCAGGGGGTCTCAGGCCCCTCGTCGAGCTGTGTGTGGAACCCGCGGGTCTTTGCGGACGATGCACGGGGGTGGCAGTGCCCCTTCGTGTTGTGCCTTCACCCACAGGGTTGCCTTCGAAGAGGGGTCCGGGCCTCGGGTCCTTCTCAAGAGCGGACCGGGGAATCAGGGGCCTTCGGCCTGTGGCCCCACCCACGTGGCTCGTCTCGAATTTCCTCGTGAGACCGGCCTCATCCTGAGGTGCGCCGGGAAGGCCGGGAACCCCTTCCAGACCACGCAGGGGAATCGCCTCTCCTGTCGCGATCAGGAGGGGAGAAGGGGCTCAGAGGAAGCGGTGCCGGGACCCTCGGTGTTCCCCTCGGGGGAACCCGGCGTGTCGGGGGACTTTTGGGGGTCGCAGGAAGGCTGTCAGGGACCGTCTCGCCCTTCAGGGCGGAACAGGGGACTTCCCTTGAGACGCCGTCGCGGGCAAGGGCCTCATCTTGCCAAGCGGTGGGAACCACGTGGTTTTTCTCGAGTTGCGGCGGCATTCTCGACTTACGACGGGGATCTCAGCCTTCCCCTTGGGTTGGCCCTGGGAAGCCCAATCTTCCCCTCGGGTTGCGAGGGAAAGCTGGGGGTGGCGCTCGAGTCACTGCAGGGCCTAAGAGACCTCACCTAAGCGTGTGTCCGGGACCTAATTTTCCTCTCCAGGGAAGGCAGGGATCTCGGGGTTGCATTCCAGGCTCCCCCGGGGAGTCAGGCCTCGTCTCGAGGGGAAGCCAAGGACTCTGCTCTCCTCTCGAGTCGCGACGCGGGTCTCTTGGAGCCCCCTGAGCGGCCTCAAGGGAGTCCAGCCTCCTCTTCCGTTTGGAGAGAGGACCCGGGATTGCTCTCCAGGCCATGCAGGAAAAGAAGGCCCTCAGCTCGCGAGGACGGGGGCGTCTTAGGGGTTTCCACGAGCTGCGGCGCCCGTGGGGGTTTTCTCCCGAGGCACGACGAGGATCTCAGGGAGCCTCTCGTGCGGCGCCAGGGAAGTCAGGTCTCCATGCGCGTGGCGAGGGGGAGCGCGTCCTGGCTCTCGAGTCACGGGAGGGGACTAGGGCCTCGAGACGCGTTGAAGAAGGACTCTCGAGGTCTTTGTCGGGGGGGCGGCGGGAAACCCTCGTTTCCCTCGCCTTCTGCCGGGGACCTTAGGGAACTTCCCAGGGTGCCTCTGAGAGGCGAGGGATCCTGTGGAGGTGGCGGGGCCCCTCGGGACTCCGCTGGGTCTGGCGCAACGGAAGAGGGCCTCACCTCGAGGGGAGGCAGGCACCTCAGGCTTCCTCTGCGTTTCGGACTCCGACCGCAGGGTCCCTGCAGAGTTGGGACAGGAGAGTCAGGCCTCGTCTTGTCTGAGGAAGGGAACCCCGCTGGCCTCTCGAGTTGCTCTGGGGGTCTCAGGCCCCTCGTCGAGCTGTGTGTGGAACCCGCGGGTCTTTGCGGACGATGCACGGGGGTGGCAGTGCCCCTTCGTGTTGTGCCTTCACCTGCAGGGTTGCCTTCGAAGAGGGGTCCGGGCCTCGGGTCCTTCTCAAGAGCGGACCGGGGAATCGGGGGCGTTCGGCCTGTGGCCCCACCCACGTGGCTCGTCTCGAATTTCCTCGTGAGACCCGCCTCATCCTGAGGTGCGCCGGGAAGGCCGGGAACCCCTTCCAGACCACGCAGGGGAATCGCCTCTCCTGTCGCGATCAGGAGGGGAGAAGGGGCTCAGAGGAAGCGGTGCCGGGACCCTCGGTGTTCCCCTCAGGGGAACCCGGCGTGTCGGGGGACTTTTGGGGGTCGCAGGAAGGCTGTCAGGGACCGTCTCGCCCTTCAGGGCGGAACAGGGGACTTCACTTGAGACGCCGTCGCGGGCAAGGGCCTCATCTTGCCAAGCGGTGGGAACCACGTGGTTTTTCTCGAGTTGCGGCGGCATTCTCGAGTTACGACGGGGATCTCAGCCTTCCCCTTGGGTTGGCCCTGGGAAGCCCAATCTTCCCCTCGGGTTGCGAGGGAAAGCTGGGGGTGGCGCTCGAGTCACTGCAGGGCCTAAGAGACCTCACCTAAGCGTGTGTCCGGGACCTAATATTCCTCTCCAGGGAAGGCAGGGATCTCGGGGTTGCATTCCAGGCTCCCCCGGGGAGTCAGGCCTCGTCTCGAGGGGAAGCCAAGGACTCCGCTCTCCTCTCGAGTCGCGACGCGGGTCTCTTGGAGCCCCCTGAGTGGCCTCAAGGGAGTCCAGCCTCCTCTTCCGTTTGGAGAGAGGACTCGGGATTGCTCTCCAGGCCATGCAGGAAAAGAAGGCCCTCAGCTCGCGAGGACGGGGGCGTCTCAGGGGTTTCCTCGAGCTGCGGCGCCCGTGGGGGTTTTCTCCCGAGGCACGACGAGGATCTCAGGGAGCCTCTTGTGCGGCGCCAGGGAAGTCAGGTCTCCATGCGCGTGGCGAGGGGGAGCACGTCCTGGCTCTCGAGTCATGGGAGGGGACTAGGGCCTCGAGACGCGTTGAAGAAGGACTCTCGAGGTCTTTGTCGGGGGGCGGCGGGAAACCCTCGTGTCCCTCGCCTTCTGCCGGGGACCTTAGGGAACTTCCCAGGGTGCCTCTGAGAGGCGAGGGATCCTGTGGAGGTGGCGGGGCCCCTCGGGACTCCGCTGGGTCTGGCGCAACGGAAGAGGGCCTCACCTCGAGGGGAGGCAGGCACCTCAGGCTTCCTCTGCGTTTCGGACTCCGACCGCAGGGTCCCTGCAGAGTTGGGACAGGAGAGTCAGGCCTCGTCTTGTCTGAGGAAGGGAACCCCGCTGGCCTCTCGAGTTGCTCAGGGGGTCTCAGGCCCCTCGTCGAGCTGTGTGTGGAACCCGCGGGTCTTTGCGGACGATGCACGGGGGTGGCAGTGCCCCTTCGTGTTGTGCCTTCACCCACAGGGTTGCCTTCGAAGAGGGGTCCGGGCCTCGGGTCCTTCTCAAGAGCGGACCGGGGAATCGGGGGCGTTCGGCCTGTGGCCCCACCCACGTGGCTCGTCTCGAATTTCCTCGTGAGACCGGCCTCATCCTGAGGTGCGCCGGGAAGGCCGGGAACCCCTTCCAGACCACGCAGGGGAATCGCCTCTCCTGTCGCGATCAGGAGGGGAGAAGGGGCTCAGAGGAAGCGGTGCCGGGACCCTCGGTGTTCCCCTCGGGGGAACCCGGCGTGTCGGGGGACTTTTGGGGGTCGCAGGAAGGCTGTCAGGGACCGTCTCGCCCTTCAGGGCGGAACAGGGGACTTCCCTTGAGACGCCGTCGCGGGCAAGGGCCTCATCTTGCCAAGCGGTGGGAACCACGTGGTTTTTCTCGAGTTGCGGCGGCATTCTCGAGTTACGACGGGGATCTCAGCCTTCCCCTTGGGTTGGCCCTGGGAAGCCCAATCTTCCCCTCGGGTTGCGAGGGAAAGCTGGGGGTGGCGCTCGAGTCACTGCAGGGCCTAAGAGACCTCACCTAAGCGTGTGTCCGGGACCTAATTTTCCTCTCCAGGGAAGGCAGGGATCTCGGGGTTGCATTCCAGGCTCCCCCGGGGAGTCAGGCCTCGTCTCGAGGGGAAGCCAAGGACTCCGCTCTCCTCTCGAGTCGCGACGCGGGTCTCTTGGAGCCCCCTGAGCGGCCTCAAGGGAGTCCAGCCTCCTCTTCCGTTTGGAGAGAGGACCCGGGATTGCTCTCCAGGCCATGCAGGAAAAGAAGGCCCTCAGCTCGCGAGGACGGGGGCGTCTCAGGGGTTTCCTCGAGCTGCGGCGCCCGTGGGGGTTTTCTCCCGAGGCACGACGAGGATCTCAGGGAGCCTCTCGTGCGGCGCCAGGGAAGTCAGGTCTCCATGCGCGTGGCGAGGGGGAGCGCGTCCTGGCTCTCGAGTCACGGGAGGGGACTAGGGCCTCGAGACGCGTTGAAGAAGGACTCTCGAGGTCTTTGTCGGGGGGGCGGCGGGAAACCCTCGTTTCCCTCGCCTTCTGCCGGGGACCTTAGGGAACTTCCCAGGGTGCCTCTGAGAGGCGAGGGATCCTGTGGAGGTGGCGGGGCCCCTCGGGACTCCGCTGGGTCTGGCGAAACGGAAGAGGGCCTCACCTCGAGGGGAGGCAGGCACCTCAGGCTTCCTCTGCGTTTCGGACTCCGACCGCAGGGTCCCTGCAGAGTTGGGACAGGAGAGTCAGGCCTCGTCTTGTCTGAGGAAGGGAACCCCGCTGGCCTCTCGAGTTGCTCAGGGGGTCTCAGGCCCCTCGTCGAGCTGTGTGTGGAACCCGCGGGTCTTTGCGGACGATGCACGGGGGTGGCAGTGCCCCTTCGTGTTGTGCCTTCACCCGCAGGGTTGCCTTCGAAGAGGGGTCCGGGCCTCGGGTCCTTCTCAAGAGCGGACCGGGGAATCGGGGGCGTTCGGCCTGTGGCCCCACCCACGTGGCTCGTCTCGAATTTCCTCGTGAGACCGGCCTCATCCTGAGGTGCGCCGGGAAGGCCGGGAACCCCTTCCAGACCACGCAGGGGAATCGCCTCTCCTGTCGCGATCAGGAGGGGAGAAGGGGCTCAGAGGAAGCGGTGCCGGGACCCTCGGTGTTCCCCTCGGGGGAACCCGGCGTGTCGGGGGACTTTTGGGGGTCGCAGGAAGGCTGTCAGGGACCGTCTCGCCCTTCAGGGCGGAACAGGGGACTTCCCTTGAGACGCCGTCGCGGGCAAGGGCCTCATCTTGCCAAGCGGTGGGAACCACGTGGTTTTTCTCGAGTTGCGGCGGCATTCTCGAGTTACGACGGGGATCTCAGCCTTCCCCTTGGGTTGGCCCTGGGAAGCCCAATCTTCCCCTCGGGTTGCGAGGGAAAGCTGGGGGTGGCGCTCGAGTCACTGCAGGGCCTAAGAGACCTCACCTAAGCGTGTGTCCGGGACCTAATTTTCCTCTCCAGGGAAGGCAGGGATCTCGGGGTTGCATTCCAGGCTCCCCCGGGGAGTCAGGCCTCGTCTCGAGGGGAAGCCAAGGACTCCGCTCTCCTCTCGAGTCGCGACGCGGGTCTCTTGGAGCCCCCTGAGCGGCCTCAAGGGAGTCCAGCCTCCTCTTCCGTTTGGAGAGAGGACCCGGGATTGCTCTCCAGGCCATGCAGGAAAAGAAGGCCCTCAGCTCGCGAGGACGGGGGCGTCTCAGGGGTTTCCTCGAGCTGCGGCGCCCGTGGGGGTTTTCTCCCGAGGCACGACGAGGATCTCAGGGAGCCTCTCGTGCGGCGCCAGGGAAGTCAGGTCTCCATGCGCGTGGCGAGGGGGAGCGCGTCCTGGCTCTCGAGTCACGGGAGGGGACTAGGGCCTCGAGACGCGTTGAAGAAGGACTCTCGAGGTCTTTGTCGGGGGGCGGCGGGAAACCCTCGTGTCCCTCGCCTTCTGCCGGGGACCTTAGGGAACTTCCCAGGGTGCCTTTGAGAGGCGAGGGATCCTGTGGAGGTGGCGGGGCCCCTCGGGACTCCGCTGGGTCTGGCGCAACGGAAGAGGGCCTCACCTCGAGGGGAGGCAGGCACCTCAGGCTTCCTCTGCGTTTCGGACTCCGACCGCAGGGTCCCTGCAGAGTTGGGACAGGAGAGTCAGGCCTCGTCTTGTCTGAGGAAGGGAACCCCGCTGGCCTCTCGAGGTGCTCAGGGGGTCTCAGGCCCCTCGTCGAGCTGTGTGTGGAACCCGCGGGTCTTTGCGGACGATGCACGGGGGTGGCAGTGCCCCTTCGTGTTGTGCCTTCACCCGCAGGGTTGCCTTCGAAGAGGGGTCCGGGCCTCGGGTCCTTCTCAAGAGCGGACCGGGGAATCGGGGGCGTTCGGCCTGTGGCCCCACCCACGTGGCTCGTCTCGAATTTCCTCGTGAGACCGGCCTCATCCTGAGGTGCGCCGGGAAGGCCGGGAACCCCTTCCAGACCACGCAGGGGAATCGCCTCTCCTGTCGCGATCAGGAGGGGAGAAGGGGCTCAGAGGAAGCGGTGCCGGGACCCTCGGTGTTCCCCTCGGGGGAACCCGGCGTGTCGGGGGACTTTTGGGGGTCGCAGGAAGGCTGTCAGGGACCGTCTCGCCCTTCAGGGCGGAACAGGGGACTTCCCTTGAGACGCCGTCGCGGGCAAGGGCCTCATCTTGCCAAGCGGTGGGAACCACGTGGTTTTTCTCGAGTTGCGGCGGCATTCTCGAGTTACGACGGGGATCTCAGCCTTCCCCTTGGGTTGGCCCTGGGAAGCCCAATCTTCCCCTCGGGTTGCGAGGGAAAGCTGGGGGTGGCGCTCGAGTCACTGCAGGGCCTAAGAGACCTCACCTAAGCGTGTGTCCGGGACCTAATTTTCCTCTCCAGGGAAGGCAGGGATCTCGGGGTTGCATTCCAGGCTCCCCCGGGGAGTCAGGCCTCGTCTCGAGGGGAAGCCAAGGACTCCGCTCTCCTCTCGAGTCGCGACGCGGGTCTCTTGGAGCCCCCTGAGCGGCCTCAAGGGAGTCCAGCCTCCTCTTCCGTTTGGAGAGAGGACTCGGGATTGCTCTCCAGGCCATGCAGGAAAAGAAGGCCCTCAGCTCGCGAGGACGGGGGCGTCTCAGGGGTTTCCTCGAGCTGCGGCGCCCGTGGGGGTTTTCTCCCGAGGCACGACGAGGATCTCAGGGAGCCTCTCGTGCGGCGCCAGGGAAGTCAGGTCTCCATGCGCGTGGCGAGGGGGAGCGCGTCCTGGCTCTCGAGTCACGGGAGGGGACTAGGGCCTCGAGACGCGTTGAAGAAGGACTCTCGAGGTCTTTGTCGGGGGGCGGCGGGAAACCCTCGTGTCCCTCGCCTTCTGCCGGGGACCTTAGGGAACTTGCCAGGGTGCCTCTGAGAGGCGAGGGATCCTGTGGAGGTGGCGGGGCCCCTCGGGACTCCGCTGGGTCTGGCGCAACGGAAGAGGGCCTCACCTCGAGGGGAGGCAGGCACCTCAGGCTTCCTCTGCGTTTCGGACTCCGACCGCAGGGTCCCTGCAGAGTTGGGACAGGAGAGTCAGGCCTCGTCTTGTCTGAGGAAGGGAACCCCGCTGGCCTCTCGAGTTGCTCAGGGGGTCTCAGGCCCCTCGTCGAGCTGTGTGTGGAACCCGCGGGTCTTTGCGGACGATGCACGGGGGTGGCAGTGCCCCTTCGTGTTGTGCCTTCACCCGCAGGGTTGCCTTCGAAGAGGGGTCCGGGCCTCGGGTCCTTCTCAAGAGCGGACCGGGGAATCGGGGGCGTTCGGCCTGTGGCCCCACCCACGTGGCTCGTCTCGAATTTCCTCGTGAGACCGGCCTCATCCTGAGGTGCGCCGGGAAGGCCGGGAACCCCTTCCAGACCACGCAGGGGAATCGCCTCTCCTGTCGCGATCAGGAGGGGAGAAGGGGCTCAGAGGAAGCGGTGCCGGGACCCTCGGTGTTCCCCTCGGGGGAACCCGGCGTGTCGGGGGACTTTTGGGGGTCGCAGGAAGGCTGTCAGGGACCGTCTCGCCCTTCAGGGCGGAACAGGGGACTTCCCTTGAGACGCCGTCGCGGGCAAGGGCCTCATCTTGCCAAGCGGTGGGAACCACGTGGTTTTTCTCGAGTTGCGGCGGCATTCTCGAGTTACGACGGGGATCTCAGCCTTCCCCTTGGGTTGGCCCTGGGAAGCCCAATCTTCCCCTCGGGTTGCGAGGGAAAGCTGGGGGTGGCGCTCGAGTCACTGCAGGGCCTAAGAGACCTCACCTAAGCGTGTGTCCGGGACCTAATTTTCCTCTCCAGGGAAGGCAGGGATCTCGGGGTTGCATTCCAGGCTCCCCCGGGGAGTCAGGCCTCGTCTCGAGGGGAAGCCAAGGACTCCGCTCTCCTCTCGAGTCGCGACGCGGGTCTCTTGGAGCCCCCTGAGCGGCCTCAAGGGAGTCCAGCCTCCTCTTCCGTTTGGAGAGAGGACCCGGGATTGCTCTCCAGGCCATGCAGGAAAAGAAGGCCCTCAGCTCGCGAGGACGGGGGCGTCTCAGGGGTTTCCTCGAGCTGCGGCGCCCGTGGGGGTTTTCTCCCGAGGCACGACGAGGATCTCAGGGAGCCTCTCGTGCGGCGCCAGGGAAGTCAGGTCTCCATGCGCGTGGCGAGGGGGAGCGCGTCCTGGCTCTCGAGTCACGGGAGGGGACTAGGGCCTCGAGACGCGTTGAAGAAGGACTCTCGAGGTCTTTGTCGGGGGGCGGCGGGAAACCCTCGTGTCCCTCGCCTTCTGCCGGGGACCTTAGGGAACTTGCCAGGGTGCCTCTGAGAGGCGAGGGATCCTGTGGAGGTGGCGGGGCCCCTCGGGACTCCGCTGGGTCTGGCGCAACGGAAGAGGGCCTCACCTCGAGGGGAGGCAGGCACCTCAGGCTTCCTCTGCGTTTCGGACTCCGACCGCAGGGTCCCTGCAGAGTTGGGACAGGAGAGTCAGGCCTCGTCTTGTCTGAGGAAGGGAACCCCGCTGGCCTCTCGAGTTGCTCAGGGGGTCTCAGGCCCCTCGTCGAGCTGTGTGTGGAACCCGCGGGTCTTTGCGGACGATGCACGGGGGTGGCAGTGCCCCTTCGTGTTGTGCCTTCCCCCACAGGGTTGCCTTCGAAGAGGGGTCCGGGCCTCGGGTCCTTCTCAAGAGCGGACCGGGGAATCGGGGGCGTTCGGCCTGTGGCCCCACCCACGTGGCTCGTCTCGAATTTCCTCGTGAGACCGGCCTCATCCTGAGGTGCGCCGGGAAGGCCGGGAACCCCTTCCAGACCACGCAGGGGAATCGCCTCTCCTGTCGCGATCAGGAGGGGAGAAGGGGCTCAGAGGAAGCGGTGCCGGGACCCTCGGTGTTCCCCTCGGGGGAACCCGGCGTGTCGGGGGACTTTTGGGGGTCGCAGGAAGGCTGTCAGGGACCGTCTCGCCCTTCAGGGCGGAACAGGGGACTTCCCTTGAGACGCCGTCGCGGGCAAGGGCCTCATCTTGCCAAGCGGTGGGAACCACGTGGTTTTTCTCGAGTTGCGGCGGCATTCTCGAGTTACGACGGGGATCTCAGCCTTCCCCTTGGGTTGGCCCTGGGAAGCCCAATCTTCCCCTCGGGTTGCGAGGGAAAGCTGGGGGTGGCGCTCGAGTCACTGCAGGGCCTAAGAGACCTCACCTAAGCGTGTGTCCGGGACCTAATTTTCCTCTCCAGGGAAGGCAGGGATCTCGGGGTTGCATTCCAGGCTCCCCCGGGGAGTCAGGCCTCGTCTCGAGGGGAAGCCAAGGACTCCGCTCTCCTCTCGAGTCGCGACGCGGGTCTCTTGGAGCCCCCTGAGCGGCCTCAAGGGAGTCCAGCCTCCTCTTCCGTTTGGAGAGAGGACCCGGGATTGCTCTCCAGGCCATGCAGGAAAAGAAGGCCCTCAGCTCGCGAGGACGGGGGCGTCTCAGGGGTTTCCTCGAGCTGCGGCGCCCGTGGGGGTTTTCTCCCGAGGCACGACGAGGATCTCAGGGAGCCTCTCGTGCGGCGCCAGGGAAGTCAGGTCTCCATGCGCGTGGCGAGGGGGAGCGCGTCCTGGCTCTCGAGTCACGGGAGGGGACTAGGGCCTCGAGACGCGTTGAAGAAGGACTCTCGAGGTCTTTGTCGGGGGGCGGCGGGAAACCCTCGTGTCCCTCGCCTTCTGCCGGGGACCTTAGGGAACTTGCCAGGGTGCCTCTGAGAGGCGAGGGATCCTGTGGAGGTGGCGGGGCCCCTCGGGACTCCGCTGGGTCTGGCGCAACGGAAGAGGGCCTCACCTCGAGGGGAGGCAGGCACCTCAGGCTTCCTCTGCGTTTCGGACTCCGACCGCAGGGTCCCTGCAGAGTTGGGACAGGAGAGTCAGGCCTCGTCTTGTCTGAGGAAGGGAACCCCGCTGGCCTCTCGAGTTGCTCAGGGGGTCTCAGGCCCCTCGTCGAGCTGTGTGTGGAACCCGCGGGTCTTTGCGGACGATGCACGGGGGTGGCAGTGCCCCTTCGTGTTGTGCCTTCCCCCACAGGGTTGCCTTCGAAGAGGGGTCCGGGCCTCGGGTCCTTCTCAAGAGCGGACCGGGGAATCGGGGGCGTTCGGCCTGTGGCCCCACCCACGTGGCTCGTCTCGAATTTCCTCGTGAGACCGGCCTCATCCTGAGGTGCGCCGGGAAGGCCGGGAACCCCTTCCAGACCACGCAGGGGAATCGCCTCTCCTGTCGCCATCAGGAGGGGAGAAGGGGCTCAGAGGAAGCGGTGCCGGGACCCTCGGTGTTCCCCTCGGGGGAACCCGGCGTGTCGGGGGACTTCTGGGGGTCGCAGGAAGGCTGTCAGGGACCGTCTCGCCCTTCAGGGCGGAACAGGGGACTTCCCTTGAGACGCCGTCGCGGGCAAGGGCCTCATCTTGCCAAGCGGTGGGAACCACGTGGTTTTTCTCGAGTTGCGGCGGCATTCTCGAGTTACGACGGGGATCTCAGCCTTCCCCTTGGGTTGGCCCTGGGAAGCCCAATCTTCCCCTCGGGTTGCGAGGGAAAGCTGGGGGTGGCGCTCGAGTCACTGCAGGGCCGAAGAGACCTCACCTAAGCGTGTGTCCGGGACCTAATTTTCCTCTCCAGGGAAGGCAGGGATCTCGGGGTTGCATTCCAGGCTCCCCCGGGGAGTCAGGCCTCGTCTCGAGGGGAAGCCAAGGACTCCGCTCTCCTCTCGAGTCGCGACGCGGGTCTCTTGGAGCCCCCTGAGCGGCCTCAAGGGAGTCCAGCCTCCTCTTCCGTTTGGAGAGAGGACCCGGGATTGCTCTCCAGGCCATGCAGGAAAAGAAGGCCCTCAGCTCGCGAGGACGGGGGCGTCTCAGGGGTTTCCTCGAGCTGCGGCGCCCGTGGGGGTTTTCTCCCGAGGCACGACGAGGATCTCAGGGAGCCTCTCGTGCGGCGCCAGGGAAGTCAGGTCTCCATGCGCGTGGCGAGGGGGAGCGCGTCCTGGCTCTCGAGTCACGGGAGGGGACTAGGGCCTCGAGACGCGTTGAAGAAGGACTCTCGAGGTCTTTGTCGGGGGGCGGCGGGAAACCCTCGTGTCCCTCGCCTTCTGCCGGGGACCTTAGGGAACTTGCCAGGGTGCCTCTGAGAGGCGAGGGATCCTGTGGAGGTGGCGGGGCCCCTCGGGACTCCGCTGGGTCTGGCGCAACGGAAGAGGGCCTCACCTCGAGGGGAGGCAGGCACCTCAGGCTTCCTCTGCGTTTCGGACTCCGACCGCAGGGTCCCTGCAGAGTTGGGACAGGAGAGTCAGGCCTCGTCTTGTCTGAGGAAGGGAACCCCGCTGGCCTCTCGAGGTGCTCAGGGGGTCTCAGGCCCCTCGTCGAGCTGTGTGTGGAACCCGCGGGTCTTTGCGGACGATGCACGGGGGTGGCAGTGCCCCTTCGTGTTGTGCCTTCACCCACAGGGTTGCCTTCGAAGAGGGGTCCGGGCCTCGGGTCCTTCTCAAGAGCGGACCGGGGAATCGGGGGCGTTCGGCCTGTGGCCCCACCCACGTGGCTCGTCTCGAATTTCCTCGTGAGACCGGCCTCATCCTGAGGTGCGCCGGGAAGGCCGGGAACCCCTTCCAGACCACGCAGGGGAATCGCCTCTCCTGTCGCGATCAGGAGGGGAGAAGGGGCTCAGAGGAAGCGGTGCCGGGACCCTCGGTGTTCCCCTCGGGGGAACCCGGCGTGTCGGGGGACTTTTGGGGGTCGCAGGAAGGCTGTCAGGGACCGTCTCGCCCTTCAGGGCGGAACAGGGGACTTCCCTTGAGACGCCGTCGCGGGCAAGGGCCTCATCTTGCCAAGCGGTGGGAACCACGTGGTTTTTCTCGAGTTGCGGCGGCATTCTCGAGTTACGACGGGGATCTCAGCCTTCCCCTTGGGTTGGCCCTGGGAAGCCCAATCTTCCCCTCGGGTTGCGAGGGAAAGCTGGGGGTGGCGCTCGAGTCACTGCAGGGCCTAAGAGACCTCACCTAAGCGTGTGTCCGGGACCTAATTTTCCTCTCCAGGGAAGGCAGGGATCTCGGGGTTGCATTCCAGGCTCCCCCGGGGAGTCAGGCCTCGTCTCGAGGGGAAGCCAAGGACTCCGCTCTCCTCTCGAGTCGCGACGCGGGTCTCTTGGAGCCCCCTGAGCGGCCTCAAGGGAGTCCAGCCTCCTCTTCCGTTTGGAGAGAGGACCCGGGATTGCTCTCCAGGCCATGCAGGAAAAGAAGGCCCTCAGCTCGCGAGGACGGGGGCGTCTCAGGGGTTTCCTCGAGCTGCGGCGCCCGTGGGGGTTTTCTCCCGAGGCACGACGAGGATCTCAGGGAGCCTCTCGTGCGGCGCCAGGGAAGTCAGGTCTCCATGCGCGTGGCGAGGGGGAGCGCGTCCTGGCTCTCGAGTCACGGGAGGGGACTAGGGCCTCGAGACGCGTTGAAGAAGGACTCTCGAGGTCTTTGTCGGGGGGCGGCGGGAAACCCTCGTGTCCCTCGCCTTCTGCCGGGGACCTTAGGGAACTTGCCAGGGTGCCTCTGAGAGGCGAGGGATCCTGTGGAGGTGGCGGGGCCCCTCGGGACTCCGCTGGGTCTGGCGCAACGGAAGAGGGCCTCACCTCGAGGGGAGGCAGGCACCTCAGGCTTCCTCTGCGTTTCGGACTCCGACCGCAGGGTCCCTGCAGAGTTGGGACAGGAGAGTCAGGCCTCGTCTTGTCTGAGGAAGGGAACCCCGCTGGCCTCTCGAGTTGCTCAGGGGGTCTCAGGCCCCTCGTCGAGCTGTGTGTGGAACCCGCGGGTCTTTGCGGACGATGCACGGGGGTGGCAGTGCCCCTTCGTGTTGTGCCTTCCCCCACAGGGTTGCCTTCGAAGAGGGGTCCGGGCCTCGGGTCCTTCTCAAGAGCGGACCGGGGAATCGGGGGCGTTCGGCCTGTGGCCCCACCCACGTGGCTCGCCTCGAATTTCCTCGTGAGACCGGCCTCATCCTGAGGTGCGCCGGGAAGGCCGGGAACCCCTTCCAGACCACGCAGGGGAATCGCCTCTCCTGTCGCGATCAGGAGGGGAGAAGGGGCTCAGAGGAAGCGGTGCCGGGACCCTCGGTGTTCCCCTCGGGGGAACCCGGCGTGTCGGGGGACTTTTGGGGGTCGCAGGAAGGCTGTCAGGGACCGTCTCGCCCTTCAGGGCGGAACAGGGGACTTCCCTTGAGACGCCGTCGCGGGCAAGGGCCTCATCTTGCCAAGCGGTGGGAACCACGTGGTTTTTCTCGAGTTGCGGCGGCATTCTCGAGTTACGACGGGGATCTCAGCCTTCCCCTTGGGTTGGCCCTGGGAAGCCCAATCTTCCCCTCGGCTTGCGAGGGAAAGCTGGGGGTGGCGCTCGAGTCACTGCAGGGCCTAAGAGACCTCACCTAAGCGTGTGTCCGGGACCTAATTTTCCTCTCCAGGGAAGGCAGGGATCTCGGGGTTGCATTCCAGGCTCCCCCGGGGAGTCAGGCCTCGTCTCGAGGGGAAGCCAAGGACTCCGCTCTCCTCTCGAGTCGCGACGCGGGTCTCTTGGAGCCCCCTGAGCGGCCTCAAGGGAGCCCAGCCTCCTCTTCCGTTTGGAGAGAGGACCCGGGATTGCTCTCCAGGCCATGCAGGAAAAGAAGGCCCTCAGCTCGCGAGGACGGGGGCGTCTCAGGGGTTTCCTCGAGCTGCGGCGCCCGTGGGGGTTTTCTCCCGAGGCACGACGAGGATCTCAGGGAGCCTCTCGTGCGGCGCCAGGGAAGTCAGGTCTCCATGCGCGTGGCGAGGGGGAGCGCGTCCTGGCTCTCGAGTCACGGGAGGGGACTAGGGCCTCGAGACGCGTTGAAGAAGGACTCTCGAGGTCTTTGTCGGGGGCGGCGGGAAACCCTCGTGTCCCTCGCCTTCTGCCGGGGACCTTAGGGAACTTCCCAGGGTGCCTCTGAGAGGCGAGGGATCCTGTGGATGTGGCGGGGCCCCTCGGGACTCCGCTGGGTCTGGCGCAACGGAAGAGGGCCTCACCTCGAGGGGAGGCAGGCACCTCAGGCTTCCTCTGCGTTTCGGACTCCGACCGCAGGGTCCCTGCAGAGTTGGGACAGGAGAGTCAGGCCTCGTCTTGTCTGAGGAAGGGAACCCCGCTGGCCTCTCGAGTTGCTCAGGGGGTCTCAGGCCCCTCGTCGAGCTGTGTGTGGAACCCGCGGGTCTTTGCGGACGATGCACGGGGGTGGCAGTGCCCCTTCGTGTTGTGCCTTCACCCACAGGGTTGCCTTCGAAGAGGGGTCCGGGCCTCGGGTCCTTCTCAAGAGCGGACCGGGGAATCGGGGGCGTTCGGCCTGCGGCCCCACCCACGTGGCTCGTCTCGAATTTCCTCGTGAGACCGGCCTCATCCTGAGGTGCGCCGGGAAGGCCGGGAACCCCTTCCAGACCACGCAGGGGAATCGCCTCTCCTGTCGCGATCAGGAGGGGAGAAGGGGCTCAGAGGAAGCGGTGCCGGGACCCTCGGTGTTCCCCTCGGGGGAACCCGGCGTGTCGGGGGACTTTTGGGGGTCGCAGGAAGGCTGTCAGGGACCGTCTCGCCCTTCAGGGCGGAACAGGGGACTTCCCTTGAGACGCCGTCGCGGGCAAGGGCCTCATCTTGCCAAGCGGTGGGAACCACGTGGTTTTTCTCGAGTTGCGGCGGCATTCTCGAGTTACGACGGGGATCTCAGCCTTCCCCTTGGGTTGGCCCTGGGAAGCCCAATCTTCCCCTCGGGTTGCGAGGGAAAGCTGGGGGTGGCGCTCGAGTCACTGCAGGGCCTAAGAGACCTCACCTAAGCGTGTGTCCGGGACCTAATTTTCCTCTCCAGGGAAGGCAGGGATCTCGGGGTTGCATTCCAGGCTCCCCCGGGGAGTCAGGCCTCGTCTCGAGGGGAAGCCAAGGACTCCGCTCTCCTCTCGAGTCGCGACGCGGGTCTCTTGGAGCCCCTGAGCGGCCTCAAGGGAGCCCAGCCTCCTCTTCCGTTTGGAGAGAGGACCCGGGATTGCTCTCCAGGCCATGCAGGAAAAGAAGGCCCTCAGCTCGCGAGGACGGGGGCGTCTCAGGGGTTTCCTCGAGCTGCGGCGCCCGTGGGGGTTTTCTCCCGAGGCACGACGAGGATCTCAGGGAGCCTCTCGTGCGGCGCCAGGGAAGTCAGGTCTCCATGCGCGTGGCGAGGGGGAGCGCGTCCTGGCTCTCGAGTCACGGGAGGGGACTAGGGCCTCGAGACGCGTTGAAGAAGGACTCTCGAGGTCTTTGTCGGGGGGCGGCGGGAAACCCTCGTGTCCCTCGCCTTCTGCCGGGGACCTTAGGGAACTTCCCAGGGTGCCTCTGAGAGGCGAGGGATCCTGTGGATGTGGCGGGCCCCTCGGGACTCCGCTGGGTCTGGCGCAACGGAAGAGGGCCTCACCTCGAGGGGAGGCAGGCACCTCAGGCTTCCTCTGCGTTTCGGACTCCGACCGCAGGGTCCCTGCAGAGTTGGGACAGGAGAGTCAGGCCTCGTCTTGTCTGAGGAAGGGAACCCCGCTGGCCTCTCGAGTTGCTCAGGGGGTCTCAGGCCCCTCGTCGAGCTGTGTGTGGAACCCGCGGGTCTTTGCGGACGATGCACGGGGGTGGCAGTGCCCCTTCGTGTTGTGCCTTCACCCACAGGGTTGCCTTCGAAGAGGGGTCCGGGCCTCGGGTCCTTCTCAAGAGCGGACCGGGGAATCGGGGGCGTTCGGCCTGCGGCCCCACCCACGTGGCTCGTCTCGAATTTCCTCGTGAGACCGGCCTCATCCTGAGGTGCGCCGGGAAGGCCGGGAACCCCTTCCAGACCACGCAGGGGAATCGCCTCTCCTGTCGCGATCAGGAGGGGAGAAGGGGCTCAGAGGAAGCGGTGCCGGGACCCTCGGTGTTCCCCTCGGGGGAACCCGGCGTGTCGGGGGACTTTTGGGGTCGCAGGAAGGCTGTCAGGGACCGTCTCGCCCTTCAGGGCGGAACAGGGGACTTCCCTTGAGACGCCGTCGCGGGCAAGGGCCTCATCTTGCCAAGCGGTGGGAACCACGTGGTTTTTCTCGAGTTGCGGCGGCATTCTCGAGTTACGACGGGGATCTCAGCCTTCCCCTTGGGTTGGCCCTGGGAAGCCCAATCTTCCCCTCGGGTTGCGAGGGAAAGCTGGGGGTGGCGCTCGAGTCACTGCAGGGCCTAAGAGACCTCACCTAAGCGTGTGTCCGGGACCTAATTTTCCTCTCCAGGGAAGGCAGGGATCTCGGGGTTGCATTCCAGGCTCCCCCGGGGAGTCAGGCCTCGTCTCGAGGGGAAGCCAAGGACTCCGCTCTCCTCTCGAGTCGCGACGCGGGTCTCTTGGAGCCCCCTGAGCGGCCTCAAGGGAGTCCAGCCTCCTCTTCCGTTTGGAGAGAGGACCCGGGATTGCTCTCCAGGCCATGCAGGAAAAGAAGGCCCTCAGCTCGCGAGGACGGGGGCGTCTCAGGGGTTTCCTCGAGCTGCGGCGCCCGTGGGGGTTTTCTCCCGAGGCACGACGAGGATCTCAGGGAGCCTCTCGTGCGGCGCCAGGGAAGTCAGGTCTCCATGCGCGTGGCGAGGGGGAGCGCGTCCTGGCTCTCGAGTCACGGGAGGGGACTAGGGCCTCGAGACGCGTTGAAGAAGGACTCTCGAGGTCTTTGTCGGGGGGCGGCGGGAAACCCTCGTTTCCCTCGCCTTCTGCCGGGGACCTTAGGGAACTTCCCAGGGTGCCTCTGAGAGGCGAGGGATCCTGTGGAGGTGGCGGGGCCCCTCGGGACTCCGCTGGGTCTGGCGCAACGGAAGAGGGCCTCACCTCGAGGGGAGGCAGGCACCTCAGGCTTCCTCTGCGTTTCGGACTCCGACCGCAGGGTCCCTGCAGAGTTGGGACAGGAGAGTCAGGCCTCGTCTTGTCTGAGGAAGGGAACCCCGCTGGCCTCTCGAGTTGCTCAGGGGGTCTCAGGCCCCTCGTCGAGCTGTGTGTGGAACCCGCGGGTCTTTGCGGACGATGCACGGGGGTGGCAGTGCCCCTTCGTGTTGTGCCTTCACCCACAGGGTTGCCTTCGAAGAGGGGTCCGGGCCTCGGGTCCTTCTCAAGAGCGGACCGGGGAATCGGGGGCGTTCGGCCTGTGGCCCCACCCACGTGGCTCGTCTCGAATTTCCTCGTGAGACCGGCCTCATCCTGAGGTGCGCCGGGAAGGCCGGGAACCCCTTCCAGACCACGCAGGGGAATCGCCTCTCCTGTCGCGATCAGGAGGGGAGAAGGGGCTCAGAGGAAGCGGTGCCGGGACCCTCGGTGTTCCCCTCGGGGGAACCCGGCGTGTCGGGGGACTTTTGGGGGTCGCAGGAAGGCTGTCAGGGACCGTCTCGCCCTTCAGGGCGGAACAGGGGACTTCCCTTGAGACGCCGTCGCGGGCAAGGGCCTCATCTTGCCAAGCGGTGGGAACCACGTGGTTTTTCTCGAGTTGCGGCGGCATTCTCGAGTTACGACGGGGATCTCAGCCTTCCCCTTGGGTTGGCCCTGGGAAGCCCAATCTTCCCCTCGGGTTGCGAGGGAAAGCTGGGGGTGGCGCTCGAGTCACTGCAGGGCCTAAGAGACCTCACCTAAGCGTGTGTCCGGGACCTAATTTTCCTCTCCAGGGAAGGCAGGGATCTCGGGGTTGCATTCCAGGCTCCCCCGGGGAGTCAGGCCTCGTCTCGAGGGGAAGCCAAGGACTCCGCTCTCCTCTCGAGTCGCGACGCGGGTCTCTTGGAGCCCCCTGAGCGGCCTCAAGGGAGTCCAGCCTCCTCTTCCGTTTGGAGAGAGGACCCGGGATTGCTCTCCAGGCCATGCAGGAAAAGAAGGCCCTCAGCTCGCGAGGACGGGGGCGTCTCAGGGGTTTCCTCGAGCTGCGGCGCCCGTGGGGGTTTTCTCCCGAGGCACGACGAGGATCTCAGGGAGCCTCTCGTGCGGCGCCAGGGAAGTCAGGTCTCCATGCGCGTGGCGAGGGGGAGCGCGTCCTGGCTCTCGAGTCACGGGAGGGGACTAGGGCCTCGAGACGCGTTGAAGAAGGACTCTCGAGGTCTTTGTCGGGGGGCGGCGGGAAACCCTCGTTTCCCTCGCCTTCTGCCGGGGACCTTAGGGAACTTGCCAGGGTGCCTCTGAGAGGCGAGGGATCCTGTGGAGGTGGCGGGGCCCCTCGGGACTCCGCTGGGTCTGGCGCAACGGAAGAGGGCCTCACCTCGAGGGGAGGCAGGCACCTCAGGCTTCCTCTGCGTTTCGGACTCCGACCGCAGGGTCCCTGCAGAGTTGGGACAGGAGAGTCAGGCCTCGTCTTGTCTGAGGAAGGGAACCCCGCTGGCCTCTCGAGTTGCTCAGGGGGTCTCAGGCCCCTCGTCGAGCTGTGTGTGGAACCCGCGGGTCTTTGCGGACGATGCACGGGGGTGGCAGTGCCCCTTCGTGTTGTGCCTTCACCCACAGGGTTGCCTTCGAAGAGGGGTCCGGGCCTCGGGTCCTTCTCAAGAGCGGACCGGGGAATCGGGGGCGTTCGGCCTGTGGCCCCACCCACGTGGCTCGTCTCGAATTTCCTCGTGAGACCGGCCTCATCCTGAGGTGCGCTGGGAAGGCCGGGAACCCCTTCCAGACCACGCAGGGGAATCGCCTCTCCTGTCGCGATCAGGAGGGGAGAAGGGGCTCAGAGGAAGCGGTGCCGGGACCCTCGGTGTTCCCCTCGGGGGAACCCGGCGTGTCGGGGGACTTTTGGGGGTCGCAGGAAGGCTGTCAGGGACCGTCTCGCCCTTCAGGGCGGAACAGGGGACTTCCCTTGAGACGCCGTCGCGGGCAAGGGCCTCATCTTGCCAAGCGGTGGGAACCACGTGGTTTTTCTCGAGTTGCGGCGGCATTCTCGAGTTACGACGGGGATCTCAGCCTTCCCCTTGGGCTGGCCCTGGGAAGCCCAATCTTCCCCTCGGGTTGCGAGGGAAAGCTGGGGGTGGCGCTCGAGTCACTGCAGGGCCTAAGAGACCTCACCTAAGCGTGTGTCCGGGACCTAATTTTCCTCTCCAGGGAAGGCAGGGATCTCGGGGTTGCATTCCAGGCTCCCCCGGGGAGTCAGGCCTCGTCTCGAGGGGAAGCCAAGGACTCCGCTCTCCTCTCGAGTCGCGACGCGGGTCTCTTGGAGCCCCCTGAGCGGCCTCAAGGGAGTCCAGCCTCCTCTTCCGTTTGGAGAGAGGACCCGGGATTGCTCTCCAGGCCATGCAGGAAAAGAAGGCCCTCAGCTCGCGAGGACGGGGGCGTCTCAGGGGTTTCCTCGAGCTGCGGCGCCCGTGGGGGTTTTCTCCCGAGGCACGACGAGGATCTCAGGGAGCCTCTCGTGCGGCGCCAGGGAAGTCAGGTCTCCATGCGCGTGGCGAGGGGGAGCGCGTCCTGGCTCTCGAGTCACGGGAGGGGACTAGGGCCTCGAGACGCGTTGAAGAAGGACTCTCGAGGTCTTTGTCGGGGGGCGGCGGGAAACCCTCGTGTCCCTCGCCTTCTGCCGGGGACCTTAGGGAACTTGCCAGGGTGCCTCTGAGAGGCGAGGGATCCTGTGGAGGTGGCGGGGCCCCTCGGGACTCCGCTGGGTCTGGCGCAACGGAAGAGGGCCTCACCTCGAGGGGAGGCAGGCACCTCAGGCTTCCTCTGCGTTTCGGACTCCGACCGCAGGGTCCCTGCAGAGTTGGGACAGGAGAGTCAGGCCTCGTCTTGTCTGAGGAAGGGAACCCCGCTGGCCTCTCGAGTTGCTCAGGGGGTCTCAGGCCCCTCGTCGAGCTGTGTGTGGAACCCGCGGGTCTTTGCGGACGATGCACGGGGGTGGCAGTGCCCCTTCGTGTTGTGCCTTCACCCACAGGGTTGCCTTCGAAGAGGGGTCCGGGCCTCGGGTCCTTCTCAAGAGCGGACCGGGGAATCGGGGGCGTTCGGCCTGCGGCCCCACCCACGTGGCTCGTCTCGAATTTCCTCGTGAGACCGGCCTCATCCTGAGGTGCGCCGGGAAGGCCGGGAACCCCTTCCAGACCACGCAGGGGAATCGCCTCTCCTGTCGCGATCAGGAGGGGAGAAGGGCTCAGAGGAAGCGGTGCCGGGATCCTCGGTGTTCCCCTCGGGGGAACCCGGCGTGTCGGGGGACTTCTGGGGGTCGCAGGAAGGCTGTCAGGGACCGTCTCGCCCTTCAGGGCGGAACAGGGGACTTCCCTTGAGACGCCGTCGCGGGCAAGGGCCTCATCTTGCCAAGCGGTGGGAACCACGTGGTTTTTCTCGAGTTGCGGCGGCATTCTCGAGTTACGACGGGGATCTCAGCCTTCCCCTTGGGTTGGCCCTGGGAAGCCCAATCTTCCCCTCGGGTTGCGAGGGAAAGCTGGGGGTGGCGCTCGGGTCACTGCAGGGCCTAAGAGACCTCACCTAAGCGTGTGTCCGGGACCTAATTTTCCTCTCCAGGGAAGGCAGGGATCTCGGGGTTGCATTCCAGGCTCCCCCGGGGAGTCAGGCCTCGTCTCGAGGGGAAGCCAAGGACTCCGCTCTCCTCTCGAGTCGCGACGCGGGTCTCTTGGAGCCCCCTGAGCGGCCTCAAGGGAGTCCAGCCTCCTCTTCCGTTTGGAGAGAGGACCCGGGATTGCTCTCCAGGCCATGCAGGAAAAGAAGGCCCTCAGCTCGCGAGGACGGGGGCGTCTCAGGGGTTTCGTCGAGCTGCGGCGCCCGTGGGGGTTTTCTCCCGAGGCACGACGAGGATCTCAGGGAGCCTCTCGTGCGGCGCCAGGGAAGTCAGGTCTCCATGCGCGTGGCGAGGGGGAGCGCGTCCTGGCTCTCGAGTCACGGGAGGGGACTAGGGCCTCGAGACGCGTTGAAGAAGGACTCTCGAGGTCTTTGTCGGGGGGCGGCGGGAAACCCTCGTGTCCCTCGCCTTCTGCCGGGGACCTTAGGGAACTTGCCAGGGTGCCTCTGAGAGGCGAGGGATCCTGTGGAGGTGGCGGGGCCCCTCGGGACTCCGCTGGGTCTGGCGCAACGGAAGAGGGCCTCACCTCGAGGGGAGGCAGGCACCTCAGGCTTCCTCTGCGTTTCGGACTCCGACCGCAGGGTCCCTGCAGAGTTGGGACAGGAGAGTCAGGCCTCGTCTTGTCTGAGGAAGGGAACCCCGCTGGCCTCTCGAGGTGCTCATGGGGTCTCAGGCCCCTCGTCGAGCTGTGTGTGGAACCCGCGGGTCTTTGCGGACGATGCACGGGGGTGGCAGTGCCCCTTCGTGTTGTGCCTTCACCCACAGGGTTGCCTTCGAAGAGGGGTCCGGGCCTCGGGTCCTTCTCAAGAGCGGACCGGGGAATCGGGGGCGTTCGGCCTGCGGCCCCACCCACGTTGCTCGTCTCGAATTTCCTCGTGAGACCGGCCTCATCCTGAGGTGCGCCGGGAAGGCCGGGAACCCCTTCCAGACCACGCAGGGGAATCGCCTCTCCTGTCGCGATCAGGAGGGGAGAAGGGGCTCAGAGGAAGCGGTGCCGGGACCCTCGGTGTTCCCCTCGGGGGAACCGGCGTGTCGGGGGACTTCTGGGGGTCGCAGGAAGGCTGTCAGGGACCGTCTCGCCCTTCAGGGCGGAACAGGGGACTTCCCTTGAGACGCCGTCGCGGGCAAGGGCCTCATCTTGCCAAGCGGTGGGAACCACGTGGTTTTTCTCGAGTTGCGGCGGCATTCTCGAGTTACGACGGGGATCTCAGCCTTCCCCTTGGGTTGGCCCTGGGAAGCCCAATCTTCCCCTCGGGTTGCGAGGGAAAGCTGGGGGTGGCGCTCGAGTCACTGCAGGGCCCAAGAGACCTCACCTAAGCGTGTGTCCGGGACCTAATTTTCCTCTCCAGGGAAGGCAGGGATCTCGGGGTTGCATTCCAGGCTCCCCCGGGGAGTCAGGCCTCGTCTCGAGGGGAAGCCAAGGACTCCGCTCTCCTCTCGAGTCGCGACGCGGGTCTCTTGGAGCCCCCTGAGCGGCCTCAAGGGAGTCCAGCCTCCTCTTCCGTTTGGAGAGAGGACCCGGGATTGCTCTCCAGGCCATGCAGGAAAAGAAGGCCCTCAGCTCGCGAGGACGGGGGCGTCTCAGGGGTTTCCTCGAGCTGCGGCGCCCGTGGGGGTTTTCTCCCGAGGCACGACGAGGATCTCAGGGAGCCTCTCGTGCGGCGCCAGGGAAGTCAGGTCTCCATGCGCGTGGCGAGGGGGAGCGCGTCCTGGCTCTCGAGTCACGGGAGGGGACTAGGGCCTCGAGACGCGTTGAAGAAGGACTCTCGAGGTCTTTGTCGGGGGGCGGCGGGAAACCCTCGTGTCCCTCGCCTTCTGCCGGGGACCTTAGGGAACTTCCCAGGGTGCCTCTGAGAGGCGAGGGATCCTGTGGAGGTGGCGGGGCCCCTCGGGACTCCGCTGGGTCTGGCGCAACGGAAGAGGGCCTCACCTCGAGGGGAGGCAGGCACCTCAGGCTTCCTCTGCGTTTCGGACTCCGACCGCAGGGTCCCTGCAGAGTTGGGACAGGAGAGTCAGGCCTCGTCTTGTCTGAGGAAGGGAACCCCGCTGGCCTCTCGAGGTGCTCAGGGGGTCTCAGGCCCCTCGTCGAGCTGTGTGTGGAACCCGCGGGTCTTTGCGGACGATGCACGGGGGGTGGCAGTGCCCCTTCGTGTTGTGCCTTCACCCACAGGGTTGCCTTCGAAGAGGGGTCCGGGCCTCGGGTCCTTCTCAAGAGCGGACCGGGGAATCGGGGGCGTTCGGCCTGCGGCCCCACCCACGTGGCTCGTCTCGAATTTCCTCGTGAGACCGGCCTCATCCTGAGGTGCGCCGGGAAGGCCGGGAACCCCTTCCAGACCACGCAGGGGAATCGCCTCTCCTGTCGCGATCAGGAGGGGAGAAGGGGCTCAGAGGAAGCGGTGCCGGGACCCTCGGTGTTCCCCTCGGGGGAACCCGGCGTGTCGGGGGACTTTTGGGGGTCGCAGGAAGGCTGTCAGGGACCGTCTCGCCCTTCAGGGCGGAACAGGGGACTTCCCTTGAGACGCCGTCGCGGGCAAGGGCCTCATCTTGCCAAGCGGTGGGAACCACGTGGTTTTTCTCGAGTTGCGGCGGCATTCTCGATTTACGACGGGGATCTCAGCCTTCCCCTTGGGTTGGCCCTGGGAAGCCCAATCTTCCCCTCGGGTTGCGAGGGAAAGCTGGGGGTGGCGCTCGAGTCACTGCAGGGCCTAAGAGACCTCACCTAAGCGTGTGTCCGGGACCTAATTTTCCTCTCCAGGGAAGGCAGGGATCTCGGGGTTGCATTCCAGGCTCCCCCGGGGAGTCAGGCCTCGTCTCGAGGGGAAGCCAAGGACTCCGCTCTCCTCTCGAGTCGCGACGCGGGTCTCTTGGAGCCCCCTGAGCGGCCTCAAGGGAGTCCAGCCTCCTCTTCCGTTTGGAGAGAGGACCCGGGATTGCTCTCCAGGCCATGCAGGAAAAGAAGGCCCTCAGCTCGCGAGGACGGGGGCGTCTCAGGGGTTTCCTCGAGCTGCGGCGCCCGTGGGGGTTTTCTCCCGAGGCACGACGAGGATCTCAGGGAGCCTCTCGTGCGGCGCCAGGGAAGTCAGGTCTCCATGCGCGTGGCGAGGGGGAGCGCGTCCTGGCTCTCGAGTCACGGGAGGGGACCAGGGCCTCGAGACGCGTTGAAGAAGGACTCTCGAGGTCTTTGTCGGGGGGCGGCGGGAAACCCTCGTGTCCCTCGCCTTCTGCCGGGGACCTTAGGGAACTTGCCAGGGTGCCTCTGAGAGGCGAGGGATCCTGTGGAGGTGGCGGGGCCCCTCGGGACTCCGCTGGGTCTGGCGCAACGGAAGAGGGCCTCACCTCGAGGGGAGGCAGGCACCTCAGGCTTCCTCTGCGTTTCGGACTCCGACCGCAGGGTCCCTGCAGAATTGGGACAGGAGAGTCAGGCCTCGTCTTGTCTGAGGAAGGGAACCCCGCTGGCCTCTCGAGTTGCTCAGGGGGTCTCAGGCCCCTCGTCGAGCTGTGTGTGGAACCCGCGGGTCTTTGCGGACGATGCACGGGGGTGGCAGTGCCCCTTCGTGTTGTGCCTTCACCCACAGGGTTGCCTTCGAAGAGGGGTCCGGGCCTCGGGTCCTTCTCAAGAGCGGACCGGGGAATCGGGGGCGTTCGGCCTGCGGCCCCACCCACGTGGCTCGTCTCGAATTTCCTCGTGAGACCGGCCTCATCCTGAGGTGCGCCGGGAAGGCCGGGAACCCCTTCCAGACCACGCAGGGGAATCGCCTCTCCTGTCGCCATCAGGAGGGGAGAAGGGGCTCAGAGGAAGCGGTGCCGGGACCCTCGGTGTTCCCCTCGGGGGAACCCGGCGTGTCGGGGGACTTTTGGGGGTCGCAGGAAGGCTGTCAGGGACCGTCTCGCCCTTCAGGGCGGAACAGGGGACTTCCCTTGAGACGCCGTCGCGGGCAAGGGCCTCATCTTGCCAAGCGGTGGGAACCACGTGGTTTTTCTCGAGTTGCGGCGGCATTCTCGAGTTGAGTTACGACGGGGATCTCAGCCTTCCCTTGGGTTGGCCCTGGGAAGCCCAATCTTCCCCTCGGGTTGCGAGGAAAGCTGGGGGTGGCGCTCGAGTCACTGCAGGGCCTAAGAGACCTCACCTAAGCGTGTGTCCGGGACCTAATTTTCCTCTCCAGGGAAGGCAGGGATCTCGGGTTGCATTCCAGGCTCCCCCGGGGAGTCAGGCCTCGTCTCGAGGGGAAGCCAAGGACTCCGCTCTCCTCTCGAGTCGCGACGCGGGTCTCTTGGAGCCCCCTGAGCGGCCTCAAGGGAGTCCAGCCTCCTCTTCCGTTTGGAGAGAGGACCCGGGATTGCTCTCCAGGCCATGCAGGAAAAGAAGGCCCTCAGCTCGCGAGGACGGGGGCGTCTCAGGGGTTTCCTCGAGCTGCGGCGCCCGTGGGGGTTTTCTCCCGAGGCACGACGAGGATCTCAGGGAGCCTCTCGTGCGGCGCCAGGGAAGTCAGGTCTCCATGCGCGTGGCGAGGGGGAGCGCGTCCTGGCTCTCGAGTCACGGGAGGGGACTAGGGCCTCGAGACGCGTTGAAGAAGGACTCTCGAGGTCTTTGTCGGGGGGCGGCGGGAAACCCTCGTGTCCCTCGCCTTCTGCCGGGGACCTTAGGGAACTTCCCAGGGTGCCTCTGAGAGGCGAGGGATCCTGTGGAGGTGGCGGGGCCCCTCGGGACTCCGCTGGGTCTGGCGCAACGGAAGAGGGCCTCACCTCGAGGGGAGGCAGGCACCTCAGGCTTCCTCTGCGTTTCGGACTCCGACCGCAGGGTCCCTGCAGAGTTGGGACAGGAGAGTCAGGCCTCGTCTTGTCTGAGGAAGGGAACCCCGCTGGCCTCTCGAGTTGCTCAGGGGGTCTCAGGCCCCTCGTCGAGCTGTGTGTGGAACCCGCGGGTCTTTGCGGACGATGCACGGGGGTGGCAGTGCCCCTTCGTGTTGTGCCTTCACCCACAGGGTTGCCTTCGAAGAGGGGTCCGGGCCTCGGGTCCTTCTCAAGAGCGGACCGGGGAATCGGGGGCGTTCGGCCTGCGGCCCCACCCACGTGGCTCGTCTCGAATTTCCTCGTGAGACCGGCCTCATCCTGAGGTGCGCCGGGAAGGCCGGGACCCCTTCCAGACCACGCAGGGGAATCGCCTCTCCTGTCGCGATCAGGAGGGGAGAAGGGGCTCAGAGGAAGCGGTGCCGGGACCCTCGGTGTTCCCCTCGGGGGAACCCGGCGTGTCGGGGGACTTCTGGGGTCGCAGGAAGGCTGTCAGGGACCGTCTCGCCCTTCAGGGCGGAACAGGGGACTTCCCTTGAGACGCCGTCGCGGGCAAGGGCCTCATCTTGCCAAGCGGTGGGAACCACGTGGTTTTTCTCGAGTTGCGGCGGCATTCTCGAGTTACGACGGGGATCTCAGCCTTCCCCTTGGGTTGGCCCTGGGAAGCCCAATCTTCCCCTCGGGTTGCGAGGGAAAGCTGGGGGTGGCGCTCGGGTCACTGCAGGGCCTTAGAGACCTCACCTAAGCGTGTGTCCGGGACCTAATTTTCCTCTCCAGGGAAGGCAGGGATCTCGGGGTTGCATTCCAGGCTCCCCCGGGGAGTCAGGCCTCGTCTCGAGGGCAAGCCAAGGACTCCGCTCTCCTCTCGAGTCGCGACGCGGGTCTCTTGGAGCCCCCTGAGCGGCCTCAAGGGAGTCCAGCCTCCTCTTCCGTTTGGAGAGAGACCCGGGATTGCTCTCCAGGCCATGCAGGAAAAGAAGGCCCTCAGCTCGCGAGGACGGGGGCGTCTCAGGGGTTTCGTCGAGCTGCGGCGCCCGTGGGGGTTTTCTCCCGAGGCACGACGAGGATCTCAGGGAGCCTCTCGTGCGGCGCCAGGGAAGTCAGGTCTCCATGCGCGTGGCGAGGGGGAGCGCGTCCTGGCTCTCGAGTCACGGGAGGGGACTAGGGCCTCGAGACGCGTTGAAGAAGGACTCTCGAGGTCTTTGTCGGGGGGCGGCGGGAAACCCTCGTGTCCCTCGCCTTCTGCCGGGGACCTTAGGGAACTTGCCAGGGTGCCTCTGAGAGGCGAGGGATCCTGTGGAGGTGGCGGGGCCCCTCGGGACTCCGCTGGGTCTGGCGCAACGGAAGAGGGCCTCACCTCGAGGGGAGGCAGGCACCTCAGGCTTCCTCTGCGTTTCGGACTCCGACCGCAGGGTCCCTGCAGAGTTGGGACAGGAGAGTCAGGCCTCGTCTTGTCTGAGGAAGGGAACCCCGCTGGCCTCTCGAGGTGCTCATGGGGTCTCAGGCCCCTCGTCGAGCTGTGTGTGGAACCCGCGGGTCTTTGCGGACGATGCACGGGGGTGGCAGTGCCCCTTCGTGTTGTGCCTTCACCCACAGGGTTGCCTTCGAAGAGGGTCCGGGCCTCGGGTCCTTCTCAAGAGCGGACCGGGGAATCGGGGGCGTTCGGCCTGCGGCCCCACCCACGTGGCTCGTCTCGAATTTCCTCGTGAGACCGGCCTCATCCTGAGGTGCGCCGGGAAGGCCGGGAACCCCTTCCAGACCACGCAGGGGAATCGCCTCTCCTGTCGCGATCAGGAGGGGAGAAGGGGCTCAGAGGAAGCGGTGCCGGGACCCTCGGTGTTCCCCTCGGGGGAACCCGGCGTGTCGGGGGACTTCTGGGGGTCGCAGGAAGGCTGTCAGGGACCGTCTCGCCCTTCAGGGCGGAACAGGGGACTTCCCTTGAGACGCCGTCGCGGGCAAGGGCCTCATCTTGCCAAGCGGTGGGAACCACGTGGTTTTTCTCGAGTTGCGGCGGCATTCTCGAGTTACGACGGGGATCTCAGCCTTCCCCTTGGGTTGGCCCTGGGAAGCCCAATCTTCCCCTCGGTTGCGAGGGAAAGCTGGGGGTGGCGCTCGAGTCACTGCAGGGCCCAAAGAGACCTCACCTAAGCGTGTGTCCGGGACCTAATTTTCCTCTCCAGGGAAGGCAGGGATCTCGGGGTTGCATTCCAGGCTCCCCCGGGGAGTCAGGCCTCGTCTCGAGGGGAAGCCAAGGACTCCGCTCTCCTCTCGAGTCGCGACGCGGGGCTCTTGGAGCCCCCTGAGCGGCCTCAAGGGAGTCCAGCCTCCTCTTCCGTTTGGAGAGAGGACCCGGGATTGCTCTCCAGGCCATGCAGGAAAAGAAGGCCCTCAGCTCGCGAGGACGGGGGCGTCTCAGGGGTTTCCTCGAGCTGCGGCGCCCGTGGGGGTTTTCTCCCGAGGCACGACGAGGATCTCAGGGAGCCTCTCGTGCGGCGCCAGGGAAGTCAGGTCTCCATGCGCGTGGCGAGGGGGAGCGCGTCCTGGCTCTCGAGTCACGGGAGGGGACTAGGGCCTCGAGACGCGTTGAAGAAGGACTCTCGAGGTCTTTGTCGGGGGGCGGCGGGAAACCCTCGTGTCCCTCGCCTTCTGCCGGGACCTTAGGGAACTTGCCAGGGTGCCTCTGAGAGGCGAGGGATCCTGTGGAGGTGGCGGGGCCCCTCGGGACTCCGCTGGGTCTGGCGCAACGGAAGAGGGCCTCACCTCGAGGGGAGGCAGGCACCTCAGGCTTCCTCTGCGTTTCGGACTCCGACCGCAGGGTCCCTGCAGAGTTGGGACAGGAGAGTCAGGCCTCGTCTTGTCTGAGGAAGGGAACCCCGCTGGCCTCTCGAGGTGCTCAGGGGGTCTCAGGCCCCTCGTCGAGCTGTGTGTGGAACCCGCGGGTCTTTGCGGACGATGCACGGGGGTGGCAGTGCCCCTTCGTGTTGTGCCTTCACCCACAGGGTTGCCTTCGAAGAGGGGTCCGGGCCTCGGGTCCTTCTCAAGAGCGGACCGGGAATCGGGGGCGTTCGGCCTGCGGCCCCCACCCACGTGGCTCGTCTCGAATTTCCTCGTGAGACCGGCCTCATCCTGAGGTGCGCCGGGAAGGCCGGGAACCCCTTCCAGACCACGCAGGGGAATCGCCTCTCCTGTCGCGATCAGGAGGGGAGAAGGGGCTCAGAGGAAGCGGTGCCGGGACCCTCGGTGTTCCCCTCGGGGGAACCCAGCGTGTCGGGGGACTTTTGGGGGTCGCAGGAAGGCTGTCAGGGACCGTCTCGCCCTTCAGGGCGGAACAGGGGACTTCCCTTGAGACGCCGTCGCGGGCAAGGGCCTCATCTTGCCAAGCGGTGGGAACCACGTGGTTTTTCTCGAGTTGCGGCGGCATTCTCGAGTTACGACGGGGATCTCAGCCTTCCCCTTGGGTTGGCCCTGGGAAGCCCAATCTTCCCCTCGGGTTGCGAGGGAAAGCTGGGGGTGGCGCTCGAGTCACTGCAGGGCCTAAGAGACCTCACCTAAGCGTGTGTCCGGGACCTAATTTTCCTCTCCAGGGAAGGCAGGGATCTCGGGGTTGCATTCCAGGCTCCCCCGGGGAGTCAGGCCTCGTCTCGAGGGGAAGCCAAGGACTCCGCTCTGCTCTCGAGTCGCGACGCGGGTCTCTTGGAGCCCCCTGAGCGACCTCAAGGGAGTCCAGCCTCCTCTTCCGTTTGGAGAGAGGACCCGGGATTGCTCTCCAGGCCATGCAGGAAAAGAAGGCCCTCAGCTCGCGAGGACGGGGGCGTCTCAGGGGTTTCCTCGAGCTGCGGCGCCCGTGGGGGTTTTCTCCCGAGGCACGACGAGGATCTCAGGGAGCCTCTCGTGCGGCGCCAGGGAAGTCAGGTCTCCATGCGCGTGGCGAGGGGGAGCGCGTCCTGGCTCTCGAGTCACGGGAGGGGACCAGGGCCTCGAGACGCGTTGAAGAAGGACTCTAGAGGTCTTTGTCGGGGGGCGGCGGGAAACCCTCGTGTCCCTCGCCTTCTGCCGGGGACCTTAGGGAACTTGCCAGGGTGCCTCTGAGAGGCGAGGGATCCTGTGGAGGTGGCGGGGCCCCTCGGGACTCCGCTGGGTCTGGCGCAACGGAAGAGGGCCTCACCTCGAGGGGAGGCAGGCACCTCAGGCTTCCTCTGCGTTTCGGGACTCCGACCGCAGGGTCCCTGCAGAATTGGGACAGGAGAGTCAGGCCTCGTCTTGTCTGAGGAAGGGAACCCCGCTGGCCTCTCGAGTTGCTCAGGGGGTCTCAGGCCCCTCGTCGAGCTGTGTGTGGAACCCGCGGGTCTTTGCGGACGATGCACGGGGGTGGCAGTGCCCCTTCGTGTTGTGCCTTCACCCACAGGGTTGCCTTCGAAGAGGGGTCCGGGCCTCGGGTCCTTCTCAAGAGCGGACCGGGGAATCGGGGGCGTTCGGCCTGCGGCCCCACCCACGTGGCTCGTCTCGAATTTCCTCGTGAGACCGGCCTCATCCTGAGGTGCGCCCGGGAAGGCCGGGAACCCCTTCCAGACCACGCAGGGGAATCGCCTCTCCTGTCGCCATCAGGAGGGAGAAGGGGCTCAGAGGAAGCGGTGCCGGGACCCTCGGTGTTCCCCTCGGGGGAACCCGGCGTGTCGGGGACTTTTGGGGGTCGCAGGAAGGCTGTCAGGGACCGTCTCGCCCTTCAGGGCGGAACAGGGGACTTCCCTTGAGACGCCGTCGCGGGCAAGGGCCTCATCTTGCCAAGCGGTGGGAACCACGTGGTTTTTCTCGAGTTGCGGCGGCATTCTCGAGTTACGACGGGGATCTCAGCCTTCCCCTTGGGTTGGCCCTGGGAAGCCCAATCTTCCCCTCGGGTTGCGAGGGAAAGCTGGGGGTGGCGCTCGAGTCACTGCAGGGCCTAAGAGACCTCACCTAAGCGTGTGTCCGGGACCTAATTTTCCTCTCCAGGGAAGGCAGGGATCTCGGGGTTGCATTCCAGGCTCCCCCGGGGAGTCAGGCCTCGTCTCGAGGGGAAGCCAAGGACTCCGCTCTCATCTCGAGTCGCGACGCGGGTCTCTTGGAGCCCCCTGAGCGGCCTCAAGGGAGTCCAGCCTCCTCTTCCGTTTGGAGAGAGGACCCGGGATTGCTCTCCAGGCCATGCAGGAAAAGAAGGCCCTCAGCTCGCGAGGACGGGGGCGTCTCAGGGGTTTCCTCGAGCTGCGGCGCCCGTGGGGGTTTTCTCCCGAGGCACGACGAGGATCTCAGGGAGCCTCTCGTGCGGCGCCAGGGAAGTCAGGTCTCCATGCGCGTGGCGAGGGGGAGCGTGTCCTGGCTCTCGAGTCACGGGAGGGGACCAGGGCCTCGAGACGCGTTGAAGAAGGACTCTAGAGGTCTTTGTCGGGGGCGGCGGCGGGAAGCCCTCGTGTCCCTCGCCTTCTGCCGGGGGACCTTAGGGAACTTCCCAGGGTGCCTCTGAGAGGCGAGGGATCCTGTGGAGGTGGCGGGGCCCCTCGGGGACTCCGCTGGGTCTGGCGCAACGGAAGAGGGCCTCACCTCGAGGGGAGGCAGGCACCTCAGGCTTCCTCTGCGTTTCGGACTCCGACCGCAGGGTCCCTGCAGAATTGGGACAGGAGAGTCAGGCCTCGTCTTGTCTGAGGAAGGGAACCCCGCTGGCCTCTCGAGTTGCTCAGGGGGTCTCAGGCCCCTCGTCGAGCTGTGTGTGGAACCCGCGGGTCTTTGCGGACGATGCACGGGGGTGGCAGTGCCCCTTCGTGTTGTGCCTTCACCCACAGGGTTGCCTTCGAAGAGGGGTCCGGGCCTCGGGTCCTTCTCAAGAGCGGACCGGGGAATCGGGGGCGTTCGGCCTGCGGCCCCACCCACGTGGCTCGTCTCGAATTTCCTCGTGAGACCGGCCTCATCCTGAGGTGCGCCGGGAAGGCCGGGAACCCCTTCCAGACCACGCAGGGGAATCGCCTCTCCTGTCGCCATCAGGAGGGGAGAAGGGGCTCAGAGGAAGCGGTGCCGGGACCCTCGGTGTTCCCCTCGGGGGAACCCGGCGTGTCGGGGGACTTTTGGGGGTCGCAGGAAGGCTGTCAGGGACCGTCTCGCCCTTCAGGGCGGAACAGGGGACTTCCCTTGAGACGCCGTCGCGGGCAAGGGCCTCATCTTGCCAAGCGGTGGGAACCACGTGGTTTTTCTCGAGTTGCGGCGGCATTCTCGAGTTACGACGGGGATCTCAGCTTCCCCTTGGGTTGGGCCCTGGGAAGCCCCATCTTCCCTCGGCTTGCGAGGGAAAGCTGGGGGTGGCGCTCGAGTCACTTCAGGCCTAAGAGACCTCACCTAGACGTGTGTCCGGGACCTAATTTTCCTCTCCAGGGAAGGCAGGGATCTCGGGGTTGCATGGGTTGCATTCCAGCTCCCCCGGGGAGTCAGGCCTCGTCTCGAGGGGAAGCCAAGGACTCCGCTCTCCTCTCGAGTCGCGACGCGGGTCTCTTGGAGCCCCCTGAGCGGCCTCAAGGGAGTCCAGCCTCCTCTTCCGTTTGGAGAGAGGACCCGGGATTGCTCTCCAGGCCATGCAGGAAAAGAAGGCCCTCAGCTCGCGAGGACGGGGGCGTCTCAGGGTTTCCTCGAGCTGCGGCGCCCGTGGGGGTTTTCTCCCGAGGCACGACGAGGATCTCAGGGAGCCTCTCGTGCGGCGCCAGGGAAGTCAGGTCTCCATGCGCGTGGCGAGAGGGAGCGCTTCCTGGCTCTCGAGTCACGGGAGGGGACTAGGGCCTCGAGACGCGTTGAAGAAGGACTCTCGAGGTCTTTGTCGGGGGGCGGCGGGAAACCCTCGTGTCCCTCGCCTTCTGCCGGGGACCTTAGGGAACTTCCCAGGGTGCCTCTGAGAGGCGAGGGATCCTGTGGAGGTGGCGGGGCCCCTCGGACTCCGCTGGGTCTGGCGCAACGGAAGAGGGCCTCACCTCGAGGGGAGGCAGGCACCTCAGGCTTCCTCTGCGTTTCGGACTCCGACCGCAGGGTCCCTGCAGAGTTGGGACAGGAGAGTCAGGCCTCGTCTTGTCTGAGGAAGGGAACCCCGCTGGCTCTCGAGTTGCTCAGGGGGTCTCAGGCCCTCGTCGAGCTGTGTGTGGAACCCGCGGGTCTTTGCGGACGATGCACGGGGGTGGCAGTGCCCCTTCGTGTTGTGCCTTCACCCGCAGGGTTGCCTTCGAAGAGGGGTCCGGGCCTCGGGTCCTTCTCAAGAGCGGACCGGGGAATCGGGGGCGTTCGGCCTGCGGCCCCACCCACGTGGCTCGTCTCGAATTTCCTCGTGAGACCGGCCTCATCCTGAGGTGCGCCGGGAAGGGCCGGGAACCCCTTCCAGACCACGCAGGGGAATCGCCTCTCCTGTCGCGATCAGGAGGGGAGAAGGGGCTCAGAGGAAGCGGTGCCGGGACCCTCGGTGTTCCCCTCGGGGGAACCCGGCGTGTCGGGGGACTTCTGGGGGTCGCAGGAAGGCTGTCAGGGACCGTCTCGCCCTTCAGGGCGGAACAGGGACTTCCCTTGAGACGCCGTCGCGGGCAAGGGCCTCATCTTGCCAAGCGGTGGGAACCACGTGGTTTTTCTCGAGTTGCGGCGGCATTCTCGAGTTACGACGGGGATCTCAGCCTTCCCCTTGGGTTGGCCCTGGGAAGCCCAATCTTCCCCTCGGGTTGCGAGGGAAAGCTGGGGGTGGCGCTCGGGTCACTGCAGGGCCTAAGAGACCTCACCTAAGCGTGTGTCCGGGACCTAATTTTCCTCTCCAGGGAAGGCAGGGATCTCGGGGTTGCATTCCAGGCTCCCCCGGGGAGTCAGGCCTCGTCTCGAGGGGAAGCCAAGGACTCCGCTCTCCTCTCGAGTCGCGACGCGGGTCTCTTGGAGCCCCCTGAGCGGCCTCAAGGGAGTCCAGCCTCCTCTTCCGTTTGGAGAGAGGACCCGGGATTGCTCTCCAGGCCATGCAGGAAAAGAAGGCCCTCAGCTCGCGAGGACGGGGGCGTCTCAGGGGTTTCCTCGAGCTGCGGCGCCCGTGGGGGTTTTCTCCCGAGGCACGACGAGGATCTCAGGGAGCCTCTCGTGCGGCGCCAGGGAAGTCAGGTCTCCATGCGCGTGGCGAGGGGGAGCGCGTCCTGGCTCTCGAGTCACGGGAGGGGACTAGGGCCTCGAGACGCGTTGAAGAAGGACTCTCGAGGTCTTTGTCGGGGGGCGGCGGGAAACCCTCGTGTCCCTCGCCTTCTGCCGGGGACCTTAGGGAACTTGCCAGGGTGCCTCTGAGAGGCGAGGGATCCTGTGGAGGTGGCGGGGCCCCTCGGGACTCCGCTGGGTCTGGCGCAACGGAAGAGGGCCTCACCTCGAGGGGAGGCAGGCACCTCAGGCTTCCTCTGCGTTTCGGACTCCGACCGCAGGGTCCCTGCAGAGTTGGGACAGGAGAGTCAGGCCTCGTCTTGTCTGAGGAAGGGAACCCCGCTGGCCTCTCGAGTTGCTCAGGGGGTCTCAGGCCCCTCGTCGAGCTGTGTGTGGAACCCGCGGGTCTTTGCGGACGATGCACGGGGGTGGCAGTGCCCCTTCGTGTTGTGCCTTCACCCACAGGGTTGCCTTCGAAGAGGGGTCCGGGCCTCGGGTCCTTCTCAAGAGCGGACCGGGGAATCGGGGGCGTTCGGCCTGCGGCCCACCCACGTGGCTCGTCTCGAATTTCCTCGTGAGACCGGCCTCATCCTGAGGTGCGCCGGGAAGGCCGGGAACCCCTTCCAGACCACGCAGGGGAATCGCCTCTCCTGTCGCCATCAGGAGGGGAGAAGGGCTCAGAGGAAGCGGTGCCGGGACCCTCGGTGTTCCCCTCGGGGGAACCCGGCGTGTCGGGGGACTTTTGGGGGTCGCAGGAAGGCTGTCAGGGACCGTCTCGCCCTTCAGGGCGGAACAGGGGACTTCCCTTGAGACGCCGTCGCGGGCAAGGGCCTCATCTTGCCAAGCGGTGGGAACCACGTGGTTTTTCTCGAGTTGCGGCGGCATTCTCGAGTTACGACGGGGATCTCAGCCTTCCCCTTGGGTTGGCCCTGGGAAGCCCAATCTTCCCCTCGGCTTGCGAGGGAAAGCTGGGGGTGGCGCTCGAGTCACTGCAGGGCCTAAGAGACCTCACCTAGACGTGTGTCCGGGACCTAATTTTCCTCTCCAGGAAGGCAGGGATCTCGGGGTTGCATTCCAGGCTCCCCCGGGGAGTCAGACCTCGTCTCGAGGGGAAGCCAAGGACTCCGCTCTCCTCTCGAGTCGCGACGCGGGTCTCTTGGAGCCCCCTGAGCGGCCTCAAGGGAGTCCAGCCTCCTCTTCCGTTTGGAGAGAGGACCCGGGATTGCTCTCCAGGCCATGCAGGAAAAGAAGGCCCTCAGCTCGCGAGGACGGGGCGTCTCAGGGGTTTCGTCGAGCTGCGGCGCCCGTGGGGGTTTTCTCCCGAGGCACGACGAGGATCTCAGGGAGCCTCTCGTGCGGCGCCAGGGAAGTCAGGTCTCCATGCGCGTGGCGAGAGGGAGCGCTTCCTGGCTCTCGAGTCACGGGAGGGGACTAGGGCCTCGAGACGCGTTGAAGAAGGACTCTCGAGGTCTTTGTCGGGGGGCGGCGGGAAACCCTCGTGTCCCTCGCCTTCTGCCGGGGACCTTAGGGAACTTCCCAGGGTGCCTCTGAGAGGCGAGGGATCCTGTGGAGGTGGCGGGGCCCCTCGGGACTCCGCTGGGTCTGGCGCAACGGAAGAGGGCCTCACCTCGAGGGGAGGCAGGCACCTCAGGCTTCCTCTGCGTTTCGGACTCCGACCGCAGGGTCCCTGCAGAGTTGGGACAGGAGAGTCAGGCCTCGTCTTGTCTGAGGAAGGAACCCCGCTGGCCTCTCGAGTTGCTCAGGGGGTCTCAGGCCCCTCGTCGAGCTGTGTGTGGAACCCGCGGGTCTTTGCGGACGATGCACGGGGGTGGCAGTGCCCCTTCGTGTTGTGCCTTCACCGCAGGGTTGCCTTCGAAGAGGGGTCCGGGCCTCGGGTCCTTCTCAAGAGCGGACCGGGGAATCGGGGGCGTTCGGCCTGCGGCCCCACCCACGTGGCTCGTCTCGAATTTCCTCGTGAGACCGGCCTCATCCTGAGGTGCGCCGGGAAGGCCGGGAACCCCTTCCAGACCACGCAGGGGAATCGCCTCTCCTGTCGCCATCAGGAGGGGAGAAGGGGCTCAGAGGAAGCGGTGCCGGGACCCTCGGTGTTCCCCTCGGGGGAACCCGGCGTGTCGGGGGACTTCTGGGGGTCGCAGGAAGGCTGTCAGGGACCGTCTCGCCCTTCAGGGCGGAACAGGGGACTTCCCTTGAGACGCCGTCGCGGGCAAGGGCCTCATCTTGCCAAGCGGTGGGAACCACGTGGTTTTTCTCGAGTTGCGGCGGCATTCTCGAGTTACGACGGGGATCTCAGCCTTCCCCTTGGGTTGGCCCTGGGAAGCCCAATCTTCCCCTCGGGTTGCGAGGGAAAGCTGGGGGTGGCGCTCGGGTCACTGCAGGGCCTAAGAGACCTCACCTAAGCGTGTGTCCGGGACCTAATTTTCCTCTCCAGGGAAGGCAGGGATCTCGGGGTTGCATTCCAGGCTCCCCCGGGGAGTCAGGCCTCGTCTCGAGGGGAAGCCAAGGACTCCGCTCTCCTCTCGAGTCGCGACGCGGGTCTCTTGGAGCCCCCTGAGCGGCCTCAAGGGAGTCCAGCCTCCTCTTCCGTTTGGAGAGAGGACCCGGGATTGCTCTCCAGGCCATGCAGGAAAAGAAGGCCCTCAGCTCGCGAGGACGGGGGCGTCTCAGGGGTTTCCTCGAGCTGCGGCGCCCGTGGGGGTTTTCTCCCGAGGCACGACGAGGATCTCAGGGAGCCTCTCGTGCGGCGCCAGGGAAGTCAGGTCTCCATGCGCGTGGCGAGGGGGAGCGCGTCCTGGCTCTCGAGTCACGGGAGGGGACTAGGGCCTCGAGACGCGTTGAAGAAGGACTCTCGAGGTCTTTGTCGGGGGGCGGCGGGAAACCCTCGTGTCCCTCGCCTTCTGCCGGGGACCTTAGGGAACTTGCCAGGGTGCCTCTGAGAGGCGAGGGATCCTGTGGAGGTGGCGGGGCCCCTCGGGACTCCGCTGGGTCTGGCGCAAACGGAAGAGGGCCTCACCTCGAGGGGAGGCAGGCACCTCAGGCTTCCTCTGCGTTTCGGACTCCGACCGCAGGGTCCCTGCAGAGTTGGGACAGGAGAGTCAGGCCTCGTCTTGTCTGAGGAAGGGAACCCCGCTGGCCTCTCGAGTTGCTCAGGGGGTCTCAGGCCCCTCGTCGAGCTGTGTGTGGAACCCGCGGGTCTTTGCGGACGATGCACGGGGGTGGCAGTGCCCCTTCGTGTTGTGCCTTCACCCACAGGGTTGCCTTCGAAGAGGGGTCCGGGCCTCGGGTCCTTCTCAAGAGCGGACCGGGGAATCGGGGGCGTTCGGCCTGCGGCCCCACCCACGTGGCTCGTCTCGAATTTCCTCGTGAGACCGGCCTCATCCTGAGGTGCGCCGGGAAGGCCGGGAACCCCTTCCAGACCACGCAGGGGAATCGCCTCTCCTGTCGCCATCAGGAGGGGAGAAGGGGCTCAGAGGAAGCGGTGCCGGGACCCTCGGTGTTCCCCTCGGGGGAACCCGGCGTGTCGGGGGACTTTTGGGGGTCGCAGGAAGGCTGTCAGGGACCGTCTCGCCCTTCAGGGCGGAACAGGGGACTTCCCTTGAGACGCCGTCGCGGGCAAGGGCCTCATCTTGCCAAGCGGTGGGAACCACGTGGTTTTTCTCGAGTTGCGGCGGCATTCTCGAGTTACGACGGGGATCTCAGCCTTCCCCTTGGGTTGGCCCTGGGAAGCCCAATCTTCCCCTCGGCTTGCGAGGGAAAGCTGGGGGTGGCGCTCGAGTCACTGCAGGGCCTAAGAGACCTCACCTAGACGTGTGTCCGGGACCTAATTTTCCTCTCCAGGGAAGGCAGGGATCTCGGGGTTGCATTCCAGGCTCCCCCGGGGAGTCAGACCTCGTCTCGAGGGGAAGCCAAGGACTCCGCTCTCCTCTCGAGTCGCGACGCGGGTCTCTTGGAGCCCCCTGAGCGGCCTCAAGGGAGTCCAGCCTCCTCTTCCGTTTGGAGAGAGGACCCGGGATTGCTCTCCAGGCCATGCAGGAAAAGAAGGCCCTCAGCTCGCGAGGACGGGGGCGTCTCAGGGGTTTCGTCGAGCTGCGGCGCCCGTGGGGGTTTTCTCCCGAGGCACGACGAGGATCTCAGGGAGCCTCTCGTGCGGCGCCAGGGAAGTCAGGTCTCCATGCGCGTGGCGAGAGGGAGCGCTTCCTGGCTCTCGAGTCACGGGAGGGGACTAGGGCCTCGAGACGCGTTGAAGAAGGACTCTCGAGGTCTTTGTCGGGGGGCGGCGGGAAACCCTCGTGTCCCTCGCCTTCTGCCGGGGACCTTAGGGAACTTCCCAGGGTGCCTCTGAGAGGCGAGGGATCCTGTGGAGGTGGCGGGGCCCCTCGGGACTCCGCTGGGTCTGGCGCAACGGAAGAGGGCCTCACCTCGAGGGGAGGCAGGCACCTCAGGCTTCCTCTGCGTTTCGGACTCCGACCGCAGGGTCCCTGCAGAGTTGGGACAGGAGAGTCAGGCCTCGTCTTGTCTGAGGAAGGGAACCCCGCTGGCCTCTCGAGTTGCTCAGGGGGTCTCAGGCCCCTCGTCGAGCTGTGTGTGGAACCCGCGGGTCTTTGCGGACGATGCACGGGGGTGGCAGTGCCCCTTCGTGTTGTGCCTTCACCCGCAGGGTTGCCTTCGAAGAGGGGTCCGGGCCTCGGGTCCTTCTCAAGAGCGGACCGGGGAATCGGGGGCGTTCGGCCTGTGGCCCCACCCACGTGGCTCGTCTCGAATTTCCTCGTGAGACCGGCCTCATCCTGAGGTGCGCCGGGAAGGCCGGGAACCCCTTCCAGACCACGCAGGGGAATCGCCTCTCCTGTCGCCATCAGGAGGGGAGAAGGGGCTCAGAGGAAGCGGTGCCGGGACCCTCGGTGTTCCCCTCGGGGGAACCCGGCGTGTCGGGGGACTTTTGGGGGTCGCAGGAAGGCTGTCAGGGACCGTCTCGCCCTTCAGGGCGGAACAGGGGACTTCCCTTGAGACGCCGTCGCGGGCAAGGGCCTCATCTTGCCAAGCGGTGGGAACCACGTGGATTTTCTCGAGTTGCGGCGGCATTCTCGAGTTACGATGGGGATCTCAGCCTTCCCCTTGGGTTGGCCCTGGGAAGCCCAATCTTCCCCTCGGGTTGCGAGGGAAAGCTGGGGGTGGCGCTCGAGTCACTGCAGGGCCTAAGAGACCTCACCTAAGCGTGTGTCCGGGACCTAATTTTCCTCTCCAGGGAAGGCAGGGATCTCGGGGTTGCATTCCAGGCTCCCCCGGGGAGTCAGGCCTCGTCTCGAGGGGAAGCCAAGGACTCCGCTCTCCTCTCGAGTCGCGACGCGGGTCTCTTGGAGCCCCCTGAGCGGCCTCAAGGGAGTCCAGCCTCCTCTTCCGTTTGGAGAGAGGACCCGGGATTGCTCTCCAGGCCATGCAGGAAAAGAAGGCCCTCAGCTCGCGAGGACGGGGGCGTCTCAGGGGTTTCCTCGAGCTGCGGCGCCCGTGGGGGTTTTCTCCCGAGGCACGACGAGGATCTCAGGGAGCCTCTCGTGCGGCGCCAGGGAAGTCAGGTCTCCATGCGCGTGGCGAGGGGGAGCGCGTCCTGGCTCTCGAGTCACGGGAGGGGACTAGGGCCTCGAGACGCGTTGAAGAAGGACTCTCGAGGTCTTTGTCGGGGGGCGGCGGGAAACCCTCGTGTCCCTCGCCTTATGCCGGGGACCTTAGGGAACTTTCCAGGGTGCCTCTGAGAGGCGAGGGATCCTGTGGAGGTGGCGGGGCCCCTCGGGACTCCGCTGGGTCTGGCGCAACGGAAGAGGGCCTCACCTCGAGGGGAGGCAGGCACCTCAGGCTTCCTCTGCGTTTCGGACTCCGACCGCAGGGTCCCTGCAGAGTTGGGACAGGAGAGTCAGGCCTCGTCTTGTCTGAGGAAGGGAACCCCGCTGGCCTCTCGAGGTGCTCATGGGGTCTCAGGCCCCTCGTCGAGCTGTGTGTGGAACCCGCGGGTCTTTGCGGACGATGCACGGGGGTGGCAGTGCCCCTTCGTGTTGTGCCTTCACCCACAGGGTTGCCTTCGAAGAGGGGTCCGGGCCTCGGGTCCTTCTCAAGAGCGGACCGGGGAATCGGGGGCGTTCGGCCTGCGGCCCCACCCACGTGGCTCGTCTCGAATTTCCTCGTGAGACCGGCCTCATCCTGAGGTGCGCCGGGAAGGCCGGGAACCCCTTCCAGACCACGCAGGGGAATCGCCTCTCCTGTCGCGATCAGGAGGGGAGAAGGGGCTCAGAGGAAGCGGTGCCGGGACCCTCGGTGTTCCCCTCGGGGGAACCCGGCGTGTCGGGGGACTTCTGGGGGTCGCAGGAAGGCTGTCAGGGACCGTCTCGCCCTTCAGGGCGGAACAGGGGACTTCCCTTGAGACGCCGTCGCGGGCAAGGGCCTCATCTTGCCAAGCGGTGGGAACCACGTGGTTTTTCTCGAGTTGCGGCGGCATTCTCGAGTTACGACGGGGATCTCAGCCTTCCCCTTGGGTTGGCCCTGGGAAGCCCAATCTTCCCCTCGGGTTGCGAGGGAAAGCTGGGGGTGGCGCTCGGGTCACTGCAGGGCCTAAGAGACCTCACCTAAGCGTGTGTCCGGGACCTAATTTTCCTCTCCAGGGAAGGCAGGGATCTCGGGGTTGCATTCCAGGCTCCCCCGGGGAGTCAGGCCTCGTCTCGAGGGGAAGCCAAGGACTCCGCTCTCCTCTCGAGTCGCGACGCGGGTCTCTTGGAGCCCCCTGAGCGGCCTCAAGGGAGTCCAGCCTCCTCTTCCGTTTGGAGAGAGGACCCGGGATTGCTCTCCAGGCCATGCAGGAAAAGAAGGCCCTCAGCTCGCGAGGACGGGGGCGTCTCAGGGGTTTCCTCGAGCTGCGGCGCCCGTGGGGGTTTTCTCCCGAGGCACGACGAGGATCTCAGGGAGCCTCTCGTGCGGCGCCAGGGAAGTCAGGTCTCCATGCGCGTGGCGAGGGGGAGCGCGTCCTGGCTCTCGAGTCACGGGAGGGGACTAGGGCCTCGAGACGCGTTGAAGAAGGACTCTCGAGGTCTTTGTCGGGGGGCGGCGGGAAACCCTCGTGTCCCTCGCCTTCTGCCGGGGACCTTAGGGAACTTGCCAGGGTGCCTCTGAGAGGCGAGGGATCCTGTGGAGGTGGCGGGGCCCCTCGGGACTCCGCTGGGTCTGGCGCAACGGAAGAGGGCCTCACCTCGAGGGGAGGCAGGCACCTCAGGCTTCCTCTGCGTTTCGGACTCCGACCGCAGGGTCCCTGCAGAGTTGGGACAGGAGAGTCAGGCCTCGTCTTGTCTGAGGAAGGGAACCCCGCTGGCCTCTCGAGTTGCTCAGGGGGTCTCAGGCCCCTCGTCGAGCTGTGTGTGGAACCCGCGGGTCTTTGCGGACGATGCACGGGGGTGGCAGTGCCCCTTCGTGTTGTGCCTTCACCCACAGGGTTGCCTTCGAAGAGGGGTCCGGGCCTCGGGTCCTTCTCAAGAGCGGACCGGGGAATCGGGGGCGTTCGGCCTGCGGCCCCACCCACGTGGCTCGTCTCGAATTTCCTCGTGAGACCGGCCTCATCCTGAGGTGCGCCGGGAAGGCCGGGAACCCCTTCCAGACCACGCAGGGGAATCGCCTCTCCTGTCGCCATCAGGAGGGGAGAAGGGGCTCAGAGGAAGCGGTGCCGGGACCCTCGGTGTTCCCCTCGGGGGAACCCGGCGTGTCGGGGGACTTTTGGGGGTCGCAGGAAGGCTGTCAGGGACCGTCTCGCCCTTCAGGGCGGAACAGGGGACTTCCCTTGAGACGCCGTCGCGGGCAAGGGCCTCATCTTGCCAAGCGGTGGGAACCACGTGGTTTTTCTCGAGTTGCGGCGGCATTCTCGAGTTACGACGGGGATCTCAGCCTTCCCCTTGGGTTGGCCCTGGGAAGCCCAATCTTCCCCTCGGCTTGCGAGGGAAAGCTGGGGGTGGCGCTCGAGTCACTGCAGGGCCTAAGAGACCTCACCTAGGCGTGTGTCCGGGACCTAATTTTCCTCTCCAGGGAAGGCAGGGATCTCGGGGTTGCATTCCAGGCTCCCCCGGGGAGTCAGGCCTCGTCTCGAGGGGAAGCCAAGGACTCCGCTCTCCTCTCGAGTCGCGACGCGGGTCTCTTGGAGCCCCCTGAGCGGCCTCAAGGGAGTCCAGCCTCCTCTTCCGTTTGGAGAGAGGACCCGGGATTGCTCTCCAGGCCATGCAGGAAAAGAAGGCCCTCAGCTCGCGAGGACGGGGGCGTCTCAGGGGTTTCCTCGAGCTGCGGCGCCCGTGGGGGTTTTCTCCCGAGGCACGACGAGGATCTCAGGGAGCCTCTCGTGCGGCGCCAGGGAAGTCAGGTCTCCATGCGCGTGGCGAGGGGGAGCGCTTCCTGGCTCTCGAGTCACGGGAGGGGACTAGGGCCTCGAGACGCGTTGAAGAAGGACTCTCGAGGTCTTTGTCGGGGGGCGGCGGGAAACCCTCGTGTCCCTCGCCTTCTGCCGGGGACCTTAGGGAACTTCCCAGGGTGCCTCTGAGAGGCGAGGGATCCTGTGGAGGTGGCGGGGCCCCTCGGGACTCCGCTGGGTCTGGCGCAACGGAAGAGGGCCTCACCTCGAGGGGAGGCAGGCACCTCAGGCTTCCTCTGCGTTTCGGACTCCGACCGCAGGGTCCCTGCAGAGTTGGGACAGGAGAGTCAGGCCTCGTCTTGTCTGAGGAAGGGAACCCCGCTGGCCTCTCGAGGTGCTCAGGGGGTCTCAGGCCCCTCGTCGAGCTGTGTGTGGAACCCGCGGGTCTTTGCGGACGATGCACGGGGGTGGCAGTGCCCCTTCGTGTTGTGCCTTCCCCCACAGGGTTGCCTTCGAAGAGGGGTCCGGGCCTCGGGTCCTTCTCAAGAGCGGACCGGGGAATCGGGGGCGTTCGGCCTGTGGCCCCACCCACGTGGCTCGTCTCGAATTTCCTCGTGAGACCGGCCTCATCCTGAGGTGCGCCGGGAAGGCCGGGAACCCCTTCCAGACCACGCAGGGGAATCGCCTCTCCTGTCGCGATCAGGAGGGGAGAAGGGGCTCAGAGGAAGCGGTGCCGGGACCCTCGGTGTTCCCCTCGGGGGAACCCGGCGTGTCGGGGGACTTTTGGGGGTCGCAGGAAGGCTGTCAGGGACCGTCTCGCCCTTCAGGGCGGAACAGGGGACTTCCCTTGAGACGCCGTCGCGGGCAAGGGCCTCATCTTGCCAAGCGGTGGGAACCACGTGGTTTTTCTCGAGTTGCGGCGGCATTCTCGAGTTACGACGGGGATCTCAGCCTTCCCCTTGGGTTGGCCCTGGGAAGCCCAATCTTCCCCTCGGGTTGCGAGGGAAAGCTGGGGGTGGCGCTCGAGTCACTGCAGGGCCTAAGAGACCTCACCTAAGCGTGTGTCCGGGACCTAATTTTCCTCTCCAGGGAAGGCAGGGATCTCGGGGTTGCATTCCAGGCTCCCCCGGGGAGTCAGGCCTCGTCTCGAGGGGAAGCCAAGGACTCCGCTCTCCTCTCGAGTCGCGACGCGGGTCTCTTGGAGCCCCCTGAGCGGCCTCAAGGGAGTCCAGCCTCCTCTTCCGTTTGGAGAGAGGACCCGGGATTGCTCTCCAGGCCATGCAGGAAAAGAAGGCCCTCAGCTCGCGAGGACGGGGGCGTCTCAGGGGTTTCCTCGAGCTGCGGCGCCCGTGGGGGTTTTCTCCCGAGGCACGACGAGGATCTCAGGGAGCCTCTCGTGCGGCGCCAGGGAAGTCAGGTCTCCATGCGCGTGGCGAGGGGGAGCGCGTCCTGGCTCTCGAGTCACGGGAGGGGACCAGGGCCTCGAGACGCGTTGAAGAAGGACTCTCGAGGTCTTTGTCGGGGGGCGGCGGGAAACCCTCGTGTCCCTCGCCTTCTGCCGGGGACCTTAGGGAACTTGCCAGGGTGCCTCTGAGAGGCGAGGGATCCTGTGGAGGTGGCGGGGCCCCTCGGGACTCCGCTGGGTCTGGCGCAACGGAAGAGGGCCTCACCTCGAGGGGAGGCAGGCACCTCAGGCTTCCTCTGCGTTTCGGACTCCGACCGCAGGGTCCCTGCAGAGTTGGGACAGGAGAGTCAGGCCTCGTCTTGTCTGAGGAAGGGAACCCCGCTGGCCTCTCGAGTTGCTCAGGGGGTCTCAGGCCCCTCGTCGAGCTGTGTGTGGAACCCACGGGTCTTTGCGGACGATGCACGGGGGTGGCAGTGCCCCTTCGTGTTGTGCCTTCAGCCACAGGGTTGCCTTCGAAGAGGGGTCCGGGCCTCGGGTCCTTCTCAAGAGCGGACCGGGGAATCGGGGGCCTTCGGCCTGTGGCCCCACCCACGTGGCTCGTCTCGAATTTCCTCGTGAGACCGGCCTCATCCTGAGGTGCGCCGGGAAGGCCGGGAACCCCTTCCAGACCACGCAGGGGAATCGCCTCTCCTGTCGCCATCAGGAGGGGAGAAGGGGCTCAGAGGAAGCGGTGCCGGGACCCTCGGTGTTCCCCTCGGGGGAACCCGGCGTGTCGGGGGACTTTTGGGGGTCGCAGGAAGGCTGTCAGGGACCGTCTCGCCCTTCAGGGCGGAACAGGGGACTTCCCTTGAGACGCCGTCGCGGGCAAGGGCCTCATCTTGCCAAGCGGTGGGAACCACGTGGTTTTTCTCGAGTTGCGGCGGCATTCTCGAGTTACGACGGGGATCTCAGCCTTCCCCTTGGGTTGGCCCTGGGAAGCCCAATCTTCCCCTCGGGTTGCGAGGGAAAGCTGGGGGTGGCGCTCGAGTCACTGCAGGGCCTAAGAGACCTCACCTAAGCGTGTGTCCGGGACCTAATTTTCCTCTCCAGGGAAGGCAGGGATCTCGGGGTTGCATTCCAGGCTCCCCCGGGGAGTCAGGCCTCGTCTCGAGGGGAAGCCAAGGACTCCGCTCTCCTCTCGAGTCGCGACGCGGGTCTCTTGGAGCCCCCTGAGCGGCCTCAAGGGAGTCCAGCCTCCTCTTCCGTTTGGAGAGAGGACCCGGGATTGCTCTCCAGGCCATGCAGGAAAAGAAGGCCCTCAGCTCGCGAGGACGGGGGCGTCTCAGGGGTTTCGTCGAGCTGCGGCGCCCGTGGGGGTTTTCTCCCGAGGCACGACGAGGATCTCAGGGAGCCTCTCGTGCGGCGCCAGGGAAGTCAGGTCTCCATGCGCGTGGCGAGGGGGAGCGCGTCCTGGCTCTCGAGTCACGGGAGGGGACTAGGGCCTCGAGACGCGTTGAAGAAGGACTCTCGAGGTCTTTGTCGGGGGGCGGCGGGAAACCCTCGTGTCCCTCGCCTTCTGCCGGGGACCTTAGGGAACTTGCCAGGGTGCCTCTGAGAGGCGAGGGATCCTGTGGAGGTGGCGGGGCCCCTCGGGACTCCGCTGGGTCTGGCGCAACGGAAGAGGGCCTCACCTCGAGGGGAGGCAGGCACCTTTGGCTTCCTCTGCGTTTCGGACTCCGACTGCAGGGTCCCTGCAGAGTTGGGACAGGAGAGTCAGGCCTCGTCTTGTCCGAGGAAGGGAACCCCGCTGGCCTCTCGAGTTGCTCAGGGGGTCTCAGGCCCCTCGTCGAGCTGTGTGTGGAACCCGCGGGTCTTTGCGGACGATGCACGGGGGTGGCAGTGCCCCTTCGTGTTGTGCCTTCACCCACAGGGTTGCCTTCGAAGAGGGGTCCGGGCCTCGGGTCCTTCTCAAGAGCGGACCGGGGAATCGGGGGCGTTCGGCCTGTGGCCCCACCCACGTGGCTCGTCTCGAATTTCCTCGTGAGACCGGCCTCATCCTGAGGTGCGCCGGGAAGGCCGGGAACCCCTTCCAGACCACGCAGGGGAATCGCCTCTCCTGTCGCGATCAGGAGGGGAGAAGGGGCTCAGAGGAAGCGGTGCCGGGACCCTCGGTGTTCCCCTCGGGGGAACCCGGCGTGTCGGGGGACTTTTGGGGGTCGCAGGAAGGCTGTCAGGGACCGTCTCGCCCTTCAGGGCGGAACAGGGGACTTCCCTTGAGACGCCGTCGCGGGCAAGGGCCTCATCTTGCCAAGCGGTGGGAACCACGTGGTTTTTCTCGAGTTGCGGCGGCATTCTCGAGTTACGACGGGGATCTCAGCCTTCCCCTTGGGTTGGCCCTGGGAAGCCCAATCTTCCCCTCGGGTTGCGAGGGAAAGCTGGGGGTGGCGCTCGAGTCACTGCAGGGCCTAAGAGACCTCACCTAAGCGTGTGTCCGGGACCTAATTTTCCTCTCCAGGGAAGGCAGGGATCTCGGGGTTGCATTCCAGGCTCCCCCGGGGAGTCAGGCCTCGTCTCGAGGGGAAGCCAAGGACTCCGCTCTCCTCTCGAGTCACGACGCGGGTCTCTTGGAGCCCCCTGAGCGGCCTCAAGGGAGTCCAGCCTCCTCTTCCGTTTGGAGAGAGGACCCGGGATTGCTCTCCAGGCCATGCAGGAAAAGAAGGCCCTCAGCTCGCGAGGACGGGGGCGTCTCAGGGGTTTCCTCGAGCTGCGGCGCCCGTGGGGGTTTTCTCCCGAGGCACGACGAGGATCTCAGGGAGCCTCTCGTGCGGCGCCAGGGAAGTCAGGTCTCCATGCGCGTGGCGAGGGGGAGCGCGTCCTGGCTCTCGAGTCACGGGAGGGGACTAGGGCCTCGAGACGCGTTGAAGAAGGACTCTCGAGGTCTTTGTCGGGGGGCGGCGGGAAACCCTCGTGTCCCTCGCCTTCTGCCGGGGACCTTAGGGAACTTCCCAGGGTGCCTCTGAGAGGCGAGGGATCCTGTGGAGGTGGCGGGGCCCCTCGGGACACCGCTGGGTCTGGCGCAACGGAAGAGGGCCTCACCTCGAGGGGAGGCAGGCACCTCAGGCTTCCTCTGCGTTTCGGACTCCGACCGCAGGGTCCCTGCAGAGTTGGGACAGGAGAGTCAGGCCTCGTCTTGTCCGAGGAAGGGAACCCCGCTGGCCTCTCGAGGTGCTCAGGGGGTCTCAGGCCCCTCGTCGAGCTGTGTGTGGAACCCGCGGGTCTTTGCGGACGATGCACGGGGGTGGCAGTGCCCCTTCGTGTTGTGCCTTCACCCACAGGGTTGCCTTCGAAGAGGGGTCCGGGCCTCGGGTCCTTCTCAAGAGCGGACCGGGGAATCGGGGGCGTTCGGCCTGTGGCCCCACCCACGTGGCTCGTCTCGAATTTCCTCGTGAGACCGGCCTCATCCTGAGGTGCGCCGGGAAGGCCGGGAACCCCTTCCAGACCACGCAGGGGAATCGCCTCTCCTGTCGCCATCAGGAGGGGAGAAGGGGCTCAGAGGAAGCGGTGCCGGGACCCTCGGTGTTCCCCTCGGGGGAACCCGGCGTGTCGGGGGACTTTTGGGGGTCGCAGGAAGGCTGTCAGGGACCGTCTCGCCCTTCAGGGCGGAACAGGGGACTTCCCTTGAGACGCCGTCGCGGGCAAGGGCCTCATCTTGCCAAGCGGTGGGAACCACGTGGTTTTTCTCGAGTTGCGGCGGCATTCTCGAGTTACGACGGGGATCTCAGCCTTCCCCTTGGGTTGGCCCTGGGAAGCCCAATCTTCCCCTCGGGTTGCGAGGGAAAGCTGGGGGTGGCGCTCGAGTCACTGCAGGGCCTAAGAGACCTCACCTAAGCGTGTGTCCGGGACCTAATTTTCCACTCCAGGGAAGGCAGGGATCTCGGGGTTGCATTCCAGGCTCCCCCGGGGAGTCAGGCCTCGTCTCGAGGGGAAGCCAAGGACTCCGCTCTCCTCTCGAGTCGCGACGCGGGTCTCTTGGAGCCCCCTGAGCGGCCTCAAGGGAGTCCAGCCTCCTCTTCCGTTTGGAGAGAGGACCCGGGATTGCTCTCCAGGCCATGCAGGAAAAGAAGGCCCTCAGCTCGCGAGGACGGGGGCGTCTCAGGGGTTTCCTCGAGCTGCGGCGCCCGTGGGGGTTTTCTCCCGAGGCACGACGAGGATCTCAGGGAGCCTCTCGTGCGGCGCCAGGGAAGTCAGGTCTCCATGCGCGTGGCGAGGGGGAGCGCGTCCTGGCTCTCGAGTCACGGGAGGGGACTAGGGCCTCGAGACGCGTTGAAGAAGGACTCTCGAGGTCTTTGTCGGGGGGCGGCGGGAAACCCTCGTGTCCCTCGCCTTCTGCCGGGGACCTTAGGGAACTTCCCAGGGTGCCTCTGAGAGGCGAGGGATCCTGTGGAGGTGGCGGGGCCCCTCGGGACTCCGCTGGGTCTGGCGCAACGGAAGAGGGCCTCACCTCGAGGGGAGGCAGGCACCTCAGGCTTCCTCTGCGTTTCGGACTCCGACTGCAGGGTCCCTGCAGAGTTGGGACAGGAGAGTCAGGCCTCGTCTTGTCCGAGGAAGGGAAACCCGCTGGCCTCTCGAGTTGCTCAGGGGGTCTCAGGCCCCTCGTCGAGCTGTGTGTGGAACCCGCGGGTCTTTGCGGACGATGCACGGGGGTGGCAGTGCCCCTTCGTGTTGTGCCTTCACCCACAGGGTTGCCTTCGAAGAGGGGTCCGGGCCTCGGGTCCTTCTCAAGAGCGGACCGGGGAATCGGGGGCGTTCGGCCTGTGGCCCCACCCACGTGGCTCGTCTCGAATTTCCTCGTGAGACCGGCCTCATCCTGAGGTGCGCCGGGAAGGCCGGGAACCCCTTCCAGACCACGCAGGGGAATCGCCTCTCCTGTCGCGATCAGGAGGGGAGAAGGGGCTCAGAGGAAGCGGTGCCGGGACCCTCGGTGTTCCCCTCGGGGGAACCCGGCGTGTCGGGGGACTTTTGGGGGTCGCAGGAAGGCTGTCAGGGACCGTCTCGCCCTTCAGGGCGGAACAGGGGACTTCCCTTGAGACGCCGTCGCGGGCAAGGGCCTCATCTTGCCAAGCGGTGGGAACCACGTGGTTTTTCTCGAGTTGCGGCGGCATTCTCGAGTTACGACGGGGATCTCAGCCTTCCCCTTGGGTTGGCCCTGGGAAGCCCAATCTTCCCCTCGGGTTGCGAGGGAAAGCTGGGGGTGGCGCTCGAGTCACTGCAGGGCCTAAGAGACCTCACCTAAGCGTGTGTCCGGGACCTAATTTTCCTCTCCAGGGAAGGCAGGGATCTCGGGGTTGCATTCCAGGCTCCCCCGGGGAGTCAGGCCTCGTCTCGAGGGGAAGCCAAGGACTCCGCTCTCCTCTCGAGTCGCGACGCGGGTCTCTTGGAGCCCCCTGAGCGGCCTCAAGGGAGTCCAGCCTCCTCTTCCGTTTGGAGAGAGGACCCGGGATTGCTCTCCAGGCCATGCAGGAAAAGAAGGCCCTCAGCTCGCGAGGACGGGGGCGTCTCAGGGGTTTCCTCGAGCTGCGGCGCCCGTGGGGGTTTTCTCCCGAGGCACGACGAGGATCTCAGGGAGCCTCTCGTGCGGCGCCAGGGAAGTCAGGTCTCCATGCGCGTGGCGAGGGGGAGCGCGTCCTGGCTCTCGAGTCACGGGAGGGGACTAGGGCCTCGAGACGCGTTGAAGAAGGACTCTCGAGGTCTTTGTCGGGGGGCGGCGGGAAACCCTCGTGTCCCTCGCCTTCTGCCGGGGACCTTAGGGAACTTCCCAGGGTGCCTCTGAGAGGCGAGGGATCCTGTGGAGGTGGCGGGGCCCCTCGGGACTCCGCTGGGTCTGGCGCAACGGAAGAGGGCCTCACCTCGAGGGGAGGCAGGCACCTCAGGCTTCCTCTGCGTTTCGGACTCCGACCGCAGGGTCCCTGCAGAGTTGGGACAGGAGAGTCAGGCCTCGTCTTGTCCGAGGAAGGGAACCCCGCTGGCCTATCGAGGTGCTCAGGGGGTCTCAGGCCCCTCGTCGAGCTGTGTGTGGAACCCGCGGGTCTTTGCGGACGATGCACGGGGGTGGCAGTGCCCCTTCGTGTTGTGCCTTCACCCACAGGGTTGCCTTCGAAGAGGGGTCCGGGCCTCGGGTCCTTCTCAAGAGCGGACCGGGGAATCGGGGGCGTTCGGCCTGTGGCCCCACCCACGTGGCTCGTCTCGAATTTCCTCGTGAGACCGGCCTCATCCTGAGGTGCGCCGGGAAGGCCGGGAACCCCTTCCAGACCACGCAGGGGAATCGCCTCTCCTGTCGCGATCAGGAGGGGAGAAGGGGCTCAGAGGAAGCGGTGCCGGGACCCTCGGTGTTCCCCTCGGGGGAACCCGGCGTGTCGGGGGACTTTTGGGGGTCGCAGGAAGGCTGTCAGGGACCGTCTCGCCCTTCAGGGCGGAACAGGGGACTTCCCTTGAGACGCCGTCGCGGGCAAGGGCCTCATCTTGCCAAGCGGTGGGAACCACGTGGTTTTTCTCGAGTTGCGGCGGCATTCTCGAGTTACGACGGGGATCTCAGCCTTCCCCTTGGGTTGGCCCTGGGAAGCCCAATCTTCCCCTCGGGTTGCGAGGGAAAGCTGGGGGTGGCGCTCGAGTCACTGCAGGGCCTAAGAGACCTCACCTAAGCGTGTGTCCGGGACCTAATTTTCCTCTCCAGGGAAGGCAGGGATCTCGGGGTTGCATTCCAGGCTCCCCTGGGGAGTCAGACCTCGTCTCGAGGGGAAGCCAAGGACTCCGCTCTCCTCTCGAGTCGCGACGCGGGTCTCTTGGAGCCCCCTGAGCGGCCTCAAGGGAGTCCAGCCTCCTCTTCCGTTTGGAGAGAGGACCCGGGATTGCTCTCCAGGCCATGCAGGAAAAGAAGGCCCTCAGCTCGCGAGGACGGGGGCGTCTCAGGGGTTTCCTCGAGCTGCGGCGCCCGTGGGGGTTTTCTCCCGAGGCACGACGAGGATCTCAGGGAGCCTCTCGTGCGGCGCCAGGGAAGTCAGGTCTCCATGCGCGTGGCGAGGGGGAGCGCGTCCTGGCTCTCGAGTCACGGGAGGGGACTAGGGCCTCGAGACGCGTTGAAGAAGGACTCTCGAGGTCTTTGTCGGGGGGCGGCGGGAAACCCTCGTGTCCCTCGCCTTCTGCCGGGGACCTTAGGGAACTTCCCAGGGTGCCTCTGAGAGGCGAGGGATCCTGTGGAGGTGGCGGGGCCCCTCGGGACTCCGCTGGGTCTGGCGCAACGGAAGAGGGCCTCACCTCGAGGGGAGGCAGGCACCTCAGGCTTCCTCTGCGTTTCGGACTCCGACCGCAGGGTCCCTGCAGAGTTGGGACAGGAGAGTCAGGCCTCGTCTTTTCTGATGAAGGGAACCCCGCTGGCCTCTCGAGGTGCTCAGGGGGTCTCAGGCCCCTCGTCGAGCTGTGTGTGGAACCCGCGGGTCTTTGCGGACGATGCACGGGGGTGGCAGTGCCCCTTCGTGTTGTGCCTTCACCCACAGGGTTGCCTTCGAAGAGGGGTCCGGGCCTCGGGTCCTTCTCAAGAGCGGACCGGGGAATCGGGGGCGTTCGGCCTGTGGCCCCACCCACGTGGCTCGTCTCGAATTTCCTCGTGAGACCGGCCTCATCCTGAGGTGCGCCGGGAAGGCCGGGAACCCCTTCCAGACCACGCAGGGGAATCGCCTCTCCTGTCGCGATCAGGAGGGGAGAAGGGGCTCAGAGGAAGCGGTGCCGGGACCCTCGGTGTTCCCCTCGGGGGAACCCGGCGTGTCGGGGGACTTTTGGGGGTCGCAGGAAGGCTGTCAGGGACCGTCTCACCCTTCAGGGCGGAACAGGGGACTTCCCTTGAGACGCCGTCGCGGGCAAGGGCCTCATCTTGCCAAGCGGTGGGAACCACGTGGTTTTTCTCGAGTTGCGGCGGCATTCTCGAGTTACGACGGGGATCTCAGCCTTCCCCTTGGGTTGGCCCTGGGAAGCCCAATCTTCCCCTCGGGTTGCGAGGGAAAGCTGGGGGTGGCGCTCGAGTCACTGCAGGGCCTAAGAGACCTCACCTAAGCGTGTGTCCGGGACCTAATTTTCCTCTCCAGGGAAGGCAGGGATCTCGGGGTTGCATTCCAGGCTCCCCTGGGGAGTCAGGCCTCGTCTCGAGGGGAAGCCAAGGACTCCGCTCTCCTCTCGAGTCGCGACGCGGGTCTCTTGGAGCCCCCTGAGCGGCCTCAAGGGAGTCCAGCCTCCTCTTCCGTTTGGAGAGAGGACCCGGGATTGCTCTCCAGGCCATGCAGGAAAAGAAGGCCCTCAGCTCGCGAGGACGGGGGCGTCTCAGGGGTTTCGTCGAGCTGCGGCGCCCGTGGGGGTTTTCTCCCGAGGCACGACGAGGATCTCAGGGAGCCTCTCGTGCGGCGCCAGGGAAGTCAGGTCTCCATGCGCGTGGCGAGGGGGAGCGCGTCCTGGCTCTCGAGTCACGGGAGGGGACTAGGGCCTCGAGACGCGTTGAAGAAGGACTCTCGAGGTCTTTGTCGGGGGGCGGCGGGAAACCCTCGTGTCCCTCGCCTTCTGCCGGGGACCTTAGGGAACTTCCCAGGGTGCCTCTGAGAGGCGAGGGATCCTGTGGAGGTGGCGGGGCCCCTCGGGACACCGCTGGGTCTGGCGCAACGGAAGAGGGCCTCACCTCGAGGGGAGGCAGGCACCTCAGGCTTCCTCTGCGTTTCGGACTCCGACCGCAGGGTCCCTGCAGAGTTGGGACAGGAGAGTCAGGCCTCGTCTTGTCCGAGGAAGGGAACCCCGCTGGCCTCTCGAGGTGCTCAGGGGGTCTCAGGCCCCTCGTCGAGCTGTGTGTGGAACCCGCGGGTCTTTGCGGACGATGCACGGGGGTGGCAGTGCCCCTTCGTGTTGTGCCTTCAGCCACAGGGTTGCCTTCGAAGAGGGGTCCGGGCCTCGGGTCCTTCTCAAGAGCGGACCGGGGAATCGGGGGCGTTCGGCCTGTGGCCCCACCCACGTGGCTCGTCTCGAATTTCCTCGTGAGACCGGCCTCATCCTGAGGTGCGCCGGGAAGGCCGGGAACCCCTTCCAGACCACGCAGGGGAATCGCCTCTCCTGTCGCGATCAGGAGGGGAGAAGGGGCTCAGAGGAAGCGGTGCCGGGACCCTCGGTGTTCCCCTCGGGGGAACCCGGCGTGTCGGGGGACTTTTGGGGGTCGCAGGAAGGCTGTCAGGGACCGTCTCGCCCTTCAGGGCGGAACAGGGGACTTCCCTTGAGACGCCGTCGCGGGCAAGGGCCTCATCTTGCCAAGCGGTGGGAACCACGTGGTTTTTCTCGAGTTGCGGCGGCATTCTCGAGTTACGACGGGGATCTCAGCCTTCCCCTTGGGTTGGCCCTGGGAAGCCCAATCTTCCCCTCGGCTTGCGAGGGAAAGCTGGGGGTGGCGCTCGAGTCACTGCAGGGCCTAAGAGACCTCACCTAAGCGTGTGTCCGGGACCTAATTTTCCTCTCCAGGGAAGGCAGGGATCTCGGGGTTGCATTCCAGGCTCCCCCGGGGAGTCAGGCCTCGTCTCGAGGGGAAGCCAAGGACTCCGCTCTCCTCTCGAGTCGCGACGCGGGTCTCTTGGAGCCCCCTGAGCGGCCTCAAGGGAGTCCAGCCTCCTCTTCCGTTTGGAGAGAGGACCCGGGATTGCTCTCCAGGCCATGCAGGAAAAGAAGGCCCTCAGCTCGCGAGGACGGGGGCGTCTCAGGGGTTTCGTCGAGCTGCGGCGCCCGTGGGGGTTTTCTCCCGAGGCACGACGAGGATCTCAGGGAGCCTCTCGTGCGGCGCCAGGGAAGTCAGGTCTCCATGCGCGTGGCGAGGGGGAGCGCGTCCTGGCTCTCGAGTCACGGGAGGGGACTAGGGCCTCGAGACGCGTTGAAGAAGGACTCTCGAGGTCTTTGTCGGGGGGCGGCGGGAAACCCTCGTGTCCCTCGCCTTCTGCCGGGGACCTTAGGGAACTTCCCAGGGTGCCTCTGAGAGGCGAGGGATCCTGTGGAGGTGGCGGGGCCCCTCGGGACTCCGCTGGGTCTGGCGCAACGGAAGAGGGCCTCACCTCGAGGGGAGGCAGGCACCTCAGGCTTCCTCTGCGTTTCGGACTCCGACCGCAGGGTCCCTGCAGAGTTGGGACAGGAGAGTCAGGCCTCGTCTTGTCTGAGGAAGGGAACCCCGCTGGCCTCTCGAGGTGCTCAGGGGGTCTCAGGCCCCTCGTCGAGCTGTGTGTGGAACCCGCGGGTCTTTGCGGACGATGCACGGGGGTGGCAGTGCCCCTTCGTGTTGTGCCTTCACCCACAGGGTTGCCTTCGAAGAGGGGTCCGGGCCTCGGGTCCTTCTCAAGAGCGGACCGGGGAATCGGGGGCGTTCGGCCTGTGGCCCCACCCACGTGGCTCGTCTCGAATTTCCTCGTGAGACCGGCCTCATCCTGAGGTGCGCCGGGAAGGCCGGGAACCCCTTCCAGACCACGCAGGGGAATCGCCTCTCCTGTCGCGATCAGGAGGGGAGAAGGGGCTCAGAGGAAGCGGTGCCGGGACCCTCGGTGTTCCCCTCGGGGGAACCCGGCGTGTCGGGGGACTTTTGGGGGTCGCAGGAAGGCTGTCAGGGACCGTCTCGCCCTTCAGGGCGGAACAGGGGACTTCCCTTGAGACGCCGTCGCGGGCAAGGGCCTCATCTTGCCAAGCGGTGGGAACCACGTGGTTTTTCTCGAGTTGCGGCGGCATTCTCGAGTTACGACGGGGATCTCAGCCTTCCCCTTGGGTTGGCCCTGGGAAGCCCAATCTTCCCCTCGGGTTGCGAGGGAAAGCTGGGGGTGGCGCTCGAGTCACTGCAGGGCCTAAGAGACCTCACCTAGGCGTGTGTCCGGGACCTAATTTTCCTCTCCAGGGAAGGCAGGGATCTCGGGGTTGCATTCCAGGCTCCCCCGGGGAGTCAGGCCTCGTCTCGAGGGGAAGCCAAGGACTCCGCTCTCCTCTCGAGTCGCGACGCGGGTCTCTTGGAGCCCCCTGAGCGGCCTCAAGGGAGTCCAGCCTCCTCTTCCGTTTGGAGAGAGGACCCGGGATTGCTCTCCAGGCCATGCAGGAAAAGAAGGCCCTCAGCTCGCGAGGACGGGGGCGTCTCAGGGGTTTCGTCGAGCTGCGGCGCCCGTGGGGGTTTTCTCCCGAGGCACGACGAGGATCTCAGGGAGCCTCTCGTGCGGCGCCAGGGAAGTCAGGTCTCCATGCGCGTGGCGAGGGGGAGCGCGTCCTGGCTCTCGAGTCACGGGAGGGGACTAGGGCCTCGAGACGCGTTGAAGAAGGACTCTCGAGGTCTTTGTCGGGGGGCGGCGGGAAACCCTCGTGTCCCTCGCCTTCTGCCGGGGACCTTAGGGAACTTCCCAGGGTGCCTCTGAGAGGCGAGGGATCCTGTGGAGGTGGCGGGGCCCCTCGGGACTCCGCTGGGTCTGGCGCAACGGAAGAGGGCCTCACCTCGAGGGGAGGCAGGCACCTCAGGCTTCCTCTGCGTTTCGGACTCCGACCGCAGGGTCCCTGCAGAGTTGGGACAGGAGAGTCAGGCCTCGTCTTGTCTGAGGAAGGGAACCCCGCTGGCCTCTCGAGGTGCTCAGGGGGTCTCAGGCCCCTCGTCGAGCTGTGTGTGGAACCCGCGGGTCTTTGCGGACGATGCACGGGGGTGGCAGTGCCCCTTCGTGTTGTGCCTTCACCCACAGGGTTGCCTTCGAAGAGGGGTCCGGGCCTCGGGTCCTTCTCAAGAGCGGACCGGGGAATCGGGGGCGTTCGGCCTGCGGCCCCACCCACGTGGCTCGTCTCGAATTTCCTCGTGAGACCGGCCTCATCCTGAGGTGCGCCGGGAAGGCCGGGAACCCCTTCCAGACCACGCAGGGGAATCGCCTCTCCTGTCGCCATCAGGAGGGGAGAAGGGGCTCAGAGGAAGCGGTGCCGGGACCCTCGGTGTTCCCCTCGGGGGAACCCGGCGTGTCGGGGGACTTTTGGGGGTCGCAGGAAGGCTGTCAGGGACCGTCTCGCCCTTCAGGGCGGAACAGGGGACTTCCCTTGAGACGCCGTCGCGGGCAAGGGCCTCATCTTGCCAAGCGGTGGGAACCACGTGGTTTTTCTCGAGTTGCGGCGGCATTCTCGAGTTACGACGGGGATCTCAGCCTTCCCCTTGGGTTGGCCCTGGGAAGCCCAATCTTCCCCTCGGGTTGCGAGGGAAAGCTGGGGGTGGCGCTCGAGTCACTGCAGGGCCTAAGAGACCTCACCTAAGCGTGTGTCCGGGACCTAATTTTCCTCTCCAGGGAAGGCAGGGATCTCGGGGTTGCATTCCAGGCTCCCCCGGGGAGTCAGGCCTCGTCTCGAGGGGAAGCCAAGGACTCCGCTCTCCTCTCGAGTCGCGACGCGGGTCTCTTGGAGCCCCCTGAGCGGCCTCAAGGGAGTCCAGCCTCCTCTTCCGTTTGGAGAGAGGACCCGGGATTGCTCTCCAGGCCATGCAGGAAAAGAAGGCCCTCAGCTCGCGAGGACGGGGGCGTCTCAGGGGTTTCGTCGAGCTGCGGCGCCCGTGGGGGTTTTCTCCCGAGGCACGACGAGGATCTCAGGGAGCCTCTCGTGCGGCGCCAGGGAAGTCAGGTCTCCATGCGCGTGGCGAGGGGGAGCGCGTCCTGGCTCTCGAGTCACGGGAGGGGACTAGGGCCTCGAGACGCGTTGAAGAAGGACTCTCGAGGTCTTTGTCGGGGGGCGGCGGGAAACCCTCGTGTCCCTCGCCTTCTGCCGGGGACCTTAGGGAACTTCCCAGGGTGCCTCTGAGAGGCGAGGGATCCTGTGGAGGTGGCGGGGCCCCTCGGGACTCCGCTGGGTCTGGCGCAACGGAAGAGGGCCTCACCTCGAGGGGAGGCAGGCACCTCAGGCTTCCTCTGCGTTTCGGACTCCGACCGCAGGGTCCCTGCAGAGTTGGGACAGGAGAGTCAGGCCTCGTCTTGTCTGAGGAAGGGAACCCCGCTGGCCTCTCGAGTTGCTCAGGGGGTCTCAGGCCCCTCGTCGAGCTGTGTGTGGAACCCGCGGGTCTTTGCGGACGATGCACGGGGGTGGCAGTGCCCCTTCGTGTTGTGCCTTCACCCACAGGGTTGCCTTCGAAGAGGGGTCCGGGCCTCGGGTCCTTCTCAAGAGCGGACCGGGGAATCGGGGGCGTTCGGCCTGTGGCCCCACCCACGTGGCTCGTCTCGAATTTCCTCGTGAGACCGGCCTCATCCTGAGGTGCGCCGGGAAGGCCGGGAACCCCTTCCAGACCACGCAGGGGAATCGCCTCTCCTGTCGCCATCAGGAGGGGAGAAGGGGCTCAGAGGAAGCGGTGCCGGGACCCTCGGTGTTCCCCTCGGGGGAACCCGGCGTGTCGGGGGACTTTTGGGGGTCGCAGGAAGGCTGTCAGGGACCGTCTCGCCCTTCAGGGCGGAACAGGGGACTTCCCTTGAGACGCCGTCGCGGGCAAGGGCCTCATCTTGCCAAGCGGTGGGAACCACGTGGTTTTTCTCGAGTTGCGGCGGCATTCTCGAGTTACGACGGGGATCTCAGCCTTCCCCTTGGGTTGGCCCTGGGAAGCCCAATCTTCCCCTCGGGTTGCGAGGGAAAGCTGGGGGTGGCGCTCGAGTCACTGCAGGGTCTAAGAGACCTCACCTAAGCGTGTGTCCGGGACCTAATTTTCCTCTCCAGGGAAGGCAGGGATCTCGGGGTTGCATTCCAGGCTCCCCCGGGGAGTCAGGCCTCGTCTCGAGGGGAAGCCAAGGACTCCGCTCTCCTCTCGAGTCGCGACGCGGGTCTCTTGGAGCCCCCTGAGCGGCCTCAAGGGAGTCCAGCCTCCTCTTCCGTTTGGAGAGAGGACCCGGGATTGCTCTCCAGGCCATGCAGGAAAAGAAGGCCCTCAGCTCGCGAGGACGGGGGCGTCTCAGGGGTTTCCTCGAGCTGCGGCGCCCGTGGGGGTTTTCTCCCGAGGCACGACGAGGATCTCAGGGAGCCTCTCGTGCGGCGCCAGGGAAGTCAGGTCTCCATGCGCGTGGCGAGGGGGAGCGCGTCCTGGCTCTCGAGTCACGGGAGGGGACTAGGGCCTCGAGACGCGTTGAAGAAGGACTCTCGAGGTCTTTGTCGGGGGGCGGCGGGAAACCCTCGTTTCCCTCGCCTTCTGCCGGGGACCTTAGGGAACTTCCCAGGGTGCCTCTGAGAGGCGAGGGATCCTGTGGAGGTGGCGGGGCCCCTCGGGACTCCGCTCGGTCTGGCGCAACGGAAGAGGGCCTCACCTCGAGGGGAGGCAGGCACCTCAGGCTTCCTCTGCGTTTCGGACTCCGACCGCAGGGTCCCTGCAGAGTTGGGACAGGAGAGTCAGGCCTCGTCTTGTCTGAGGAAGGGAACCCCGCTGGCCTCTCGAGTTGCTCAGGGGGTCTCAGGCCCCTCGTCGAGCTGTGTGTGGAACCCGCGGGTCTTTGCGGACGATGCACGGGGGTGGCAGTGCCCCTTCGTGTTGTGCCTTCACCCACAGGGTTGCCTTCGAAGAGGGGTCCGGGCCTCGGGTCCTTCTCAAGAGCGGACCGGGGAATCGGGGGCGTTCGGCCTGTGGCCCCACCCACGTGGCTCGTCTCGAATTTCCTCGTGAGACCGGCCTCATCCTGAGGTGCGCCGGGAAGGCCGGGAACCCCTTCCAGACCACGCAGGGGAATCGCCTCTCCTGTCGCGATCAGGAGGGGAGAAGGGGCTCAGAGGAAGCGGTGCCGGGACCCTCGGTGTTCCCCTCGGGGGAACCCGGCGTGTCGGGGGACTTTTGGGGGTCGCAGGAAGGCTGTCAGGGACCGTCTCGCCCTTCAGGGCGGAACAGGGGACTTCCCTTGAGACGCCGTCGCGGGCAAGGGCCTCATCTTGCCAAGCGGTGGGAACCACGTGGTTTTTCTCGAGTTGCGGCGGCATTCTCGAGTTACGACGGGGATCTCAGCCTTCCCCTTGGGTTGGCCCTGGGAAGCCCAATCTTCCCCTCGGGTTGCGAGGGAACGCTGGGGGTGGCGCTCGAGTCACTGCAGGGCCTAAGAGACCTCACCTAAGCGTGTGTCCGGGACCTAATTTTCCTCTCCAGGGAAGGCAGGGATCTCGGGGTTGCATTCCAGGCTCCCCCGGGGAGTCAGGCCTCGTCTCGAGGGGAAGCCAAGGACTCCGCTCTCCTCTCGAGTCGCGACGCGGGTCTCTTGGAGCCCCCTGAGCGGCCTCAAGGGAGTCCAGCCTCCTCTTCCGTTTGGAGAGAGGACCCGGGATTGCTCTCCAGGCCATGCAGGAAAAGAAGGCCCTCAGCTCGCGAGGACGGGGGCGGCTCAGGGGTTTCCTCGAGCTGCGGCGCCCGTGGGGGTTTTCTCCCGAGGCACGACGAGGATCTCAGGGAGCCTCTCGTGCGGCGCCAGGGAAGTCAGGTCTCCATGCGCGTGGCGAGGGGGAGCGCGTCCTGGCTCTCGAGTCACGGGAGGGGACTAGGGCCTCGAGACGCGTTGAAGAAGGACTCTCGAGGTCTTTGTCGGGGGGCGGCGGGAAACCCTCGTGTCCCTCGCCTTCTGCCGGGGACCTTAGGGAACTTCCCAGGGTGCCTCTGAGAGGCGAGGGATCCTGTGGAGGTGGCGGGGCCCCTCGGGACTCCGCTGGGTCTGGCGCAACGGAAGAGGGCCTCACCTCGAGGGGAGGCAGGCACCTCAGGCTTCCTCTGCGTTTCGGACTCCGACCGCAGGGTCCCTGCAGAGTTGGGACAGGAGAGTCAGGCCTCGTCTTGTCTGAGGAAGGGAACCCCGCTGGCCTCTCGAGTTGCTCAGGGGGTCTCAGGCCCCTCGTCGAGCTGTGTGTGGAACCCGCGGGTCTTTGCGGACGATGCACGGGGGTGGCAGTGCCCCTTCGTGTTGTGCCTTCACCCACAGGGTTGCCTTCGAAGAGGGGTCCGGGCCTCGGGTCCTTCTCAAGAGCGGACCGGGGAATCGGGGGCGTTCGGCCTGTGGCCCCACCCACGTGGCTCGTCTCGAATTTCCTCGTGAGACCGGCCTCATCCTGAGGTGCGCCGGGAAGGCCGGGAACCCCTTCCAGACCACGCAGGGGAATCGCCTCTCCTGTCGCGATCAGGAGGGGAGAAGGGGCTCAGAGGAAGCGGTGCCGGGACCCTCGGTGTTCCCCTCGGGGGAACCCGGCGTGTCGGGGGACTTTTGGGGGTCGCAGGAAGGCTGTCAGGGACCGTCTCGCCCTTCAGGGCGGAACAGGGGACTTCCCTTGAGACGCCGTCGCGGGCAAGGGCCTCATCTTGCCAAGCGGTGGGAACCACGTGGTTTTTCTCGAGTTGCGGCGGCATTCTCGAGTTACGACGGGGATCTCAGCCTTCCCCTTGGGTTGGCCCTGGGAAGCCCAATCTTCCCCTCGGGTTGCGAGGGAAAGCTGGGGGTGGCGCTCGAGTCACTGCAGGGCCTAAGAGACCTCACCTAAGCGTGTGTCCGGGACCTAATTTTCCTCTCCAGGGAAGGCAGGGATCTCGGGGTTGCATTCCAGGCTCCCCCGGGGAGTCAGGCCTCGTCTCGAGGGGAAGCCAAGGACTCCGCTCTCCTCTCGAGTCGCGACGCGGGTCTCTTGGAGCCCCCTGAGCGGCCTCAAGGGAGTCCAGCCTCCTCTTCCGTTTGGAGAGAGGACCCGGGATTGCTCTCCAGGCCATGCAGGAAAAGAAGGCCCTCAGCTCGCGAGGACGGGGGCGTCTCAGGGGTTTCCTCGAGCTGCGGCGCCCGTGGGGGTTTTCTCCCGAGGCACGACGAGGATCTCAGGGAGCCTCTCGTGCGGCGCCAGGGAAGTCAGGTCTCCATGCGCGTGGTGAGGGGGAGCGCGTCCTGGCTCTCGAGTCACGGGAGGGGACTAGGGCCTCGAGACGCGTTGAAGAAGGACTCTCGAGGTCTTTGTCGGGGGGCGGCGGGAAACCCTCGTTTCCCTCGCCTTCTGCCGGGGACCTTAGGGAACTTCCCAGGGTGCCTCTGAGAGGCGAGGGATCCTGTGGAGGTGGCGGGGCCCCTCGGGACTCCGCTGGGTCTGGCGCAACGGAAGAGGGCCTCACCTCGAGGGGAGGCAGGCACCTCAGGCTTCCTCTGCGTTTCGGACTCCGACCGCAGGGTCCCTGCAGAGTTGGGACAGGAGAGTCAGGCCTCGTCTTGTCTGAGGAAGGGAACCCCGCTGGCCTCTCGAGTTGCTCAGGGGGTCTCAGGCCCCTCGTCGAGCTGTGTGTGGAACCCGCGGGTCTTTGCGGACGATGCACGGGGGTGGCAGTGCCCCTTCGTGTTGTGCCTTCACCCACAGGGTTGCCTTCGAAGAGGGGTCCGGGCCTCGGGTCCTTCTCAAGAGCGGACCGGGGAATCGGGGGCGTTCGGCCTGTGGCCCCACCCACGTGGCTCGTCTCGAATTTCCTCGTGAGACCGGCCTCATCCTGAGGTGCGCCGGGAAGGCCGGGAACCCCTTCCAGACCACGCAGGGGAATCGCCTCTCCTGTCGCGATCAGGAGGGGAGAAGGGGCTCAGAGGAAGCGGTGCCGGGACCCTCGGTGTTCCCCTCGGGGGAACCCGGCGTGTCGGGGGACTTTTGGGGGTCGCAGGAAGGCTGTCAGGGACCGTCTCGCCCTTCAGGGCGGAACAGGGGACTTCCCTTGAGACGCCGTCGCGGGCAAGGGCCTCATCTTGCCAAGCGGTGGGAACCACGTGGTTTTTCTCGAGTTGCGGCGGCATTCTCGAGTTACGACGGGGATCTCAGCCTTCCCCTTGGGTTGGCCCTGGGAAGCCCAATCTTCCCCTCGGGTTGCGAGGGAACGCTGGGGGTGGCGCTCGAGTCACTGCAGGGCCTAAGAGACCTCACCTAAGCGTGTGTCCGGGACCTAATTTTCCTCTCCAGGGAAGGCAGGGATCTCGGGGTTGCATTCCAGGCTCCCCCGGGGAGTCAGGCCTCGTCTCGAGGGGAAGCCAAGGACTCCGCTCTCCTCTCGAGTCGCGACGCGGGTCTCTTGGAGCCCCCTGAGCGGCCTCAAGGGAGTCCAGCCTCCTCTTCCGTTTGGAGAGAGGACCCGGGATTGCTCTCCAGGCCATGCAGGAAAAGAAGGCCCTCAGCTCGCGAGGACGGGGGCGGCTCAGGGGTTTCCTCGAGCTGCGGCGCCCGTGGGGGTTTTCTCCCGAGGCACGACGAGGATCTCAGGGAGCCTCTCGTGCGGCGCCAGGGAAGTCAGGTCTCCATGCGCGTGGCGAGGGGGAGCGCGTCCTGGCTCTCGAGTCACGGGAGGGGACTAGGGCCTCGAGACGCGTTGAAGAAGGACTCTCGAGGTCTTTGTCGGGGGGCGGCGGGAAACCCTCGTTTCCCTCGCCTTCTGCCGGGGACCTTAGGGAGCTTCCCAGGGTGCCTCTGAGAGGCGAGGGATCCTGTGGAGGTGGCGGGGCCCCTCGGGACTCCGCTGGGTCTGGCGCAACGGAAGAGGGCCTCACCTCGAGGGGAGGCAGGCACCTCAGGCTTCCTCTGCGTTTCGGACTCCGACCGCAGGGTCCCTGCAGAGTTGGGACAGGAGAGTCAGGCCTCGTCTTGTCTGAGGAAGGGAACCCCGCTGGCCTCTCGAGTTGCTCAGGGGGTCTCAGGCCCCTCGTCGAGCTGTGTGTGGAACCCGCGGGTCTTTGCGGACGATGCACGGGGGTGGCAGTGCCCCTTCGTGTTGTGCCTTCACCCACAGGGTTGCCTTCGAAGAGGGGTCCGGGCCTCGGGTCCTTCTCAAGAGCGGACCGGGGAATCGGGGGCGTTCGGCCTGTGGCCCCACCCACGTGGCTCGTCTCGAATTTCCTCGTGAGACCGGCCTCATCCTGAGGTGCGCCGGGAAGGCCGGGAACCCCTTCCAGACCACGCAGGGGAATCGCCTCTCCTGTCGCGATCAGGAGGGGAGAAGGGGCTCAGAGGAAGCGGTGCCGGGACCCTCGGTGTTCCCCTCGGGGGAACCCGGCGTGTCGGGGGACTTTTGGGGGTCGCAGGAAGGCTGTCAGGGACCGTCTCGCCCTTCAGGGCGGAACAGGGGACTTCCCTTGAGACGCCGTCGCGGGCAAGGGCCTCATCTTGCCAAGCGGTGGGAACCACGTGGTTTTTCTCGAGTTGCGGCGGCATTCTCGAGTTACGACGGGGATCTCAGCCTTCCCCTTGGGTTGGCCCTGGGAAGCCCAATCTTCCCCTCGGGTTGCGAGGGAACGCTGGGGGTGGCGCTCGAGTCACTGCAGGGCCTAAGAGACCTCACCTAAGCGTGTGTCCGGGACCTAATTTTCCTCTCCAGGGAAGGCAGGGATCTCGGGGTTGCATTCCAGGCTCCCCCGGGGAGTCAGGCCTCGTCTCGAGGGGAAGCCAAGGACTCCGCTCTCCTCTCGAGTCGCGACGCGGGTCTCTTGGAGCCCCCTGAGCGGCCTCAAGGGAGTCCAGCCTCCTCTTCCGTTTGGAGAGAGGACCCGGGATTGCTCTCCAGGCCATGCAGGAAAAGAAGGCCCTCAGCTCGCGAGGACGGGGGCGTCTCAGGGGTTTCCTCGAGCTGCGGCGCCCGTGGGGGTTTTCTCCCGAGGCACGACGAGGATCTCAGGGAGCCTCTCGTGCGGCGCCAGGGGAGTCAGGTCTCCATGCGCGTGGCGAGGGGGAGCGCGTCCTGGCTCTCGAGTCACGGGAGGGGACTAGGGCCTCGAGACGCGTTGAAGAAGGACTCTCGAGGTCTTTGTCGGGGGGCGGCGGGAAACCCTCGTGTCCCTCGCCTTCTGCCGGGGACCTTAGGGAACTTCCCAGGGTGCCTCTGAGAGGCGAGGGATCCTGTGGAGGTGGCGGGGCCCCTCGGGACACCGCTGGGTCTGGCGCAACGGAAGAGGGCCTCACCTCGAGGGGAGGCAGGCACCTCAGGCTTCCTCTGCGTTTCGGACTCCGACCGCAGGGTCCCTGCAGAGTTGGGACAGGAGAGTCAGGCCTCGTCTTGTCTGAGGAAGGGAACCCCGCTGGCCTCTCGAGGTGCTCAGGGGGTCTCAGGCCCCTCGTCGAGCTGTGTGTGGAACCCGCGGGTCTTTGCGGACGATGCACGGGGGTGGCAGTGCCCCTTCGTGTTGTGCCTTCACCCACAGGGTTGCCTTCGAAGAGGGGTCCGGGCCTCGGGTCCTTCTCAAGAGCGGACCGGGGAATCGGGGGCGTTCGGCCTGTGGCCCCACCCACGTGGCTCGTCTCGAATTTCCTCGTGAGACCGGCCTCATCCTGAGGTGCGCCGGGAAGGCCGGGAACCCCTTCCAGAACACGCAGGGGAATCGCCTCTCCTGTCGTGATCAGGAGGGGAGAAGGGGCTCAGAGGAAGCGGTGCCGGGACCCTCGGTGTTCCCCTCGGGGGAACCCGGCGTGTCGGGGGACTTTTGGGGGTCGCAGGAAGGCTGTCAGGGACCGTCTCGCCCTTCAGGGCGGAACAGGGGACTTCCCTTGAGACGCCGTCGCGGGCAAGGGCCTCATCTTGCCAAGCGGTAGGAACCACGTGGTTTTTCTCGAGTTGCGGCGGCATTCTCGAGTTACGACGGGGATCTCAGCCTTCCCCTTGGGTTGGCCCTGGGAAGCCCAATCTTCCCCTCGGGTTGCGAGGGAAAGCTGGGGGTGGCGCTCGAGTCACTGCAGGGCCTAAGAGACCTCACCTAAGCGTGTGTCCGGGACCTAATTTTCCTCTCCAGGGAAGGCAGGGATCTCGGGGTTGCATTCCAGGCTCCCCCGGGGAGTCAGGCCTCGTCTCGAGGGGAAGCCAAGGACTCCGCTCTCCTCTCGAGTCGCGACGCGGGTCTCTTGGAGCCCCCTGAGCGGCCTCAAGGGAGTCCAGCCTCCTCTTCCGTTTGGAGAGATGACCCAGGATTGCTCTCCAGGCCATGCAGGAAAAGAAGGCCCTCAGCTCGCGAGGACGGGGGCGTCTCAGGGGTTTCCTCGAGCTGCGGCGCCCGTGGGGGTTTTCTCCCGAGGCACGACGAGGATCTCAGGGAGCCTCTCGTGCGGCGCCAGGGAAGTCAGGTCTCCATGCGCGTGGCGAGGGGGAGCGCGTCCTGGCTCTCGAGTCACGGGAGGGGACTAGGGCCTCGAGACGCGTTGAAGAAGGACTCTCGAGGTCTTTGTCGGGGGGCGGCGGGAAACCCTCGTGTCCCTCGCCTTCTGCCGGGGACCTTAGGGAACTTCCCAGGGTGCCTCTGAGAGGCGAGGGATCCTGTGGAGGTGGCGGGGCCCCTCGGGACTCCGCTGGGTCTGGCGCAACGGAAGAGGGCCTCACCTCGAGGGGAGGCAGGCACCTCAGGCTTCCTCTGCGTTTCGGACTCCGACCGCAGGGTCCCTGCAGAGTTGGGACAGGAGAGTCAGGCCTCGTCTTGTCTGAGGAAGGGAACCCCGCTGGCCTCTCGAGGTGCTCAGGGGGTCTCAGGCCCCTCGTCGAGCTGTGTGTGGAACCCGCGGGTCTTTGCGGACGATGCACGGGGGTGGCAGTGCCCCTTCGTGTTGTGCCTTCACCCACAGGGTTGCCTTCGAAGAGGGGTCCGGGCCTCGGGTCCTTCTCAAGAGCGGACCGGGGAATCGGGGGCGTTCGGCCTGTGGCCCCACCCACGTGGCTCGTCTCGAATTTCCTCGTGAGACCGGCCTCATCCTGAGGTGCGCCGGGAAGGCCGGGAACCCCTTCCAGACCACGCAGGGGAATCGCCTCTCCTGTCGCGATCAGGAGGGGAGAAGGGGCTCAGAGGAAGCGGTGCCGGGACCCTCGGTGTTCCCCTCGGGGGAACCCGGCGTGTCGGGGGACTTCTGGGGGTCGCAGGAAGGCTGTCAGGGACCGTCTCGCCCTTCAGGGCGGAACAGGGGACTTCCCTTGAGACGCCGTCGCGGGCAAGGGCCTCATCTTGCCAAGCGGTGGGAACCACGTGGTTTTTCTCGAGTTGCGGCGGCATTCTCGAGTTACGACGGGGATCTCAGCCTTCCCCTTGGGTTGGCCCTGGGAAGCCCAATCTTCCCCTCGGGTTGCGAGGGAAAGCTGGGGGTGGCGCTCGAGTCACTGCAGGGCCTAAGAGACCTCACCTAAGCGTGTGTCCGGGACCTAATTTTCCTCTCCAGGGAAGGCAGGGATCTCGGGGTTGCATTCCAGGCTCCCCCGGGGAGTCAGGCCTCGTCTCGAGGGGAAGCCAAGGACTCCGCTCTCCTCTCGAGTCGCGACGCGGGTCTCTTGGAGCCCCCTGAGCGGCCTCAAGGGAGTCCAGCCTCCTCTTCCGTTTGGAGAGAGGACCCGGGATTGCTCTCCAGGCCATGCAGGAAAAGAAGGCCCTCAGCTCGCGAGGACGGGGGCGTCTCAGGGGTTTCCTCGAGCTGCGGCGCCCGTGGGGGTTTTCTCCCGAGGCACGACGAGGATCTCAGGGAGCCTCTCGTGCGGCGCCAGGGAAGTCAGGTCTCCATGCGCGTGGCGAGGGGGAGCGCGTCCTGGCTCTCGAGTCACGGGAGGGGACTAGGGCCTCGAGACGCGTTGAAGAAGGACTCTCGAGGTCTTTGTCGGGGGGCGGCGGGAAACCCTCGTGTCCCTCGCCTTCTGCCGGGGACCTTAGGGAACTTCCCAGGGTGCCTCTGAGAGGCGAGGGATCCTGTGGAGGTGGCGGGGCCCCTCGGGACTCCGCTGGGTCTGGCGCAACGGAAGAGGGCCTCACCTCGAGGGGAGGCAGGCACCTCAGGCTTCCTCTGCGTTTCGGACTCCGACCGCAGGGTCCCTGCAGAGTTGGGACAGGAGAGTCAGGCCTCGTCTTGTCTGAGGAAGGGAACCCCGCTGGCCTCTCGAGGTGCTCAGGGGGTCTCAGGCCCCTCGTCGAGCTGTGTGTGGAACCCGCGGGTCTTTGCGGACGATGCACGGGGGTGGCAGTGCCCCTTCGTGTTGTGCCTTCACCCACAGGGTTGCCTTCGAAGAGGGGTCCGGGCCTCGGGTCCTTCTCAAGAGCGGACCGGGGAATCGGGGGCGTTCGGCCTGTGGCCCCACCCACGTGGCTCGTCTCGAATTTCCTCGTGAGACCGGCCTCATCCTGAGGTGCGCCGGGAAGGCCGGGAACCCCTTCCAGACCACGCAGGGGAATCGCCTCTCCTGTCGCGATCAGGAGGGGAGAAGGGGCTCAGAGGAAGCGGTGCCGGGACCCTCGGTGTTCCCCTCGGGGGAACCCGGCGTGTCGGGGGACTTCTGGGGGTCGCAGGAAGGCTGTCAGGGACCGTCTCGCCCTTCAGGGCGGAACAGGGGACTTCCCTTGAGACGCCGTCGCGGGCAAGGGCCTCATCTTGCCAAGCGGTGGGAACCACGTGGTTTTTCTCGAGTTGCGGCGGCATTCTCGAGTTACGACGGGGATCTCAGCCTTCCCCTTGGGTTGGCCCTGGGAAGCCCAATCTTCCCCTCGGGTTGCGAGGGAAAGCTGGGGGTGGCGCTCGAGTCACTGCAGGGCCTAAGAGACCTCACCTAAGCGTGTGTCCGGGACCTAATTTTCCTCTCCAGGGAAGGCAGGGATCTCGGGGTTGCATTCCAGGCTCCCCCGGGGAGTCAGGCCTCGTCTCGAGGGGAAGCCAAGGACTCCGCTCTCCTCTCGAGTCGCGACGCGGGTCTCTTGGAGCCCCCTGAGCGGCCTCAAGGGAGTCCAGCCTCCTCTTCCGTTTGGAGAGAGGACCCGGGATTGCTCTCCAGGCCATGCAGGAAAAGAAGGCCCTCAGCTCGCGAGGACGGGGGCGTCTCAGGGGTTTCCTCGAGCTGCGGCGCCCGTGGGGGTTTTCTCCCGAGGCACGACGAGGATCTCAGGGAGCCTCTCGTGCGGCGCCAGGGGAGTCAGGTCTCCATGCGCGTGGCGAGGGGGAGCGCGTCCTGGCTCTCGAGTCACGGGAGGGGACTAGGGCCTCGAGACGCGTTGAAGAAGGACTCTCGAGGTCTTTGTCGGGGGGCGGCGGGAAACCCTCGTTTCCCTCGCCTTCTGCCGGGGACCTTAGGGAACTTCCCAGGGTGCCTCTGAGAGGCGAGGGATCCTGTGGAGGTGGCGGGGCCCCTCGGGACTCCGCTGGGTCTGGCGCAACGGAAGAGGGCCTCACCTCGAGGGGAGGCAGGCACCTCAGGCTTCCTCTGCGTTTCGGACTCCGACCGCAGGGTCCCTGCAGAGTTGGGACAGGAGAGTCAGGCCTCGTCTTGTCTGAGGAAGGGAACCCCGCTGGCCTCTCGAGTTGCTCAGGGGGTCTCAGGCCCCTCGTCGAGCTGTGTGTGGAACCCGCGGGTCTTTGCGGACGATGCACGGGGGTGGCAGTGCCCCTTCGTGTTGTGCCTTCACCCACAGGGTTGCCTTCAAAGAGGGGTCCGGGCCTCGGGTCTTTCTCAAGAGCGGACCGGGGAATCGGGGGCGTTCGGCCTGTGGCCCCACCCACGTGGCTCGTCTCGAATTTCCTCGTGAGACCGGCCTCATCCTGAGGTGCGCCGGGAAGGCCGGGAACCCCTTCCAGACCACGCAGGGGAATCGCCTCTCCTGTCGCGATCAGGAGGGGAGAAGGGGCTCAGAGGAAGCGGTGCCGGGACCCTCGGTGTTCCCCTCGGGGGAACCCGGCGTGTCGGGGGACTTCTGGGGGTCGCAGGAAGGCTGTCAGGGACCGTCTCGCCCTTCAGGGCGGAACAGGGGACTTCCCTTGAGACGCCGTCGCGGGCAAGGGCCTCATCTTGCCAAGCGGTGGGAACCACGTGGTTTTTCTCGAGTTGCGGCGGCATTCTCGAGTTACGACGGGGATTTCAGCCTTCCCCTTGGGTTGGCCCTGGGAAGCCCAATCTTCCCCTCGGGTTGCGAGGGAAAGCTGGGGGTGGCGCTCGAGTCACTGCAGGGCCTAAGAGACCTCACCTAAGCGTGTGTCCGGGACCTAATTTTCCTCTCCAGGGAAGGCAGGGATCTCGGGGTTGCATTCCAGGCTCCCCCGGGGAGTCAGGCCTCGTCTCGAGGGGAAGCCAAGGACTCCGCTCTCCTCTCGAGTCGCGACGCGGGTCTCTTGGAGCCACCTGAGCGGCCTCAAGGGAGTCCAGCCTCCTCTTCCGTTTGGAGAGAGGACCCGGGATTGCTCTCCAGGCCATGCAGGAAAAGAAGGCCCTCAGCTCGCGAGGACGGGGGCGTCTCAGGGGTTTCCTCGAGCTGCGGCGCCCGTGGGGGTTTTCTCCCGAGGCACGACGAGGATCTCAGGGAGCCTCTCGTGCGGCGCCAGGGAAGTCAGGTCTCCATGCGCGTGGCGAGGGGGAGCGCGTCCTGGCTCTCGAGTCACGGGAGGGGACTAGGGCTCGAGACGCGTTGAAGAAGGACTCTCGAGGTCTTTGTCGGGGGGCGGCGGGAAACCCTCGTTTCCCTCGCCTTCTGCCGGGGACCTTAGGGAACTTCCCAGGGTGCCTCTGAGAGGCGAGGGATCCTGTGGAGGTGGCGGGGCCCCTCGGGACTCCGCTGGGTCTGGCGCAACGGAAGAGGGCCTCACCTCGAGGGGAGGCAGGCACCTCAGGCTTCCTCTGCGTTTCGGACTCCGACCGCAGGGTCCCTGCAGAGTTGGGACAGGAGAGTCAGGCCTCGTCTTGTCTGAGGAAGGGAACCCCGCTGGCCTCTCGAGTTGCTCAGGGGGTCTCAGGCCCCTCGTCGAGCTGTGTGTGGAACCCGCGGGTCTTTGCGGACGATGCACGGGGGTGGCAGTGCCCCTTCGTGTTGTGCCTTCACCCACAGGGTTGCCTTCGAAGAGGGGTCCGGGCCTCGGGTCCTTCTCAAGAGCGGACCGGGAATCGGGGGCGTTCGGCCTGTGGCCCCACCCACGTGGCTCGTCTCGAATTTCCTCGTGAGACCGGCCTCATCCTGAGGTGCGCCGGGAAGGCCGGGAACCCCTTCCAGACCACGCAGGGGAATCGCCTCTCCTGTCGCGATCAGGAGGGGAGAAGGGGCTCAGAGGAAGCGGTGCCGGGACACTCGGTGTTCCCCTCGGGGGAACCCGGCGTGTCGGGGGACTTTTGGGGGTCGCAGGAAGGCTGTCAGGGACCGTCTCGCCCTTCAGGGCGGAACAGGGGACTTCCCTTGAGACGCCGTCGCGGGCAAGGGCCTCATCTTGCCAAGCGGTGGGAACCAAGTGGTTTTTCTCGAGTTGCGGCGGCATTCTCGAGTTACGACGGGGATCTCAGCCTTCCCCTTGGGTTGGCCCTGGGAAGCCCAATCTTCCCCTCGGGTTGCGAGGGAACGCTGGGGGTGGCGCTCGAGTCACTGCAGGGCCTAAGAGACCTCACCTAAGCGTGTGTCCGGGACCTAATTTTCCTCTCCAGGGAAGGCAGGGATCTCGGGGTTGCATTCCAGGCTCCCCCGGGGAGTCAGGCCTCGTCTCGAGGGGAAGCCAAGGACTCCGCTCTCCTCTCGAGTCGCGACGCGGGTCTCTTGGAGCCCCCTGAGCGGCCTCAAGGGAGTCCAGCCTCCTCTTCCGTTTGGAGAGAGGACCCGGGATTGCTCTCCAGGCCATGCAGGAAAAGAAGGCCCTCAGCTCGCGAGGACGGGGGCGTCTCAGGGGTTTCCTCGAGCTGCGGCGCCCGTGGGGGTTTTCTCCCGAGGCACGACGAGGATCTCAGGGAGCCTCTCGTGCGGCGCCAGGGAAGTCAGGTCTCCATGCGCGTGGCGAGGGGGAGCGCGTCCTGGCTCTCGAGTCACGGGAGGGGACTAGGGCCTCGAGACGCGTTGAAGAAGGACTCTCGAGGTCTTTGTCGGGGGGCGGCGGGAAACCCTCGTTTCCCTCGCCTTCTGCCGGGGACCTTAGGGAACTTCCCAGGGTGCCTCTGAGAGGCGAGGGATCCTGTGGAGGTGGCGGGGCCCCTCGGGACTCCGCTGGGTCTGGCGCAACGGAAGAGGGCCTCACCTCGAGGGGAGGCAGGCACCTCAGGCTTCCTCTGCGTTTCGGACTCCGACCGCAGGGTCCCTGCAGAGTTGGGACAGGAGAGTCAGGCCTCGTCTTGTCTGAGGAAGGGAACCCCGCTGGCCTCTCGAGTTGCTCAGGGGGTCTCAGGCCCCTCGTCGAGCTGTGTGTGGAACCCGCGGGTCTTTGCGGACGATGCACGGGGGTGGCAGTGCCCCTTCGTGTTGTGCCTTCACCCACAGGGTTGCCTTCGAAGAGGGGTCCGGGCCTCGGGTCCTTCTCAAGAGCGGACCGGGGAATCGGGGGCGTTCGGCCTGTGGCCCCACCCACGTGGCTCGTCTCGAATTTCCTCGTGAGACCGGCCTCATCCTGAGGTGCGCCGGGAAGGCCGGGAACCCCTTCCAGACCACGCAGGGGAATCGCCTCTCCTGTCGCGATCAGGAGGGGAGAAGGGGCTCAGAGGAAGCGGTGCCGGGACCCTCGGTGTTCCCCTCGGGGGAACCCGGCGTGTCGGGGGACTTTTGGGGGTCGCAGGAAGGCTGTCAGGGACCGTCTCGCCCTTCAGGGCGGAACAGGGGACTTCCCTTGAGACGCCGTCGCGGGCAAGGGCCTCATCTTGCCAAGCGGTGGGAACCACGTGGTTTTTCTCGAGTTGCGGCGGCATTCTCGAGTTACGACGGGGATCTCAGCCTTCCCCTTGGGTTGGCCCTGGGAAGCCCAATCTTCCCCTCGGGTTGCGAGGGAAAGCTGGGGGTGGCGCTCGAGTCACTGCAGGGCCTAAGAGACCTCACCTAAGCGTGTGTCCGGGACCTAATTTTCCTCTCCAGGGAAGGCAGGGATCTCGGGGTTGCATTCCAGGCTCCCCCGGGGAGTCAGGCCTCGTCTCGAGGGGAAGCCAAGGACTCCGCTCTCCTCTCGAGTCGCGACGCGGGTCTCTTGGAGCCCCCTGAGCGGCCTCAAGGGAGTCCAGCCTCCTCTTCCGTTTGGAGAGAGGACCCGGGATTGCTCTCCAGGCCATGCAGGAAAAGAAGGCCCTCAGCTCGCGAGGACGGGGGCGTCTCAGGGGTTTCCTCGAGCTGCGGCGCCCGTGGGGGTTTTCTCCCGAGGCACGACGAGGATCTCAGGGAGCCTCTCGTGCGGCGCCAGGGAAGTCAGGTCTCCATGCGCGTGGCGAGGGGGAGCGCGTCCTGGCTCTCGAGTCACGGGAGGGGACTAGGGCCTCGAGACGCGTTGAAGAAGGACTCTCGAGGTCTTTGTCGGGGGGCGGCGGGAAACCCTCGTTTCCCTCGCCTTCTGCCGGGGACCTTAGGGAACTTCCCAGGGTGCCTCTGAGAGGCGAGGGATCCTGTGGAGGTGGCGGGGCCCCTCGGGACTCCGCTGGGTCTGGCGCAACGGAAGAGGGCCTCACCTCGAGGGGAGGCAGGCACCTCAGGCTTCCTCTGCGTTTCGGACTCCGACCGCAGGGTCCCTGCAGAGTTGGGACAGGAGAGTCAGGCCTTGTCTTGTCTGAGGAAGGGAACCCCGCTGGCCTCTCGAGTTGCTCAGGGGGTCTCAGGCCCCTCGTCGAGCTGTGTGTGGAACCCGCGGGTCTTTGCGGACGATGCACGGGGGTGGCAGTGCCCCTTCGTGTTGTGCCTTCACCCACAGGGTTGCCTTCGAAGAGGGGTCCGGGCCTCGGGTCCTTCTCAAGAGCGGACCGGGGAATCGGGGGCGTTCGGCCTGTGGCCCCACCCACGTGGCTCGTCTCGAATTTCCTCGTGAGACCGGCCTCATCCTGAGGTGCGCCGGGAAGGCCGGGAACCCCTTCCAGACCACGCAGGGGAATCGCCTCTCCTGTCGCGATCAGGAGGGGAGAAGGGGCTCAGAGGAAGCGGTGCCGGGACCCTCGGTGTTCCCCTCGGGGGAACCCGGCGTGTCCGGGGACTTTTGGGGGTCGCAGGAAGGCTGTCAGGGACCGTCTCGCCCTTCAGGGCGGAACAGGGGACTTCCCTTGAGACGCCGTCGCGGGCAAGGGCCTCATCTTGCCAAGCGGTGGGAACCACGTGGTTTTTCTCGAGTTGCGGCGGCATTCTCGAGTTACGACGGGGATCTCAGCCTTCCCCTTGGGTTGGCCCTGGGAAGCCCAATCTTCCCCTCGGGTTGCGAGGGAAAGCTGGGGGTGGCGCTCGAGTCACTGCAGGGCCTAAGAGACCTCACCTAAGCGTGTGTCCGGGACCTAATTTTCCTCTCCAGGGAAGGCAGGGATCTCGGGGTTGCATTCCAGGCTCCCCCGGGGAGTCAGGCCTCGTCTCGAGGGGAAGCCAAGGACTCCGCTCTCCTCTCGAGTCGCGACGCGGGTCTCTTGGAGCCCCCTGAGCGGCCTCAAGGGAGTCCAGCCTCCTCTTCCGTTTGGAGAGAGGACCCGGGATTGCTCTCCAGGCCATGCAGGAAAAGAAGGCCTTCAGCTCGCGAGGACGGGGGCGTCTCAGGGGTTTCCTCGAGCTGCGGCGCCCGTGGGGGTTTTCTCCCGAGGCACGACGAGGATCTCAGGGAGCCTCTCGTGCGGCGCCAGGGAAGTCAGGTCTCCATGCGCGTGGCGAGGGGGAGCGCGTCCTGGCTCTCGAGTCACGGGAGGGGACTAGGGCCTCGAGACGCGTTGAAGAAGGACTCTCGAGGTCTTTGTCGGGGGGCGGCGGGAAACCCTCGTTTCCCTCGCCTTCTGCCGGGGACCTTAGGGAACTTCCCAGGGTGCCTCTGAGAGGCGAGGGATCCTGTGGAGGTGGCGGGGCCCCTCGGGACTCCGCTGGGTCTGGCGCAACGGAAGAGGGCCTCACCTCGAGGGGAGGCAGGCACCTCAGGCTTCCTCTGCGTTTCGGACTCCGACCGCAGGGTCCCTGCAGAGTTGGGACAGGAGAGTCAGGCCTCGTCTTGTCTGAGGAAGGGAACCCCGCTGGCCTCTCGAGTTGCTCAGGGGGTCTCAGGCCCCTCGTCGAGCTGTGTGTGGAACCCGCGGGTCTTTGCGGACGATGCACGGGGGTGGCAGTGCCCCTTCGTGTTGTGCCTTCACCCACAGGGTTGCCTTCGAAGAGGGGTCCGGGCCTCGGGTCCTTCTCAAGAGCGGACCGGGGAATCGGGGGCGTTCGGCCTGTGGCCCCACCCACGTGGCTCGTCTCGAATTTCCTCGTGAGACCGGCCTCATCCTGAGGTGCGCCGGGAAGGCCGGGAACCCCTTCCAGACCACGCAGGGGAATCGCCTCTCCTGTCGCGATCAGGAGGGGAGAAGGGGCTCAGAGGAAGCGGTGCCGGGACCCTCGGTGTTCCCCTCGGGGGAACCCGGCGTGTCTGGGGACTTTTGGGGGTCGCAGGAAGGCTGTCAGGGACCGTCTCGCCCTTCAGGGCGGAACAGGGGACTTCCCTTGAGACGCCGTCGCGGGCAAGGGCCTCATCTTGCCAAGCGGTGGGAACCACGTGGTTTTTCTCGAGTTGCGGCGGCATTCTCGAGTTACGACGGGGATCTCAGCCTTCCCCTTGGGTTGGCCCTGGGAAGCCCAATCTTCCCCTCGGGTTGCGAGGGAAAGCTGGGGGTGGCGCTCGAGTCACTGCAGGGCCTAAGAGACCTCACCTAAGCGTGTGTCCGGGACCTAATTTTCCTCTCCAGGGAAGGCAGGGATCTCGGGGTTGCATTCCAGGCTCCCCCGGGGAGTCAGGCCTCGTCTCGAGGGGAAGCCAAGGACTCCGCTCTCCTCTCGAGTCGCGACGCGGGGCTCTTGGAGCCCCCTGAGCGGCCTCAAGGGAGTCCAGCCTCCTCTTCCGTTTGGAGAGAGGACCAGGGATTGCTCTCCAGGCCATGCAGGAAAAGAAGGCCCTCAGCTCGCGAGGACGGGGGCGTCTCAGGGGTTTCCTCGAGCTGCGGCGCCCGTGGGGGTTTTCTCCCGAGGCACGACGAGGATCTCAGGGAGCCTCTCGTGCGGCGCCAGGGAAGTCAGGTCTCCATGCGCGTGGCGAGGGGGAGCGCGTCCTGGCTCTCGAGTCACGGGAGGGGACTAGGGCCTCGAGACGCGTTGAAGAAGGACTCTCGAGGTCTTTGTCGGGGGGCGGCGGGAAACCCTCGTGTCCCTCGCCTTCTGCCGGGGACCTTAGGGAACTTCCCAGGGTGCCTCTGAGAGGCGAGGGATCCTGTGGAGGTGGCGGGGCCCCTCGGGACTCCGCTGGGTCTGGCGCAACGGAAGAGGGCCTCACCTCGAGGGGAGGCAGGCACCTCAGGCTTCCTCTGCGTTTCGGACTCCGACCGCAGGGTCCCTGCAGAGTTGGGACAGGAGAGTCAGGCCTCGTCTTGTCTGAGGAAGGGAACCCCGCTGGCCTCTCGAGTTGCTCAGGGGGTCTCAGGCCCCTCGTCGAGCTGTGTGTGGAACCCGCGGGTCTTTGCGGACGATGCACGGGGGTGGCAGTGCCCCTTCGTGTTGTGCCTTCACCCACAGGGTTGCCTTCGAAGAGGGGTCCGGGCCTCGGGTCCTTCTCAAGAGCGGACCGGGGAATCGGGGGCGTTCGGCCTGTGGCCCCACCCACGTGGCTCGTCTCGAATTTCCTCGTGAGACCGGCCTCATCCTGAGGTGCGCCGGGAAGGCCGGGAACCCCTTCCAGACCACGCAGGGGAATCGCCTCTCCTGTCGCGATCAGGAGGGGAGAAGGGGCTCAGAGGAAGCGGTGCCGGGACCCTCGGTGTTCCCCTCGGGGGAACCCGGCGTGTCGGGGGACTTTTGGGGGTCGCAGGAAGGCTGTCAGGGACCGTCTCGCCCTTCAGGGCGGAACAGGGGACTTCCCTTGAGACGCCGTCGCGGGCAAGGGCCTCATCTTGCCAAGCGGTGGGAACCACGTGGTTTTTCTCGAGTTGCGGCGGCATTCTCGAGTTACGACGGGGATCTCAGCCTTCCCCTTGGGTTGGCCCTGGGAAGCCCAATCTTCCCCTCGGGTTGCGAGGGAAAGCTGGGGGTGGCACTCGAGTCACTGCAGGGCCTAAGAGACCTCACCTAAGCGTGTGTCCGGGACCTAATTTTCCTCTCCAGGGAAGGCAGGGATCTCGGGGTTGCATTCCAGGCTCCCCCAGGGAGTCAGGCCTCGTCTCGAGGGGAAGCCAAGGACTCCGCTCTCCTCTCGAGTCGCGACGCGGGTCTCTTGGAGCCCCCTGAGCGGCCTCAAGGGAGTCCAGCCTCCTCTTCCGTTTGGAGAGAGGACCCGGGATTGCTCTCCAGGCCATGCAGGAAAAGAAGGCCCTCAGCTCGCGAGGACGGGGGCGTCTCAGGGGTTTCCTCGAGCTGCGGCGCCCGTGGGGGTTTTCTCCCGAGGCACGACGAGGATCTCAGGGAGCCTCTCGTGCGGCGCCAGGGAAGTCAGGTCTCCATGCGCGTGGCGAGAGGGAGCGCGTCCTGGCTCTCGAGTCACGGGAGGGGACTAGGGCCTCGAGACGCGTTGAAGAAGGACTCTCGAGGTCTTTGTCGGGGGGCGGCGGGAAACCCTCGTTTCCCTCGCCTTCTGCCGGGGACCTTAGGGAACTTCCCAGGGTGCCTCTGAGAGGCGAGGGATCCTGTGGAGGTGGCGGGGCCCCTCGGGACACCGCTGGGTCTGGCGCAACGGAAGAGGGCCTCACCTCGAGGGGAGGCAGGCACCTCAGGCTTCCTCTGCGTTTCGGACTCCGACCGCAGGGTCCCTGCAGAGTTGGGACAGGAGAGTCAGGCCTCGTCTTGTCTGAGGAAGGGAACCCCGCTGGCCTCTCGAGTTGCTCAGGGGGTCTCAGGCCCCTCGTCGAGCTGTGTGTGGAACCCGCGGGTCTTTGCGGACGATGCACGGGGGTGGCAGTGCCCCTTCGTGTTGTGCCTTCACCCACAGGGTTGCCTTCGAAGAGGGGTCCGGGCCTCGGGTCCTTCTCAAGAGCGGACCGGGGAATCGGGGGCGTTCGGCCTGTGGCCCCACCCACGTGGCTCGTCTCGAATTTCCTCGTGAGACCGGCCTCATCCTGAGGTGCGCCGGGAAGGCCGGGAACCCCTTCCAGACCACGCAGGGGAATCGCCTCTCCTGTCGCGATCAGGAGGGGAGAAGGGGCTCAGAGGAAGCGGTGCCGGGACCCTCGGTGTTCCCCTCGGGGGAACCCGGCGTGTCCGGGGACTTTTGGGGGTCGCAGGAAGGCTGTCAGGGACCGTCTCGCCCTTCAGGGCGGAACAGGGGACTTCCCTTGAGACGCCGTCGCGGGCAAGGGCCTCATCTTGCCAAGCGGTGGGAACCACGTGGTTTTTCTCGAGTTGCGGCGGCATTCTCGAGTTACGACGGGGATCTCAGCCTTCCCCTTGGGTTGGCCCTGGGAAGCCCAATCTTCCCCTCGGGTTGCGAGGGAAAGCTGGGGGTGGCGCTCGAGTCACTGCAGGGCCTAAGAGACCTCACCTAAGCGTGTGTCCGGGACCTAATTTTCCTCTCCAGGGAAGGCAGGAATCTCGGGGTTGCATTCCAGGCTCCCCCGGGGAGTCAGGCCTCGTCTCGAGGGGAAGCCAAGGACTCCGCTCTCCTCTCGAGTCGCGACGCGGGGCTCTTGGAGCCCCCTGAGCGGCCTCAAGGGAGTCCAGCCTCCTCTTCCGTTTGGAGAGAGGACCCGGGATTGCTCTCCAGGCCATGCAGGAAAAGAAGGCCCTCAGCTCGCGAGGACGGGGGCGTCTCAGGGGTTTCCTCGAGCTGCGGCGCCCGTGGGGGTTTTCTCCCGAGGCACGACGAGGATCTCAGGGAGCCTCTCGTGCGGCGCCAGGGAAGTCAGGTCTCCATGCGCTTGGCGAGGGGGAGCGCGTCCTGGCTCTCGAGTCACGGGAGGGGACTAGGGCCTCGAGACGCGTTGAAGAAGGACTCTCGAGGTCTTTGTCGGGGGGCGGCGGGAAACCCTCGTGTCCCTCGCCTTCTGCCGGGGACCTTAGGGAACTTCCCAGGGTGCCTCTGAGAGGCGAGGGATCCTGTGGAGGTGGCGGGGCCCCTCGGGACTCCGCTGGGTCTGGCGCAACGGAAGAGGGCCTCACCTCGAGGGGAGGCAGGCACCTCAGGCTTCCTCTGCGTTTCGGACTCCGACCGCAGGGTCCCTGCAGAGTTGGGACAGGAGAGTCAGGCCTCGTCTTGTCTGAGGAAGGGAACCCCGCTGGCCTCTCGAGTTGCTCAGGGGGTCTCAGGCCCCTCGTCGAGCTGTGTGTGGAACCCGCGGGTCTTTGCGGACGATGCACGGGGGTGGCAGTGCCCCTTCGTGTTGTGCCTTCACCCACAGGGTTGCCTTCGAAGAGGGGTCCGGGCCTCGGGTCCTTCTCAAGAGCGGACCGGGGAATCGGGGGCGTTCGGCCTGTGGCCCCACCCACGTGGCTCGTCTCGAATTTCCTCGTGAGACCGGCCTCATCCTGAGGTGCGCCGGGAAGGCCGGGAACCCCTTCCAGACCACGCAGGGGAATCGCCTCTCCTGTCGCGATCAGGAGGGGAGAAGGGGCTCAGAGGAAGCGGTGCCGGGACCCTCGGTGTTCCCCTCGGGGGAACCCGGCGTGTCGGGGGACTTTTGGGGGTCGCAGGAAGGCTGTCAGGGACCGTCTCGCCCTTCAGGGCGGAACAGGGGACTTCCCTTGAGACGCCGTCGCGGGCAAGGGCCTCATCTTGCCAAGCGGTGGGAACCACGTGGTTTTTCTCGAGTTGCGGCGGCATTCTCGAGTTACGACGGGGATCTCAGCCTTCCCCTTGGGTTGGCCCTGGGAAGCCCAATCTTCCCCTCGGGTTGCGAGGGAAAGCTGCGGGTGGCGCTCGAGTCACTGCAGGGCCTAAGAGACCTCACCTAAGCGTGTGTCCGGGACCTAATTTTCCTCTCCAGGGAAGGCAGGGATCTCGGGGTTGCATTCCAGGCTCCCCCGGGGAGTCAGGCCTCGTCTCGAGGGGAAGCCAAGGACTCCGCTCTCCTCTCGAGTCGCGACGCGGGTCTCTTGGAGCCCCCTGAGCGGCCTCAAGGGAGTCCAGCCTCCTCTTCCGTTTGGAGAGAGGACCCGGGATTGCTCTCCAGGCCATGCAGGAAAAGAAGGCCCTCAGCTCGCGAGGACGGGGGCGTCTCAGGGGTTTCCTCGAGCTGCGGCGCCCGTGGGGGTTTTCTCCCGAGGCACGACGAGGATCTCAGGGAGCCTCTCGTGCGGCGCCAGGGATGTCAGGTCTCCATGCGCGTGGCGAGGGGGAGCGCGTCCTGGCTCTCGAGTCACGGGAGGGGACTAGGGCCTCGAGACGTGTTGAAGAAGGACTCTCGAGGTCTTTGTCGAGGGGCGGCGGGAAACCCTCGTTTCCCTCGCCTTCTGCCGGGGACCTTAGGGAACTTCCCAGGGTGCCTCTGAGAGGCGAGGGATCCTGTGGAGGTGGCGGGGCCCCTCGGGACTCCGCTGGGTCTGGCGCAACGGAAGAGGGCCTCACCTCGAGGGGAGGCAGGCACCTCAGGCTTCCTCTGCGTTTCGGACTCCGACCGCAGGGTCCCTGCAGAGTTGGGACAGGAGAGTCAGGCCTCGTCTTGTCTGAGGAAGGGAACCCCGCTGGCCTCTCGAGTTGCTCAGGGGGTCTCAGGCCCCTCGTCGAGCTGTGTGTGGAACCCGCGGGTCTTTGCGGACGATGCACGGGGGTGGCAGTGCCCCTTCGTGTTGTGCCTTCACCCACAGGGTTGCCTTCGAAGAGGGGTCCGGGCCTCAGGTCCTTCTCAAGAGCGGACCGGGGAATCGGGGGCGTTCGGCCTGTGGCCCCACCCACGTGGCTCGTCTCGAATTTCCTCGTGAGACCGGCCTCATCCTGAGGTGCGCCAGGAAGGCCGGGAACCCCTTCCAGACCACGCAGGGGAATCGCCTCTCCTGTCGCGATCAGGAGGGGAGAAGGGGCTCAGAGGAAGCGGTGCCGGGACCCTCGGTGTTCCCCTCGGGGGAACCCGGCGTGTCGGGGGACTTTTGGGGGTCGCAGGAAGGCTGTCAGGGACCGTCTCGCCCTTCAGGGCGGAACAGGGGACTTCCCTTGAGACGCCGTCGCGGGCAAGGGCCTCATCTTGCCAAGCGGTGGGAACCACGTGGTTTTTCTCGAGTTGCGGCGGCATTCTCGAGTTACGACGGGGATCTCAGCCTTCCCCTTGGGTTGGCCCTGGGAAGCCCAATCTTCCCCTCGGGTTGCGAGGGAAAGCTGGGGGTGGCGCTCGAGTCACTGCAGGGCCTAAGAGACCTCACCTAAGCGTGTGTCCGGGACCTAATTTTCCTCTCCAGGGAAGGCAGGGATCTCGGGGTTGCATTCCAGGCTCCCCCGGGGAGTCAGGCCTCGTCTCGAGGGGAAGCCAAGGACTCCGCTCTCCTCTCGAGTCGCGACGCGGGTCTCTTGGAGCCCCCTGAGCGGCCTCAAGGGAGTCCAGCCTCCTCTTCCGTTTGGAGAGAGGACCCGGGATTGCTCTCCAGGCCATGCAGGAAAAGAAGGCCCTCAGCTCGCGAGGACGGGGGCGTCTCAGGGGTTTCCTCGAGCTGCGGCGCCCGTGGGGGTTTTCTCCCGAGGCACGACGAGGATCTCAGGGAGCCTCTCGTGCGGCGCCAGGGAAGTCAGGTCTCCATGCGCGTGGCGAGGGGGAGCGCGTCCTGGCTCTCGAGTCACGGGAGGGGACTAGGGCCTCGAGACGCGTTGAAGAAGGACTCTCGAGGTCTTTGTCGGGGGGCGGCGGGAAACCCTCGTGTCCCTCGCCTTCTGCCGGGGACCTTAGGGAACTTCCCAGGGTGCCTCTGAGAGGCGAGGGATCCTGTGGAGGTGGCGGGGCCCCTCGGGACTCCGCTGGGTCTGGCGCAACGGAAGAGGGCCTCACCTCGAGGGGAGGCAGGCACCTCAGGCTTCCTCTGCGTTTCGGACTCCGACCGCAGGGTCCCTGCAGAGTTGGGACAGGAGAGTCAGGCCTCGTCTTGTCTGAGGAAGGGAACCCCGCTGGCCTCTCGAGTTGCTCAGGGGGTCTCAGGCCCCTCGTCGAGCTGTGTGTGGAACCCGCGGGTCTTTGCGGACGATGCACGGGGGTGGCAGTGCCCCTTCGTGTTGTGCCTTCACCCACAGGGTTGCCTTCGAAGAGGGGTCCGGGCCTCGGGTCCTTCTCAAGAGCGGACCGGGGAATCGGGGGCGTTCGGCCTGTGGCCCCACCCACGTGGCTCGTCTCGAATTTCCTCGTGAGACCGGCCTCATCCTGAGGTGCGCCGGGAAGGCCGGGAACCCCTTCCAGACCACGCAGGGGAATCGCCTCTCCTGTCGCGATCAGGAGGGGAGAAGAGGCTCAGAGGAAGCGGTGCCGGGACACTCGGTGTTCCCCTCGGGGGAACCCGGCGTGTCGGGGGACTTTTGGGGGTCGCAGGAAGGCTGTCAGGGACCGTCTCGCCCTTCAGGGCGGAACAGGGGACTTCCCTTGAGACGCCGTCGCGGGCAAGGGCCTCATCTTGCCAAGCGGTGGGAACCACGTGGTTTTTCTCGAGTTGCGGCGGCATTCTCGAGTTACGACGGGGATCTCAGCCTTCCCCTTGGGTTGGCCCTGGGAAGCCCAATCTTCCCCTCGGGTTGCGAGGGAAAGCTGGGGGTGGCGCTCGAGTCACTGCAGGGCCTAAGAGACCTCACCTAAGCGTGTGTCCGGGACCTAATTTTCCTCTCCAGGGAAGGCAGGGATCTCGGGGTTGCATTCCAGGCTACCCCGGGGAGTCAGGCCTCGTCTCGAGGGGAAGCCAAGGACTCTGCTCTCCTCTCGAGTCGCGACGCGGGTCTCTTGGAGCCCCCTGAGCGGCCTCAAGGGAGTCCAGCCTCCTCTTCCGTTTGGAGAGAGGACCCGGGCTTGCTCTCCAGGCCATGCAGGAAAAGAAGGCCCTCAGCTCGCGAGGACGGGGGCGTCTCAGGGGTTTCCTCGAGCTGCGGCGCCCGTGGGGGTTTTCTCCCGAGGCACGACGAGGATCTCAGGGAGCCTCTCGTGCGGCGCCAGGGAAGTCAGGTCTCCATGCGCGTGGCGAGGGGGAGCGCGTCCTGGCTCTCGAGTCACGGGAGGGGACTAGGGCCTCGAGACGCGTTGAAGAAGGACTCTCGAGGTCTTTGTCGGGGGGCGGCGGGAAACCCTCGTTTCCCTCGCCTTCTGCCGGGGACCTTAGGGAACTTCCCAGGGTGCCTCTGAGAGGCGAGGGATCCTGTGGAGGTGGCGGGGCCCCTCGGGACTCCGCTGGGTCTGGCGCAACGGAAGAGGGCCTCACCTCGAGGGGAGGCAGGCACCTCAGGCTTCCTCTGCGTTTCGGACTCCGACCGCAGGGTCCCTGCAGAGTTGGGACAGGAGAGTCAGGCCTCGTCTTGTCTGAGGAAGGGAACCCCGCTGGCCTCTCGAGTTGCTCAGGGGGTCTCAGGCCCCTCGTCGAGCTGTGTGTGGAACCCGCGGGTCTTTGCGGACGATGCACGGGGGTGGCAGTGCCCCTTCGTGTTGTGCCTTCACCCACAGGGTTGCCTTCGAAGAGGGGTCCGGGCCTCGGGTCCTTCTCAAGAGCGGACCGGGGAATCGGGGGCGTTCGGCCTGTGGCCCCACCCACGTGGCTCGTCTCGAATTTCCTCGTGAGACCGGCCTCATCCTGAGGTGCGCCGGGAAGGCCGGGAACCCCTTCCAGAGCACGCAGGGGAATCGCCTCTCCTGTCGCGATCAGGAGGGGAGAAGGGGCTCAGAGGAAGCGGTGCCGGGACCCTCGGTGTTCCCCTCGGGGGAACCCGGCGTGTCGGGGGACTTTTGGGGGTCGCAGGAAGGCTGTCAGGGACCGTCTCGCCCTTCAGGGCGGAACAGGGGACTTCCCTTGAGACGCCGTCGCGGGCAAGGGCCTCATCTTGCCAAGCGGTGGGAACCACGTGGTTTTTCTCGAGTTGCGGCGGCATTCTCGAGTTACGACGGGGATCTCAGCCTTCCCCTTGGGTTGGCCCTGGGAAGCCCAATCTTCCCCTCGGGTTGCGAGGGAACGCTGGGGGTGGCGCTCGAGTCACTGCAGGGCCTAAGAGACCTCACCTAAGCGTGTGTCCGGGACCTAATTTTCCTCTCCAGGGAAGGCAGGGATCTCGGGGTTGCATTCCAGGCTCCCCCGGGGAGTCAGGCCTCGTCTCGAGGGGAAGCCAAGGACTCCGCTCTCCTCTCGAGTCGCGACGCGGGTCTCTTGGAGCCCCCTGAGCGGCCTCAAGGGAGTCCAGCCTCCTCTTCCGTTTGGAGAGAGGACCCGGGATTGCTCTCCAGGCCATGCAGGAAAAGAAGGCCCTCAGCTCGCGAGGACGGGGGCGTCTCAGGGGTTTCCTCGAGCTGCGGCGCCCGTGGGGGTTTTCTCCCGAGGCACGACGAGGATCTCAGGGAGCCTCTCGTGCGGCGCCAGGGAAGTCAGGTCTCCATGCGCGTGGCGAGGGGGAGCGCGTCCTGGCTCTCGAGTCACGGGAGGGGACTAGGGCCTCGAGACGCGTTGAAGAAGGACTCTCGAGGTCTTTGTCGGGGGGCGGCGGGAAACCCTCGTGTCCCTCGCCTTCTGCCGGGGACCTTAGGGAACTTCCCAGGGTGCCTCTGAGAGGCGAGGGATCCTGTGGAGGTGGCGGGGCCCCTCGGGACTCCGCTGGGTCTGGCGCAACGGAAGAGGGCCTCACCTCGAGGGGAGGCAGGCACCTCAGGCTTCCTCTGCGTTTCGGACTCCGACCGCAGGGTCCCTGCAGAGTTGGGACAGGAGAGTCAGGCCTCGTCTTGTCTGAGGAAGGGAACCCCGCTGGCCTCTCGAGTTGCTCAGGGGGTCTCAGGCCCCTCGTCGAGCTGTGTGTGGAACCCGCGGGTCTTTGCGGACGATGCACGGGGGTGGCAGTGCCCCTTCGTGTTGTGCCTTCACCCACAGGGTTGCCTTCGAAGAGGGGTCCGGGCCTCGGGTCCTTCTCAAGAGCGGACCGGGGAATCGGGGGCGTTCGGCCTGTGGCCCCACCCACGTGGCTCGTCTCGAATTTCCTCGTGAGACCGGCCTCATCCTGAGGTGCGCCGGGAAGGCCGGGAACCCCTTCCAGACCACGCAGGGGAATCGCCTCTCCTGTCGCGATCAGGAGGGGAGAAGGGGCTCAGAGGAAGCGGTGCCGGGACCCTCGGTGTTCCCCTCGGGGGAACCCGGCGTGTCGGGGGACTTTTGGGGGTCGCAGGAAGGCTGTCAGGGACCGTCTCGCCCTTCAGGGCGGAACAGGGGACTTCCCTTGAGACGCCGTCGCGGGCAAGGGCCTCATCTTGCCAAGCGGTGGGAACCACGTGGTTTTTCTCGAGTTGCGGCGGCATTCTCGAGTTACGACGGGGATCTCAGCCTTCCCCTTGGGTTGGCCCTGGGAAGCCCAATCTTCCCCTCGGGTTGCGAGGGAACGCTGGGGGTGGCGCTCGAGTCACTGCAGGGCCTAAGAGACCTCACCTAAGCGTGTGTCCGGGACCTAATTTTCCTCTCCAGGGAAGGCAGGGATCTCGGGGTTGCATTCCAGGCTCCCCCGGGGAGTCAGGCCTCGTCTCGAGGGGAAGCCAAGGACTCCGCTCTCCTCTCGAGTCGCGACGCGGGTCTCTTGGAGCGCCCTGAGCGGCCTCAAGGGAGTCCAGCCTCCTCTTCCGTTTGGAGAGAGGACCCGGGCTTGCTCTCCAGGCCATGCAGGAAAAGAAGGCCCTCAGCTCGCGAGGACGGGGGCGTCTCAGGGGTTTCCTCGAGCTGCGGCGCCCGTGGGGGTTTTCTCCCGAGGCACGACGAGGATCTCAGGGAGCCTCTCGTGCGGCGCCAGGGAAGTCAGGTCTCCATGCGCGTGGCGAGGGGGAGCGCGTCCTGGCTCTCGAGTCACGGGAGGGGACTAGGGCCTCGAGACGCGTTGAAGAAGGACTCTCGAGGTCTTTGTCGGGGGGCGGCGGGAAACCCTCGTTTCCCTCGCCTTCTGCCGGGGACCTTAGGGAACTTCCCAGGGTGCCTCTGAGAGGCGAGGGATCCTGTGGAGGTGGCGGGGCCCCTCGGGACTCCGCTGGGTCTGGCGCAACGGAAGAGGGCCTCACCTCGAGGGGAGGCAGGCACCTCAGGCTTCCTCTGCGTTTCGGACTCCGACCGCAGGGTCCCTGCAGAGTTGGGACAGGAGAGTCAGGCCTCGTCTTGTCTGAGGAAGGGAACCCCGCTGGCCTCTCGAGTTGCTCAGGGGGTCTCAGGCCCCTCGTCGAGCTGTGTGTGGAACCCGCGGGTCTTTGCGGACGATGCACGGGGGTGGCAGTGCCCCTTCGTGTTGTGCCTTCACCCACAGGGTTGCCTTCGAAGAGGGGTCCGGGCCTCGGGTCCTTCTCAAGAGCGGACCGGGGAATCGGGGGCGTTCGGCCTGTGGCCCCACCCACGTGGCTCGTCTCGAATTTCCTCGTGAGACCGGCCTCATCCTGAGGTGCGCCGGGAAGGCCGGGAACCCCTTCCAGACCACGCAGGGGAATCGCCTCTCCTGTCGCGATCAGGAGGGGAGAAGGGGCTCAGAGGAAGCGGTGCCGGGACCCTCGGTGTTCCCCTCGGGGGAACCCGGCGTGTCGGGGGGCTTTCGGGGGTCGCAGGAAGGCTGTCAGGGACCGTCTCGCCCTTCAGGGCGGAACAGGGGACTTCCCTTGAGACGCCGTCGCGGGCAAGGGCCTCATCTTGCCAAGCGGTGGGAACCACGTGGTTTTTCTCGAGTTGCGGCGGCATTCTCGAGTTACGACGGGGATCTCAGCCTTCCCCTTGGGTTGGCCCTGGGAAGCCCAGTCTTCCCCTCGGGTTGCGAGGGAAAGCTGGGGGTGGCGCTCGAGTCACTGCAGGGCCTAAGAGACCTCACCTAAGCGTGTGTCCGGGACCTAATTTTCCTCTCCAGGGAAGGCAGGGATCTCGGGGTTGCATTCCAGGCTCCCCCGGGGAGTCAGGCCTCGTCTCGAGGGGAAGCCAAGGACTCCGCTCTCCTCTCGAGTCGCGACGCGGGTCTCTTGGAGCCCCCTGAGCGGCCTCAAGGGAGTCCAGCCTCCTCTTCCGTTTGGAGAGAGGACCCGGGCTTGCTCTCCAGGCCATGCAGGAAAAGAAGGCCCTCAGCTCGCGAGGACGGGGGCGTCTCAGGGGTTTCCTCGAGCTGCGGCGCCCGTGGGGGTTTTCTCCCGAGGCACGACGAGGATCTCAGGGAGCCTCTCGTGCGGCGCCAGGGAAGTCAGGTCTCCATGCGCGTGGCGAGGGGGAGCGCGTCCTGGCTCTCGAGTCACGGGAGGGGACTAGGGCCTCGAGACGCGTTGAAGAAGGACTCTCGAGGTCTTTGTCGGGGGGCGGCGGGAAACCCTCGTTTCCCTCGCCTTCTGCCGGGGACCTTAGGGAACTTCCCAGGGTGCCTCTGAGAGGCGAGGGATCCTGTGGAGGTGGCGGGGCCCCTCGGGACTCCGCTGGGTCTGGCGCAACGGAAGAGGGCCTCACCTCGAGGGGAGGCAGGCACCTCAGGCTTCCTCTGCGTTTCGGACTCCGACCGCAGGGTCCCTGCAGAGTTGGGACAGGAGAGTCAGGCCTCGTCTTGTCTGAGGAAGGGAACCCCGCTGGCCTCTCGAGTTGCTCAGGGGGTCTCAGGCCCCTCGTCGAGCTGTGTGTGGAACCCGCGGGTCTTTGCGGACGATGCACGGGGGTGGCAGTGCCCCTTCGTGTTGTGCCTTCACCCACAGGGTTGCCTTCGAAGAGGGGTCCGGGCCTCGGGTCCTTCTCAAGAGCGGACCGGGGAATCGGGGGCGTTCGGCCTGTGGCCCCACCCACGTGGCTCGTCTCGAATTTCCTCGTGAGACCGGCCTCATCCTGAGGTGCGCCGGGAAGGCCGGGAACCCCTTCCAGACCACGCAGGGGAATCGCCTCTCCTGTCGCGATCAGGAGGGGAGAAGGGGCTCAGAGGAAGCGGTGCCGGGACCCTCGGTGTTCCCCTCGGGGGAACCCGGCGTGTCGGGGGGCTTTCGGGGGTCGCAGGAAGGCTGTCAGGGACCGTCTCGCCCTTCAGGGCGGAACAGGGGACTTCCCTTGAGACGCCGTCGCGGGCAAGGGCCTCATCTTGCCAAGCGGTGGGAACCACGTGGTTTTTCTCGAGTTGCGGCGGCATTCTCGAGTTACGACGGGGATCTCAGCCTTCCCCTTGGGTTGGCCCTGGGAAGCCCAATCTTCCCCTCGGGTTGCGAGGGAAAGCTGGGGGTGGCGCTCGAGTCACTGCAGGGCCTAAGAGACCTCACCTAAGCGTGTGTCCGGGACCTAATTTTCCTCTCCAGGGAAGGCAGGGATCTCGGGGTTGCATTCCAGGCTCCCCCGGGGAGTCAGGCCTCGTCTCGAGGGGAAGCCAAGGACTCCGCTCTCCTCTCGAGTCGCGACGCGGGTCTCTTGGAGCCCCCTGAGCGGCCTCAAGGGAGTCCAGCCTCCTCTTCCGTTTGGAGAGAGGACCCGGGATTGCTCTCCAGGCCATGCAGGAAAAGAAGGCCCTCAGCTCGCGAGGACGGGGGCGTCTCAGGGGTTTCCTCGAGCTGCGGCGCCCGTGGGGGTTTTCTCCCGAGGCACGACGAGGATCTCAGGGAGCCTCTCGTGCGGCGCCAGGGAAGTCAGGTCTCCATGCGCGTGGCGAGGGGGAGCGCGTCCTGGCTCTCGAGTCACGGGAGGGGACTAGGGCCTCGAGACGCGTTGAAGAAGGACTCTCGAGGTCTTTGTCGGGGGGCGGCGGGAAACCCTCGTTTCCCTCACCTTCTGCCGGGGACCTTAGGGAACTTCCCAGGGTGCCTCTGAGAGGCGAGGGATCCTGTGGAGGTGGCGGGGCCCCTCGGGACTCCGCTGGGTCTGGCGCAACGGAAGAGGGCCTCACCTCGAGGGGAGGCAGGCACCTCAGGCTTCCTCTGCGTTTCGGACTCCGACCGCAGGGTCCCTGCAGAGTTGGGACAGGAGAGTCAGGCCTCGTCTTGTCTGAGGAAGGGAACCCCGCTGGCCTCTCGAGTTGCTCAGGGGGTCTCAGGCCCCTCGTCGAGCTGTGTGTGGAACCCGTGGGTCTTTGCGGACGATGCACGGGGGTGGCAGTGCCCCTTCGTGTTGTGCCTTCACCCACAGGGTTGCCTTCGAAGAGGGGTCCGGGCCTCGGGTCCTTCTCAAGAGCGGACCGGGGAATCGGGGGCGTTCGGCCTGTGGCCCCACCCACGTGGCTCGTCTCGAATTTCCTCGTGAGACCGGCCTCATCCTGAGGTGCGCCGGGAAGGCCGGGAACCCCTTCCAGACCACGCAGGGGAATCGCCTCTCCTGTCGCGATCAGGAGGGGAGAAGGGGCTCAGAGGAAGCGGTGCCGGGACCCTCGGTGTTCCCCTCGGGGGAACCCGGCGTGTCGGGGGGCTTTCGGGGGTCGCAGGAAGGCTGTCAGGGACCGTCTCGCCCTTCAGGGCGGAACAGGGGACTTCCCTTGAGACGCCGTCGCGGGCAAGGGCCTCATCTTGCCAAGCGGTGGGAACCACGTGGTTTTTCTCGAGTTGCGGCGGCATTCTCGAGTTACGACGGGGATCTCAGCCTTCCCCTTGGGTTGGCCCTGGGAAGCCCAATCTTCCCCTCGGGTTGCAAGGGAAAGCTGGGGGTGGCGCTCGAGTCACTGCAGGGCCTAAGAGACCTCACCTAAGCGTGTGTCCGGGACCTAATTTTCCTCTCCAGGGAAGGCAGGGATCTCGGGGTTGCATTCCAGGCTCCCCCGGGGAGTCAGGCCTCGTCTCGAGGGGAAGCCAAGGACTCCGCTCTCCTCTCGAGTCGCGACGCGGGGCTCTTGGAGCCCCCTGAGCGGCCTCAAGGGAGTCCAGCCTCCTCTTCCGTTTGGAGAGAGGACCCGGGATTGCTCTCCAGGCCATGCAGGAAAAGAAGGCCCTCAGCTCGCGAGGACGGGGGCGTCTCAGGGGTTTCCTCGAGCTGCGGCGCCCGTGGGGGTTTTCTCCCGAGGCACGACGAGGATCTCAGGGAGCCTCTCGTGCGGCGCCAGGGAAGTCAGGTCTCCATGCGCGTGGCGAGGGGGAGCGCGTCCTGGCTCTCGAGTCACGGGAGGGGACTAGGGCCTCGAGACGCGTTGAAGAAGGACTCTCGAGGTCTTTGTCGGGGGGCGGCGGGAAACCCTCGTTTCCCTCGCCTTCTGCCGGGGACCTTAGGGAACTTCCCAGGGTGCCTCTGAGAGGCGAGGGATCCTGTGGAGGTGGCGGGGCCCCTCGGGACTCCGCTGGGTCTGGCGCAACGGAAGAGGGCCTCACCTCGAGGGGAGGCAGGCACCTCAGGCTTCCTCTGCGTTTCGGACTCCGACCGCAGGGTCCCTGCAGAGTTGGGACAGGAGAGTCAGGCCTCGTCTTGTCTGAGGAAGGGAACCCCGCTGGCCTCTCGAGTTGCTCAGGGGGTCTCAGGCCCCTCGTCGAGCTGTGTGTGGAACCCGTGGGTCTTTGCGGACGATGCACGGGGGTGGCAGTGCCCCTTCGTGTTGTGCCTTCACCCACAGGGTTGCCTTCGAAGAGGGGTCCGGGCCTCGGGTCCTTCTCAAGAGCGGACCGGGGAATCGGGGGCGTTCGGCCTGTGGCCCCACCCACGTGGCTCGTCTCGAATTTCCTCGTGAGACCGGCCTCATCCTGAGGTGCGCCGGGAAGGCCGGGAACCCCTTCCAGACCACGCAGGGGAATCGCCTCTCCTGTCGCGATCAGGAGGGGAGAAGGGGCTCAGAGGAAGCGGTGCCGGGACCCTCGGTGTTCCCCTCGGGGGAACCCGGCGTGTCGGGGGGCTTTCGGGGGTCGCAGGAAGGCTGTCAGGGACCGTCTCGCCCTTCAGGGCGGAACAGGGGACTTCCCTTGAGACGCCGTCGCGGGCAAGGGCCTCATCTTGCCAAGCGGTGGGAACCACGTGGTTTTTCTCGAGTTGCGGCGGCATTCTCGAGTTACGACGGGGATCTCAGCCTTCCCCTTGGGTTGGCCCTGGGAAGCCCAATCTTCCCCTCGGGTTGCGAGGGAAAGCTGGGGGTGGCGCTCGAGTCACTGCAGGGCCTAAGAGACCTCACCTAAGCGTGTGTCCGGGACCTAATTTTCCTCTCCAGGGAAGGCAGGGATCTCGGGGTTGCATTCCAGGCTCCCCCGGGGAGTCAGGCCTCGTCTCGAGGGGAAGCCAAGGACTCCGCTCTCCTCTCGAGTCGCGACGCGGGTCTCTTGGAGCCCCCTGAGCGGCCTCAAGGGAGTCCAGCCTCCTCTTCCGTTTGGAGAGAGGACCCGGGATTGCTCTCCAGGCCATGCAGGAAAAGAAGGCCCTCAGCTCGCGAGGACGGGGGCGTCTCAGGGGTTTCCTCGAGCTGCGGCGCCCGTGGGGGTTTTCTCCCGAGGCACGACGAGGATCTCAGGGAGCCTCTCGTGCGGCGCCAGGGAAGTCAGGTCTCCATGCGCGTGGCGAGGGGGAGCGCGTCCTGGCTCTCGAGTCACGGGAGGGGACTAGGGCCTCGAGACGCGTTGAAGAAGGACTCTCGAGGTCTTTGTCGGGGGGCGGCGGGAAACCCTCGTTTCCCTCACCTTCTGCCGGGGACCTTAGGGAACTTCCCAGGGTGCCTCTGAGAGGCGAGGGATCCTGTGGAGGTGGCGGGGCCCCTCGGGACTCCGCTGGGTCTGGCGCAACGGAAGAGGGCCTCACCTCGAGGGGAGGCAGGCACCTCAGGCTTCCTCTGCGTTTCGGACTCCGACCGCAGGGTCCCTGCAGAGTTGGGACAGGAGAGTCAGGCCTCGTCTTGTCTGAGGAAGGGAACCCCGCTGGCCTCTCGAGTTGCTCAGGGGGTCTCAGGCCCCTCGTCGAGCTGTGTGTGGAACCCGTGGGTCTTTGCGGACGATGCACGGGGGTGGCAGTGCCCCTTCGTGTTGTGCCTTCACCCACAGGGTTGCCTTCGAAGAGGGGTCCGGGCCTCGGGTCCTTCTCAAGAGCGGACCGGGGAATCGGGGGCGTTCGGCCTGTGGCCCCACCCACGTGGCTCGTCTCGAATTTCCTCGTGAGACCGGCCTCATCCTGAGGTGCGCCGGGAAGGCCGGGAACCCCTTCCAGACCACGCAGGGGAATCGCCTCTCCTGTCGCGATCAGGAGGGGAGAAGGGGCTCAGAGGAAGCGGTGCCGGGACCCTCGGTGTTCCCCTCGGGGGAACCCGGCGTGTCGGGGGGCTTTCGGGGGTCGCAGGAAGGCTGTCAGGGACCGTCTCGCCCTTCAGGGCGGAACAGGGGACTTCCCTTGAGACGCCGTCGCGGGCAAGGGCCTCATCTTGCCAAGCGGTGGGAACCACGTGGTTTTTCTCGAGTTGCGGCGGCATTCTCGAGTTACGACGGGGATCTCAGCCTTCCCCTTGGGTTGGCCCTGGGAAGCCCAATCTTCCCCTCGGGTTGCGAGGGAAAGCTGGGGGTGGCGCTCGAGTCACTGCAGGGCCTAAGAGACCTCACCTAAGCGTGTGTCCGGGACCTAATTTTCCTCTCCAGGGAAGGCAGGGATCTCGGGGTTGCATTCCAGGCTCCCCCGGGGAGTCAGGCCTCGTCTCGAGGGGAAGCCAAGGACTCCGCTCTCCTCTCGAGTCGCGACGCGGGGCTCTTGGAGCCCCCTGAGCGGCCTCAAGGGAGTCCAGCCTCCTCTTCCGTTTGGAGAGAGGACCCGGGATTGCTCTCCAGGCCATGCAGGAAAAGAAGGCCCTCAGCTCGCGAGGACGGGGGCGTCTCAGGGGTTTCCTCGAGCTGCGGCGCCCGTGGGGGTTTTCTCCCGAGGCACGACGAGGATCTCAGGGAGCCTCTCGTGCGGCGCCAGGGAAGTCAGGTCTCCATGCGCGTGGCGAGGGGGAGCGCGTCCTGGCTCTCGAGTCACGGGAGGGGACTAGGGCCTCGAGACGCGTTGAAGAAGGACTCTCGAGGTCTTTGTCGGGGGGCGGCGGGAAACCCTCGTTTCCCTCGCCTTCTGCCGGGGACCTTAGGGAACTTCCCAGGGTGCCTCTGAGAGGCGAGGGATCCTGTGGAGGTGGCGGGGCCCCTCGGGACTCCGCTCGGTCTGGCGCAACGGAAGAGGGCCTCACCTCGAGGGGAGGCAGGCACCTCAGGCTTCCTCTGCGTTTCGGACTCCGACCGCAGGGTCCCTGCAGAGTTGGGACAGGAGAGTCAGGCCTCGTCTTGTCTGAGGAAGGGAACCCCGCTGGCCTCTCGAGTTGCTCAGGGGGTCTCAGGCCCCTCGTCGAGCTGTGTGTGGAACCCGCGGGTCTTGCGGACGATGCACGGGGGTGGCAGTGCCCCTTCGTGTTGTGCCTTCACCCACAGGGTTGCCTTCGAAGAGGGGTCCGGGCCTCGGGTCCTTCTCAAGAGCGGACCGGGGAATCGGGGGCGTTCGGCCTGTGGCCCCACCCACGTGGCTCGTCTCGAATTTCCTCGTGAGACCGGCCTCATCCTGAGGTGCGCCGGGAAGGCCGGGAACCCCTTCCCAGACCACGCAGGGGAATCGCCTCTCCTGTCGCGATCAGGAGGGGAGAAGGGGCTCAGAGGAAGCGGTGCCGGGACCCTCGGTGTTCCCTCGGGGGAACCCGGCGTGTCAGGGGCTTTCGGGGGTCGCAGGAAGGCTGTCAGGGACCGTCTCGCCCTTCAGGGCGGAACAGGGGACTTCCCTTGAGACGCCGTCGCGGGCAAGGGCCTCATCTTGCCAAGCGGTGGGAACCACGTGGTTTTTTCTCGAGTTGCGGCGGCATTCTCGAGTTACGACGGGGATCTCAGCCTTCCCCTTGGGTTGGCCCTGGGAAGCCCAATCTTCCCCTCGGGTTGCGAGGGAAAGCTGGGGGTGGCGCTCGAGTCACTGCAGGGCCTAAGAGACCTCACCTAAGCGTGTGTCCGGGACCTAATTTTCCTCTCCAGGGAAGGCAGGGATCTCGGGGTTGCATTCCAGGCTCCCCCGGGGAGTCAGGCCTCGTCTCGAGGGGAAGCCAAGGACTCCGCTCTCCTCTCGAGTCGCGACGCGGGTCTCTTGGAGCCCCCTGAGCGGCCTCAAGGGAGTCCAGCCTCCTCTTCCGTTTGGAGAGAGGACCCGGGATTGCTCTCCAGGCCATGCAGGAAAAGAAGGCCCTCAGCTCGCGAGGACGGGGGCGTCTCAGGGGTTTCCTCGAGCTGCGGCGCCCGTGGGGGTTTTCTCCCGAGGCACGACGAGGATCTCAGGGAGCCTCTCGTGCGGCGCCAGGGAAGTCAGGTCTCCATGCGCGTGGCGAGGGGGAGCGCGTCCTGGCTCTCGAGTCACGGGAGGGGACTAGGGCCTCGAGACGCGTTGAAGAAGGACTCTCGAGGTCTTTGTCGGGGGGCGGCGGGAAACCCTCGTTTCCCTCGCCTTCTGCCGGGGACCTTAGGGAACTTCCCAGGGTGCCTCTGAGAGGCGAGGGATCCTGTGGAGGTGGCGGGGCCCTCGGGACTCCGCTGGGTCTGGCGCAACGGAAGAGGGCCTCACCTCGAGGGGAGGCAGGCACCTCAGGCTTCCTCTGCGTTTCGGACTCCGACCGCAGGGTCCCTGCAGAGTTGGGACAGGAGAGTCAGGCCTCGTCTTGTCTGAGGAAGGGAACCCCGCTGGCCTCTCGAGTTGCTCAGGGGGTCTCAGGCCCCTCGTCGAGCTGTGTGTGGAACCCGCGGGTCTTTGCGGACGATGCACGGGGGTGGCAGTGCCCCTTCGTGTTGTGCCTTCACCCACAGGGTTGCCTTCGAAGAGGGGTCCGGGCCTCGGGTCCTTCTCAAGAGCGGACCGGGGAATCGGGGGCGTTCGGCCCTGTGGCCCCACCCACGTGGCTCGTCTCGAATTTCCTCGTGAGACCGGCCTCATCCTGAGGTGCGCCGGGAAGGCCGGGAACCCCTTCCAGACCACGCAGGGGAATCGCCTCTCCTGTCGCGATCAGGAGGGGAGAAGGGGCTCAGAGGAAGCGGTGCCGGGACCCTCGGTGTTCCCCTCGGGGGAACCCGGCGTGTCGGGGGACTTTTGGGGGTCGCAGGAAGGCTGTCAGGGACCGTCTCGCCCTTCAGGGCGGAACAGGGGACTTCCCTTGAGACGCCGTCGCGGGCAAGGGCCTCATCTTGCCAAGCGGTGGGAACCACGTGGTTTTTCTCGAGTTGCGGCGGCATTCTCGAGTTACGACGGGGATCTCAGCCTTCCCCTTGGGTTGGCCCTGGGAAGCCCAATCTTCCCCTCGGGTTGCGAGGGAACGCTGGGGGTGGCGCTCGAGTCACTGCAGGGCCTAAGAGACCTCACCTAAGCGTGTGTCCGGGACCTAATTTTCCTCTCCAGGGAAGGCAGGGATCTCGGGGTTGCATTCCAGGCTCCCCCGGGGAGTCAGGCCTCGTCTCGAGGGAAGCCAAGGACTCCGCTCTCCTCTCGAGTCGCGACGCGGGGCTCTTGGAGCCCCCTGAGCGGCCTCAAGGGAGTCCAGGCCTCCTCTTCCGTTTGGAGAGAGGACCCGGGATTGCTCTCCAGGCCATGCAGGAAAAGAAGGCCCTCAGCTCGCGAGGACGGGGGCGTCTCAGGGGTTTCCTCGAGCTGCGGCGCCCGTGGGGGTTTTCTCCCGAGGCACGACGAGGATCTCAGGGAGCCTCTCGTGCGGCGCCAGGGAAGTCAGGTCTCCATGCGCGTGGCGAGGGGGAGCGCGTCCTGGCTCTCGAGTCACGGGAGGGGACTAGGGCCTCGAGACGCGTTGAAGAAGGACTCTCGAGGTCTTTGTCGGGGGGCGGCGGGAAACCCTCGTGTCCCTCGCCTTCTGCCGGGGACCTTAGGGAACTTCCCAGGGTGCCTCTGAGAGGCGAGGGATCCTGTGGAGGTGGCGGGGCCCCTCGGGACTCCGCTGGGTCTGGCGCAACGGAAGAGGGCCTCACCTCGAGGGGAGGCAGGCACCTCAGGCTTCCTCTGCGTTTCGGACTCCGACCGCAGGGTCCCTGCAGAGTTGGGACAGGAGAGTCAGGCCTCGTCTTGTCTGAGGAAGGGAACCCCGCTGGCCTCTCGAGTTGCTCAGGGGGTCTCAGGCCCCTCGTCGAGCTGTGTGTGGAACCGCGGGTCTTTGCGGACGATGCACGGGGGTGGCAGTGCCCCTTCGTGTTGTGCCTTCACCCACAGGGTTGCCTTCGAAGAGGGGTCCGGGCCTCGGGTCCTTCTCAAGAGCGGACCGGGGAATCGGGGGCGTTCGGCCTGTGGCCCCACCCACGTGGCTCGTCTCGAATTTCCTCGTGAGACCGGCCTCATCCTGAGGTGCGCCGGGAAGGCCGGGAACCCCTTCCAGACCACGCAGGGGAATCGCCTCTCCTGTCGCGATCAGGAGGGGAGAAGGGGCTCAGAGGAAGCGGGTGCCGGGACCCTCGGTGTTCCCCTCGGGGGAACCCGGCGTGTCGGGGGACTTTTGGGGGTCGCAGGAAGGCTGTCAGGGACCGTCTCGCCCTTCAGGGCGGAACAGGGGACTTCCCTTGAGACGCCGTCGCGGGCAAGGGCCTCATCTTGCCAAGCGGTGGGAACCACGTGGTTTTTCTCGAGTTGCGGCGGCATTCTCGAGTTACGACGGGGATCTCAGCCTTCCCCTTGGGTTGGCCCTGGGAAGCCCAATCTTCCCCTCGGGTTGCGAGGGAACGCTGGGGGTGGCGCTCGAGTCACTGCAGGGCCTAAGAGACCTCACCTAAGCGTGTGTCCGGGACCTAATTTTCCTCTCCAGGGAAGGCAGGGATCTCGGGGTTGCATTCCAGGCTCCCCCGGGGAGTCAGGCCTCGTCTCGAGGGGAAGCCAAGGACTCCGCTCTCCTCTCGAGTCGCGACGCGGGGCTCTTGGAGCCCCCTGAGCGGCCTCAAGGGAGTCCAGCCTCCTCTTCCGTTTGGAGAGAGGACCCGGGATTGCTCTCCAGGCCATGCAGGAAAAGAAGGCCCTCAGCTCGCGAGGACGGGGGCGTCTCAGGGGTTTCCTCGAGCTGCGGCGCCCGTGGGGGTTTTCTCCCGAGGCACGACGAGGATCTCAGGGAGCCTCTCGTGCGGCGCCAGGGAAGTCAGGTCTCCATGCGCGTGGCGAGGGGGAGCGCGTCCTGGCTCTCGAGTCACGGGAGGGGACTAGGGCCTCGAGACGCGTTGAAGAAGGACTCTCGAGGTCTTTGTCGGGGGGCGGCGGGAAACCCTCGTGTCCCTCGCCTTCTGCCGGGGACCTTAAGGAACTTCCCAGGGTGCCTCTGAGAGGCGAGGGATCCTGTGGAGGTGGCGGGGCCCCTCGGGACTCCGCTGGGTCTGGCGCAACGGAAGAGGGCCTCACCTCGAGGGGAGGCAGGCACCTCAGGCTTCCTCTGCGTTTCGGACTCCGACCGCAGGGTCCCTGCAGAGTTGGGACAGGAGAGTCAGGCCTCGTCTTGTCTGAGGAAGGGAACCCCGCTGGCCTCTCGAGTTGCTCAGGGGGTCTCAGGCCCCTCGTCGAGCCTGTGTGTGGAACCCGCGGGTCTTTGCGGACGATGCACGGGGGTGGCAGTGCCCCTTCGTGTTGTGCCTTCACCCACAGGGTTGCCTTCGAAGAGGGGTCCGGGCCTCGGGTCCTTCTCAAGAGCGGACCGGGGAATCGGGGGCGTTCGGCCTGTGGCCCCACCCACGTGGCTCGTCTCGAATTTCCCTCGTGAGACCGGCCTCATCCTGAGGTGCGCCGGGAAGGCCGGGAACCCCTTCCAGACCACGCAGGGGAATCGCCTCTCCTGTCGCGATCAGGAGGGGAGAAGGGGCTCAGAGGAAGCGGTGCCGGGACCCTCGGTGTTCCCCTCGGGGGAACCCGGCGTGTCGGGGGACTTTTGGGGGTCGCAGGAAGGCTGTCAGGGACCGTCTCGCCCTTCAGGGCGGAACAGGGGACTTCCCTTGAGACGCCGTCGCGGGCAAGGGCCTCATCTTGCCAAGCGGTGGGAACCACGTGGTTTTTCTCGAGTTGCGGCGGCATTCTCGAGTTACGACGGGGATCTCAGCCTTCCCCTTGGGTTGGCCCTGGGAAGCCCAATCTTCCCCTCGGGTTGCGAGGGTACGCTGGGGGTGGCGCTCGAGTCACTGCAGGGCCTAAGAGACCTCACCTAAGCGTGTGTCCGGGACCTAATTTTCCTCTCCAGGGAAGGCAGGGATCTCGGGGTTGCATTCCAGGCTCCCCCGGGGAGTCAGGCCTCGTCTCGAGGGGAAGCCAAGGACTCCGCTCTCCTCTCGAGTCGCGACGCGGGTCTCTTGGAGCCCCCTGAGCGGCCTCAAGGGAGTCCAGCCTCCTCTTCCGTTTGGAGAGAGGACCCGGGATTGCTCTCCAGGCCATGCAGGAAAGAAGGCCCTCAGCTCGCGAGGACGGGGGCGTCTCAGGGGTTTCCTCGAGCTGCGCGCCCGTGGGGGTTTTCTCCGAGGCACGACGAGGATCTCAGGGAGCCTCTCGTGCGGCGCCAGGGAAGTCAGGTCTCCATGCGCGTGGCGAGGGGGAGCGCGTCCTGGCTCTCGAGTCACGGGAGGGGACTAGGGCCTCGAGACGCGTTGAAGAAGGACTCTCGAGGTCTTTGTCGGGGGGCGGCGGGAAACCCTCGTTTCCCTCGCCTTCTGCCGGGGACCTTAGGGAACTTCCCAGGGTGCCTCTGAGAGGCGAGGGATCCTGTGGAGGTGGCGGGGCCCCTCGGGACTCGCTGGGTCTGGCGCAACGGAAGAGGGCCTCACCTCGAGGGGAGGCAGGCACCTCAGGCTTCCTCTGCGTTTCGGACTCCGACCGCAGGGTCCCTGCAGAGTTGGGACAGGAGAGTCAGGCCTCGTCTTGTCTGAGGAAGGGAACCCCGCTGGCCTCTCGAGTTGCTCAGGGGGTCTCAGGCCCTCGTCGAGCTGTGTGTGGAACCCGCGGGTCTTTGCGGACGATGCACGGGGGTGGCAGTGCCCCTTCGTGTTGTGCCTTCACCCACAGGGTTGCCTTTGAAGAGGGGTCCGGGCCTCGGGTCCTTCTCAAGAGCGGACCGGGGAATCGGGGGCGTTCGGCCTGTGGCCCCACCCACGTGGCTCGTCTCGAATTTCCTCGTGAGACCGGCCTCATCCTGAGGTGCGCCGGGAAGGCCGGGAACCCCTTCCAGACCACGCAGGGGAATCGCCTCTCCTGTCGCGATCAGGAGGGGAGAAGGGGCTCAGAGGAAGCGGTGCCGGGACCCTCGGTGTTCCCCTCGGGGGAACCCGGCGTGTCGGGGGACTTTTGGGGGTCGCAGGAAGGCTGTCAGGGACCGTCTCGCCCTTCAGGGCGGAACAGGGGACTTCCCTTGAGACGCCGTCGCGGGCAAGGGCCTCATCTTGCCAAGCGGTGGGAACCACGTGGTTTTTCTCGAGTTGCGGCGGCATTCTCGAGTTACGACGGGGATCTCAGCCTTCCCCTTGGGTTGGCCCTGGGAAGCCCAATCTTCCCCTCGGGTTGCGAGGGAAAGCTGGGGGTGGCGCTCGAGTCACTGCAGGGCCTAAGAGACCTCACCTAAGCGTGTGTCCGGGACCTAATTTTCCTCTCCAGGGAAGGCAGGGATCTCGGGGTTGCATTCCAGGCTCCCCCGGGGAGTCAGGCCTCGTCTCGAGGGGAAGCCAAGGACTCCGCTCTCCTCTCGAGTCGCGACGCGGGTCTCTTGGAGCCCCCTGAGCGGCCTCAAGGGAGTCCAGCCTCCTCTTCCGTTTGGAGAGAGGACCCGGGATTGCTCTCCAGGCCATGCAGGAAAAGAAGGCCCTCAGCTCGCGAGGACGGGGGCGTCTCAGGGGTTTCCTCGAGCTGCGGCGCCCGTGGGGGTTTTCTCCCGAGGCACGACGAGGATCTCAGGGAGCCTCTCGTGCGGCGCCAGGGAAGTCAGGTCTCCATGCGCGTGGCGAGGGGGAGCGCGTCCTGGCTCTCGAGTCACGGGAGGGGACTAGGGCCTCGAGACGCGTTGAAGAAGGACTCTCGAGGTCTTTGTCGGGGGGCGGCGGGAAACCCTCGTGTCCCTCGCCTTCTGCCGGGGACCTTAGGGAACTTCCCAGGGTGCCTCTGAGAGGCGAGGGATCCTGTGGAGGTGGCGGGGCCCCTCGGGACTCCGCTGGGTCTGGCGCAACGGAAGAGGGCCTCACCTCGAGGGGAGGCAGGCACCTCAGGCTTCCTCTGCGTTTCGGACTCCGACCGCAGGGTCCCTGCGGAGTTGGGACAGGAGAGTCAGGCCTCGTCTTGTCTGAGGAAGGGAACCCCGCTGGCCTCTCGAGTTGCTCAGGGGGTCTCAGGCCCCTCGTCGAGCTGTGTGTGGAACCCGCGGGTCTTTGCGGACGATGCACGGGGGTGGCAGTGCCCCTTCGTGTTGTGCCTTCACCCACAGGGTTGCCTTCGAAGAGGGGTCCGGGCCTCGGGTCCTTCTCAAGAGCGGACCGGGGAATCGGGGGCGTTCGGCATGTGGCCCCACCCACGTGGCTCGTCTCGAATTTCCTCGTGAGACCGGCCTCATCCTGAGGTGCGCCGGGAAGGCCGGGAACCCCTTCCAGACCACGCAGGGGAATCGCCTCTCCTGTCGCGATCAGGAGGGGAGAAGGGGCTCAGAGGAAGCGGTGCCGGGACCCTCGGTGTTCCCCTCGGGGGAACCCGGCGTGTCGGGGGGCTTTCGGGGGTCGCAGGAAGGCTGTCAGGGACCGTCTCGCCCTTCAGGGCGGAACAGGGGACTTCACTTGAGACGCCGTCGCGGGCAAGGGCCTCATCTTGCCAAGCGGTGGGAACCACGTTGTTTTTCTCGAGTTGCGGTGGCATTCTCGAGTTACGACGGGGATCTCAGCCTTCCCCTTGGGTTGGCCCTGGGAAGCCCAATCTTCCCCTCGGGTTGCGAGGGAACGCTGGGGGTGGCGCTCGAGTCACTGCAGGGCCTAAGAGACCTCACCTAAGCGTGTGTCCGGGACCTAATTTTCCTCTCCAGGGAAGGCAGGGATCTCGGGGTTGCATTCCAGGCTCCCCCGGGGAGTCAGGCCTCGTCTCGAGGGGAAGCCAAGGACTCCGCTCTCCTCTCGAGTCGCGACGCGGGTCTCTTGGAGCCCCCTGAGCGGCCTCAAGGGAGTCCAGCCTCCTCTTCCGTTTGGAGAGAGGACCCGGGATTGCTCTCCAGGCCATGCAGGAAAAGAAGGCCCTCAGCTCGCGAGGACGGGGGCGTCTCAGGGGTTTCCTCGAGCTGCGGCGCCCGTGGGGGTTTTCTCCCGAGGCACGACGAGGATCTCAGGGAGCCTCTCGTGCGGCGCCAGGGAAGTCAGGTCTCCATGCGCGTGGCGAGGGGGAGCGCGTCCTGGCTCTCTAGTCACGGGAGGGGACTAGGGCCTCGAGACGCGTTGAAGAAGGACTCTCGAGGTCTTTGTCGGGGGGCGGCGGGAAACCCTCGTTTCCCTCGCCTTCTGCCGGGGACCTTAGGGAACTTCCCAGGGTGCCTCTGAGAGGCGAGGGATCCTGTGGAGGTGGCGGGGCCCCTCGGGACTCCGCTGGGTCTGGCGCAACGGAAGAGGGCCTCACCTCGAGGGGAGGCAGGCACCTCAGGCTTCCTCTGCGTTTCGGACTCCGACCGCAGGGTCCCTGCAGAGTTGGGACAGGAGAGTCAGGCCTCGTCTTGTCTGAGGAAGGGAACCCCGCTGGCCTCTCGAGTTGCTCAGGGGGTCTCAGGCCCCTCGTCGAGCTGTGTGTGGAACCCGCGGGTCTTTGCGGACGATGCACGGGGGTGGCAGTGCCCCTTCGTGTTGTGCCTTCACCCACAGGGTTGCCTTCGAAGAGGGGTCCGGGCCTCGGGTCCTTCTCAAGAGCGGACCGGGGAATCGGGGGGGTTCGGCCTGTGGCCCCACCCACGTGGCTCGTCTCGAATTTCCTCGTGAGACCGGCCTCATCCTGAGGTGCGCCGGGAAGGCCGGGAACCCCTTCTAGACCACGCAGGGGAATCGCCTCTCCTGTCGCGATCAGGAAGGGAGAAGGGGCTCAGAGGAAGCGGTGCCGGGACCCTCGGTGTTCCCCTCGGGGGAACCCGGCGTGTCGGGGGGCTGTCGGGGGACTTTTGGGGGTCGCAGGAAGGCTGTCAGGGACCGTCTCGCCCTTCAGGGCGGAACAGGGGACTTCCCTTGAGACGCCGTCGCGGGCAAGGGCCTCATCTTGCCAAGCGGTGGGAACCACGTGGTTTTTCTCGAGTTGCGGCGGCATTCTCGAGTTACGACGGGGATCTCAGCCTTCCCCTTGGGTTGGCCCTGGGAAGCCCAATCTTCCCCTCGGGTTGCGAGGGAACGCTGGGGGTGGCGCTCGAGTCACTGCAGGGCCTAAGAGACCTCACCTAAGCGTGTGTCCGGGACCTAATTTTCCTCTCCAGGGAAGGCAGGGATCTCGGGGTTGCATTCCAGGCTCCCCCGGGGAGTCAGGCCTCGTCTCGAGGGGAAGCCAAGGACTCCGCTCTCCTCTCGAGTCGCGACGCGGGTCTCTTGGAGCCCCCTGAGCGGCCTCAAGGGAGTCCAGCCTCCTCTTCCGTTTGGAGAGAGGACCCGGGATTGCTCTCCAGGCCATGCAGGAAAAGAAGGCCCTCAGCTCGCGAGGACGGGGGCGTCTCAGGGGTTTCCTCGAGCTGCGGCGCCCGTGGGGGTTTTCTCCCGAGGCACGACGAGGATCTCAGGGAGCCTCTCGTGCGGCGCCAGGGAAGTCAGGTCTCCATGCGCGTGGCGAGGGGGAGCGCGTCCTGGCTCTCGAGTCACGCGAGGGGACTAGGGCCTCGAGACGCGTTGAAGAAGGACTCTCGAGGTCTTTGTCGGGGGGCGGCGGGAAACCCTCGTGTCCCTCGCCTTCTGCCGGGGACCTTAGGGAGCTTCCCAGGGTGCCTCTGAGAGGCGAGGGATCCTGTGGAGGTGGCGGGGCCCCTCGGGACTCCGCTGGGTCTGGCGCAACGGAAGAGGGCCTCACCTCGAGGGGAGGCAGGCACCTCAGGCTTCCTCTGCGTTTCGGACTCCGACCGCAGGGTCCCTGCAGAGTTGGGACAGGAGAGTCAGGCCTCGTCTTGTCTGAGGAAGGGAACCCCGCTGGCCTCTCGAGTTGCTCAGGGGGTCTCAGGCCCCTCGTCGAGCTGTGTGTGGAACCCGCGGGTCTTTGCGGACGATGCACGGGGGTGGCAGTGCCCCTTCGTGTTGTGCCTTCACCCACAGGGTTGCCTTCGAAGAGGGGTCCGGGCCTCGGGTCCTTCTCAAGAGCGGACCGGGGAATCGGGGGCGTTCGGCCTGTGGCCCCACCCACGTGGCTCGTCTCGAATTTCCTCGTGAGACCGGCCTCATCCTGAGGTGCGCCGGGAAGGCCGGGAACCCCTTCCAGACCACGCAGGGGAATCGCCTCTCCTGTCGCGATCAGGAGGGGAGAAGGGGCTCAGAGGAAGCGGTGCCGGGACCCTCGGTGTTCCCCTCGGGGGAACCCGGCGTGTCGGGGGACTTTTGGGGGTCGCAGGAAGGCTGTCAGGGACCGTCTCGCCCTTCAGGGCGGAACAGGGGACTTCCCTTGAGACGCCGTCGCGGGCAAGGGCCTCATCTTGCCAAGCGGTGGGAACCACGTGGTTTTTCTCGAGTTGCGGCGGCATTCTCGAGTTACGACGGGGATCTCAGCCTTCCCCTTGGGTTGGCCCTGGGAAGCCCAATCTTCCCCTCGGGTTGCGAGGGAAAGCTGGGGGTGGCGCTCGAGTCACTGCAGGGCCTAAGAGACCTCACCTAAGCGTGTGTCCGGGACCTAATTTTCCTCTCCAGGGAAGGCAGGGATCTCGGGGTTGCATTCCAGGCTCCCCCGGGGAGTCAGGCCTCGTCTCGAGGGGAAGCCAAGGACTCCGCTCTCCTCTCGAGTCGCGACGCGGGTCTCTTGGAGCCCCCTGAGCGGCATCAAGGGAGTCCAGCCTCCTCTTCCGTTTGGAGAGAGGACCCGGGATTGCTCTCCAGGCCATGCAGGAAAAGAGGGCCCTCAGCTCGCGAGGACGGGGGCGTCTCAGGGGTTTCCTCGAGCTGCGGCGCCCGTGGGGGTTTTCTCCCGAGGCGCGACGAGGATCTCAGGGAGCCTCTCGTGCGGCGCCAGGGAAGTCAGGTCTCCATGCGCGTGGCGAGGGGGAGCGCGTCCTGGCTCTCGAGTCACGGGAGGGGACTAGGGCCTCGAGACGCGTTGAAGAAGGACTCTCGAGGTCTTTGTCGGGGGGCGGCGGGAAACCCTCGTGTCCCTCGCCTTCTGCCGGGGACCTTAGGGAACTTCCCAGGGTGCCTCTGAGAGGCGAGGGATCCTGTGGAGGTGGCGGGGCCCCTCGGGACTCCGCTGGGTCTGGCGCAACGGAAGAGGGCCTCACCTCGAGGGGAGGCAGGCACCTCAGGCTTCCTCTGCGTTTCGGACTCCGACCGCAGGGTCCCTGCAGAGTTGGGACAGGAGAGTCAGGCCTCGTCTTGTCTGAGGAAGGGAACCCCGCTGGCCTCTCGAGTTGCTCAGGGGGTCTCAGGCCCCTCGTCGAGCTGTGTGTGGAACCCGCGGGTCTTTGCGGACGATGCACGGGGGTGGCAGTGCCCCTTCGTGTTGTGCCTTCACCCACAGGGTTGCCTTCGAAGAGGGGTCCGGGCCTCGGGTCCTTCTCAAGAGCGGACCGGGGAATCGGGGGCGTTCGGCATGTGGCCCCACCCACGTGGCTCGTCTCGAATTTCCTCGTGAGACCGGCCTCATCCTGAGGTGCGCCGGGAAGGCCGGGAACCCCTTCCAGACCACGCAGGGGAATCGCCTCTCCTGTCGCGATCAGGAGGGGAGAAGGGGCTCAGAGGAAGCGGTGCCGGGACCCTCGGTGTTCCCCTCGGGGGAACCCGGCGTGTCGGGGGGCTGTCGGGGGTCGCAGGAAGGCTGTCAGGGACCGTCTCGCCCTTCAGGGCGGAACAGGGGACTTCACTTGAGACGCCGTCGCGGGCAAGGGCCTCATCTTGCCAAGCGGTGGGAACCACGTGGTTTTTCTCGAGTTGCGGTGGCATTCTCGAGTTACGACGGGGATCTCAGCCTTCCCCTTGGGTTGGCCCTGGGAAGCCCAATCTTCCCCTCGGGTTGCGAGGGAACGCTGGGGGTGGCGCTCGAGTCACTGCAGGGCCTAAGAGACCTCACCTAAGCGTGTGTCCGGGACCTAATTTTCCTCTCCAGGGAAGGCAGGGATCTCGGGGTTGCATTCCAGGCTCCCCCGGGGAGTCAGGCCTCGTCTCGAGGGGAAGCCAAGGACTCCGCTCTCCTCTCGAGTCGCGACGCGGGTCTCTTGGAGCCCCCTGAGCGGCATCAAGGGAGTCCAGCCTCCTCTTCCGTTTGGAGAGAGGACCCGGGATTGCTCTCCAGGCCATGCAGGAAAAGAGGGCCCTCAGCTCGCGAGGACGGGGGCGTCTCAGGGGTTTCCTCGAGCTGCGGCGCCCGTGGGGGTTTTCTCCCGAGGCGCGACGAGGATCTCAGGGAGCCTCTCGTGCGGTGCCAGGGAAGTCAGGTCTCCATGCGCGTGGCGAGGGGGAGCGCGTCCTGGCTCTCGAGTCACGGGAGGGGACTAGGGCCTCGAGACGCCTTGAAGAAGGACTCTCGAGGTCTTTCTCGGGGGGCGGCGGGAAACCCTCGTGTCCCTCGCCTTCTGCCGGGGACCTTAGGGAACTTCCCAGGGTGCCTCTGAGAGGCGAGGGATCCTGTGGAGGTGGCGGGGCCCCTCGGGACTCCGCTGGGTCTGGCGCAACGGAAGAGGGCCTCACCTCGAGGGGAGGCAGGCACCTCAGGCTTCCTCTGCGTTTCGGACTCCGACCGCAGGGTCCCTGCAGAGTTGGGACAGGAGAGTCAGGCCTCGTCTTGTCTGAGGAAGGGAACCCCGCTGGCCTCTCGAGTTGCTCAGGGGGTCTCAGGCCCCTCGTCGAGCTGTGTGTGGAACCCGCGGGTCTTTGCGGACGATGCACGGGGGTGGCAGTGCCCCTTCGTGTTGTGCCTTCACCCACAGGGTTGCCTTCGAAGAGGGGTCCGGGCCTCGGGTCCTTCTCAAGAGCGGACCGGGGAATCGGGGGCGTTCGGCCTGTGGCCCCACCCACGTGGCTCGTCTCGAATTTCCTCGTGAGACCGGCCTCATCCTGAGGTGCGCCGGGAAGGCCGGGAACCCCTTCCAGACCACGCAGGGGAATCGCCTCTCCTGTCGCGATCAGGAGGGGAGAAGGGGCTCAGAGGAAGCGGTGCCGGGACCCTCGGTGTTCCCCTCGGGGGAACCCGGCGTGTCGGGGGGCTTTCGGGGGTCCCAGGAAGGCTGTCAGGGACCGTCTCACCCTTCAGGGCGGAACAGGGGACTTCACTTGAGACGCCGTCGCGGGCAAGGGCCTCATCTTGCCAAGCGGTGGGAACCACGTGGTTTTTCTCGAGTTGCGGCGGCATTCTCGAGTTACGACGGGGATCTCAGCCTTCCCCTTGGGTTGGCCCTGGGAAGCCCAATCTTCCCCTCGGGTTGCGAGGGAACGCTGGGGCTGGCGCTCGAGTCACTGCAGGGCCTAAGAGACCTCACCTAAGCGTGTGTCCGGGACCTAATTTTCCTCTCCAGGGAAGGCAGGGATCTCGGGGTTGCATTCCAGGCTCCCCCGGGGAGTCAGGCCTCGTCTCGAGGGGAAGCCAAGGACTCCGCTCTCCTCTCGAGTCGCGACGCGGGTCTCTTGGAGCCCCCTGAGCGGCCTCAAGGGAGTCCAGCCTCCTCTTCCGTTTGGAGAGAGGACCCGGGATTGCTCTCCAGGCCATGCAGGAAAAGAAGGCCCTCAGCTCGCGAGGACGGGGGCGTCTCAGGGGTTTCCTCGAGCTGCGGCGCCCGTGGGGGTTTTCTCCCGAGGCACGACGAGGATCTCAGGGAGCCTCTCGTGCGGCGCCAGGGAAGTCAGGTCTCCATGCGCGTGGCGAGGGGGAGCGCGTCCTGGCTCTCGAGTCACGCGAGGGGACTAGGGCCTCGAGACGCGTTGAAGAAGGACTCTCGAGGTCTTTGTCGGGGGGCGGCGGGAAACCCTCGTGTCCCTCGCCTTCTGCCGGGGACCTTAGGGAGCTTCCCAGGGTGCCTCTGAGAGGCGAGGGATCCTGTGGAGGTGGCGGGGCCCCTCGGGACTCCGCTGGGTCTGGCGCAACGGAAGAGGGCCTCACCTCGAGGGGAGGCAGGCACCTCAGGCTTCCTCTGCGTTTCGGACTCCGACCGCAGGGTCCCTGCAGAGTTGGGACAGGAGAGTCAGGCCTCGTCTTGTCTGAGGAAGGGAACCCCGCTGGCCTCTCGAGTTGCTCAGGGGGTCTCAGGCCCCTCGTCGAGCTGTGTGTGGAACCCGCGGGTCTTTGCGGACGATGCACGGGGGTGGCAGTGCCCCTTCGTGTTGTGCCTTCACCCACAGGGTTGCCTTCGAAGAGGGGTCCGGGCCTCGGGTCCTTCTCAAGAGCGGACCGGGGAATCGGGGGCGTTCGGCCTGTGGCCCCACCCACGTGGCTCGTCTCGAATTTCCTCGTGAGACCGGCCTCATCCTGAGGTGCGCCGGGAAGGCCGGGAACCCCTTCCAGACCACGCAGGGGAATCGCCTCTCCTGTCGCGATCAGGAGGGGAGAAGGGGCTCAGAGGAAGCGGTGCCGGGACCCTCGGTGTTCCCCTCGGGGGAACCCGGCGTGTCGGGGGACTTTTGGGGGTCGCAGGAAGGCTGTCAGGGACCGTCTCGCCCTTCAGGGCGGAACAGGGGACTTCCCTTGAGACGCCGTCGCGGGCAAGGGCCTCATCTTGCCAAGCGGTGGGAACCACGTGGTTTTTCTCGAGTTGCGGCGGCATTCTCGAGTTACGACGGGGATCTCAGCCTTCCCCTTGGGTTGGCCCTGGGAAGCCCAATCTTCCCCTCGGGTTGCGAGGGAAAGCTGGGGGTGGCGCTCGAGTCACTGCAGGGCCTAAGAGACCTCACCTAAGCGTGTGTCCGGGACCTAATTTTCCTCTCCAGGGAAGGCAGGGATCTCGGGGTTGCATTCCAGGCTCCCCCGGGGAGTCAGGCCTCGTCTCGAGGGGAAGCCAAGGACTCCGCTCTCCTCTCGAGTCGCGACGCGGGTCTCTTGGAGCCCCCTGAGCGGCCTCAAGGGAGTCCAGCCTCCGCTTCCGTTTGGAGAGAGGACCCGGGATTGCTCTCCAGGCCATGCAGGAAAAGAGGGCCCTCAGCTCGCGAGGACGGGGGCGTCTCAGGGGTTTCCTCGAGCTGCGGCGCCCGTGGGGGTTTTCTCCCGAGGCGCGACGAGGATCTCAGGGAGCCTCTCGTGCGGCGCCAGGGAAGTCAGGTCTCCATGCGCGTGGCGAGGGGGAGCGCGTCCTGGCTCTCGAGTCACGGGAGGGGACTAGGGCCTCGAGACGCGTTGAAGAAGGACTCTCGAGGTCTTTGTCGGGGGGCGGCGGGAAACCCTCGTGTCCCTCGCCTTCTGCCGGGGACCTTAGGGAACTTCCCAGGGTGCCTCTGAGAGGCGAGGGATCCTGTGGAGGTGGCGGGGCCCCTCGGGACTCCGCTGGGTCTGGCGCAACGGAAGAGGGCCTCACCTCGAGGGGAGGCAGGCACCTCAGGCTTCCTCTGCGTTTCGGACTCCGACCGCAGGGTCCCTGCAGAGTTGGGACAGGAGAGTCAGGCCTCGTCTTGTCTGAGGAAGGGAACCCCGCTGGCCTCTCGAGTTGCTCAGGGGGTCTCAGGCCCCTCGTCGAGCTGTGTGTGGAACCCGCGGGTCTTTGCGGACGATGCACGGGGGTGGCAGTGCCCCTTCGTGTTGTGCCTTCACCCACAGGGTTGCCTTCGAAGAGGGGTCCGGGCCTCGGGTCCTTCTCAAGAGCGGACCGGGGAATCGGGGGCGTTCGGCATGTGGCCCCACCCACGTGGCTCGTCTCGAATTTCCTCGTGAGACCGGCCTCATCCTGAGGTGCGCCAGGAAGGCCGGGAACCCCTTCCAGACCACGCAGGGGAATCGCCTCTCCTGTCGCGATCAGGAGGGGAGAAGGGGCTCAGAGGAAGCGGTGCCGGGACCCTCGGTGTTCCCCTCAGGGGAACCCGGCGTGTCGGGGGGCTTTCGGGGGTCGCAGGAAGGCTGTCAGGGACCGTCTCACCCTTCAGGGCGGAACAGGGGACTTCCCTTGAGACGCCGTCGCGGGCAAGGGCCTCATCTTGCCAAGCGGTGGGAACCACGTTGTTTTTCTCGAGTTGCGGTGGCATTCTCGAGTTACGACGGGGATCTCAGCCTTCCCCTTGGGTTGGCCCTGGGAAGCCCAATCTTCCCCTCGGGTTGCGAGGGAACGCTGGGGGTGGCGCTCGAGTCACTGCAGGGCCTAAGAGACCTCACCTAAGCGTGTGTCCGGGACCTAATTTTCCTCTCCAGGGAAGGCAGGGATCTCGGGGTTGCATTCCAGGCTCCCCCGGGGAGTCAGGCCTCGTCTCGAGGGGAAGCCAAGGACTCCGCTCTCCTCTCGAGTCGCGACGCGGGTCTCTTGGAGCCCCCTGAGCGGCCTCAAGGGAGTCCAGCCTCCTCTTCCGTTTGGAGAGAGGACCCGGGATTGCTCTCCAGGCCATGCAGGAAAAGAAGGCCCTCAGCTCGCGAGGACGGGGGCGTCTCAGGGGTTTCCTCGAGCTGCGGCGCCCGTGGGGGTTTTCTCCCGAGGCACGACGAGGATCTCAGGGAGCCTCTCGTGCGGCGCCAGGGAAGTCAGGTCTCCATGCGCGTGGCGAGGGGGAGCGCGTCCTGGCTCTCTAGTCACGGGAGGGGACTAGGGCCTCGAGACGCGTTGAAGAAGGACTCTCGAGGTCTTTGTCGGGGGGCGGCGGGAAACCCTCGTTTCCCTCGCCTTCTGCCGGGGACCTTAGGGAACTTCCCAGGGTGCCTCTGAGAGGCGAGGGATCCTGTGGAGGTGGCGGGGCCCCTCGGGACTCCGCTGGGTCTGGCGCAACGGAAGAGGGCCTCACCTCGAGGGGAGGCAGGCACCTCAGGCTTCCTCTGCGTTTCGGACTCCGACCGCAGGGTCCCTGCAGAGTTGGGACAGGAGAGTCAGGCCTCGTCTTGTCTGAGGAAGGGAACCCCGCTGGCCTCTCGAGTTGCTCAGGGGGTCTCAGGCCCCTCGTCGAGCTGTGTGTGGAACCCGCGGGTCTTTGCGGACGATGCACGGGGGTGGCAGTGCCCCTTCGTGTTGTGCCTTCACCCACAGGGTTGCCTTCGAAGAGGGGTCCGGGCCTCGGGTCCTTCTCAAGAGCGGACCGGGGAATCGGGGGCGTTCGGCCTGTGGCCCCACCCACGTGGCTCGTCTCGAATTTCCTCGTGAGACCGGCCTCATCCTGAGGTGCGCCGGGAAGGCCGGGAACCCCTTCTAGACCACGCAGGGGAATCGCCTCTCCTGTCGCGATCAGGAGGGGAGAAGGGGCTCAGAGGAAGCGGTGCCGGGACCCTCGGTGTTCCCCTCGGGGGAACCCGGCGTGTCGGGGGGCTGTCGGGGGACTTTTGGGGGTCGCAGGAAGGCTGTCAGGGACCGTCTCGCCCTTCAGGGCGGAACAGGGGACTTCCCTTGAGACGCCGTCGCGGGCAAGGGCCTCATCTTGCCAAGCGGTGGGAACCACGTGGTTTTTCTCGAGTTGCGGCGGCATTCTCGAGTTACGACGGGGATCTCAGCCTTCCCCTTGGGTTGGCCCTGGGAAGCCCAATCTTCCCCTCGGGTTGCGAGGGAACGCTGGGGGTGGCGCTCGAGTCACTGCAGGGCCTAAGAGACCTCACCTAAGCGTGTGTCCGGGACCTAATTTTCCTCTCCAGGGAAGGCAGGGATCTCGGGGTTGCATTCCAGGCTCCCCCGGGGAGTCAGGCCTCGTCTCGAGGGGAAGCCAAGGACTCCGCTCTCCTCTCGAGTCGCGACGCGGGTCTCTTGGAGCCCCCTGAGCGGCCTCAAGGGAGTCCAGCCTCCTCTTCCGTTTGGAGAGAGGACCCGGGATTGCTCTCCAGGCCATGCAGGAAAAGAAGGCCCTCAGCTCGCGAGGACGGGGGCGTCTCAGGGGTTTCCTCGAGCTGCGGCGCCCGTGGGGGTTTTCTCCCGAGGCACGACGAGGATCTCAGGGAGCCTCTCGTGCGGCGCCAGGGAAGTCAGGTCTCCATGCGCGTGGCGAGGGGGAGCGCGTCCTGGCTCTCGAGTCACGGGAGGGGACTAGGGCCTCGAGACGCGTTGAAGAAGGACTCTCGAGGTCTTTGTCGGGGGGCGGCGGGAAACCCTCGTGTCCCTCGCCTTCTGCCGGGGACCTTAGGGAACTTCCCAGGGTGCCTCTGAGAGGCGAGGGATCCTGTGGAGGTGGCGGGGCCCCTCGGGACTCCGCTGGGTCTGGCGCAACGGAAGAGGGCCTCACCTCGAGGGGAGGCAGGCACCTCAGGCTTCCTCTGCGTTTCGGACTCCGACCGCAGGGTCCCTGCAGAGTTGGGACAGGAGAGTCAGGCCTCGTCTTGTCTGAGGAAGGGAACCCCGCTGGCCTCTCGAGTTGCTCAGGGGGTCTCAGGCCCCTCGTCGAGCTGTGTGTGGAACCCGCGGGTCTTTGCGGACGATGCACGGGGGTGGCAGTGCCCCTTCGTGTTGTGCCTTCACCCACAGGGTTGCCTTCGAAGAGGGGTCCGGGCCTCGGGTCCTTCTCAAGAGCGGACCGGGGAATCGGGGGCGTTCGGCCTGTGGCCCCACCCACGTGGCTCGTCTCGAATTTCCTCGTGAGACCGGCCTCATCCTGAGGTGCGCCGGGAAGGCCGGGAACCCCTTCCAGACCACGCAGGGGAATCGCCTCTCCTGTCGCGATCAGGAGGGGAGAAGGGGCTCAGAGGAAGCGGTGCCGGGACCCTCGGTGTTCCCCTCGGGGGAACCCGGCGTGTCGGGGGACTTTTGGGGGTCGCAGGAAGGCTGTCAGGGACCGTCTCGCCCTTCAGGGCGGAACAGGGGACTTCCCTTGAGACGCCGTCGCGGGCAAGGGCCTCATCTTGCCAAGCGGTGGGAACCACGTGGTTTTTCTCGAGTTGCGGCGGCATTCTCGAGTTACGACGGGGATCTCAGCCTTCCCCTTGGGTTGGCCCTGGGAAGCCCAATCTTCCCCTCGGGTTGCGAGGGAAAGCTGGGGGTGGCGCTCGAGTCACTGCAGGGCCTAAGAGACCTCACCTAAGCGTGTGTCCGGGACCTAATTTTCCTCTCCAGGGAAGGCAGGGATCTCGGGGTTGCATTCCAGGCTCCCCCGGGGAGTCAGGCCTCGTCTCGAGGGGAAGCCAAGGACTCCGCTCTCCTCTCGAGTCGCGACGCGGGTCTCTTGGAGCCCCCTGAGCGGCCTCAAGGGAGTCCAGCCTCCTCTTCCGTTTGGAGAGAGGACCCGGGATTGCTCTCCAGGCCATGCAGGAAAAGAAGGCCCTCAGCTCGCGAGGACGGGGGCGTCTCAGGGGTTTCCTCGAGCTGCGGCGCCCGTGGGGGTTTTCTCCCGAGGCACGACGAGGATCTCAGGGAGCCTCTCGTGCGGCGCCAGGGAAGTCAGGTCTCCATGCGCGTGGCGAGGGGGAGCGCGTCCTGGCTCTCGAGTCACGGGAGGGGACTAGGGCCTCGAGACGCGTTGAAGAAGGACTCTCGAGGTCTTTGTCGGGGGGCGGCGGGAAACCCTCGTGTCCCTCGCCTTCTGCCGGGGACCTTAGGGAGCTTCCCAGGGTGCCTCTGAGAGGCGAGGGATCCTGTGGAGGTGGCGGGGCCCCTCGGGACTCCGCTGGGTCTGGCGCAACGGAAGAGGGCCTCACCTCGAGGGGAGGCAGGCACCTCAGGCTTCCTCTGCGTTTCGGACTCCGACCGCAGGGTCCCTGCAGAGTTGGGACAGGAGAGTCAGGCCTCGTCTTGTCTGAGGAAGGGAACCCCGCTGGCCTCTCGAGTTGCTCAGGGGGTCTCAGGCCCCTCGTCGAGCTGTGTGTGGAACCCGCGGGTCTTTGCGGACGATGCACGGGGGTGGCAGTGCCCCTTCGTGTTGTGCCTTCACCCACAGGGTTGCCTTCGAAGAGGGGTCCGGGCCTCGGGTCCTTCTCAAGAGCGGACCGGGGAATCGGGGGCGTTCGGCCTGTGGCCCCACCCACGTGGCTCGTCTCGAATTTCCTCGTGAGACCGGCCTCATCCTGAGGTGCGCCGGGAAGGCCGGGAACCCCTTCCAGACCACGCAGGGGAATCGCCTCTCCTGTCGCGATCAGGAGGGGAGAAGGGGCTCAGAGGAAGCGGTGCCGGGACCCTCGGTGTTCCCCTCGGGGGAACCCGGCGTGTCGGGGGACTTTTGGGGGTCGCAGGAAGGCTGTCAGGGACCGTCTCGCCCTTCAGGGCGGAACAGGGGACTTCCCTTGAGACGCCGTCGCGGGCAAGGGCCTCATCTTGCCAAGCGGTGGGAACCACGTGGTTTTTCTCGAGTTGCGGCGGCATTCTCGAGTTACGACGGGGATCTCAGCCTTCCCCTTGGGTTGGCCCTGGGAAGCCCAATCTTCCCCTCGGGTTGCGAGGGAAAGCTGGGGGTGGCGCTCGAGTCACTGCAGGGCCTAAGAGACCTCACCTAAGCGTGTGTCCGGGACCTAATTTTCCTCTCCAGGGAAGGCAGGGATCTCGGGGTTGCATTCCAGGCTCCCCCGGGGAGTCAGGCCTCGTCTCGAGGGGAAGCCAAGGACTCCGCTCTCCTCTCGAGTCGCGACGCGGGTCTCTTGGAGCCCCCTGAGCGGCCTCAAGGGAGTCCAGCCTCCTCTTCCGTTTGGAGAGAGGACCCGGGATTGCTCTCCAGGCCATGCAGGAAAAGAAGGCCCTCAGCTCGCGAGGACGGGGGCGTCTCAGGGGTTTCCTCGAGCTGCGGCGCCCGTGGGGGTTTTCTCCCGAGGCACGACGAGGATCTCAGGGAGCCTCTCGTGCGGCGCCAGGGAAGTCAGGTCTCCATGCGCGTGGCGAGGGGGAGCGCGTCCTGGCTCTCGAGTCACGGGAGGGGACTAGGGCCTCGAGACGCGTTGAAGAAGGACTCTCGAGGTCTTTGTCGGGGGGCGGCGGGAAACCCTCGTGTCCCTCGCCTTCTGCCGGGGACCTTAGGGAGCTTCCCAGGCTGCCTCTGAGAGGCGAGGGATCCTGTGGAGGTGGCGGGGCCCCTCGGGACTCCGCTGGGTCTGGCGCAACGGAAGAGGGCCTCACCTCGAGGGGAGGCAGGCACCTCAGGCTTCCTCTGCGTTTCGGACTCCGACCGCAGGGTCCCTGCAGAGTTGGGACAGGAGAGTCAGGCCTCGTCTTGTCTGAGGAAGGGAACCCCGCTGGCCTCTCGAGTTGCTCAGGGGGTCTCAGGCCCCTCGTCGAGCTGTGTGTGGAACCCGCGGGTCTTTGCGGACGATGCACGGGGGTGGCAGTGCCCCTTCGTGTTGTGCCTTCACCCACAGGGTTGCCTTCGAAGAGGGGTCCGGGCCTCGGGTCCTTCTCAAGAGCGGACCGGGGAATCGGGGGCGTTCGGCCTGTGGCCCCACCCACGTGGCTCGTCTCGAATTTCCTCGTGAGACCGGCCTCATCCTGAGGTGCGCCGGGAAGGCCGGGAACCCCTTCCAGACCACGCAGGGGAATCGCCTCTCCTGTCGCGATCAGGAGGGGAGAAGGGGCTCAGAGGAAGCGGTGCCGGGACCCTCGGTGTTCCCCTCGGGGGAACCCGGCGTGTCGGGGGACTTTTGGGGGTCGCAGGAAGGCTGTCAGGGACCGTCTCGCCCTTCAGGGCGGAACAGGGGACTTCCCTTGAGACGCCGTCGCGGGCAAGGGCCTCATCTTGCCAAGCGGTGGGAACCACGTGGTTTTTCTCGAGTTGCGGCGGCATTCTCGAGTTACGACGGGGATCTCAGCCTTCCCCTTGGGTTGGCCCTGGGAAGCCCAATCTTCCCCTCGGGTTGCGAGGGAAAGCTGGGGGTGGCGCTCGAGTCACTGCAGGGCCTAAGAGACCTCACCTAAGCGTGTGTCCGGGACCTAATTTTCCTCTCCAGGGAAGGCAGGGATCTCGGGGTTGCATTCCAGGCTCCCCCGGGGAGTCAGGCCTCGTCTCGAGGGGAAGCCAAGGACTCCGCTCTCCTCTCGAGTCGCGACGCGGGTCTCTTGGAGCCCCCTGAGTGGCCTCAAGGGAGTCCAGCCTCCTCTTCCGTTTGGAGAGAGGACCCGGGATTGCTCTCCAGGCCATGCAGGAAAAGAAGGCCCTCAGCTCGCGAGGACGGGGGCGTCTCAGGGGTTTCCTCGAGCTGCGGCGCCCGTGGGGGTTTTCTCCCGAGGCACGACGAGGATCTCAGGGAGCCTCTCGTGCGGCGCCAGGGAAGTCAGGTCTCCATGCGCGTGGCGAGGGGGAGCGCGTCCTGGCTCTCGAGTCACGGGAGGGGACTAGGGCCTCGAGACGCGTTGAAGAAGGACTCTCGAGGTCTTTGTCGGGGGGGCGGCGGGAAACCCTCGTGTCCCTCGCCTTCTGCCGGGGACCTTAGGGAGCTTCCCAGGGTGCCTCTGAAAGGCGAGGGATCCTGTGGAGGTGGCGGGGCCCCTCGGGACTCCGCTGGGTCTGGCGCAACGGAAGAGGGCCTCACCTCGAGGGGAGGCAGGCACCTCAGGCTTCCTCTGCGTTTCGGACTCCGACCGCAGGGTCCCTGCAGAGTTGGGACAGGAGAGTCAGGCCTCGTCTTGTCTGAGGAAGGGAACCCCGCTGGCTTCTCGAGTTCCTCAGGGGGTCTCAGGCCCCTCGTCGAGCTGTGTGTGGAACCCGCGGGTCTTTGCGGACGATGCACGGGGGTGGCAGTGCCCCTTCGTGTTGTGCCTTCACCCACAGGGTTGCCTTCGAAGAGGGGTCCGGGCCTCGGGTCCTTCTCAAGAGCGGACCGGGGAATCGGGGGCGTTCGGCCTGTGGCCCCACCCACGTGGCTCGTCTCGAATTTCCTCGTGAGACCGGCCTCATCCTGAGGTGCGCCGGGAAGGCCGGGAACCCCTTCCAGACCACGCAGGGGAATCGCCTCTCCTGTCGCGATCAGGAGGGGAGAAGGGGCTCAGAGGAAGCGGTGCCGGGACCCTCGGTGTTCCCCTCGGGGGAACCCGGCGTGTCGGGGGACTTTTGGGGGTCGCAGGAAGGCTGTCAGGGACCGTCTCGCCCTTCAGGGCGGAACAGGGGACTTCCCTTGAGACGCCGTCGCGGGCAAGGGCCTCATCTTGCCAAGCGGTGGGAACCACGTGGTTTTTCTCGAGTTGCGGCGGCATTCTCGAGTTACGACGGGGATCTCAGCCTTCCCCTTGGGTTGGCCCTGGGAAGCCCAATCTTCCCCTCGGGTTGCGAGGGAACGCTGGGGGTGGCGCTCGAGTCACTGCAGGGCCTAAGAGACCTCACCTAAGCGTGTGTCCGGGACCTAATTTTCCTCTCCAGGGAAGGCAGGGATCTCGGGGTTGCATTCCAGGCTCCCCCGGGGAGTCAGGCCTCGTCTCGAGGGGAAGCCAAGGACTCCGCTCTCCTCTCGAGTCGCGACGCGGGTCTCTTGGAGCCCCCTGAGCGGCCTCAAGGGAGTCCAGCCTCCTCTTCCGTTTGGAGAGAGGACCCGGGATTGCTCTCCAGGCCATGCAGGAAAAGAAGGCCCTCAGCTCGCGAGGACGGGGGCGTCTCAGGGGTTTCCTCGAGCTGCGGCGCCCGTGGGGGTTTTCTCCCGAGGCACGACGAGGATCTCAGGGAGCCTCTCGTGCGGCGCCAGGGAAGTCAGGTCTCCATGCGCGTGGCGAGGGGGAGCGCGTCCTGGCTCTCGAGTCACGGGAGGGGACTAGGGCCTCGAGACGCGTTGAAGAAGGACTCTCGAGGTCTTTGTCGGGGGGCGGCGGGAAACCCTCGTGTCCCTCGCCTTCTGCCGGGGACCTTAGGGAGCTTCCCAGGCTGCCTCTGAGAGGCGAGGGATCCTGTGGAGGTGGCGGGGCCCCTCGGGACTCCGCTGGGTCTGGCGCAACGGAAGAGGGCCTCACCTCGAGGGGAGGCAGGCACCTCAGGCTTCCTCTGCGTTTCGGACTCCGACCGCAGGGTCCCTGCAGAGTTGGGACAGGAGAGTCAGGCCTCGTCTTGTCTGAGGAAGGGAACCCCGCTGGCCTCTCGAGTTGCTCAGGGGGTCTCAGGCCCCTCGTCGAGCTGTGTGTGGAACCCGCGGGTCTTTGCGGACGATGCACGGGGGTGGCAGTGCCCCTTCGTGTTGTGCCTTCACCCACAGGGTTGCCTTCGAAGAGGGGTCCGGGCCTCGGGTCCTTCTCAAGAGCGGACCGGGGAATCGGGGGCGTTCGGCCTGTGGCCCCACCCACGTGGCTCGTCTCGAATTTCCTCGTGAGACCGGCCTCATCCTGAGGTGCGCCGGGAAGGCCGGGAACCCCTTCCAGACCACGCAGGGGAATCGCCTCTCCTGTCGCGATCAGGAGGGGAGAAGGGGCTCAGAGGAAGCGGTGCCGGGACCCTCGGTGTTCCCCTCGGGGGAACCCGGCGTGTCGGGGGACTTTTGGGGGTCGCAGGAAGGCTGTCAGGGACCGTCTCGCCCTTCAGGGCGGAACAGGGGACTTCCCTTGAGACGCCGTCGCGGGCAAGGGCCTCATCTTGCCAAGCGGTGGGAACCACGTGGTTTTTCTCGAGTTGCGGCGGCATTCTCGACTTACGACGGGGATCTCAGCCTTCCCCTTGGGTTGGCCCTGGGAAGCCCAATCTTCCCCTCGGGTTGCGAGGGAAAGCTGGGGGTGGCGCTCGAGTCACTGCAGGGCCTAAGAGACCTCACCTAAGCGTGTGTCCGGGACCTAATTTTCCTCTCCAGGGAAGGCAGGGATCTCGGGGTTGCATTCCAGGCTCCCCCGGGGAGTCAGGCCTCGTCTCGAGGGGAAGCCAAGGACTCCGCTCTCCTCTCGAGTCGCGACGCGGGTCTCTTGGAGCCCCCTGAGCGGCCTCAAGGGAGTCCAGCCTCCTCTTCCGTTTGGAGAGAGGACCCGGGATTGCTCTCCAGGCCATGCAGGAAAAGAAGGCCCTCAGCTCGCGAGGACGGGGGCGTCTCAGGGGTTTCCTCGAGCTGCGGCGCCCGTGGGGGTTTTCTCCCGAGGCACGACGAGGATCTCAGGGAGCCTCTCGTGCGGCGCCAGGGAAGTCAGGTCTCCATGCGCGTGGCGAGGGGGAGCGCGTCCTGGCTCTCGAGTCACGGGAGGGGACTAGGGCCTCGAGACGCCTTGAAGAAGGACTCTCGAGGTCTTTGTCGGGGGGCGGCGGGAAACCCTCGTGTCCCTCGCCTTCTGCCGGGGACCTTAGGGAGCTTCCCAGGGTGCCTCTGAGAGGCGAGGGATCCTGTGGAGGTGGCGGGGCCCCTCGGGACTCCGCTGGGTCTGGCGCAACGGAAGAGGGCCTCACCTCGAGGGGAGGCAGGCACCTCAGGCTTCCTCTGCGTTTCGGACTCCGACCGCAGGGTCCCTGCAGAGTTGGGACAGGAGAGTCAGGCCTCGTCTTGTCTGAGGAAGGGAACCCCGCTGGCCTCTCGAGTTGCTCAGGGGGTCTCAGGCCCCTCGTCGAGCTGTGTGTGGAACCCGCGGGTCTTTGCGGACGATGCACGGGGGTGGCAGTGCCCCTTCGTGTTGTGCCTTCACCCACAGGGTTGCCTTCGAAGAGGGGTCCGGGCCTCGGGTCCTTCTCAAGAGCGGACCGGGGAATCGGGGGCGTTCGGCCTGTGGCCCCACCCACGTGGCTCGTCTCGAATTTCCTCGTGAGACCGGCCTCATCCTGAGGTGCGCCGGGAAGGCCGGGAACCCCTTCCAGACCACGCAGGGGAATCGCCTCTCCTGTCGCGATCAGGAGGGGAGAAGGGGCTCAGAGGAAGCGGTGCCGGGACCCTCGGTGTTCCCCTCGGGGGAACCCGGCGTGTCGGGGGACTTTTGGGGGTCGCAGGAAGGCTGTCAGGGACCGTCTCGCCCTTCAGGGCGGAACAGGGGACTTCCCTTGAGACGCCGTCGCGGGCAAGGGCCTCATCTTGCCAAGCGGTGGGAACCACGTGGTTTTTCTCGAGTTGCGGCGGCATTCTCGAGTTACGACGGGGATCTCAGCCTTCCCCTTGGGTTGGCCCTGGGAAGCCCAATCTTCCCCTCGGGTTGCGAGGGAAAGCTGGGGGTGGCGCTCGAGTCACTGCAGGGCCTAAGAGACCTCACCTAAGCGTGTGTCCGGGACCTAATTTTCCTCTCCAGGGAAGGCAGGGATCTCGGGGTTGCATTCCAGGCTCCCCCGGGGAGTCAGGCCTCGTCTCGAGGGGAAGCCAAGGACTCCGCTCTCCTCTCGAGTCGCGACGCGGGTCTCTTGGAGCCCCCTGAGCGGCCTCAAGGGAGTCCAGCCTCCTCTTCCGTTTGGAGAGAGGACCCGGGATTGCTCTCCAGGCCATGCAGGAAAAGAAGGCCCTCAGCTCGCGAGGACGGGGGCGTCTCAGGGGTTTCCTCGAGCTGCGGCGCCCGTGGGGGTTTTCTCCCGAGGCACGACGAGGATCTCAGGGAGCCTCTCGTGCGGCGCCAGGGAAGTCAGGTCTCCATGCGCGTGGCGAGGGGGAGCGCGTCCTGGCTCTCGAGTCACGGGAGGGGACTAGGGCCTCGAGACGCGTTGAAGAAGGACTCTCGAGGTCTTTGTCGGGGGGCGGCGGGAAACCCTCGTGTCCCTCGCCTTCTGCCGGGGACCTTAGGGAGCTTCCCAGGGTGCCTCTGAGAGGCGAGGGATCCTGTGGAGGTGGCGGGGCCCCTCGGGACTCCGCTGGGTCTGGCGCAACGGAAGAGGGCCTCACCTCGAGGGGAGGCAGGCACCTCAGGCTTCCTCTGCGTTTCGGACTCCGACCGCAGGGTCCCTGCAGAGTTGGGACAGGAGAGTCAGGCCTCGTCTTGTCTGAGGAAGGGAACCCCGCTGGCCTCTCGAGTTGCTCAGGGGGTCTCAGGCCCCTCGTCGAGCTGTGTGTGGAACCCGCGGGTCTTTGCGGACGATGCACGGGGGTGGCAGTGCCCCTTCGTGTTGTGCCTTCACCCACAGGGTTGCCTTCGAAGAGGGGTCCGGGCCTCGGGTCCTTCTCAAGAGCGGACCGGGGAATCGGGGGCGTTCGGCCTGTGGCCCCACCCACGTGGCTCGTCTCGAATTTCCTCGTGAGACCGGCCTCATCCTGAGGTGCGCCGGGAAGGCCGGGAACCCCTTCCAGACCACGCAGGGGAATCGCCTCTCCTGTCGCGATCAGGAGGGGAGAAGGGGCTCAGAGGAAGCGGTGCCGGGACCCTCGGTGTTCCCCTCGGGGGAACCCGGCGTGTCGGGGGACTTTTGGGGGTCGCAGGAAGGCTGTCAGGGACCGTCTCGCCCTTCAGGGCGGAACAGGGGACTTCCCTTGAGACGCCGTCGCGGGCAAGGGCCTCATCTTGCCAAGCGGTGGGAACCACGTGGTTTTTCTCGAGTTGCGGCGGCATTCTCGAGTTACGACGGGGATCTCAGCCTTCCCCTTGGGTTGGCCCTGGGAAGCCCAATCTTCCCCTCGGGTTGCGAGGGAAAGCTGGGGGTGGCGCTCGAGTCACTGCAGGGCCTAAGAGACCTCACCTAAGCGTGTGTCCGGGACCTAATTTTCCTCTCCAGGGAAGGCAGGGATCTCGGGGTTGCATTCCAGGCTCCCCCGGGGAGTCAGGCCTCGTCTCGAGGGGAAGCCAAGGACTCCGCTCTCCTCTCGCGAGTCGCGACGCGGGTCTCTTGGAGCCCCCTGAGCGGCCTCAAGGGAGTCCAGCCTCCTCTTCCGTTTGGAGAGAGGACCCGGGATTGCTCTCCAGGCCATGCAGGAAAAGAAGGCCCTCAGCTCGCGAGGACGGGGGCGTCTCAGGGGTTTCCTCGAGCTGCGGCGCCCGTGGGGGTTTTCTCCCGAGGCACGACGAGGATCTCAGGGAGCCTCTCGTGCGGCGCCAGGGAAGTCAGGTCTCCATGCGCGTGGCGAGGGGGAGCGCGTCCTGGCTCTCGAGTCACGGGAGGGGACTAGGGCCTCGAGACGCCTTGAAGAAGGACTCTCGAGGTCTTTGTCGGGGGGCGGCGGGAAACCCTCGTGTCCCTCGCCTTCTGCCGGGGACCTTAGGGAACTTCCCAGGGTGCCTCTGAGAGGCGAGGGATCCTGTGGAGGTGGCGGGGCCCCTCGGGACTCCGCTGGGTCTGGCGCAACGGAAGAGGGCCTCACCTCGAGGGGAGGCAGGCACCTCAGGCTTCCTCTGCGTTTCGGACTCCGACCGCAGGGTCCCTGCAGAGTTGGGACAGGAGAGTCAGGCCTCGTCTTGTCTGAGGAAGGGAACCCCGCTGGCCTCTCGAGTTGCTCAGGGGGTCTCAGGCCCCTCGTCGAGCTGTGTGTGGAACCCGCGGGTCTTTGCGGACGATGCACGGGGGTGGCAGTGCCCCTTCGTGTTGTGCCTTCACCCACAGGGTTGCCTTCGAAGAGGGGTCCGGGCCTCGGGTCCTTCTCAAGAGCGGACCGGGGAATCGGGGGCGTTCGGCCTGTGGCCCCACCCACGTGGCTCGTCTCGAATTTCCTCGTGAGACCGGCCTCATCCTGAGGTGCGCCGGGAAGGCCGGGAACCCCTTCCAGACCACGCAGGGGAATCGCCTCTCCTGTCGCGATCAGGAGGGGAGAAGGGGCTCAGAGGAAGCGGTGCCGGGACCCTCGGTGTTCCCCTCGGGGGAACCCGGCGTGTCGGGGGACTTTTGGGGGTCGCAGGAAGGCTGTCAGGGACCGTCTCGCCCTTCAGGGCGGAACAGGGGACTTCCCTTGAGACGCCGTCGCGGGCAAGGGCCTCATCTTGCCAAGCGGTGGGAACCACGTGGTTTTTCTCGAGTTGCGGCGGCATTCTCGAGTTACGACGGGGATCTCAGCCTTCCCCTTGGGTTGGCCCTGGGAAGCCCAATCTTCCCCTCGGGTTGCGAGGGAAAGCTGGGGGTGGCGCTCGAGTCACTGCAGGGCCTAAGAGACCTCACCTAAGCGTGTGTCCGGGACCTAATTTTCCTCTCCAGGGAAGGCAGGGATCTCGGGGTTGCATTCCAGGCTCCCCCGGGGAGTCAGGCCTCGTCTCGAGGGGAAGCCAAGGACTCCGCTCTCCTCTCGAGTCGCGACGCGGGTCTCTTGGAGCCCCCTGAGCGGCCTCAAGGGAGTCCAGCCTCCTCTTCCGTTTGGAGAGAGGACCCGGGATTGCTCTCCAGGCCATGCAGGAAAAGAAGGCCCTCAGCTCGCGAGGACGGGGGCGTCTCAGGGGTTTCCTCGAGCTGCGGCGCCCGTGGGGGTTTTCTCCCGAGGCACGACGAGGATCTCAGGGAGCCTCTCGTGCGGCGCCAGGGAAGTCAGGTCTCCATGCGCGTGGCGAGGGGGAGCGCGTCCTGGCTCTCGAGTCACGGGAGGGGACTAGGGCCTCGAGACGCGTTGAAGAAGGACTCTCGAGGTCTTTGTCGGGGGGCGGCGGGAAACCCTCGTGTCCCTCGCCTTCTGCCGGGGACCTTAGGGAGCTTCCCAGGGTGCCTCTGAGAGGCGAGGGATCCTGTGGAGGTGGCGGGGCCCCTCGGGACTCCGCTGGGTCTGGCGCAACGGAAGAGGGCCTCACCTCGAGGGGAGGCAGGCACCTCAGGCTTCCTCTGCGTTTCGGACTCCGACCGCAGGGTCCCTGCAGAGTTGGGACAGGAGAGTCAGGCCTCGTCTTGTCTGAGGAAGGGAACCCCGCTGGCCTCTCGAGTTGCTCAGGGGTCTCAGGCCCCTCGTCGAGCTGTGTGTGGAACCCGCGGGTCTTTGCGGACGATGCACGGGGGTGGCAGTGCCCCTTCGTGTTGTGCCTTCACCCACAGGGTTGCCTTCGAAGAGGGGTCCGGGCCTCGGGTCCTTCTCAAGAGCGGACCGGGAATCGGGGGCGTTCGGCCTGTGGCCCCACCCACGTGGCTCGTCTCGAATTTCCTCGTGAGACCGGCCTCATCCTGAGGTGCGCCGGGAAGGCCGGGAACCCCTTCCAGACCACGCAGGGGAATCGCCTCTCCTGTCGCGATCAGGAGGGGAGAAGGGGCTCAGAGGAAGCGGTGCCGGGACCCTCGGTGTTCCCCTCGGGGGAACCCGGCGTGTCGGGGGACTTTTGGGGGTCGCAGGAAGGCTGTCAGGGACCGTCTCGCCCTTCAGGGCGGAACAGGGGACTTCCCTTGAGACGCCGTCGCGGGCAAGGGCCTCATCTTGCCAAGCGGTGGGAACCACGTGGTTTTTCTCGAGTTGCGGCGGCATTCTCGAGTTACGACGGGGATCTCAGCCTTCCCCTTGGGTTGGCCCTGGGAAGCCCAATCTTCCCCTCGGGTTGCGAGGGAAAGCTGGGGGTGGCGCTCGAGTCACTGCAGGGCCTAAGAGACCTCACCTAAGCGTGTGTCCGGGACCTAATTTTCCTCTCCAGGGAAGGCAGGGATCTCGGGGTTGCATTCCAGGCTCCCCCGGGGAGTCAGGCCTCGTCTCGAGGGGAAGCCAAGGACTCCGCTCTCCTCTCGAGTCGCGACGCGGGTCTCTTGGAGCCCCCTGAGCGGCCTCAAGGGAGTCCAGCCTCCTCTTCCGTTTGGAGAGAGGACCCGGGATTGCTCTCCAGGCCATGCAGGAAAAGAAGGCCCTCAGCTCGCGAGGACGGGGGCGTCTCAGGGGTTTCCTCGAGCTGCGGCGCCCGTGGGGGTTTTCTCCCGAGGCACGACGAGGATCTCAGGGAGCCTCTCGTGCGGCGCCAGGGAAGTCAGGTCTCCATGCGCGTGGCGAGGGGGAGCGCGTCCTGGCTCTCGAGTCACGGGAGGGGACTAGGGCCTCGAGACGCGTTGAAGAAGGACTCTCGAGGTCTTTGTCGGGGGGCGGCGGGAAACCCTCGTGTCCCTCGCCTTCTGCCGGGGACCTTAGGGAACTTCCCAGGGTGCCTCTGAGAGGCGAGGGATCCTGTGGAGGTGGCGGGGCCCCTCGGGACTCCGCTGGGTCTGGCGCAACGGAAGAGGGCCTCACCTCGAGGGGAGGCAGGCACCTCAGGCTTCCTCTGCGTTTCGGACTCCGACCGCAGGGTCCCTGCAGAGTTGGGACAGGAGAGTCAGGCCTCGTCTTGTCTGAGGAAGGGAACCCCGCTGGCCTCTCGAGTTGCTCAGGGGGTCTCAGGCCCCTCGTCGAGCTGTGTGTGGAACCCGCGGGTCTTTGCGGACGATGCACGGGGGTGGCAGTGCCCCTTCGTGTTGTGCCTTCACCCACAGGGTTGCCTTCGAAGAGGGGTCCGGGCCTCGGGTCCTTCTCAAGAGCGGACCGGGGAATCGGGGGCGTTCGGCCTGTGGCCCCACCCACGTGGCTCGTCTCGAATTTCCTCGTGAGACCGGCCTCATCCTGAGGTGCGCCGGGAAGGCCGGGAACCCCTTCCAGACCACGCAGGGGAATCGCCTCTCCTGTCGCGATCAGGAGGGGAGAAGGGGCTCAGAGGAAGCGGTGCCGGGACCCTCGGTGTTCCCCTCGGGGGAACCCGGCGTGTCGGGGGACTTTTGGGGGTCGCAGGAAGGCTGTCAGGGACCGTCTCGCCCTTCAGGGCGGAACAGGGGACTTCCCTTGAGACGCCGTCGCGGGCAAGGGCCTCATCTTGCCAAGCGGTGGGAACCACGTGGTTTTTCTCGAGTTGCGGCGGCATTCTCGAGTTACGACGGGGATCTCAGCCTTCCCCTTGGGTTGGCCCTGGGAAGCCCAATCTTCCCCTCGGGTTGCGAGGGAAAGCTGGGGGTGGCGCTCGAGTCACTGCAGGGCCTAAGAGACCTCACCTAAGCGTGTGTCCGGGACCTAATTTTCCTCTCCAGGGAAGGCAGGGATCTCGGGGTTGCATTCCAGGCTCCCCCGGGGAGTCAGGCCTCGTCTCGAGGGGAAGCCAAGGACTCCGCTCTCCTCTCGAGTCGCGACGCGGGTCTCTTGGAGCCCCCTGAGCGGCCTCAAGGGAGTCCAGCCTCCTCTTCCGTTTGGAGAGAGGACCCGGGATTGCTCTCCAGGCCATGCAGGAAAAGAAGGCCCTCAGCTCGCGAGGACGGGGGCGTCTCAGGGGTTTCCTCGAGCTGCGGCGCCCGTGGGGGTTTTCTCCCGAGGCACGACGAGGATCTCAGGGAGCCTCTCGTGCGGCGCCAGGGAAGTCAGGTCTCCATGCGCGTGGCGAGGGGGAGCGCGTCCTGGCTCTCGAGTCACGGGAGGGGACTAGGGCCTCGAGACGCGTTGAAGAAGGACTCTCGAGGTCTTTGTCGGGGGGCGGCGGGAAACCCTCGTGTCCCTCGCCTTCTGCCGGGGACCTTAGGGAGCTTCCCAGGGTGCCTCTGAGAGGCGAGGGATCCTGTGGAGGTGGCGGGGCCCCTCGGGACTCCGCTGGGTCTGGCGCAACGGAAGAGGGCCTCACCTCGAGGGGAGGCAGGCACCTCAGGCTTCCTCTGCGTTTCGGACTCCGACCGCAGGGTCCCTGCAGAGTTGGGACAGGAGAGTCAGGCCTCGTCTTGTCTGAGGAAGGGAACCCCGCTGGCCTCTCGAGTTGCTCAGGGGGTCTCAGGCCCCTCGTCGAGCTGTGTGTGGAACCCGCGGGTCTTTGCGGACGATGCACGGGGGTGGCAGTGCCCCTTCGTGTTGTGCCTTCACCCACAGGGTTGCCTTCGAAGAGGGGTCCGGGCCTCGGGTCCTTCTCAAGAGCGGACCGGGGAATCGGGGGCGTTCGGCCTGTGGCCCCACCCACGTGGCTCGTCTCGAATTTCCTCGTGAGACCGGCCTCATCCTGAGGTGCGCCGGGAAGGCCGGGAACCCCTTCCAGACCACGCAGGGGAATCGCCTCTCCTGTCGCGATCAGGAGGGGAGAAGGGGCTCAGAGGAAGCGGTGCCGGGACCCTCGGTGTTCCCCTCGGGGGAACCCGGCGTGTCGGGGGACTTTTGGGGGTCGCAGGAAGGCTGTCAGGGACCGTCTCGCCCTTCAGGGCGGAACAGGGGACTTCCCTTGAGACGCCGTCGCGGGCAAGGGCCTCATCTTGCCAAGCGGTGGGAACCACGTGGTTTTTCTCGAGTTGCGGCGGCATTCTCGAGTTACGACGGGGATCTCAGCCTTCCCCTTGGGTTGGCCCTGGGAAGCCCAATCTTCCCCTCGGGTTGCGAGGGAAAGCTGGGGGTGGCGCTCGAGTCACTGCAGGGCCTAAGAGACCTCACCTAAGCGTGTGTCCGGGACCTAATTTTCCTCTCCAGGGAAGGCAGGGATCTCGGGGTTGCATTCCAGGCTCCCCCGGGGAGTCAGGCCTCGTCTCGAGGGGAAGCCAAGGACTCCGCTCTCCTCTCGAGTCGCGACGCGGGTCTCTTGGAACCCCCTGAGCGGCCTCAAGGGAGTCCAGCCTCCTCTTCCGTTTGGAGAGAGGACCCGGGATTGCTCTCCAGGCCATGCAGGAAAAGAAGGCCCTCAGCTCGCGAGGACGGGGGCGTCTCAGGGGTTTCCTCGAGCTGCGGCGCCCGTGGGGGTTTTCTCCCGAGGCACGACGAGGATCTCAGGGAGCCTCTCGTGCGGCGCCAGGGAAGTCAGGTCTCCATGCGCGTGGCGAGGGGGAGCGCGTCCTGGCTCTCGAGTCACGGGAGGGGACTAGGGCCTCGAGACGCGTTGAAGAAGGACTCTCGAGGTCTTTGTCGGGGGGCGGCGGGAAACCCTCGTGTCCCTCGCCTTCTGCCGGGGACCTTAGGGAGCTTCCCAGGGTGCCTCTGAGAGGCGAGGGATCCTGTGGAGGTGGCGGGGCCCCTCGGGACTCCGCTGGGTCTGGCGCAACGGAAGAGGGCCTCACCTCGAGGGGAGGCAGGCACCTCAGGCTTCCTCTGCGTTTCGGACTCCGACCGCAGGGTCCCTGCAGAGTTGGGACAGGAGAGTCAGGCCTCGTCTTGTCTGAGGAAGGGAACCCCGCTGGCCTCTCGAGTTGCTCAGGGGGTCTCAGGCCCCTCGTCGAGCTGTGTGTGGAACCCGCGGGTCTTTGCGGACGATGCACGGGGGTGGCAGTGCCCCTTCGTGTTGTGCCTTCACCCACAGGGTTGCCTTCGAAGAGGGGTCCGGGCCTCGGGTCCTTCTCAAGAGCGGACCGGGGAATCGGGGGCGTTCGGCCTGTGGCCCCACCCACGTGGCTCGTCTCGAATTTCCTCGTGAGACCGGCCTCATCCTGAGGTGCGCCGGGAAGGCCGGGAACCCCTTCCAGACCACGCAGGGGAATCGCCTCTCCTGTCGCGATCAGGAGGGGAGAAGGGGCTCAGAGGAAGCGGTGCCGGGACCCTCGGTGTTCCCCTCGGGGGAACCCGGCGTGTCGGGGGACTTTTGGGGGTCGCAGGAAGGCTGTCAGGGACCGTCTCGCCCTTCAGGGCGGAACAGGGGACTTCCCTTGAGACGCCGTCGCGGGCAAGGGCCTCATCTTGCCAAGCGGTGGGAACCACGTGGTTTTTCTCGAGTTGCGGCGGCATTCTCGAGTTACGACGGGGATCTCAGCCTTCCCCTTGGGTTGGCCCTGGGAAGCCCAATCTTCCCCTCGGGTTGCGAGGGAAAGCTGGGGGTGGCGCTCGAGTCACTGCAGGGCCTAAGAGACCTCACCTAAGCGTGTGTCCGGGACCTAATTTTCCTCTCCAGGGAAGGCAGGGATCTCGGGGTTGCATTCCAGGCTCCCCCGGGGAGTCAGGCCTCGTCTCGAGGGGAAGCCAAGGACTCCGCTCTCCTCTCGAGTCGCGACGCGGGTCTCTTGGAGCCCCCTGAGCGGCCTCAAGGGAGTCCAGCCTCCTCTTCCGTTTGGAGAGAGGACCCGGGATTGCTCTCCAGGCCATGCAGGAAAAGAAGGCCCTCAGCTCGCGAGGACGGGGGCGTCTCAGGGGTTTCCTCGAGCTGCGGCGCCCGTGGGGGTTTTCTCCCGAGGCACGACGAGGATCTCAGGGAGCCTCTCGTGCGGCGCCAGGGAAGTCAGGTCTCCATGCGCGTGGCGAGGGGGAGCGCGTCCTGGCTCTCGAGTCACGGGAGGGGACTAGGGCCTCGAGACGCGTTGAAGAAGGACTCTCGAGGTCTTTGTCGGGGGGCGGCGGGAAACCCTCGTGTCCCTCGCCTTCTGCCGGGGACCTTAGGGAGCTTCCCAGGGTGCCTCTGAGAGGCGAGGGATCCTGTGGAGGTGGCGGGGCCCCTCGGGACTCCGCTGGGTCTGGCGCAACGGAAGAGGGCCTCACCTCGAGGGGAGGCAGGCACCTCAGGCTTCCTCTGCGTTTCGGACTCCGACCGCAGGGTCCCTGCAGAGTTGGGACAGGAGAGTCAGGCCTCGTCTTGTCTGAGGAAGGGAACCCCGCTGGCCTCTCGAGTTGCTCAGGGGGTCTCAGGCCCCTCGTCGAGCTGTGTGTGGAACCCGCGGGTCTTTGCGGACGATGCACGGGGGTGGCAGTGCCCCTTCGTGTTGTGCCTTCACCCACAGGGTTGCCTTCGAAGAGGGGTCCGGGCCTCGGGTCCTTCTCAAGAGCGGACCGGGGAATCGGGGGCGTTCGGCCTGTGGCCCCACCCACGTGGCTCGTCTCGAATTTCCTCGTGAGACCGGCCTCATCCTGAGGTGCGCCGGGAAGGCCGGGAACCCCTTCCAGACCACGCAGGGGAATCGCCTCTCCTGTCGCGATCAGGAGGGGAGAAGGGGCTCAGAGGAAGCGGTGCCGGGACCCTCGGTGTTCCCCTCAGGGGAACCCGGCGTGTCGGGGGACTTTTGGGGGTCGCAGGAAGGCTGTCAGGGACCGTCTCGCCCTTCAGGGCGGAACAGGGGACTTCCCTTGAGACGCCGTCGCGGGCAAGGGCCTCATCTTGCCAAGCGGTGGGAACCACGTGGTTTTTCTCGAGTTGCGGCGGCATTCTCGAGTTACGACGGGGATCTCAGCCTTCCCCTTGGGTTGGCCCTGGGAAGCCCAATCTTCCCCTCGGGTTGCGAGGGAAAGCTGGGGGTGGCGCTCGAGTCACTGCAGGGCCTAAGAGACCTCACCTAAGCGTGTGTCCGGGACCTAATTTTCCTCTCCAGGGAAGGCAGGGATCTCGGGGTTGCATTCCAGGCTCCCCCGGGGAGTCAGGCCTCGTCTCGAGGGGAAGCCAAGGACTCCGCTCTCCTCTCGAGTCGCGACGCGGGTCTCTTGGAGCCCCCTGAGTGGCCTCAAGGGAGTCCAGCCTCCTCTTCCGTTTGGAGAGAGGACCCGGGATTGCTCTCCAGGCCATGCAGGAAAAGAAGGCCCTCAGCTCGCGAGGACGGGGGCGTCTCAGGGGTTTCCTCGAGCTGCGGCGCCCGTGGGGGTTTTCTCCCGAGGCACGACGAGGATCTCAGGGAGCCTCTCGTGCGGCGCCAGGGAAGTCAGGTCTCCATGCGCGTGGCGAGGGGGAGCGCGTCCTGGCTCTCGAGTCACGGGAGGGGACTAGGGCCTCGAGACGCGTTGAAGAAGGACTCTCGAGGTCTTTGTCGGGGGGCGGCGGGAAACCCTCGTGTCCCTCGCCTTCTGCCGGGGACCTTAGGGAGCTTCCCAGGGTGCCTCTGAGAGGCGAGGGATCCTGTGGAGGTGGCGGGGCCCCTCGGGACTCCGCTGGGTCTGGCGCAACGGAAGAGGGCCTCACCTCGAGGGGAGGCAGGCACCTCAGGCTTCCTCTGCGTTTCGGACTCCGACCGCAGGGTCCCTGCAGAGTTGGGACAGGAGAGTCAGGCCTCGTCTTGTCTGAGGAAGGGAACCCCGCTGGCTTCTCGAGTTCCTCAGGGGGTCTCAGGCCCCTCGTCGAGCTGTGTGTGGAACCCGCGGGTCTTTGCGGACGATGCACGGGGGTGGCAGTGCCCCTTCGTGTTGTGCCTTCACCCACAGGGTTGCCTTCGAAGAGGGGTCCGGGCCTCGGGTCCTTCTCAAGAGCGGACCGGGGAATCGGGGGCGTTCGGCCTGTGGCCCCACCCACGTGGCTCGTCTCGAATTTCCTCGTGAGACCGGCCTCATCCTGAGGTGCGCCGGGAAGGCCGGGAACCCCTTCCAGACCACGCAGGGGAATCGCCTCTCCTGTCGCGATCAGGAGGGGAGAAGGGGCTCAGAGGAAGCGGTGCCGGGACCCTCGGTGTTCCCCTCGGGGGAACCCGGCGTGTCGGGGGACTTTTGGGGGTCGCAGGAAGGCTGTCAGGGACCGTCTCGCCCTTCAGGGCGGAACAGGGGACTTCCCTTGAGACGCCGTCGCGGGCAAGGGCCTCATCTTGCCAAGCGGTGGGAACCACGTGGTTTTTCTCGAGTTGCGGCGGCATTCTCGACTTACGACGGGGATCTCAGCCTTCCCCTTGGGTTGGCCCTGGGAAGCCCAATCTTCCCCTCGGGTTGCGAGGGAAAGCTGGGGGTGGCGCTCGAGTCACTGCAGGGCCTAAGAGACCTCACCTAAGCGTGTGTCCGGGACCTAATTTTCCTCTCCAGGGAAGGCAGGGATCTCGGGGTTGCATTCCAGGCTCCCCCGGGGAGTCAGGCCTCGTCTCGAGGGGAAGCCAAGGACTCCGCTCTCCTCTCGAGTCGCGACGCGGGTCTCTTGGAGCCCCCTGAGCGGCCTCAAGGGAGTCCAGCCTCCTCTTCCGTTTGGAGAGAGGACCCGGGATTGCTCTCCAGGCCATGCAGGAAAAGAAGGCCCTCAGCTCGCGAGGACGGGGGCGTCTCAGGGGTTTCCTCGAGCTGCGGCGCCCGTGGGGGTTTTCTCCCGAGGCACGACGAGGATCTCAGGGAGCCTCTCGTGCGGCGCCAGGGAAGTCAGGTCTCCATGCGCGTGGCGAGGGGGAGCGCGTCCTGGCTCTCGAGTCACGGGAGGGGACTAGGGCCTCGAGACGCCTTGAAGAAGGACTCTCGAGGTCTTTGTCGGGGGGCGGCGGGAAACCCTCGTGTCCCTCGCCTTCTGCCGGGGACCTTAGGGAGCTTCCCAGGGTGCCTCTGAGAGGCGAGGGATCCTGTGGAGGTGGCGGGGCCCCTCGGGACTCCGCTGGGTCTGGCGCAACGGAAGAGGGCCTCACCTCGAGGGGAGGCAGGCACCTCAGGCTTCCTCTGCGTTTCGGACTCCGACCGCAGGGTCCCTGCAGAGTTGGGACAGGAGAGTCAGGCCTCGTCTTGTCTGAGGAAGGGAACCCCGCTGGCCTCTCGAGTTGCTCAGGGGGTCTCAGGCCCCTCGTCGAGCTGTGTGTGGAACCCGCGGGTCTTTGCGGACGATGCACGGGGGTGGCAGTGCCCCTTCGTGTTGTGCCTTCACCCACAGGGTTGCCTTCGAAGAGGGGTCCGGGCCTCGGGTCCTTCTCAAGAGCGGACCGGGGAATCGGGGGCGTTCGGCCTGTGGCCCCACCCACGTGGCTCGTCTCGAATTTCCTCGTGAGACCGGCCTCATCCTGAGGTGCGCCGGGAAGGCCGGGAACCCCTTCCAGACCACGCAGGGGAATCGCCTCTCCTGTCGCGATCAGGAGGGGAGAAGGGGCTCAGAGGAAGCGGTGCCGGGACCCTCGGTGTTCCCCTCGGGGGAACCCGGCGTGTCGGGGGACTTTTGGGGGTCGCAGGAAGGCTGTCAGGGACCGTCTCGCCCTTCAGGGCGGAACAGGGGACTTCCCTTGAGACGCCGTCGCGGGCAAGGGCCTCATCTTGCCAAGCGGTGGGAACCACGTGGTTTTTCTCGAGTTGCGGCGGCATTCTCGAGTTACGACGGGGATCTCAGCCTTCCCCTTGGGTTGGCCCTGGGAAGCCCAATCTTCCCCTCGGGTTGCGAGGGAAAGCTGGGGGTGGCGCTCGAGTCACTGCAGGGCCTAAGAGACCTCACCTAAGCGTGTGTCCGGGACCTAATTTTCCTCTCCAGGGAAGGCAGGGATCTCGGGGTTGCATTCCAGGCTCCCCCGGGGAGTCAGGCCTCGTCTCGAGGGGAAGCCAAGGACTCCGCTCTCCTCTCGAGTCGCGACGCGGGTCTCTTGGAGCCCCCTGAGCGGCCTCAAGGGAGTCCAGCCTCCTCTTCCGTTTGGAGAGAGGACCCGGGATTGCTCTCCAGGCCATGCAGGAAAAGAAGGCCCTCAGCTCGCGAGGACGGGGGCGTCTCAGGGGTTTCCTCGAGCTGCGGCGCCCGTGGGGGTTTTCTCCCGAGGCACGACGAGGATCTCAGGGAGCCTCTCGTGCGGCGCCAGGGAAGTCAGGTCTCCATGCGCGTGGCGAGGGGGAGCGCGTCCTGGCTCTCGAGTCACGGGAGGGGACTAGGGCCTCGAGACGCGTTGAAGAAGGACTCTCGAGGTCTTTGTCGGGGGGCGGCGGGAAACCCTCGTGTCCCTCGCCTTCTGCCGGGGACCTTAGGGAGCTTCCCAGGGTGCCTCTGAGAGGCGAGGGATCCTGTGGAGGTGGCGGGGCCCCTCGGGACTCCGCTGGGTCTGGCGCAACGGAAGAGGGCCTCACCTCGAGGGGAGGCAGGCACCTCAGGCTTCCTCTGCGTTTCGGACTCCGACCGCAGGGTCCCTGCAGAGTTGGGACAGGAGAGTCAGGCCTCGTCTTGTCTGAGGAAGGGAACCCCGCTGGCCTCTCGAGTTGCTCAGGGGGTCTCAGGCCCCTCGTCGAGCTGTGTGTGGAACCCGCGGGTCTTTGCGGACGATGCACGGGGGTGGCAGTGCCCCTTCGTGTTGTGCCTTCACCCACAGGGTTGCCTTCGAAGAGGGGTCCGGGCCTCGGGTCCTTCTCAAGAGCGGACCGGGGAATCGGGGGCGTTCGGCCTGTGGCCCCACCCACGTGGCTCGTCTCGAATTTCCTCGTGAGACCGGCCTCATCCTGAGGTGCGCCGGGAAGGCCGGGAACCCCTTCCAGACCACGCAGGGGAATCGCCTCTCCTGTCGCGATCAGGAGGGGAGAAGGGGCTCAGAGGAAGCGGTGCCGGGACCCTCGGTGTTCCCCTCGGGGGAACCCGGCGTGTCGGGGGACTTTTGGGGGTCGCAGGAAGGCTGTCAGGGACCGTCTCGCCCTTCAGGGCGGAACAGGGGACTTCCCTTGAGACGCCGTCGCGGGCAAGGGCCTCATCTTGCCAAGCGGTGGGAACCACGTGGTTTTTCTCGAGTTGCGGCGGCATTCTCGAGTTACGACGGGGATCTCAGCCTTCCCCTTGGGTTGGCCCTGGGAAGCCCAATCTTCCCCTCGGGTTGCGAGGGAAAGCTGGGGGTGGCGCTCGAGTCACTGCAGGGCCTAAGAGACCTCACCTAAGCGTGTGTCCGGGACCTAATTTTCCTCTCCAGGGAAGGCAGGGATCTCGGGGTTGCATTCCAGGCTCCCCCGGGGAGTCAGGCCTCGTCTCGAGGGGAAGCCAAGGACTCCGCTCTCCTCTCGAGTCGCGACGCGGGTCTCTTGGAGCCCCCTGAGCGGCCTCAAGGGAGTCCAGCCTCCTCTTCCGTTTGGAGAGAGGACCCGGGATTGCTCTCCAGGCCATGCAGGAAAAGAAGGCCCTCAGCTCGCGAGGACGGGGGCGTCTCAGGGGTTTCCTCGAGCTGCGGCGCCCGTGGGGGTTTTCTCCCGAGGCACGACGAGGATCTCAGGGAGCCTCTCGTGCGGCGCCAGGGAAGTCAGGTCTCCATGCGCGTGGCGAGGGGGAGCGCGTCCTGGCTCTCGAGTCACGGGAGGGGACTAGGGCCTCGAGACGCGTTGAAGAAGGACTCTCGAGGTCTTTGTCGGGGGGCGGCGGGAAACCCTCGTGTCCCTCGCCTTCTGCCGGGGACCTTAGGGAGCTTCCCAGGGTGCCTCTGAGAGGCGAGGGATCCTGTGGAGGTGGCGGGGCCCCTCGGGACTCCGCTGGGTCTGGCGCAACGGAAGAGGGCCTCACCTCGAGGGGAGGCAGGCACCTCAGGCTTCCTCTGCGTTTCGGACTCCGACCGCAGGGTCCCTGCAGAGTTGGGACAGGAGAGTCAGGCCTCGTCTTGTCTGAGGAAGGGAACCCCGCTGGCCTCTCGAGTTGCTCAGGGGGTCTCAGGCCCCTCGTCGAGCTGTGTGTGGAACCCGCGGGTCTTTGCGGACGATGCACGGGGGTGGCAGTGCCCCTTCGTGTTGTGCCTTCACCCACAGGGTTGCCTTCGAAGAGGGGTCCGGGCCTCGGGTCCTTCTCAAGAGCGGACCGGGGAATCGGGGGCGTTCGGCCTGTGGCCCCACCCACGTGGCTCGTCTCGAATTTCCTCGTGAGACCGGCCTCATCCTGAGGTGCGCCGGGAAGGCCGGGAACCCCTTCCAGACCACGCAGGGGAATCGCCTCTCCTGTCGCGATCAGGAGGGGAGAAGGGGCTCAGAGGAAGCGGTGCCGGGACCCTCGGTGTTCCCCTCGGGGGAACCCGGCGTGTCGGGGGACTTTTGGGGGTCGCAGGAAGGCTGTCAGGGACCGTCTCGCCCTTCAGGGCGGAACAGGGGACTTCCCTTGAGACGCCGTCGCGGGCAAGGGCCTCATCTTGCCAAGCGGTGGGAACCACGTGGTTTTTCTCGAGTTGCGGCGGCATTCTCGAGTTACGACGGGGATCTCAGCCTTCCCCTTGGGTTGGCCCTGGGAAGCCCAATCTTCCCCTCGGGTTGCGAGGGAAAGCTGGGGGTGGCGCTCGAGTCACTGCAGGGCCTAAGAGACCTCACCTAAGCGTGTGTCCGGGACCTAATTTTCCTCTCCAGGGAAGGCAGGGATCTCGGGGTTGCATTCCAGGCTCCCCCGGGGAGTCAGGCCTCGTCTCGAGGGGAAGCCAAGGACTCCGCTCTCCTCTCGAGTCGCGACGCGGGTCTCTTGGAGCCCCCTGAGCGGCCTCAAGGGAGTCCAGCCTCCTCTTCCGTTTGGAGAGAGGACCCGGGATTGCTCTCCAGGCCATGCAGGAAAAGAGGGCCCTCAGCTCGCGAGGACGGGGGCGTCTCAGGGGTTTCCTCGAGCTGCGGCGCCCGTGGGGGTTTTCTCCCGAGGCACGACGAGGATCTCAGGGAGCCTCTCGTGCGGCGCCAGGGAAGTCAGGTCTCCATGCGCGTGGCGAGGGGGAGCGCGTCCTGGCTCTCGAGTCACGGGAGGGGACTAGGGCCTCGAGACGCGTTGAAGAAGGACTCTCGAGGTCTTTGTCGGGGGGCGGCGGGAAACCCTCGTGTCCCTCGCCTTCTGCCGGGGACCTTAGGGAGCTTCCCAGGGTGCCTCTGAGAGGCGAGGGATCCTGTGGAGGTGGCGGGGCCCCTCGGGACTCCGCTGGGTCTGGCGCAACGGAAGAGGGCCTCACCTCGAGGGGAGGCAGGCACCTCAGGCTTCCTCTGCGTTTCGGACTCCGACCGCAGGGTCCCTGCAGAGTTGGGACAGGAGAGTCAGGCCTCGTCTTGTCTGAGGAAGGGAACCCCGCTGGCCTCTCGAGTTGCTCAGGGGGTCTCAGGCCCCTCGTCGAGCTGTGTGTGGAACCCGCGGGTCTTTGCGGACGATGCACGGGGGTGGCAGTGCCCCTTCGTGTTGTGCCTTCACCCACAGGGTTGCCTTCGAAGAGGGGTCCGGGCCTCGGGTCCTTCTCAAGAGCGGACCGGGGAATCGGGGGCGTTCGGCCTGTGGCCCCACCCACGTGGCTCGTCTCGAATTTCCTCGTGAGACCGGCCTCATCCTGAGGTGCGCCGGGAAGGCCGGGAACCCCTTCCAGACCACGCAGGGGAATCGCCTCTCCTGTCGCGATCAGGAGGGGAGAAGGGGCTCAGAGGAAGCGGTGCCGGGACCCTCGGTGTTCCCCTCGGGGGAACCCGGCGTGTCGGGGGACTTTTGGGGGTCGCAGGAAGGCTGTCAGGGACCGTCTCGCCCTTCAGGGCGGAACAGGGGACTTCCCTTGAGACGCCGTCGCGGGCAAGGGCCTCATCTTGCCAAGCGGTGGGAACCACGTGGTTTTTCTCGAGTTGCGGCGGCATTCTCGAGTTACGACGGGGATCTCAGCCTTCCCCTTGGGTTGGCCCTGGGAAGCCCAATCTTCCCCTCGGGTTGCGAGGGAAAGCTGGGGGTGGCGCTCGAGTCACTGCAGGGCCTAAGAGACCTCACCTAAGCGTGTGTCCGGGACCTAATTTTCCTCTCCAGGGAAGGCAGGGATCTCGGGGTTGCATTCCAGGCTCCCCCGGGGAGTCAGGCCTCGTCTCGAGGGGAAGCCAAGGACTCCGCTCTCCTCTCGAGTCGCGACGCGGGTCTCTTGGAGCCCCCTGAGCGGCCTCAAGGGAGTCCAGCCTCCTCTTCCGTTTGGAGAGAGGACCCGGGATTGCTCTCCAGGCCATGCAGGAAAAGAAGGCCCTCAGCTCGCGAGGACGGGGGCGTCTCAGGGGTTTCCTCGAGCTGCGGCGCCCGTGGGGGTTTTCTCCCGAGGCACGACGAGGATCTCAGGGAGCCTCTCGTGCGGCGCCAGGGAAGTCAGGTCTCCATGCGCGTGGCGAGGGGGAGCGCGTCCTGGCTCTCGAGTCACGGGAGGGGACTAGGGCCTCGAGACGCGTTGAAGAAGGACTCTCGAGGTCTTTGTCGGGGGGCGGCGGGAAACCCTCGTGTCCCTCGCCTTCTGCCGGGGACCTTAGGGAGCTTCCCAGGGTGCCTCTGAGAGGCGAGGGATCCTGTGGAGGTGGCGGGGCCCCTCGGGACTCCGCTGGGTCTGGCGCAACGGAAGAGGGCCTCACCTCGAGGGGAGGCAGGCACCTCAGGCTTCCTCTGCGTTTCGGACTCCGACCGCAGGGTCCCTGCAGAGTTGGGACAGGAGAGTCAGGCCTCGTCTTGTCTGAGGAAGGGAACCCCGCTGGCCTCTCGAGTTGCTCAGGGGGTCTCAGGCCCCTCGTCGAGCTGTGTGTGGAACCCGCGGGTCTTTGCGGACGATGCACGGGGGTGGCAGTGCCCCTTCGTGTTGTGCCTTCACCCACAGGGTTGCCTTCGAAGAGGGGTCCGGGCCTCGGGTCCTTCTCAAGAGCGGACCGGGGAATCGGGGGCGTTCGGCCTGTGGCCCCACCCACGTGGCTCGTCTCGAATTTCCTCGTGAGACCGGCCTCATCCTGAGGTGCGCCGGGAAGGCCGGGAACCCCTTCCAGACCACGCAGGGGAATCGCCTCTCCTGTCGCGATCAGGAGGGGAGAAGGGGCTCAGAGGAAGCGGTGCCGGGACCCTCGGTGTTCCCCTCGGGGGAACCCGGCGTGTCGGGGGACTTTTGGGGGTCGCAGGAAGGCTGTCAGGGACCGTCTCGCCCTTCAGGGCGGAACAGGGGACTTCCCTTGAGACGCCGTCGCGGGCAAGGGCCTCATCTTGCCAAGCGGTGGGAACCACGTGGTTTTTCTCGAGTTGCGGCGGCATTCTCGAGTTACGACGGGGATCTCAGCCTTCCCCTTGGGTTGGCCCTGGGAAGCCCAATCTTCCCCTCGGGTTGCGAGGGAAAGCTGGGGGTGGCGCTCGAGTCACTGCAGGGCCTAAGAGACCTCACCTAAGCGTGTGTCCGGGACCTAATTTTCCTCTCCAGGGAAGGCAGGGATCTCGGGGTTGCATTCCAGGCTCCCCCGGGGAGTCAGGCCTCGTCTCGAGGGGAAGCCAAGGACTCCGCTCTCCTCTCGAGTCGCGACGCGGGGCTCTTGGAGCCCCCTGAGCGGCCTCAAGGGAGTCCAGCCTCCTCTTCCGTTTGGAGAGAGGACCCGGGATTGCTCTCCAGGCCATGCAGGAAAAGAAGGCCCTCAGCTCGCGAGGACGGGGGCGTCTCAGGGGTTTCCTCGAGCTGCGGCGCCCGTGGGGGTTTTCTCCCGAGGCACGACGAGGATCTCAGGGAGCCTCTCGTGCGGCGCCAGGGAAGTCAGGTCTCCATGCGCGTGGCGAGGGGGAGCGCGTCCTGGCTCTCGAGTCACGGGAGGGGACTAGGGCCTCGAGACGCGTTGAAGAAGGACTCTCGAGGTCTTTGTCGGGGGGCGGCGGGAAACCCTCGTGTCCCTCGCCTTCTGCCGGGGACCTTAGGGAGCTTCCCAGGGTGCCTCTGAGAGGCGAGGGATCCTGTGGAGGTGGCGGGGCCCCTCGGGACTCCGCTGGGTCTGGCGCAACGGAAGAGGGCCTCACCTCGAGGGGAGGCAGGCACCTCAGGCTTCCTCTGCGTTTCGGACTCCGACCGCAGGGTCCCTGCAGAGTTGGGACAGGAGAGTCAGGCCTCGTCTTGTCTGAGGAAGGGAACCCCGCTGGCCTCTCGAGTTGCTCAGGGGGTCTCAGGCCCCTCGTCGAGCTGTGTGTGGAACCCGCGGGTCTTTGCGGACGATGCACGGGGGTGGCAGTGCCCCTTCGTGTTGTGCCTTCACCCACAGGGTTGCCTTCGAAGAGGGGTCCGGGCCTCGGGTCCTTCTCAAGAGCGGACCGGGGAATCGGGGGCGTTCGGCCTGTGGCCCCACCCACGTGGCTCGTCTCGAATTTCCTCGTGAGACCGGCCTCCTCCTGAGGTGCGCCGGGAAGGCCGGGAACCCCTTCCAGACCACGCAGGGGAATCGCCTCTCCTGTCGCGATCAGGAGGGGAGAAGGGGCTCAGAGGAAGCGGTGCCGGGACCCTCGGTGTTCCCCTCGGGGGAACCCGGCGTGTCGGGGGACTTTTGGGGGTCGCAGGAAGGCTGTCAGGGACCGTCTCGCCCTTCAGGGCGGAACAGGGGACTTCCCTTGAGACGCCGTCGCGGGCAAGGGCCTCATCTTGCCAAGCGGTGGGAACCACGTGGTTTTTCTCGAGTTGCGGCGGCATTCTCGAGTTACGACGGGGATCTCAGCCTTCCCCTTGGGTTGGCCCTGGGAAGCCCAATCTTCCCCTCGGGTTGCGAGGGAAAGCTGGGGGTGGCGCTCGAGTCACTGCAGGGCCTAAGAGACCTCACCTAAGCGTGTGTCCGGGACCTAATTTTCCTCTCCAGGGAAGGCAGGGATCTCGGGGTTGCATTCCAGGCTCCCCCGGGGAGTCAGGCCTCGTCTCGAGGGGAAGCCAAGGACTCCGCTCTCCTCTCGAGTCGCGACGCGGGGCTCTTGGAGCACCCTGAGCGGCCTCAAGGGAGTCCAGCCTCCTCTTCCGTTTGGAGAGAGGACCCGGGATTGCTCTCCAGGCCATGCAGGAAAAGAAGGCCCTCAGCTCGCGAGGACGGGGGCGTCTCAGGGGTTTCCTCGAGCTGCAGCGCCCGTGGGGGTTTTCTCCCGAGGCACGACGAGGATCTCAGGGAGCCTCTCGTGCGGCGCCAGGGAAGTCAGGTCTCCATGCGCATGGCGAGGGGGAGCGCGTCCTGGCTCTCGAGTCACGGGAGGGGACTAGGGCCTCGAGACGCGTTGAAGAAGGACTCTCGAGGTCTTTGTCGGGGGGCGGCGGGAAACCCTCGTGTCCCTCGCCTTCTGCCGGGGACCTTAGGGAACTTCCCAGGGTGCCTCTGAGAGGCGAGGGATCCTGTGGAGGTGGCGGGGCCCCTCGGGACTCCGCTGGGTCTGGCGCAACGGAAGAGGGCCTCACCTCGAGGGGAGGCAGGCACCTCAGGCTTCCTCTGCGTTTCGGACTCCGACCGCAGGGTCCCTGCAGAGTTGGGACAGGAGAGTCAGGCCTCGTCTTGTCTGAGGAAGGGAACCCCGCTGGCCTCTCGAGTTGCTCAGGGGGTCTCAGGCCCCTCGTCGAGCTGTGTGTGGAACCCGCGGGTCTTTGCGGACGATGCACGGGGGTGGCAGTGCCCCTTCGTGTTGTGCCTTCACCCACAGGGTTGCCTTCGAAGAGGGGTCCGGGCCTCGGGTCCTTCTCAAGAGCGGACCGGGGAATCGGGGGCGTTCGGCCTGTGGCCCCACCCACGTGGCTCGTCTCGAATTTCCTCGTGAGACCGGCCTCATCCTGAGGTGCGCCGGGAAGGCCGGGAACCCCTTCCAGACCACGCAGGGGAATCGCCTCTCCTGTCGCGATCAGGAGGGGAGAAGGGGCTCAGAGGAAGCGGTGCCGGGACCCTCGGTGTTCCCCTCGGGGGAACCCGGCGTGTCGGGGGACTTTTGGGGGTCGCAGGAAGGCTGTCAGGGACCGTCTCGCCCTTCAGGGCGGAACAGGGGACTTCCCTTGAGACGCCGTCGCGGGCAAGGGCCTCATCTTGCCAAGCGGTGGGAACCACGTGGTTTTTCTCGAGTTGCGGCGGCATTCTCGAGTTACGACGGGGATCTCAGCCTTCCCCTTGGGTTGGCCCTGGGAAGCCCAATCTTCCCCTCGGGTTGCGAGGGAACGCTGGGGGTGGCGCTCGAGTCACTGCAGGGCCTAAGAGACCTCACCTAAGCGTGTGTCCGGGACCTAATTTTCCTCTCCAGGGAAGGCAGGGATCTCGGGGTTGCATTCCAGGCTCCCCCGGGGAGTCAGGCCTCGTCTCGAGGGGAAGCCAAGGACTCCGCTCTCCTCTCGAGTCGCGACGCGGGTCTCTTGGAGCCCCCTGAGCGGCCTCAAGGGAGTCCAGCCTCCTCTTCCGTTTGGAGAGAGGACCCGGGATTGCTCTCCAGGCCATGCAGGAAAAGAAGGCCCTCAGCTCGCGAGGACGGGGGCGTCTCAGGGGTTTCCTCGAGCTGCGGCGCCCGTGGGGGTTTTCTCCCGAGGCACGACGAGGATCTCAGGGAGCCTCTCGTGCGGCGCCAGGGAAGTCAGGTCTCCATGCGCGTGGCGAGGGGGAGCGCGTCCTGGCTCTCGAGTCACGGGAGGGGACTAGGGCCTCGAGACGCGTTGAAGAAGGACTCTCGAGGTCTTTGTCGGGGGGCGGCGGGAAACCCTCGTGTCCCTCGCCTTCTGCCGGGGACCTTAGGGAGCTTCCCAGGGTGCCTCTGAGAGGCGAGGGATCCTGTGGAGGTGGCGGGGCCCCTCGGGACTCCGCTGGGTCTGGCGCAACGGAAGAGGGCCTCACCTCGAGGGGAGGCAGGCACCTCAGGCTTCCTCTGCGTTTCGGACTCCGACCGCAGGGTCCCTGCAGAGTTGGGACAGGAGAGTCAGGCCTCGTCTTGTCTGAGGAAGGGAACCCCGCTGGCCTCTCGAGTTGCTCAGGGGGTCTCAGGCCCCTCGTCGAGCTGTGTGTGGAACCCGCGGGTCTTTGCGGACGATGCACGGGGGTGGCAGTGCCCCTTCGTGTTGTGCCTTCACCCACAGGGTTGCCTTCGAAGAGGGGTCCGGGCCTCGGGTCCTTCTCAAGAGCGGACCGGGGAATCGGGGGCGTTCGGCCTGTGGCCCCACCCACGTGGCTCGTCTCGAATTTCCTCGTGAGACCGGCCTCATCCTGAGGTGCGCCGGGAAGGCCGGGAACCCCTTCCAGACCACGCAGGGGAATCGCCTCTCCTGTCGCGATCAGGAGGGGAGAAGGGGCTCAGAGGAAGCGGTGCCGGGACCCTCGGTGTTCCCCTCGGGGGAACCCGGCGTGTCGGGGGACTTTTGGGGGTCGCAGGAAGGCTGTCAGGGACCGTCTCGCCCTTCAGGGCGGAACAGGGGACTTCCCTTGAGACGCCGTCGCGGGCAAGGGCCTCATCTTGCCAAGCGGTGGGAACCACGTGGTTTTTCTCGAGTTGCGGCGGCATTCTCGAGTTACGACGGGGATCTCAGCCTTCCCCTTGGGTTGGCCCTGGGAAGCCCAATCTTCCCCTCGGGTTGCGAGGGAACGCTGGGGGTGGCGCTCGAGTCACTGCAGGGCCTAAGAGACCTCACCTAAGCGTGTGTCCGGGACCTAATTTTCCTCTCCAGGGAAGGCAGGGATCTCGGGGTTGCATTCCAGGCTCCCCCGGGGAGTCAGGCCTCGTCTCGAGGGGAAGCCAAGGACTCCGCTCTCCTCTCGAGTCGCGACGCGGGTCTCTTGGAGCCCCCTGAGCGGCCTCAAGGGAGTCCAGCCTCCTCTTCCGTTTGGAGAGAGGACCCGGGATTGCTCTCCAGGCCATGCAGGAAAAGAAGGCCCTCAGCTCGCGAGGACGGGGGCGTCTCAGGGGTTTCCTCGAGCTGCGGCGCCCGTGGGGGTTTTCTCCCGAGGCACGACGAGGATCTCAGGGAGCCTCTCGTGCGGCGCCAGGGAAGTCAGGTCTCCATGCGCGTGGCGAGGGGGAGCGCGTCCTGGCTCTCGAGTCACGGGAGGGGACTAGGGCCTCGAGACGCGTTGAAGAAGGACTCTCGAGGTCTTTGTCGGGGGGCGGCGGGAAACCCTCGTGTCCCTCGCCTTCTGCCGGGGACCTTAGAGAGCTTCCCAGGGTGCCTCTGAGAGGCGAGGGATCCTGTGGAGGTGGCGGGGCCCCTCGGGACTCCGCTGGGTCTGGCGCAACGGAAGAGGGCCTCACCTCGAGGGGAGGCAGGCACCTCAGGCTTCCTCTGCGTTTCGGACTCCGACCGCAGGGTCCCTGCAGAGTTGGGACAGGAGAGTCAGGCCTCGTCTTGTCTGAGGAAGGGAACCCCGCTGGCCTCTCGAGTTGCTCAGGGGGTCTCAGGCCCCTCGTCGAGCTGTGTGTGGAACCCGCGGGTCTTTGCGGACGATGCACGGGGGTGGCAGTGCCCCTTCGTGTTGTGCCTTCACCCACAGGGTTGCCTTCGAAGAGGGGTCCGGGCCTCGGGTCCTTCTCAAGAGCGGACCGGGGAATCGGGGGCGTTCGGCCTGTGGCCCCACCCACGTGGCTCGTCTCGAATTTCCTCGTGAGACCGGCCTCATCCTGAGGTGCGCCGGGAAGGCCGGGAACCCCTTCCAGACCACGCAGGGGAATCGCCTCTCCTGTCGCGATCAGGAGGGGAGAAGGGGCTCAGAGGAAGCGGTGCCGGGACCCTCGGTGTTCCCCTCGGGGGAACCCGGCGTGTCGGGGGACTTTTGGGGGTCGCAGGAAGGCTGTCAGGGACCGTCTCGCCCTTCAGGGCGGAACAGGGGACTTCCCTTGAGACGCCGTCGCGGGCAAGGGCCTCATCTTGCCAAGCGGTGGGAACCACGTGGTTTTTCTCGAGTTGCGGCGGCATTCTCGAGTTACGACGGGGATCTCAGCCTTCCCCTTGGGTTGGCCCTGGGAAGCCCAATCTTCCCCTCGGGTTGCGAGGGAAAGCTGGGGGTGGCGCTCGAGTCACTGCAGGGCCTAAGAGACCTCACCTAAGCGTGTGTCCGGGACCTAATTTTCCTCTCCAGGGAAGGCAGGGATCACGGGGTTGCATTCCAGGCTCCCCCGGGGAGTCAGGCCTTGTCTCGAGGGGAAGCCAAGGACTCCGCTCTCCTCTCGAGTCGCGACGCGGGTCTCTTGGAGCCCCCTGAGCGGCCTCAAGGGAGTCCAGCCTCCTCTTCCGTTTGGAGAGAGGACCCGGGATTGCTCTCCAGGCCATGCAGGAAAAGAAGGCCCTCAGCTCGCGAGGACGGGGGCGTCTCAGGGGTTTCCTCGAGCTGCGGCGCCCGTGGGGGTTTTCTCCCGAGGCACGACGAGGATCTCAGGGAGCCTCTCGTGCGTCGCCAGGGAAGTCAGGTCTCCATGCGCGTGGCGAGGGGGAGCGCGTCCTGGCTCTCGAGTCACGGGAGGGGACTAGGGCCTCGAGACGCGTTGAAGAAGGACTCTCGAGGTCTTTGTCGGGGGGCGGCGGGAAACCCTCGTGTCCCTCGCCTTCTGCCGGGGACCTTAGGGAACTTCCCAGGGTGCCTCTGAGAGGCGAGGGATCCTGTGGAGGTGGCGGGGCCCCTCGGGACTCCGCTGGGTCTGGCGCAACGGAAGAGGGCCTCACCTCGAGGGGAGGCAGGCACCTCAGGCTTCGTCTGCGTTTCGGACTCCGACCGCAGGGTCCCTGCAGAGTTGGGACAGGAGAGTCAGGCCTCGTCTTGTCTGAGGAAGGGAACCCCGCTGGCCTCTCGAGTTGCTCAGGGGGTCTCAGGCCCCTCGTCGAGCTGTGTGTGGAACCCGCGGGTCTTTGCGGACGATGCACGGGGGTGGCAGTGCCCCTTCGTGTTGTGCCTTCACCCACAGGGTTGCCTTCGAAGAGGGGTCCGGGCCTCGGGTCCTTCTCAAGAGCGGACCGGGGAATCGGGGGCGTTCGGCCTGTGGCCCCACCCACGTGGCTCGTCTCGAATTTCCTCGTGAGACCGGCCTCATCCTGAGGTGCGCCGGGAAGGCCGGGAACCCCTTCCAGACCACGCAGGGGAATGGCCTCTCCTGTCGCGATCAGGAGGGGAGAAGGGGCTCAGAGGAAGCGGTGCCGGGACCCTCGGTGTTCCCCTCGGGGGAACCCGGCGTGTCGGGGGACTTTTGGGGGTCGCAGGAAGGCTGTCAGGGACCGTCTCGCCCTTCAGGGCGGAACAGGGGACTTCCCTTGAGACGCCGTCGCGGGCAAGGGCCTCATCTTGCCAAGCGGTGGGAACCACGTGGTTTTTCTCGAGTTGCGGCGGCATTCTCGAGTTACGACGGGGATCTCAGCCTTCCCCTTGGGTTGGCCCTGGGAAGCCCAATCTTCCCCTCGGGTTGCGAGGGAAAGCTGGGGGTGGCGCTCGAGTCACTGCAGGGCCTAAGAGACCTCACCTAAGCGTGTGTCCGGGACCTAATTTTCCTCTCCAGGGAAGGCAGGGATCTCGGGGTTGCATTCCAGGCTCCCCCGGGGAGTCAGGCCTCGTCTCGAGGGGAAGCCAAGGACTCCGCTCTCCTCTCGAGTCGCGACGCGGGGCTCTTGGAGCACCCTGAGCGGCCTCAAGGGAGTCCAGCCTCCTCTTCCGTTTGGAGAGAGGACCCGGGATTGCTCTCCAGGCCATGCAGGAAAAGAAGGCCCTCAGCTCGCGAGGACGGGGGCGTCTCAGGGGTTTCCTCGAGCTGCGGCGCCCGTGGGGGTTTTCTCCCGAGGCACGACGAGGATCTCAGGGAGCCTCTCGTGCGGCGCCAGGGAAGTCAGGTCTCCATGCGCGTGGCGAGGGGGAGCGCGTCCTGGCTCTCGAGTCACGGGAGGGGACTAGGGCCTCGAGACGCGTTGAAGAAGGACTCTCGAGGTCTTTGTCGGGGGGCGGCGGGAAACCCTCGTGTCCCTCGCCTTCTGCCGGGGACCTTAGGGAACTTCCCAGGGTGCCTCTGAGAGGCGAGGGATCCTGTGGAGGTGGCGGGGCCCCTCGGGACTCCGCTGGGTCTGGCGCAACGGAAGAGGGCCTCACCTCGAGGGGAGGCAGGCACCTCAGGCTTCCTCTGCGTTTCGGACTCCGACCGCAGGGTCCCTGCAGAGTTGGGACAGGAGAGTCAGGCCTCGTCTTGTCTGAGGAAGGGAACCCCGCTGGCCTCTCGAGTTGCTCAGGGGGTCTCAGGCCCCTCGTCGAGCTGTGTGTGGAACCCGCGGGTCTTTGCGGACGATGCACGGGGGTGGCAGTGCCCCTTCGTGTTGTGCCTTCACCCACAGGGTTGCCTTCGAAGAGGGGTCCGGGCCTCGGGTCCTTCTCAAGAGCGGACCGGGGAATCGGGGGCGTTCGGCCTGTGGCCCCACCCACGTGGCTCGTCTCGAATTTCCTCGTGAGACCGGCCTCCTCCTGAGGTGCGCCGGGAAGGCCGGGAACCCCTTCCAGACCACGCAGGGGAATCGCCTCTCCTGTCGCGATCAGGAGGGGAGAAGGGGCTCAGAGGAAGCGGTGCCGGGACCCTCGGTGTTCCCCTCGGGGGAACCCGGCGTGTCGGGGGACTTTTGGGGGTCGCAGGAAGGCTGTCAGGGACCGTCTCGCCCTTCAGGGCGGAACAGGGGACTTCCCTTGAGACGCCGTCGCGGGCAAGGGCCTCATCTTGCCAAGCGGTGGGAACCACGTGGTTTTTCTCGAGTTGCGGCGGCATTCTCGAGTTACGACGGGGATCTCAGCCTTCCCCTTGGGTTGGCCCTGGGAAGCCCAATCTTCCCCTCGGGTTGCGAGGGAAAGCTGGGGGTGGCGCTCGAGTCACTGCAGGGCCTAAGAGACCTCACCTAAGCGTGTGTCCGGGACCTAATTTTCCTCTCCAGGGAAGGCAGGGATCTCGGGGTTGCATTCCAGGCTCCCCCGGGGAGTCAGGCCTCGTCTCGAGGGGAAGCCAAGGACTCCGCTCTCCTCTCGAGTCGCGACGCGGGGCTCTTGGAGCCCCCTGAGCGGCCTCAAGGGAGTCCAGCCTCCTCTTCCGTTTGGAGAGAGGACCCGGGATTGCTCTCCAGGCCATGCAGGAAAAGAAGGCCCTCAGCTCGCGAGGACGGGGGCGTCTCAGGGGTTTCCTCGAGCTGCGGCGCCCGTGGGGGTTTTCTCCCGAGGCACGACGAGGATCTCAGGGAGCCTCTCGTGCGGCGCCAGGGAAGTCAGGTCTCCATGCGCGTGGCGAGGGGGAGCGCGTCCTGGCTCTCGAGTCACGGGAGGGGACTAGGGCCTCGAGACGCGTTGAAGAAGGACTCTCGAGGTCTTTGTCGGGGGGCGGCGGGAAACCCTCGTTTCCCTCGCCTTCTGCCGGGGACCTTAGGGAACTTCCCAGGGTGCCTCTGAGAGGCGAGGGATCCTGTGGAGGTGGCGGGGCCCCTCGGGACTCCGCTGGGTCTGGCGCAACGGAAGAGGGCCTCACCTTGAGGGGAGGCAGGCACCTCAGGCTTCCTCTGCGTTTCGGACTCCGACCGCAGGGTCCCTGCAGAGTTGGGACAGGAGAGTCAGGCCTCGTCTTGTCTGAGGAAGGGAACCCCGCTGGCCTCTCGAGTTGCTCAGGGGGTCTCAGGCCCCTCGTCGAGCTGTGTGTGGAACCCGCGGGTCTTTGCGGACGATGCACGGGGGTGGCAGTGCCCCTTCGTGTTGTGCCTTCACCCACAGGGTTGCCTTCGAAGAGGGGTCCGGGCCTCGGGTCCTTCTCAAGAGCGGACCGGGGAATCGGGGGCGTTCGGCCTGTGGCCCCACCCACGTGGCTCGTCTCGAATTTCCTCGTGAGACCGGCCTCCTCCTGAGGTGCGCCGGGAAGGCCGGGAACCCCTTCCAGACCACGCAGGGGAATCGCCTCTCCTGTCGCGATCAGGAGGGGAGAAGGGGCTCAGAGGAAGCGGTGCCGGGACCCTCGGTGTTCCCCTCGGGGGAACCCGGCGTGTCGGGGGACTTTTGGGGGTCGCAGGAAGGCTGTCAGGGACCGTCTCGCCCTTCAGGGCGGAACAGGGGACTTCCCTTGAGACGCCGTCGCGGGCAAGGGCCTCATCTTGCCAAGCGGTGGGAACCACGTGGTTTTTCTCGAGTTGCGGCGGCATTCTCGAGTTACGACGGGGATCTCAGCCTTCCCCTTGGGTTGGCCCTGGGAAGCCCAATCTTCCCCTCGGGTTGCGAGGGAAAGCTGGGGGTGGCGCTCGAGTCACTGCAGGGCCTAAGAGACCTCACCTAAGCGTGTGTCCGGGACCTAATTTTCCTCTCCAGGGAAGGCAGGGATCTAGGGGTTGCATTCCAGGCTCCCCCGGGGAGTCAGGCCTCGTCTCGAGGGGAAGCCAAGGACTCCGCTCTCCTCTCGAGTCGCGACGCGGGGCTCTTGGAGCACCCTGAGCGGCCTCAAGGGAGTCCAGCCTCCTCTTCCGTTTGGAGAGAGGACCCGGGATTGCTCTCCAGGCCATGCAGGAAAAGAAGGCCCTCAGCTCGCGAGGACGGGGGCGTCTCAGGGGTTTCCTCGAGCTGCGGCGCCCGTGGGGGTTTTCTCCCGAGGCACGACGAGGATCTCAGGGAGCCTCTCGTGCGGCGCCAGGGAAGTCAGGTCTCCATGCGCGTGGCGAGGGGGAGCGCGTCCTGGCTCTCGAGTCACGGGAGGGGACTAGGGCCTCGAGACGCGTTGAAGAAGGACTCTCGAGGTCTTTGTCGGGGGGCGGCGGGAAACCCTCGTGTCCCTCGCCTTCTGCCGGGGACCTTAGGGAACTTCCCAGGGTGCCTCTGAGAGGCGAGGGATCCTGTGGAGGTGGCGGGGCCCCTCGGGACTCCGCTGGGTCTGGCGCAACGGAAGAGGGCCTCACCTCGAGGGGAGGCAGGCACCTCAGGCTTCCTCTGCGTTTCGGACTCCGACCGCAGGGTCCCTGCAGAGTTGGGACAGGAGAGTCAGGCCTCGTCTTGTCTGAGGAAGGGAACCCCGCTGGCCTCTCGAGTTGCTCAGGGGGTCTCAGGCCCCTCGTCGAGCTGTGTGTGGAACCCGCGGGTCTTTGCGGACGATGCACGGGGGTGGCAGTGCCCCTTCGTGTTGTGCCTTCACCCACAGGGTTGCCTTCGAAGAGGGGTCCGGGCCTCGGGTCCTTCTCAAGAGCGGACCGGGGAATCGGGGGCGTTCGGCCTGTGGCCCCACCCACGTGGCTCGTCTCGAATTTCCTCGTGAGACCGGCCTCATCCTGAGGTGCGCCGGGAAGGCCGGGAACCCCTTCCAGACCACGCAGGGGAATCGCCTCTCCTGTCGCGATCAGGAGGGGAGAAGGGGCTCAGAGGAAGCGGTGCCGGGACCCTCGGTGTTCCCCTCGGGGGAACCCGGCGTGTCGGGGGACTTTTGGGGGTCGCAGGAAGGCTGTCAGGGACCGTCTCGCCCTTCAGGGCGGAACAGGGGACTTCCCTTGAGACGCCGTCGCGGGCAAGGGCCTCATCTTGCCAAGCGGTGGGAACCACGTGGTTTTTCTCGAGTTGCGGCGGCATTCTCGAGTTACGACGGGGATCTCAGCCTTCCCCTTGGGTTGGCCCTGGGAAGCCCAATCTTCCCCTCGGGTTGCGAGGGAACGCTGGGGGTGGCGCTCGAGTCACTGCAGGGCCTAAGAGACCTCACCTAAGCGTGTGTCCGGGACCTAATTTTCCTCTCCAGGGAAGGCAGGGATCTCGGGGTTGCATTCCAGGCTCCCCCGGGGAGTCAGGCCTCGTCTCGAGGGGAAGCCAAGGACTCCGCTCTCCTCTCGAGTCGCGACGCGGGTCTCTTGGAGCCCCCTGAGCGGCCTCAAGGGAGTCCAGCCTCCTCTTCCGTTTGGAGAGAGGACCCGAGATTGCTCTCCAGGCCATGCAGGAAAAGAAGGCCCTCAGCTCGCGAGGACGGGGGCGTCTCAGGGGTTTCCTCGAGCTGCGGCGCCCGTGGGGGTTTTCTCCCGAGGCACGACGAGGATCTCAGGGAGCCTCTCGTGCGGCGCCAGGGAAGTCAGGTCTCCATGCGCGTGGCGAGGGGGAGCGCGTCCTGGCTCTCGAGTCACGGGAGGGGACTAGGGCCTCGAGACGCGTTGAAGAAGGACTCTCGAGGTCTTTGTCGGGGGGCGGCGGGAAACCCTCGTGTCCCTCGCCTTCTGCCGGGGACCTTAGGGAGCTTCCCAGGGTGCCTCTGAGAGGCGAGGGATCCTGTGGAGGTGGCGGGGCCCCTCGGGACTCCGCTGGGTCTGGCGCAACGGAAGAGGGCCTCACCTCGAGGGGAGGCAGGCACCTCAGGCTTCCTCTGCGTTTCGGACTCCGACCGCAGGGTCCCTGCAGAGTTGGGACAGGAGAGTCAGGCCTCGTCTTGTCTGAGGAAGGGAACCCCGCTGGCCTCTCGAGTTGCTCAGGGGGTCTCAGGCCCCTCGTCGAGCTGTGTGTGGAACCCGCGGGTCTTTGCGGACGATGCACGGGGGTGGCAGTGCCCCTTCGTGTTGTGCCTTCACCCACAGGGTTGCCTTCGAAGAGGGGTCCGGGCCTCGGGTCCTTCTCAAGAGCGGACTGGGGAATCGGGGGCGTTCGGCCTGTGGCCCCACCCACGTGGCTCGTCTCGAATTTCCTCGTGAGACCGGCCTCATCCTGAGGTGCGCCGGGAAGGCCGGGAACCCCTTCCAGACCACGCAGGGGAATCGCCTCTCCTGTCGCGATCAGGAGGGGAGAAGGGGCTCAGAGGAAGCGGTGCCGGGACCCTCGGTGTTCCCCTCGGGGGAACCCGGCGTGTCGGGGGACTTTTGGGGGTCGCAGGAAGGCTGTCAGGGACCGTCTCGCCCTTCAGGGCGGAACAGGGGACTTCCCTTGAGACGCCGTCGCGGGCAAGGGCCTCATCTTGCCAAGCGGTGGGAACCACGTGGTTTTTCTCGAGTTGCGGCGGCATTCTCGAGTTACGACGGGGATCTCAGCCTTCCCCTTGGGTTGGCCCTGGGAAGCCCAATCTTCCCCTCGGGTTGCGAGGGAACGCTGGGGGTGGCGCTCGAGTCACTGCAGGGCCTAAGAGACCTCACCTAAGCGTGTGTCCGGGACCTAATTTTCCTCTCCAGGGAAGGCAGGGATCTCGGGGTTGCATTCCAGGCTCCCCCGGGGAGTCAGGCCTCGTCTCGAGGGGAAGCCAAGGACTCCGCTCTCCTCCCGAGTCGCGACGCGGGGCTCTTGGAGCCCCCTGAGCGGCCTCAAGGGAGTCCAGCCTCCTCTTCCGTTTGGAGAGAGGACCCGGGATTGCTCTCCAGGCCATGCAGGAAAAGAAGGCCCTCAGCTCGCGAGGACGGGGGCGTCTCAGGGGTTTCCTCGAGCTGCGGCGCCCGTGGGGGTTTTCTCCCGAGGCACGACGAGGATCTCAGGGAGCCTCTCGTGCGGCGCCAGGGAAGTCAGGTCTCCATGCGCGTGGCGAGGGGGAGCGCGTCCTGGCTCTCGAGTCACGGGAGGGGACTAGGGCCTCGAGACGCGTTGAAGAAGGACTCTCGAGGTCTTTGTCGGGGGGCGGCGGGAAACCCTCGTTTCCCTCGCCTTCTGCCGGGGACCTTAGGGAACTTCCCAGGGTGCCTCTGAGAGGCGAGGGATCCTGTGGAGGTGGCGGGGCCCCTCGGGACTCCGCTGGGTCTGGCGCAACGGAAGAGGGCCTCACCTCGAGGGGAGGCAGGCACCTCAGGCTTCCTCTGCGTTTCGGACTCCGACCGCAGGGTCCCTGCAGAGTTGGGACAGGAGAGTCAGGCCTCGTCTTGTCTGAGGAAGGGAACCCCGCTGGCCTCTCGAGTTGCTCAGGGGGTCTCAGGCCCCTCGTCGAGCTGTGTGTGGAACCCGCGGGTCTTTGCGGACGATGCACGGGGGTGGCAGTGCCCCTTCGTGTTGTGCCTTCACCCACAGGGTTGCCTTCGAAGAGGGGTCCGGGCCTCGGGTCCTTCTCAAGAGCGGACCGGGGAATCGGGGGCGTTCGGCCTGTGGCCCCACCCACGTGGCTCGTCTCGAATTTCCTCGTGAGACCGGCCTCATCCTGAGGTGCGCCGGGAAGGCCGGGAACCCCTTCCAGACCACGCAGGGGAATCGCCTCTCCTGTCGCGATCAGGAGGGGAGAAGGGGCTCAGAGGAAGCGGTGCCGGGACCCTCGGTGTTCCCCTCGGGGGAACCCGGCGTGTCGGGGGACTTCTGGGGGTCGCAGGAAGGCTGTCAGGGACCGTCTCGCCCTTCAGGGCGGAACAGGGGACTTCCCTTGAGACGCCGTCGCGGGCAAGGGCCTCATCTTGCCAAGCGGTGGGAACCACGTGGTTTTTCTCGAGTTGCGGCGGCATTCTCGAGTTACGACGGGGATCTCAGCCTTCCCCTTGGGTTGGCCCTGGGAAGCCCAATCTTCCCCTCGGGTTGCGAGGGAAAGCTGGGGGTGGCGCTCGAGTCACTGCAGGGCCTAAGAGACCTCACCTAAGCGTGTGTCCGGGACCTAATTTTCCTCTCCAGGGAAGGCAGGGATCTCGGGGTTGCATTCCAGGCTCCCCCGGGGAGTCAGGCCTCGTCTCGAGGGGAAGCCAAGGACTCCGCTCTCCTCTCGAGTCGCGACGCGGGTCTCTTAGAGCCCCCTGAGCGGCCTCAAGGGAGTCCAGCCTCCTCTTCCGTTTGGAGAGAGGACCCGGGATTGCTCTCCAGGCCATGCAGGAAAAGAAGGCCCTCAGCTCGCGAGGACGGGGGCGTCTCAGGGGTTTCCTCGAGCTGCGGCGCCCGTGGGGGTTTTCTCCCGAGGCACGACGAGGATCTCAGGGAGCCTCTCGTGCGGCGCCAGGGAAGTCAGGTCTCCATGCGCGTGGCGAGGGGGAGCGCGTCCTGGCTCTCGAGTCACGGGAGGGGACTAGGGCCTCGAGACGCGTTGAAGAAGGACTCTCGAGGTCTTTGTCGGGGGGCGGCGGGAAACCCTCGTGTCCCTCGCCTTCTGCCGGGGACCTTAGGGAGCTTCCCAGGGTGCCTCTGAGAGGCGAGGGATCCTGTGGAGGTGGCGGGGCCCCTCGGGACTCCGCTGGGTCTGGCGCAACGGAAGAGGGCCTCACCTCGAGGGGAGGCAGGCACCTCAGGCTTCCTCTGCGTTTCGGACTCCGACCGCAGGGTCCCTGCAGAGTTGGGACAGGAGAGTCAGGCCTCGTCTTGTCTGAGGAAGGGAACCCCGCTGGCCTCTCGAGTTGCTCAGGGGGTCTCAGGCCCCTCGTCGAGCTGTGTGTGGAACCCGCGGGTCTTTGCGGACGATGCACGGGGGTGGCAGTGCCCCTTCGTGTTGTGCCTTCACCCACAGGGTTGCCTTCGAAGAGGGGTCCGGGCCTCGGGTCCTTCTCAAGAGCGGACTGGGGAATCGGGGGCGTTCGGCCTGTGGCCCCACCCACGTGGCTCGTCTCGAATTTCCTCGTGAGACCGGCCTCATCCTGAGGTGCGCCGGGAAGGCCGGGAACCCCTTCCAGACCACGCAGGGGAATCGCCTCTCCTGTCGCGATCAGGAGGGGAGAAGGGGCTCAGAGGAAGCGGTGCCGGGACCCTCGGTGTTCCCCTCGGGGGAACCCGGCGTGTCGGGGGACTTTTGGGGGTCGCAGGAAGGCTGTCAGGGACCGTCTCGCCCTTCAGGGCGGAACAGGGGACTTCCCTTGAGACGCCGTCGCGGGCAAGGGCCTCATCTTGCCAAGCGGTGGGAACCACGTGGTTTTTCTCGAGTTGCGGCGGCATTCTCGAGTTACGACGGGGATCTCAGCCTTCCCCTTGGGTTGGCCCTGGGAAGCCCAATCTTCCCCTCGGGTTGCGAGGGAACGCTGGGGGTGGCGCTCGAGTCACTGCAGGGCCTAAGAGACCTCACCTAAGCGTGTGTCCGGGACCTAATTTTCCTCTCCAGGGAAGGCAGGGATCTCGGGGTTGCATTCCAGGCTCCCCCGGGGAGTCAGGCCTCGTCTCGAGGGGAAGCCAAGGACTCCGCTCTCCTCCCGAGTCGCGACGCGGGGCTCTTGGAGCCCCCTGAGCGGCCTCAAGGGAGTCCAGCCTCCTCTTCCGTTTGGAGAGAGGACCCGGGATTGCTCTCCAGGCCATGCAGGAAAAGAAGGCCCTCAGCTCGCGAGGACGGGGGCGTCTCAGGGGTTTCCTCGAGCTGCGGCGCCCGTGGGGGTTTTCTCCCGAGGCACGACGAGGATCTCAGGGAGCCTCTCGTGCGGCGCCAGGGAAGTCAGGTCTCCATGCGCGTGGCGAGGGGGAGCGCGTCCTGGCTCTCGAGTCACGGGAGGGGACTAGGGCCTCGAGACGCGTTGAAGAAGGACTCTCGAGGTCTTTGTCGGGGGGCGGCGGGAAACCCTCGTTTCCCTCGCCTTCTGCCGGGGACCTTAGGGAACTTCCCAGGGTGCCTCTGAGAGGCGAGGGATCCTGTGGAGGTGGCGGGGCCCCTCGGGACTCCGCTGGGTCTGGCGCAACGGAAGAGGGCCTCACCTCGAGGGGAGGCAGGCACCTCAGGCTTCCTCTGCGTTTCGGACTCCGACCGCAGGGTCCCTGCAGAGTTGGGACAGGAGAGTCAGGCCTCGTCTTGTCTGAGGAAGGGAACCCCGCTGGCCTCTCGAGTTGCTCAGGGGGTCTCAGGCCCCTCGTCGAGCTGTGTGTGGAACCCGCGGGTCTTTGCGGACGATGCACGGGGGTGGCAGTGCCCCTTCGTGTTGTGCCTTCACCCACAGGGTTGCCTTCGAAGAGGGGTCCGGGCCTCGGGTCCTTCTCAAGAGCGGACCGGGGAATCGGGGGCGTTCGGCCTGTGGCCCCACCCACGTGGCTCGTCTCGAATTTCCTCGTGAGACCGGCCTCATCCTGAGGTGCGCCGGGAAGGCCGGGAACCCCTTCCAGACCACGCAGGGGAATCGCCTCTCCTGTCGCGATCAGGAGGGGAGAAGGGGCTCAGAGGAAGCGGTGCCGGGACCCTCGGTGTTCCCCTCGGGGGAACCCGGCGTGTCGGGGGACTTCTGGGGGTCGCAGGAAGGCTGTCAGGGACCGTCTCGCCCTTCAGGGCGGAACAGGGGACTTCCCTTGAGACGCCGTCGCGGGCAAGGGCCTCATCTTGCCAAGCGGTGGGAACCACGTGGTTTTTCTCGAGTTGCGGCGGCATTCTCGAGTTACGACGGGGATCTCAGCCTTCCCCTTGGGTTGGCCCTGGGAAGCCCAATCTTCCCCTCGGGTTGCGAGGGAAAGCTGGGGGTGGCGCTCGAGTCACTGCAGGGCCTAAGAGACCTCACCTAAGCGTGTGTCCGGGACCTAATTTTCCTCTCCAGGGAAGGCAGGGATCTCGGGGTTGCATTCCAGGCTCCCCCGGGGAGTCAGGCCTCGTCTCGAGGGGAAGCCAAGGACTCCGCTCTCCTCTCGAGTCGCGACGCGGGTCTCTTAGAGCCCCCTGAGCGGCCTCAAGGGAGTCCAGCCTCCTCTTCCGTTTGGAGAGAGGACCCGGGATTGCTCTCCAGGCCATGCAGGAAAAGAAGGCCCTCAGCTCGCGAGGACGGGGGCGTCTCAGGGGTTTCCTCGAGCTGCGGCGCCCGTGGGGGTTTTCTCCCGAGGCACGACGAGGATCTCAGGGAGCCTCTCGTGCGGCGCCAGGGAAGTCAGGTCTCCATGCGCGTGGCGAGGGGGAGCGCGTCCTGGCTCTCGAGTCACGGGAGGGGACTAGGGCCTCGAGACGCGTTGAAGAAGGACTCTCGAGGTCTTTGTCGGGGGGCGGCGGGAAACCCTCGTGTCCCTCGCCTTCTGCCGGGGACCTTAGGGAGCTTCCCAGGGTGCCTCTGAGAGGCGAGGGATCCTGTGGAGGTGGCGGGGCCCCTCGGGACTCCGCTGGGTCTGGCGCAACGGAAGAGGGCCTCACCTCGAGGGGAGGCAGGCACCTCAGGCTTCCTCTGCGTTTCGGACTCCGACCGCAGGGTCCCTGCAGAGTTGGGACAGGAGAGTCAGGCCTCGTCTTGTCTGAGGAAGGGAACCCCGCTGGCCTCTCGAGTTGCTCAGGGGGTCTCAGGCCCCTCGTCGAGCTGTGTGTGGAACCCGCGGGTCTTTGCGGACGATGCACGGGGGTGGCAGTGCCCCTTCGTGTTGTGCCTTCACCCACAGGGTTGCCTTCGAAGAGGGGTCCGGGCCTCGGGTCCTTCTCAAGAGCGGACCGGGGAATCGGGGGCGTTCGGCCTGTGGCCCCACCCACGTGGCTCGTCTCGAATTTCCTCGTGAGACCGGCCTCATCCTGAGGTGCGCCGGGAAGGCCGGGAACCCCTTCCAGACCACGCAGGGGAATCGCCTCTCCTGTCGCGATCAGGAGGGGAGAAGGGGCTCAGAGGAAGCGGTGCCGGGACCCTCGGTGTTCCCCTCGGGGGAACCCGGCGTGTCGGGGGACTTCTGGGGGTCGCAGGAAGGCTGTCAGGGACCGTCTCGCCCTTCAGGGCGGAACAGGGGACTTCCCTTGAGACGCCGTCGCGGGCAAGGGCCTCATCTTGCCAAGCGGTGGGAACCACGTGGTTTTTCTCGAGTTGCGGCGGCATTCTCGAGTTACGACGGGGATCTCAGCCTTCCCCTTGGGTTGGCCCTGGGAAGCCCAATCTTCCCCTCGGGTTGCGAGGGAAAGCTGGGGGTGGCGCTCGAGTCACTGCAGGGCCTAAGAGACCTCACCTAAGCGTGTGTCCGGGACCTAATTTTCCTCTCCAGGGAAGGCAGGGATCTCGGGGTTGCATTCCAGGCTCCCCCGGGGAGTCAGGCCTCGTCTCGAGGGGAAGCCAAGGACTCCGCTCTCCTCTCGAGTCGCGACGCGGGTCTCTTGGAGCCCCCTGAGCGGCCTCAAGGGAGTCCAGCCTCCTCTTCCGTTTGGAGAGAGGACCCGGGATTGCTCTCCAGGCCATGCAGGAAAAGAAGGCCCTCAGCTCGCGAGGACGGGGGCGTCTCAGGGGTTTCCTCGAGCTGCGGCGCCCGTGGGGGTTTTCTCCCGAGGCACGACGAGGATCTCAGGGAGCCTCTCGTGCGGCGCCAGGGAAGTCAGGTCTCCATGCGCGTGGCGAGGGGGAGCGCGTCCTGGCTCTCGAGTCACGGGAGGGGACTAGGGCCTCGAGACGCGTTGAAGAAGGACTCTCGAGGTCTTTGTCGGGGGGCGGCGGGAAACCCTCGTGTCCCTCGCCTTCTGCCGGGGACCTTAGGGAACTTCCCAGGGTGCCTCTGAGAGGCGAGGGATCCTGTGGAGGTGGCGGGGCCCCTCGGGACTCCGCTGGGTCTGGCGCAACGGAAGAGGGCCTCACCTCGAGGGGAGGCAGGCACCTCAGGCTTCCTCTGCGTTTCGGACTCCGACCGCAGGGTCCCTGCAGAGTTGGGACAGGAGAGTCAGGCCTCGTCTTGTCTGAGGAAGGGAACCCCGCTGGCCTCTCGAGTTGCTCAGGGGGTCTCAGGCCCCTCGTCGAGCTGTGTGTGGAACCCGCGGGTCTTTGCGGACGATGCACGGGGGTGGCAGTGCCCCTTCGTGTTGTGCCTTCACCCACAGGGTTGCCTTCGAAGAGGGGTCCGGGCCTCGGGTCCTTCTCAAGAGCGGACCGGGGAATCGGGGGCGTTCGGCCTGTGGCCCCACCCACGTGGCTCGTCTCGAATTTCCTCGTGAGACCGGCCTCATCCTGAGGTGCGCCGGGAAGGCCGGGAACCCCTTCCAGACCACGCAGGGGAATCGCCTCTCCTGTCGCGATCAGGAGGGGAGAAGGGGCTCAGAGGAAGCGGTGCCGGGACCCTCGGTGTTCCCCTCGGGGGAACCCGGCGTGTCGGGGGACTTTTGGGGGTCGCAGGAAGGCTGTCAGGGACCGTCTCGCCCTTCAGGGCGGAACAGGGGACTTCCCTTGAGACGCCGTCGCGGGCAAGGGCCTCATCTTGCCAAGCGGTGGGAACCACGTGGTTTTTCTCGAGTTGCGGCGGCATTCTCGAGTTACGACGGGGATCTCAGCCTTCCCCTTGGGTTGGCCCTGGGAAGCCCAATCTTCCCCTCGGGTTGCGAGGGAAAGCTGGGGGTGGCGCTCGAGTCACTGCAGGGCCTAAGAGACCTCACCTAAGCGTGTGTCCGGGACCTAATTTTCCTCTCCAGGGAAGGCAGGGATCTCGGGGTTGCATTCCAGGCTCCCCCGGGGAGTCAGGCCTCGTCTCGAGGGGAAGCCAAGGACTCCGCTCTCCTCTCGAGTCGCGACGCGGGTCTCTTGGAGCCCCCTGAGCGGCCTCAAGGGAGTCCAGCCTCCTCTTCCGTTTGGAGAGAGGACCCGGGATTGCTCTCCAGGCCATGCAGGAAAAGAAGGCCCTCAGCTCGCGAGGACGGGGGCGTCTCAGGGGTTTCCTCGAGCTGCGGCACCCGTGGGGGTTTTCTCCCGAGGCACGACCAGGATCTCAGGGAGCCTCTCGTGCGGCGCCAGGGAAGTCAGGTCTCCATGCGCGTGGCGAGGGGGAGCGCGTCCTGGCTCTCGAGTCACGGGAGGGGACTAGGGCCTCGAGACGCGTTGAAGAAGGACTCTCGAGGTCTTTGTCGGGGGGCGGCGGGAAACCCTCGTGTCCCTCGCCTTCTGCCGGGGACCTTAGGGAACTTCCCAGGGTGCCTCTGAGAGGCGAGGGATCCTGTGGAGGTGGCGGGGCCCCTCGGGACTCCGCTGGGTCTGGCGCAACGGAAGAGGGCCTCACCTCGAGGGGAGGCAGGCACCTCAGGCTTCCTCTGCGTTTCGGACTCCGACCGCAGGGTCCCTGCAGAGTTGGGACAGGAGAGTCAGGCCTCGTCTTGTCTGAGGAAGGGAACCCCGCTGGCCTCTCGAGTTGCTCAGGGGGTCTCAGGCCCCTCGTCGAGCTGTGTGTGGAACCCGCGGGTCTTTGCGGACGATGCACGGGGGTGGCAGTGCCCCTTCGTGTTGTGCCTTCACCCACAGGGTTGCCTTCGAAGAGGGGTCCGGGCCTCGGGTCCTTCTCAAGAGCGGACCGGGGAATCGGGGGCGTTCGGCCTGTGGCCCCACCCACGTGGCTCGTCTCGAATTTCCTCGTGAGACCGGCCTCATCCTGAGGTGCGCCGGGAAGGCCGGGAACCCCTTCCAGACCACGCAGGGGAATCGCCTCTCCTGTCGCGATCAGGAGGGGAGAAGGGGCTCAGAGGAAGCGGTGCCGGGACCCTCGGTGTTCCCCTCGGGGGAACCCGGCGTGTCGGGGGACTTCTGGGGGTCGCAGGAAGGCTGTCAGGGACCGTCTCGCCCTTCAGGGCGGAACAGGGGACTTCCCTTGAGACGCCGTCGCGGGCAAGGGCCTCATCTTGCCAAGCGGTGGGAACCACGTGGTTTTTCTCGAGTTGCGGCGGCATTCTCGAGTTACGACGGGGATCTCAGCCTTCCCCTTGGGTTGGCCCTGGGAAGCCCAATCTTCCCCTCGGGTTGCGAGGGAAAGCTGGGGGTGGCGCTCGAGTCACTGCAGGGCCTAAGAGACCTCACCTAAGCGTGTGTCCGGGACCTAATTTTCCTCTCCAGGGAAGGCAGGGATCTCGGGGTTGCATTCCAGGCTCCCCCGGGGAGTCAGGCCTCGTCTCGAGGGGAAGCCAAGGACTCCGCTCTCCTCTCGAGTCGCGACGCGGGTCTCTTGGAGCCCCCTGAGCGGCCTCAAGGGAGTCCAGCCTCCTCTTCCGTTTGGAGAGAGGACCCGGGATTGCTCTCCAGGCCATGCAGGAAAAGAAGGCCCTCAGCTCGCGAGGACGGGGGCGTCTCAGGGGTTTCCTCGAGCTGCGGCGCCCGTGGGGGTTTTCTCCCGAGGCACGACGAGGATCTCAGGGAGCCTCTCGTGCGGCGCCAGGGAAGTCAGGTCTCCATGCGCGTGGCGAGGGGGAGCGCGTCCTGGCTCTCGAGTCACGGGAGGGGACTAGGGCCTCGAGACGCGTTGAAGAAGGACTCTCGAGGTCTTTGTCGGGGGGCGGCGGGAAACCCTCGTGTCCCTCGCCTTCTGCCGGGGACCTTAGGGAACTTCCCAGGGTGCCTCTGAGAGGCGAGGGATCCTGTGGAGGTGGCGGGGCCCCTCGGGACTCCGCTGGGTCTGGCGCAACGGAAGAGGGCCTCACCTCGAGGGGAGGCAGGCACCTCAGGCTTCCTCTGCGTTTCGGACTCCGACCGCAGGGTCCCTGCAGAGTTGGGACAGGAGAGTCAGGCCTCGTCTTGTCTGAGGAAGGGAACCCCGCTGGCCTCTCGAGTTGCTCAGGGGGTCTCAGGCCCCTCGTCGAGCTGTGTGTGGAACCCGCGGGTCTTTGCGGACGATGCACGGGGGTGGCAGTGCCCCTTCGTGTTGTGCCTTCACCCACAGGGTTGCCTTCGAAGAGGGGTCCGGGCCTCGGGTCCTTCTCAAGAGCGGACCGGGGAATCGGGGGCGTTCGGCCTGTGGCCCCACCCACGTGGCTCGTCTCGAATTTCCTCGTGAGACCGGCCTCATCCTGAGGTGCGCCGGGAAGGCCGGGAACCCCTTCCAGACCACGCAGGGGAATCGCCTCTCCTGTCGCGATCAGGAGGGGAGAAGGGGCTCAGAGGAAGCGGTGCCGGGACCCTCGGTGTTCCCCTCAGGGGAACCCGGCGTGTCGGGGGACTTCTGGGGGTCGCAGGAAGGCTGTCAGGGACCGTCTCGCCCTTCAGGGCGGAACAGGGGACTTCCCTTGAGACGCCGTCGCGGGCAAGGGCCTCATCTTGCCAAGCGGTGGGAACCACGTGGTTTTTCTCGAGTTGCGGCGGCATTCTCGAGTTACGACGGGGATCTCAGCCTTCCCCTTGGGTTGGCCCTGGGAAGCCCAATCTTCCCCTCGGGTTGCGAGGGAAAGCTGGGGGTGGCGCTCGAGTCACTGCAGGGCCTAAGAGACCTCACCTAAGCGTGTGTCCGGGACCTAATTTTCCTCTCCAGGGAAGGCAGGGATCTCGGGGTTGCATTCCAGGCTCCCCCGGGGAGTCAGGCCTCGTCTCGAGGGGAAGCCAAGGACTCCGCTCTCCTCTCGAGTCGCGACGCGGGTCTCTTGGAGCCCCCTGAGCGGCCTCAAGGGAGTCCAGCCTCCTCTTCCGTTTGGAGAGAGGACCCGGGATTGCTCTCCAGGCCATGCAGGAAAAGAAGGCCCTCAGCTCGCGAGGACGGGGGCGTCTCAGGGGTTTCCTCGAGCTGCGGCGCCCGTGGGGGTTTTCTCCCGAGGCACGACGAGGATCTCAGGGAGCCTCTCGTGCGGCGCCAGGGAAGTCAGGTCTCCATGCGCGTGGCGAGGGGGAGCGCGTCCTGGCTCTCGAGTCACGGGAGGGGACTAGGGCCTCGAGACGCGTTGAAGAAGGACTCTCGAGGTCTTTGTCGGGGGGCGGCGGGAAACCCTCGTTTCCCTCGCCTTCTGCCGGGGACCTTAGGGAACTTCCCAGGGTGCCTCTGAGAGGCGAGGGATCCTGTGGGGGTGGCGGGGCCCCTCGGGACTCCGCTGGGTCTGGCGCAACGGAAGAGGGCCTCACCTCGAGGGGAGGCAGGCACCTCAGGCTTCCTCTGCGTTTCGGACTCCGACCGCAGGGTCCCTGCAGAGTTGGGACAGGAGAGTCAGGCCTCGTCTTGTCTGAGGAAGGGAACCCCGCTGGCCTCTCGAGTTGCTCAGGGGGTCTCAGGCCCCTCGTCGAGCTGTGTGTGGAACCTGCGGGTCTTTGCGGACGATGCACGGGGGTGGCAGTGCCCCTTCGTGTTGTGCCTTCACCCACAGGGTTGCCTTCGAAGAGGGGTCCGGGCCTCGGGTCCTTCTCAAGAGCGGACCGGGGAATCGGGGGCGTTCGGCCTGTGGCCCCACCCACGTGGCTCGTCTCGAATTTCCTCGTGAGACCGGCCTCATCCTGAGGTGGGCCGGGAAGGCTGGGAACCCCTTCCAGACCACGCAGGGGAATCGCCTCTCCTGTCGCGATCAGGAGGGGAGAAGGGGCTCAGAGGAAGCGGTGCCGGGACCCTCGGTGTTCCCCTCGGGGGAACCCGGCGTGTCGGGGGACTTTTGGGGGTCGCAGGAAGGCTGTCAGGGACCGTCTCGCCCTTCAGGGCGGAACAGGGGACTTCCCTTGAGACGCCGTCGCGGGCAAGGGCCTCATCTTGCCAAGCGGTGGGAACCACGTGGTTTTTCTCGAGTTGCGGCGGCATTCTCGAGTTACGACGGGGATCTCAGCCTTCCCCTTGGGTTGGCCCTGGGAAGCCCAATCTTCCCCTCGGGTTGCGAGGGAAAGCTGGGGGTGGCGCTCGAGTCACTGCAGGGCCTAAGAGACCTCACCTAAGCGTGTGTCCGGGACCTAATTTTCCTCTCCAGGGAAGGCAGGGATCTCGGGGTTGCATTCCAGGCTCCCCCGGGGAGTCAGGCCTCGTCTCGAGGGGAAGCCAAGGACTCCGCTCTCCTCTCGAGTCGCGACGCGGGTCTCTTGGAGCCCCCTGAGCGGCCTCAAGGGAGTCCAGCCTCCTCTTCCGTTTGGAGAGAGGACCCGGGATTGCTCTCCAGGCCATGCAGGAAAAGAAGGCCCTCAGCTCGCGAGGACGGGGGCGTCTCAGGGGTTTCCTCGAGCTGCGGCGCCCGTGGGGGTTTTCTCCCGAGGCACGACGAGGATCTCAGGGAGCCTCTCGTGCGGCGCCAGGGAAGTCATGTCTCCATGCGCGTGGCGAGGGGGAGCGCGTCCTGGCTCTCGAGTCACGGGAGGGGACTAGGGCCTCGAGACGCGTTGAAGAAGGACTCTCGAGGTCTTTGTCGGGGGGCGGCGGGAAACCCTCGTGTCCCTCGCCTTCTGCCGGGGACCTTAGGGAACTTCCCAGGGTGCCTCTGAGAGGCGGGGGATCCTGTGGAGGTGGCGGGGCCCCTCGGGACTCCGCTGGGTCTGGCGCAACGGAAGAGGGCCTCACCTCGAGGGGAGGCAGGCACCTCAGGCTTCCTCTGCGTTTCGGACTCCGACCGCAGGGTCCCTGCAGAGTTGGGACAGGAGAGTCAGGCCTCGTCTTGTCTGAGGAAGGGAACCCCGCTGGCCTCTCGAGTTGCTCAGGGGGTCTCAGGCCCCTCGTCGAGCTGTGTGTGGAACCCGCGGGTCTTTGCGGACGATGCACGGGGGTGGCAGTGCCCCTTCGTGTTGTGCCTTCACCCACAGGGTTGCCTTCGAAGAGGGGTCCGGGCCTCGGGTCCTTCTCAAGAGCGGACCGGGGAATCGGGGGCGTTCGGCCTGTGGCCCCACCCACGTGGCTCGTCTCGAATTTCCTCGTGAGACCGGCCTCATCCTGAGGCGCGCCGGGAAGGCCGGGAACCCCTTCCAGACCACGCAGGGGAATCGCCTCTCCTGTCGCGATCAGGAGGGGAGAAGGGGCTCAGAGGAAGCGGTGCCGGGACCCTCGGTGTTCCCCTCGGGGGAACCCGGCGTGTCGGGGGACTTTTGGGGGTCGCAGGAAGGCTGTCAGGGACCGTCTCGCCCTTCAGAGCGGAACAGGGGACTTCCCTTGAGATGCCGTCGCGGGCAAGGGCCTCATCTTGCCAAGCGGTGGGAACCACGTGGTTTTTCTCGAGTTGCGGCGGCATTCTCGAGTTACGACGGGGATCTCAGCCTTCCCCTTGGGTTGGCCCTGGGAAGCCCAATCTTCCCCTCGGGTTGCGAGGGAAAGCTGGGGGTGGCGCTCGAGTCACTGCAAGGCCTAAGAGACCTCACCTAAGCGTGTGTCCGGGACCTAATTTTCCTCTCCAGGGAAGGCAGGGATCTCGGGGTTGCATTCCAGGCTCCCCCGGGGAGTCAGGCCTCGTCTCGAGGGGAAGCCAAGGACTCCGCTCTCCTCTCGAGTCGCGACGCGGGTCTCTTGGAGCCCCCTGAGCGGCCTCAAGGGAGTCCAGCCTCCTCTTCCATTTGGAGAGAGGAACCGGGATTGCTCTCCAGGCCATGCAGGAAAAAAAGGCCCTCAGCTCGCGAGGACGGGGGCGTCTCAGGGGTTTCCTCGAGCTGTGGCGCCCGTGGGGGTTTTCTCCCGAGGCACGACGAGGATCTCAGGGAGCCTCTCGTGCGGCGCCAGGGAAGTCAGGTCTCCATGCGCGTGGCGAGGGGGAGCGCGTCCTGGCTCTCGAGTCACGGGAGGGGACTAGGGCCTCGAGACGCGTTGAAGAAGGACTCTCGAGGTCTTTGTCGGGGGGCGGCGGGAAACCCTCGTGTCCCTCGCCTTCTGCCGGGGACCTTAGGGAACTTCCCAGGGTGCCTCTGAGAGGCGGGGGATCCTGTGGAGGTGGCGGGGCCCCTCGGGACTCCGCTGGGTCTGGCGCAACGGAAGAGGGCCTCACCTCGAGGGGAGGCAGGCACCTCAGGCTTCCTCTGCGTTTCGGACTCCGACCGCAGGGTCCCTGCAGAGTTGGGACAGGAGAGTCAGGCCTCGTCTTGTCTGAGGAAGGGAACCCCGCTGGCCTCTCGAGTTGCTCAGGGGGTCTCAGGCCCCTCGTCGAGCTGTGTGTGGAACCCGCGGGTCTTTGCGGACGATGCACGGGGGTGGCAGTGCCCCTTCGTGTTGTGCCTTCACCCACAGGGTTGCCTTCGAAGAGGGGTCCGGGCCTCGGGTCCTTCTCAAGAGCGGACCGGGGAATCGGGGGCGTTCGGCCTGTGGCCCCACCCACGTGGCTCGTCTCGAATTTCCTCGTGAGACCGGCCTCATCCTGAGGTGCGCCGGGAAGGCCGGGAACCCCTTCCAGACCACGCAGGGGAATCGCCTCTCCTGTCGCGATCAGGAGGGGAGAAGGGGCTCAGAGGAAGCGGTGCCGGGACCCTCGGTGTTCCCCTCGGGGGAACCCGGCGTGTCGGGGGACTTCTGGGGGTCGCAGGAAGGCTGTCAGGGACCGTCTCGCCCTTCAGGGCGGAACAGGGGACTTCCCTTGAGACGCCGTCGCGGGCAAGGGCCTCATCTTGCCAAGCGGTGGGAACCACGTGGTTTTTCTCGAGTTGCGGCGGCATTCTCGAGTTACGACGGGGATCTCAGCCTTCCCCTTGGGTTGGCCCTGGGAAGCCCAATCTTCCCCTCGGGTTGCGAGGGAAAGCTGGGGGTGGCGCTCGAGTCACTGCAGGGCCTAAGAGACCTCACCTAAGCGTGTGTCCGGGACCTAATTTTCCTCTCCAGGGAAGGCAGGGATCTCGGGGTTGCATTCCAGGCTCCCCCGGGGAGTCAGGCCTCGTCTCGAGGGGAAGCCAAGGACTCCGCTCTCCTCTCGAGTCGCGACGCGGGGCTCTTGGAGCCCCCTGAGCGGCCTCAAGGGAGTCCAGCCTCCTCTTCCGTTTGGAGAGAGGACCCGGGATTGCTCTCCAGGCCATGCAGGAAAAGAAGGCCCTCAGCTCGCGAGGACGGGGGCGTCTCAGGGGTTTCCTCGAGCTGCGGCGCCCGTGGGGGTTTTCTCCCGAGGCACGACGAGGATCTCAGGGAGCCTCTCGTGCGGCGCCAGGGAAGTCAGGTCTCCATGCGCGTGGCGAGGGGGAGCGCGTCCTGGCTCTCGAGTCACGGGAGGGGACTAGGGCCTCGAGACGCGTTGAAGAAGGACTCTCGAGGTCTTTGTCGGGGGGCGGCGGGAAACCCTCGTGTCCCTCGCCTTCTGCCGGGGACCTTAGGGAGCTTCCCAGGGTGCCTCTGAGAAGCGAGGGATCCTGTGGAGGTGGCGGGGCCCCTCGGGACTCCGCTGGGTCTGGCGCAACGGAAGAGGGCCTCACCTCGAGGGGAGGCAGGCACCTCAGGCTTCCTCTGCGTTTCGGACTCCGACCGCAGGGTCCCTGCAGAGTTGGGACAGGAGAGTCAGGCCTCGTCTTGTCTGAGGAAGGGAACCCCGCTGGCCTCTCGAGTTGCTCAGGGGGTCTCAGGCCCCTCGTCGAGCTGTGTGTGGAACCCGCGGGTCTTTGCGGACGATGCACGGGGGTGGCAGTGCCCCTTCGTGTTGTGCCTTCACCCACAGGGTTGCCTTCGAAGAGGGGTCCGGGCCTCGGGTCCTTCTCAAGAGCGGACCGGGGAATCGGGGGCGTTCGGCCTGTGGCCCCACCCACGTGGCTCGTCTCGAATTTCCTCGTGAGACCGGCCTCATCCTGAGGTGCGCCGGGAAGGCCGGGAACCCCTTCCAGACCACGCAGGGGAATCGCCTCTCCTGTCGCGATCAGGAGGGGAGAAGGGGCTCAGAGGAAGCGGTGTCGGGACCCTCGGTGTTCCCCTCGGGGGAACCCGGCGTGTCGGGGGACTTCTGGGGGTCGCAGGAAGGCTGTCAGGGACCGTCTCGCCCTTCAGGGCGGAACAGGGGACTTCCCTTGAGACGCCGTCGCGGGCAAGGGCCTCATCTTGCCAAGCGGTGGGAACCACGTGGTTTTTCTCGAGTTGCGGCGGCATTCTCGAGTTACGACGGGGATCTCAGCCTTCCCCTTGGGTTGGCCCTGGGAAGCCCAATCTTCCCCTCGGGTTGCGAGGGAAAGCTGGGGGTGGCGCTCGAGTCACTGCAGGGCCTAAGAGACCTCACCTAAGCGTGTGTCCGGGACCTAATTTTCCTCTCCAGGGAAGGCAGGGATCTCGGGGTTGCATTCCAGGCTCCCCCGGGGAGTCAGGCCTCGTCTCGAGGGGAAGCCAAGGACTCCGCTCTCCTCTCGAGTCGCGACGCGGGGCTCTTGGAGCCCCCTGAGCGGCCTCAAGGGAGTCCAGCCTCCTCTTCCGTTTGGAGAGAGGACCCGGGATTGCTCTCCAGGCCATGCAGGAAAAGAAGGCCCTCAGCTCGCGAGGACGGGGGCGTCTCAGGGGTTTCCTCGAGCTGCGGCGCCCGTGGGGGTTTTCTCCCGAGGCACGACGAGGATCTCAGGGAGCCTCTCGTGCGGCGCCAGGGAAGTCAGGTCTCCATGCGCGTGGCGAGGGGGAGCGCGTCCTGGCTCTCGAGTCACGGGAGGGGACTAGGGCCTCGAGACGCGTTGAAGAAGGACTCTCGAGGTCTTTGTCGGGGGGCGGCGGGAAACCCTCGTGTCCCTCGCCTTCTGCCGGGGACCTTAGGGAACTTCCCAGGGTGCCTCTGAGAGGCGAGGGATCCTGTGGAGGTGGCGGGGCCCCTCGGGACTCCGCTGGGTCTGGCGCAACGGAAGAGGGCCTCACCTCGAGGGGAGGCAGGCACCTCAGGCTTCCTCTGCGTTTCGGACTCCGACCGCAGGGTCCCTGCAGAGTTGGGACAGGAGAGTCAGGCCTCGTCTTGTCTGAGGAAGGGAACCCCGCTGGCCTCTCGAGTTGCTCAGGGGGTCTCAGGCCCCTCGTCGAGCTGTGTGTGGAACCCGCGGGTCTTTGCGGACGATGCACGGGGGTGGCAGTGCCCCTTCGTGTTGTGCCTTCACCCACAGGGTTGCCTTCGAAGAGGGGTCCGGGCCTCGGGTCCTTCTCAAGAGCGGACCGGGGAATCGGGGGCGTTCGGCCTGTGGCCCCACCCACGTGGCTCGTCTCGAATTTCCTCGTGAGACCGGCCTCATCCTGAGGTGCGCCGGGAAGGCCGGGAACCCCTTCCAGACCACGCAGGGGAATCGCCTCTCCTGTCGCGATCAGGAGGGGAGAAGGGGCTCAGAGGAAGCGGTGTCGGGACCCTCGGTGTTCCCCTCGGGGGAACCCGGCGTGTCGGGGGACTTTTGGGGGTCGCAGGAAGGCTGTCAGGGACCGTCTCGCCCTTCAGGGCGGAACAGGGGACTTCCCTTGAGACGCCGTCGCGGGCAAGGGCCTCATCTTGCCAAGCGGTGGGAACCACGTGGTTTTTCTCGAGTTGCGGCGGCATTCTCGAGTTACGACGGGGATCTCAGCCTTCCCCTTGGGTTGGCCCTGGGAAGCCCAATCTTCCCCTCGGGTTGCGAGGGAAAGCTGGGGGTGGCGCTCGAGTCACTGCAGGGCCTAAGAGACCTCACCTAAGCGTGTGTCCGGGACCTAATTTTCCTCTCCAGGGAAGGCAGGGATCTCGGGGTTGCATTCCAGGCTCCCCCGGGGAGTCAGGCCTCGTCTCGAGGGGAAGCCAAGGACTCCGCTCTCCTCTCGAGTCGCGACGCGGGGCTCTTGGAGCCCCCTGAGCGGCCTCAAGGGAGTCCAGCCTCCTCTTCCGTTTGGAGAGAGGACCCGGGATTGCTCTCCAGGCCATGCAGGAAAAGAAGGCCCTCAGCTCGCGAGGACGGGGGCGTCTCAGGGGTTTCCTCGAGCTGCGGCGCCCGTGGGGGTTTTCTCCCGAGGCACGACGAGGATCTCAGGGAGCCTCTCGTGCGGCGCCAGGGAAGTCAGGTCTCCATGCGCGTGGCGAGGGGGAGCGCGTCCTGGCTCTCGAGTCACGGGAGGGGACTAGGGCCTCGAGACGCGTTGAAGAAGGACTCTCGAGGTCTTTGTCGGGGGGCGGCGGGAAACCCTCGTGTCCCTCGCCTTCTGCCGGGGACCTTAGGGAACTTCCCAGGGTGCCTCTGAGAGGCGAGGGATCCTGTGGAGGTGGCGGGGCCCCTCGGGACTCCGCTGGGTCTGGCGCAACGGAAGAGGGCCTCACCTCGAGGGGAGGCAGGCACCTCAGGCTTCCTCTGCGTTTCGGACTCCGACCGCAGGGTCCCTGCAGAGTTGGGACAGGAGAGTCAGGCCTCGTCTTGTCTGAGGAAGGGAACCCCGCTGGCCTCTCGAGTTGCTCAGGGGGTCTCAGGCCCCTCGTCGAGCTGTGTGTGGAACCCGCGGGTCTTTGCGGACGATGCACGGGGGTGGCAGTGCCCCTTCGTGTTGTGCCTTCACCCACAGGGTTGCCTTCGAAGAGGGGTCCGGGCCTCGGGTCCTTCTCAAGAGCGGACCGGGGAATCGGGGGCGTTCGGCCTGTGGCCCCACCCACGTGGCTCGTCTCGAATTTCCTCGTGAGACCGGCCTCATCCTGAGGTGCGCCGGGAAGGCCGGGAACCCCTTCCAGACCACGCAGGGGAATCGCCTCTCCTGTCGCGATCAGGAGGGGAGAAGGGGCTCAGAGGAAGCGGTGCCGGGACCCTCGGTGTTCCCCTCGGGGGAACCCGGCGTGTCGGGGGACTTTTGGGGGTCGCAGGAAGGCTGTCAGGGACCGTCTCGCCCTTCAGGGCGGAACAGGGGACTTCCCTTGAGACGCCGTCGCGGGCAAGGGCCTCATCTTGCCAAGCGGTGGGAACCACGTGGTTTTTCTCGAGTTGCGGCGGCATTCTCGAGTTACGACGGGGATCTCAGCCTTCCCCTTGGGTTGGCCCTGGGAAGCCCAATCTTCCCCTCGGGTTGCGAGGGAAAGCTGGGGGTGGCGCTCGAGTCACTGCAGGGCCTAAGAGACCTCACCTAAGCGTGTGTCCGGGACCTAATTTTCCTCTCCAGGGAAGGCAGGGATCTCGGGGTTGCATTCCAGGCTCCCCCGGGGAGTCAGGCCTCGTCTCGAGGGGAAGCCAAGGACTCCGCTCTCCTCTCGAGTCGCGACGCGGGTCTCTTGGAGCCCCCTGAGCGGCCTCAAGGGAGTCCAGCCTCCTCTTCCGTTTGGAGAGAGGACCCGGGATTGCTCTCCAGGCCATGCAGGAAAAGAAGGCCCTCAGCTCGCGAGGACGGGGGCGTCTCAGGGGTTTCCTCGAGCTGCGGCGCCCGTGGGGGTTTTCTCCCGAGGCACGACGAGGATCTCAGGGAGCCTCTCGTGCGGCGCCAGGGAAGTCAGGTCTCCATGCGCGTGGCGAGGGGGAGCGCGTCCTGGCTCTCGAGTCACGGGAGGGGACTAGGGCCTCGAGACGCGTTGAAGAAGGACTCTCGAGGTCTTTGTCGGGGGGCGGCGGGAAACCCTCGTTTCCCTCGCCTTCTGCCGGGGACCTTAGGGAACTTCCCAGGGTGCCTCTGAGAGGCGAGGGATCCTGTGGAGGTGGCGGGGCCCCTCGGGACTCCGCTGGGTCTGGCGCAACGGAAAAGGGCCTCACCTCGAGGGGAGGCAGGCACCTCAGGCTTCCTCTGCGTTTCGGACTCCGACCGCAGGGTCCCTGCAGAGTTGGGACAGGAGAGTCAGGCCTCGTCTTGTCTGAGGAAGGGAACCCCGCTGGCCTCTCGAGTTGCTCAGGGGGTCTCAGGCCCCTCGTCGAGCTGTGTGTGGAACCCGCGGGTCTTTGCGGACGATGCACGGGGGTGGCAGTGCCCCTTCGTGTTGTGCCTTCACCCACAGGGTTGCCTTCGAAGAGGGGTCCGGGCCTCGGGTCCTTCTCAAGAGCGGACCGGGGAATCGGGGGCGTTCGGCCTGTGGCCCCACCCACGTGGCTCGTCTCGAATTTCCTCGTGAGACCGGCCTCATCCTGAGGTGCGCCGGGAAGGCCGGGAACCCCTTCCAGACCACGCAGGGGAATCGCCTCTCCTGTCGCGATCAGGAGGGGAGAAGGGGCTCAGAGAAGCGGTGTCGGGACCCTCGGTGTTCCCCTCGGGGGAACCCGGCGTGTCGGGGGACTTTTGGGGGTCGCAGGAAGGCTGTCAGGGACCGTCTCGCCCTTCAGGGCGGAACAGGGGACTTCCCTTGAGACGCCGTCGCGGGCAAGGGCCTCATCTTGCCAAGCGGTGGGAACCACGTGGTTTTTCTCGAGTTGCGGCGGCATTCTCGAGTTACGACGGGGATCTCAGCCTTCCCCTTGGGTTGGCCCTGGGAAGCCCAATCTTCCCCTCGGGTTGCGAGGGAAAGCTGGGGGTGGCGCTCGAGTCACTGCAGGGCCTAAGAGACCTCACCTAAGCGTGTGTCCGGGACCTAATTTTCCTCTCCAGGGAAGGCAGGGATCTCGGGGTTGCATTCCAGGCTCCCCCGGGGAGTCAGGCCTCGTCTCGAGGGGAAGCCAAGGACTCCGCTCTCCTCTCGAGTCGCGACGCGGGTCTCTTGGAGCCCCCTGAGCGGCCTCAAGGGAGTCCAGCCTCCTCTTCCGTTTGGAGAGAGGACCCGGGATTGCTCTCCAGGCCATGCAGGAAAAGAAGGCCCTCAGCTCGCGAGGACGGGGGCGTCTCAGGGGTTTCCTCGAGCTGCGGCGCCCGTGGGGGTTTTCTCCCGAGGCACGACGAGGATCTCAGGGAGCCTCTCGTGCGGCGCCAGGGAAGTCAGGTCTCCATGCGCGTGGCGAGGGGGAGCGCGTCCTGGCTCTCGAGTCACGGGAGGGGACTAGGGCCTCGAGACGCGTTGAAGAAGGACTCTCGAGGTCTTTGTCGGGGGGCGGCGGGAAACCCTCGTTTCCCTCGCCTTCTGCCGGGGACCTTAGGGAACTTCCCAGGGTGCCTCTGAGAGGCGAGGGATCCTGTGGAGGTGGCGGGGCCCCTCGGGACTCCGCTGGGTCTGGCGCAACGGAAGAGGGCCTCACCTCGAGGGGAGGCAGGCACCTCAGGCTTCCTCTGCGTTTCGGACTCCGACCGCAGGGTCCCTGCAGAGTTGGGACAGGAGAGTCAGGCCTCGTCTTGTCTGAGGAAGGGAACCCCGCTGGCCTCTCGAGTTGCTCAGGGGGTCTCAGGCCCCTCGTCGAGCTGTGTGTGGAACCCGCGGGTCTTTGCGGACGATGCACGGGGGTGGCAGTGCCCCTTCGTGTTGTGCCTTCACCCACAGGGTTGCCTTCGAAGAGGGGTCCGGGCCTCGGGTCCTTCTCAAGAGCGGACTGGGGAATCGGGGGCGTTCGGCCTGTGGCCCCACCCACGTGGCTCGTCTCGAATTTCCTCGTGAGACCGGCCTCATCCTGAGGTGCGCCGGGAAGGCCGGGAACCCCTTCCAGACCACGCAGGGGAATCGCCTCTCCTGTCGCGATCAGGAGGGGAGAAGGGGCTCAGAGGAAGCGGTGTCGGAACCCTCGGTGTTCCCCTCGGGGGAACCCGGCGTGTCGGGGGACTTTTGGGGGTCGCAGGAAGGCTGTCAGGGACCGTCTCGCCCTTCAGGGCGGAAGAGGGGACTTCCCTTGAGACGCCGTCGCGGGCAAGGGCCTCATCTTGCCAAGCGGTGGGAACCACGTGGTTTTTCTCGAGTTGCGGCGGCATTCTCGAGTTACGACGGGGATCTCAGCCTTCCCCTTGGGTTGGCCCTGGGAAGCCCAATCTTCCCCTCGGGTTGCGAGGGAAAGCTGGGGGTGGCGCTCGAGTCACTGCAGGGCCTAAGAGACCTCACCTAAGCGTGTGTCCGGGACCTAATTTTCCTCTCCAGGGAAGGCAGGGATCTCGGGGTTGCATTCCAGGCTCCCCCGGGGAGTCAGGCCTCGTCTCGAGGGGAAGCCAAGGACTCCGCTCTCCTCTCGAGTCGCGACGCGGGTCTCTTGGAGCCCCCTGAGCGGCCTCAAGGGAGTCCAGCCTCCTCTTCCGTTTGGAGAGAGGACCCGGGATTGCTCTCCAGGCCATGCAGGAAAAGAAGGCCCTCAGCTCGCGAGGACGGGGGCGTCTCAGGGGTTTCCTCGAGCTGCGGCGCCCGTGGGGGTTTTCTCCCGAGGCACGACGAGGATCTCAGGGAGCCTCTCGTGCGGCGCCAGGGAAGTCAGGTCTCCATGCGCGTGGCGAGGGGGAGCGCGTCCTGGCTCTCGAGTCACGGGAGGGGACTAGGGCCTCGAGACGCGTTGAAGAAGGACTCTCGAGGTCTTTGTCGGGGGGCGGCGGGAAACCCTCGTGTCCCTCGCCTTCTGCCGGGGACCTTAGGGAACTTCCCAGGGTGCCTCTGAGAGGCGAGGGATCCTGTGGAGGTGGCGGGGCCCCTCGGGACTCCGCTGGGTCTGGCGCAACGGAAGAGGGCCTCACCTCGAGGGGAGGCAGGCACCTCAGGCTTCCTCTGCGTTTCGGACTCCGACCGCAGGGTCCCTGCAGAGTTGGGACAGGAGAGTCAGGCCTCGTCTTGTCTGAGGAAGGGAACCCCGCTGGCCTCTCGAGTTGCTCAGGGGGTCTCAGGCCCCTCGTCGAGCTGTGTGTGGAACCCGCGGGTCTTTGCGGACGATGCACGGGGGTGGCAGTGCCCCTTCGTGTTGTGCCTTCACCCACAGGGTTGCCTTCGAAGAGGGGTCCGGGCCTCGGGTCCTTCTCAAGAGCGGACCGGGGAATCGGGGGCGTTCGGCCTGTGGCCCCACCCACGTGGCTCGTCTTGAATTTCCTCGTGAGACCGGCCTCATCCTGAGGTGCGCCGGGAAGGCCGGGAACCCCTTCCAGACCACGCAGGGGAATCGCCTCTCCTGTCGCGATCAGGAGGGGAGAAGGGGCTCAGAGGAAGCGGTGCCGGGACCCTCGGTGTTCCCCTCGGGGGAACCCGGCGTGTCGGGGGACTTTTGGGGGTCGCAGGAAGGCTGTCAGGGACCGTCTCGCCCTTCAGGGCGGAACAGGGGACTTCCCTTGAGACGCCGTCGCGGGCAAGGGCCTCATCTTGCCAAGCGGTGGGAACCACGTGGTTTTTCTCGAGTTGCGGCGGCATTCTCGAGTTACGACGGGGATCTCAGCCTTCCCCTTGGGTTGGCCCTGGGAAGCCCAATCTTCCCCTCGGGTTGCGAGGGAAAGCTGGGGGTGGCGCTCGAGTCACTGCAGGGCCTAAGAGACCTCACCTAAGCGTGTGTCCGGGACCTAATTTTCCTCTCCAGGGAAGGCAGGGATCTCGGGGTTGCATTCCAGGCTCCCCCGGGGAGTCAGGCCTCGTCTCGAGGGGAAGCCAAGGACTCCGCTCTCCTCTCGAGTCGCGACGCGGGTCTCTTGGAGCCCCCTGAGCGGCCTCAAGGGAGTCCAGCCTCCTCTTCCGTTTGGAGAGAGGACCCGGGATTGCTCTCCAGGCCATGCAGGAAAAGAAGGCCCTCAGCTCGCGAGGACGGGGGCGTCTCAGGGGTTTCCTCGAGCTGCGGCGCCCGTGGGGGTTTTCTCCCGAGGCACGACGAGGATCTCAGGGAGCCTCTCGTGCGGCACCAGGGAAGTCAGGTCTCCATGCGCGTGGCGAGGGGGAGCGCGTCCTGGCTCTCGAGTCACGGGAGGGGACTAGGGCCTCGAGACGCCTTGAAGAAGGACTCTCGAGGTCTTTGTCGGGGGGCGGCGGGAAACCCTCGTGTCCCTCGCCTTCTGCCGGGGACCTTAGGGAGCTTCCCAGGGTGCCTCTGAGAGGCGAGGGATCCTGTGGAGGTGGCGGGGCCCCTCGGGACTCCGCTGGGTCTGGCGCAACGGAAGAGGGCCTCACCTCGAGGGGAGGCAGGCACCTCAGGCTTCCTCTGCGTTTCGGACTCCGACCGCAGGGTCCCTGCAGAGTTGGGACAGGAGAGTCAGGCCTCGTCTTGTCTGAGGAAGGGAACCCCGCTGGCCTCTCGAGTTGCTCAGGGGGTCTCAGGCCCCTCGTCGAGCTGTGTGTGGAACCCGCGGGTCTTTGCGGACGATGCACGGGGGTGGCAGTGCCCCTTCGTGTTGTGCCTTCACCCACAGGGTTGCCTTCGAAGAGGGGTCCGGGCCTCGGGTCCTTCTCAAGAGCGGACCGGGGAATCGGGGGCGTTCGGCCTGTGGCCCCACCCACGTGGCTCGTCTCGAATTTCCTCGTGAGACCGGCCTCATCCTGAGGTGCGCCGGGAAGGCCGGGAACCCCTTCCAGACCACGCAGGGGAATCGCCTCTCCTGTCGCGATCAGGAGGGGAGAAGGGGCTCAGAGGAAGCGGTGCCGGGACCCTCGGTGTTCCCCTCGGGGGAACCCGGCGTGTCGGGGGACTTTTGGGGGTCGCAGGAAGGCTGTCAGGGACCGTCTCGCCCTTCAGGGCGGAACAGGGGACTTCCCTTGAGACGCCGTCGCGGGCAAGGGCCTCATCTTGCCAAGCGGTGGGAACCACGTGGTTTTTCTCGAGTTGCGGCGGCATTCTCGAGTTACGACGGGGATCTCAGCCTTCCCCTTGGGTTGGCCCTGGGAAGCCCAATCTTCCCCTCGGGTTGCGAGGGAAAGCTGGGGGTGGCGCTCGAGTCACTGCAGGGCCTAAGAGACCTCACCTAAGCGTGTGTCCGGGACCTAATTTTCCTCTCCAGGGAAGGCAGGGATCTCGGGGTTGCATTCCAGGCTCCCCCGGGGAGTCAGGCCTCGTCTCGAGGGGAAGCCAAGGACTCCGCTCTCCTCTCGAGTCGCGACGCGGGTCTCTTGGAGCCCCCTGAGCGGCCTCAAGGGAGTCCAGCCTCCTCTTCCGTTTGGAGAGAGGACCCGGGATTGCTCTCCAGGCCATGCAGGAAAAGAAGGCCCTCAGCTCGCGAGGACGGGGGCGTCTCAGGGGTTTCCTCGAGCTGCGGCGCCCGTGGGGGTTTTCTCCCGAGGCACGACGAGGATCTCAGGGAGCCTCTCGTGCGGCGCCAGGGAAGTCAGGTCTCCATGCGCGTGGCGAGGGGGAGCGCGTCCTGGCTCTCGAGTCACGGGAGGGGACTAGGGCCTCGAGACGCGTTGAAGAAGGACTCTCGAGGTCTTTGTCGGGGGGCGGCGGGAAACCCTCGTTTCCCTCGCCTTCTGCCGGGGACCTTAGGGAACTTCCCAGGGTGCCTCTGAGAGGCGAGGGATCCTGTGGAGGTGGCGGGGCCCCTCGGGACTCCGCTGGGTCTGGCGCAACGGAAGAGGGCCTCACCTCGAGGGGAGGCAGGCACCTCAGGCTTCCTCTGCGTTTCGGACTCCGACCGCAGGGTCCCTGCAGAGTTGGGACAGGAGAGTCAGGCCTCGTCTTGTCTGAGGAAGGGAACCCCGCTGGCCTCTCGAGTTGCTCAGGGGGTCTCAGGCCCCTCGTCGAGCTGTGTGTGGAACCCGCGGGTCTTTGCGGACGATGCACGGGGGTGGCAGTGCCCCTTCGTGTTGTGCCTTCACCCACAGGGTTGCCTTCGAAGAGGGGTCCGGGCCTCGGGTCCTTCTCAAGAGCGGACCGGGGAATCGGGGGCGTTCGGCCTGTGGCCCCACCCACGTGGCTCGTCTCGAATTTCCTCGTGAGACCGGCCTCATCCTGAGGTGCGCCGGGAAGGCCGGGAACCCCTTCCAGACCACGCAGGGGAATCGCCTCTCCTGTCGCGATCAGGAGGGGAGAAGGGGCTCAGAGGAAGCGGTGCCGGGACCCTCGGTGTTCCCCTCGGGGGAACCCGGCGTGTCGGGGGACTTTTGGGGGTCGCAGGAAGGCTGTCAGGGACCGTCTCGCCCTTCAGGGCGGAACAGGGGACTTCCCTTGAGACGCCGTCGCGGGCAAGGGCCTCATCTTGCCAAGCGGTGGGAACCACGTGGTTTTTCTCGAGTTGCGGCGGCATTCTCGAGTTACGACGGGGATCTCAGCCTTCCCCTTGGGTTGGCCCTGGGAAGCCCAATCTTCCCCTCGGGTTGCGAGGGAACGCTGGGGGTGGCGCTCGAGTCACTGCAGGGCCTAAGAGACCTCACCTAAGCGTGTGTCCGGGACCTAATTTTCCTCTCCAGGGAAGGCAGGGATCTCGGGGTTGCATTCCAGGCTCCCCCGGGGAGTCAGGCCTCGTCTCGAGGGGAAGCCAAGGACTCCGCTGTCCTCTCGAGTCGCGACGCGGGTCTCTTGGAGCCCCCTGAGCGGCCTCAAGGGAGTCCAGCCTCCTCTTCCGTTTGGAGAGAGGACCCGGGATTGCTCTCCAGGCCATGCAGGAAAAGAAGGCCCTCAGCTCGCGAGGACGGGGGCGTCTCAGGGGTTTCCTCGAGCTGCGGCGCCCGTGGGGGTTTTCTCCCGAGGCACGACGAGGATCTCAGGGAGCCTCTCGTGCGGCGCCAGGGAAGTCAGGTCTCCATGCGCGTGGCGAGGGGGAGCGCGTCCTGGCTCTCGAGTCACGGGAGGGGACTAGGGCCTCGAGACGCGTTGAAGAAGGACTCTCGAGGTCTTTGTCGGGGGGCGGCGGGAAACCCTCGTGTCCCTCGCCTTCTGCCGGGGACCTTAGGGAACTTCCCAGGGTGCCTCTGAGAGGCGAGGGATCCTGTGGAGGTGGCGGGGCCCCTCGGGACTCCGCTGGGTCTGGCGCAACGGAAGAGGGCCTCACCTCGAGGGGAGGCAGGCACCTCAGGCTTCCTCTGCGTTTCGGACTCCGACCGCAGGGTCCCTGCAGAGTTGGGACAGGAGAGTCAGGCCTCGTCTTGTCTGAGGAAGGGAACCCCGCTGGCCTCTCGAGTTGCTCAGGGGGTCTCAGGCCCCTCGTCGAGCTGTGTGTGGAACCCGCGGGTCTTTGCGGACGATGCACGGGGGTGGCAGTGCCCCTTCGTGTTGTGCCTTCACCCACAGGGTTGCCTTCGAAGAGGGGTCCGGGCCTCGGGTCCTTCTCAAGAGCGGACCGGGGAATCGGGGGCGTTCGGCCTGTGGCCCCACCCACGTGGCTCGTCTCGAATTTCCTCGTGAGACCGGCCTCATCCTGAGGTGCGCCGGGAAGGCCGGGAACCCCTTCCAGACCACGCAGGGGAATCGCCTCTCCTGTCGCGATCAGGAGGGGAGAAGGGGCTCAGAGGAAGCGGTGCCGGGACCCTCGGTGTTCCCCTCGGGGGAACCCGGCGTGTCGGGGGACTTTTGGGGGTCGCAGGAAGGCTGTCAGGGACCGTCTCGCCCTTCAGGGCGGAACAGGGGACTTCCCTTGAGACGCCGTCGCGGGCAAGGGCCTCATCTTGCCAAGCGGTGGGAACCACGTGGTTTTTCTCGAGTTGCGGTGGCATTCTCGAGTTACGACGGGGATCTCAGCCTTCCCCTTGGGTTGGCCCTGGGAAGCCCAATCTTCCCCTCGGGTTGAGAGGGAAAGCTGGGGGTGGCGCTCGAGTCACTGCAGGGCCTAAGAGACCTCACCTAAGCGTGTGTCCGGGACCTAATTTTCCTCTCCAGGGAAGGCAGGGATCTCGGGGTTGCATTCCAGGCTCCCCCGGGGAGTCAGGCCTCGTCTCGAGGGGAAGCCAAGGACTCCGCTCTCCTCTCGAGTCGCGACGCGGGGCTCTTGGAGCCCCCTGAGCGGCCTCAAGGGAGTCCAGCCTCCTCTTCCGTTTGGAGAGAGGACCCGGGATTGCTCTCCAGGCCATGCAGGAAAAGAAGGCCCTCAGCTCGCGAGGACGGGGGCGTCTCAGGGGTTTCCTCGAGCTGCGGCGCCCGTGGGGGTTTTCTCCCGAGGCACGACGAGGATCTCAGGGAGCCTCTCGTGCGGCGCCAGGGAAGTCAGGTCTCCATGCGCGTGGCGAGGGGGAGCGCGTCCTGGCTCTCGAGTCACGGGAGGGGACTAGGGCCTCGAGACGCGTTGAAGAAGGACTCTCGAGGTCTTTGTCGGGGGGCGGCGGGAAACCCTCGTGTCTCTCGCCTTCTGCCGGGGACCTTAGGGAACTTCCCAGGGTGCCTCTGAGAGGCGAGGGATCCTGTGGAGGTGGCGGGGCCCCTCGGGACTCCGCTGGGTCTGGCGCAACGGAAGAGGGCCTCACCTCGAGGGGAGGCAGGCACCTCAGGCTTCCTCTGCGTTTCGGACTCCGACCGCAGGGTCCCTGCAGAGTTGGGACAGGAGAGTCAGGCCTCGTCTTGTCTGAGGAAGGGAACCCCGCTGGCCTCTCGAGTTGCTCAGGGGGTCTCAGGCCCCTCGTCGAGCTGTGTGTGGAACCCGCGGGTCTTTGCGGACGATGCACGGGGGTGGCAGTGCCCCTTCGTGTTGTGCCTTCACCCACAGGGTTGCCTTCGAAGAGGGGTCCGGGCCTCGGGTCCTTCTCAAGAGCGGACCGGGGAATCGGGGGCGTTCGGCCTGTGGCCCCACCCACGTGGCTCGTCTCGAATTTCCTCGTGAGACCGGCCTCATCCTGAGGTGCGCCGGGAAGGCCGGGAACCCCTTCCAGACCACGCAGGGGAATCGCCTCTCCTGTCGCGATCAGGAGGGGAGAAGGGGCTCAGAGGAAGCGGTGCCGGGACCCTCGGTGTTCCCCTCGGGGGAACCCGGCGTGTCGGGGGACTTTTGGGGGTCGCAGGAAGGCTGTCAGGGACCGTCTCGCCCTTCAGGGCGGAACAGGGGACTTCCCTTGAGACGCCGTCGCGGGCAAGGGCCTCATCTTGCCAAGCGGTGGGAACCACGTGGTTTTTCTCGAGTTGCGGCGGCATTCTCGAGTTACGACGGGGATCTCAGCCTTCCCCTTGGGTTGGCCCTGGGAAGCCCAATCTTCCCCTCGGGTTGCGAGGGAAAGCTGGGGGTGGCGCTCGAGTCACTGCAGGGCCTAAGAGACCTCACCTAAGCGTGTGTCCGGGACCTAATTTTCCTCTCCAGGGAAGGCAGGGATCTCGGGGTTGCATTCCAGGCTCCCCCGGGGAGTCAGGCCTCGTCTCGAGGGGAAGCCAAGGACTCCGCTCTCCTCTCGAGTCGCGTCGCGGGTGTCTTGGAGCCCCCTGAGCGGCCTCAAGGGAGTCCAGCCTCCTCTTCCGTTTGGAGAGAGGACCCGGGATTGCTCTCCAGGCCATGCAGGAAAAGAAGGCCCTCAGCTCGCGAGGACGGGGGCGTCTCAGGGGTTTCCTCGAGCTGCGGCGCCCGTGGGGGTTTTCTCCCGAGGCACGACGAGGATCTCAGGGAGCCTCTCGTGCGGCGCCAGGGAAGTCAGGTCTCCATGCGCGTGGCGAGGGGGAGCGCGTCCTGGCTCTCGAGTCACGGGAGGGGACTAGGGCCTCGAGACGCGTTGAAGAAGGACTCTCGAGGTCTTTGTCGGGGGGCGGCGGGAAACCCTCGTTTCCCTCGCCTTCTGCCGGGGACCTTAGGGAACTTCCCAGGGTGCCTCTGAGAGGCGAGGGATCCTGTGGAGGTGGCGGGGCCCCTCGGGACTCCGCTGGGTCTGGCGCAACGGAAGAGGGCCTCACCTCGAGGGGAGGCAGGCACCTCAGGCTTCCTCTGCGTTTCGGACTCCGACCGCAGGGTCCCTGCAGAGTTGGGACAGGAGAGTCAGGCCTCGTCTTGTCTGAGGAAGGGAACCCCGCTGGCCTCTCGAGTTGCTCAGGGGGTCTCAGGCCCCTCGTCGAGCTGTGTGTGGAACCCGCGGGTCTTTGCGGACGATGCACGGGGGTGGCAGTGCCCCTTCGTGTTGTGCCTTCACCCACAGGGTTGCCTTCGAAGAGGGGTCCGGGCCTCGGGTCCTTCTCAAGAGCGGACCGGGGAATCGGGGGCGTTCGGCCTGTGGCCCCACCCACGTGGCTCGTCTCGAATTTCCTCGTGAGACCGGCCTCATCCTGAGGTGCGCCGGGAAGGCCGGGAACCCCTTCCAGACCACGCAGGGGAATCGCCTCTCCTGTCGCGATCAGGAGGGGAGAAGGGGCTCAGAGGAAGCGGTGCCGGGACCCTCGGTGTTCCCCTCGGGGGAACCCGGCGTGTCGGGGGACTTTTGGGGGTCGCAGGAAGGCTGTCAGGGACCGTCTCGCCCTTCAGGGCGGAACAGGGGACTTCCCTTGAGACGCCGTCGCGGGCAAGGGCCTCATCTTGCCAAGCGGTGGGAACCACGTGGTTTTTCTCGAGTTGCGGCGGCATTCTCGAGTTACGACGGGGATCTCAGCCTTCCCCTTGGGTTGGCCCTGGGAAGCCCAATCTTCCCCTCGGGTTGAGAGGGAAAGCTGGGGGTGGCGCTCGAGTCACTGCAGGGCCTAAGAGACCTCACCTAAGCGTGTGTCCGGGACCTAATTTTCCTCTCCAGGGAAGGCAGGGATCTCGGGGTTGCATTCCAGGCTCCCCCGGGGAGTCAGGCCTCGTCTCGAGGGGAAGCCAAGGACTCCGCTCTCCTCTCGAGTCGCGACGCGGGTGTCTTGGAGCCCCCTGAGCGGCCTCAAGGGAGTCCAGCCTCCTCTTCCGTTTGGAGAGAGGACCCGGGATTGCTCTCCAGGCCATGCAGGAAAAGAAGGCCCTCAGCTCGCGAGGACGGGGGCGTCTCAGGGGTTTCCTCGAGCTGCGGCGCCCGTGGGGGTTTTCTCCCGAGGCACGACGAGGATCTCAGGGAGCCTCTCGTGCGGCGCCAGGGAAGTCAGGTCTCCATGCGCGTGGCGAGGGGGAGCGCGTCCTGGCTCTCGAGTCACGGGAGGGGACTAGGGCCTCGAGACGCGTTGAAGAAGGACTCTCGAGGTCTTTGTCGGGGGGCGGCGGGAAACCCTCGTGTCCCTCGCCTTCTGCCGGGGACCTTAGGGAGCTTCCCAGGGTGCCTCTGAGAGGCGAGGGATCCTGTGGAGGTGGCGGGGCCCCTCGGGACTCCGCTGGGTCTGGCGCAACGGAAGAGGGCCTCACCTCGAGGGGAGGCAGGCACCTCAGGCTTCCTCTGCGTTTCGGACTCCGACCGCAGGGTCCCTGCAGAGTTGGGACAGGAGAGTCAGGCCTCGTCTTGTCTGAGGAAGGGAACCCCGCTGGCCTCTCGAGTTGCTCAGGGGGTCTCAGGCCCCTCGTCGAGCTGTGTGTGGAACCCGCGGGTCTTTGCGGACGATGCACGGGGGTGGCAGTGCCCCTTCGTGTTGTGCCTTCACCCACAGGGTTGCCTTCGAAGAGGGGTCCGGGCCTCGGGTCCTTCTCAAGAGCGGACCGGGGAATCGGGGGCGTTCGGCCTGTGGCCCCACCCACGTGGCTCGTCTCGAATTTCCTCGTGAGACCGGCCTCATCCTGAGGTGCGCCGGGAAGGCCGGGAACCCCTTCCAGACCACGCAGGGGAATCGCCTCTCCTGTCGCGATCAGGAGGGGAGAAGGGGCTCAGAGGAAGCGGTGCCGGGACCCTCGGTGTTCCCCTCGGGGGAACCCGGCGTGTCGGGGGACTTTTGGGGGTCGCAGGAAGGCTGTCAGGGACCGTCTCGCCCTTCAGGGCGGAAGAGGGGACTTCCCTTGAGACGCCGTCGCGGGCAAGGGCCTCATCTTGCCAAGCGGTGGGAACCACGTGGTTTTTCTCGAGTTGCGGCGGCATTCTCGAGTTACGACGGGGATCTCAGCCTTCCCCTTGGGTTGGCCCTGGGAAGCCCAATCTTCCCCTCGGGTTGCGAGGGAAAGCTGGGGGTGGTGCTCGAGTCACTGCAGGGCCTAAGAGACCTCACCTAAGCGTGTGTCCGGGACCTAATTTTCCTCTCCAGGGAAGGCAGGGATCTCGGGGTTGCATTCCAGGCTCCCCCGGGGAGTCAGGCCTCGTCTCGAGGGGAAGCCAAGGACTCCGCTCTCCTCTCGAGTCGCGACGCGGGTGTCTTGGAGCCCCCTGAGCGGCCTCAAGGGAGTCCAGCCTCCTCTTCCGTTTGGAGAGAGGACCCGGGATTGCTCTCCAGGCCATGCAGGAAAAGAAGGCCCTCAGCTCGCGAGGACGGGGGCGTCTCAGGGGTTTCCTCGAGCTGCGGCGCCCGTGGGGGTTTTCTCCCGAGGCACGACGAGGATCTCAGGGAGCCTCTCGTGCGGCGCCAGGGAAGTCAGGTCTCCATGCGCGTGGCGAGGGGGAGCGCGTCCTGGCTCTCGAGTCACGGGAGGGGACTAGGGCCTCGAGACGCGTTGAAGAAGGACTCTCGAGGTCTTTGTCGGGGGGCGGCGGGAAACCCTCGTGTCCCTCGCCTTCTGCCGGGGACCTTAGGGAGCTTCCCAGGGTGCCTCTGAGAGGCGAGGGATCCTGTGGAGGTGGCGGGGCCCCTCGGGACTCCGCTGGGTCTGGCGCAACGGAAGAGGGCCTCACCTCGAGGGGAGGCAGGCACCTCAGGCTTCCTCTGCGTTTCGGACTCCGACCGCAGGGTCCCTGCAGAGTTGGGACAGGAGAGTCAGGCCTCGTCTTGTCTGAGGAAGGGAACCCCGCTGGCCTCTCGAGTTGCTCAGGGGGTCTCAGGCCCCTCGTCGAGCTGTGTGTGGAACCCGCGGGTCTTTGCGGACGATGCACGGGGGTGGCAGTGCCCCTTCGTGTTGTGCCTTCACCCACAGGGTTGCCTTCGAAGAGGGGTCCGGGCCTCGGGTCCTTCTCAAGAGCGGACCGGGGAATCGGGGGCGTTCGGCCTGTGGCCCCACCCACGTGGCTCGTCTCGAATTTCCTCGTGAGACCGGCCTCATCCTGAGGTGCGCCGGGAAGGCCGGGAACCCCTTCCAGACCACGCAGGGGAATCGCCTCTCCTGTCGCGATCAGGAGGGGAGAAGGGGCTCAGAGGAAGCGGTGCCGGGACCCTCGGTGTTCCCCTCGGGGGAACCCGGCGTGTCGGGGGACTTTTGGGGGTCGCAGGAAGGCTGTCAGGGACCGTCTCGCCCTTCAGGGCGGAACAGGGGACTTCCCTTGAGACGCCGTCGCGGGCAAGGGCCTCATCTTGCCAAGCGGTGGGAACCACGTGGTTTTTCTCGAGTTGCGGCGGCATTCTCGAGTTACGACGGGGATCTCAGCCTTCCCCTTGGGTTGGCCCTGGGAAGCCCAATCTTCCCCTCGGGTTGCGAGGGAAAGCTGGGGGTGGCGCTCGAGTCACTGCAGGGCCTAAGAGACCTCACCTAAGCGTGTGTCCGGGACCTAATTTTCCTCTCCAGGGAAGGCAGGGATCTCGGGGTTGCATTCCAGGCTCCCCCGGGGAGTCAGGCCTCGTCTCGAGGGGAAGCCAAGGACTCCGCTCTCCTCTCGAGTCGCGACGCGGGTGTCTTGGAGCCCCCTGAGCGGCCTCAAGGGAGTCCAGCCTCCTCTTCCGTTTGGAGAGAGGACCCGGGATTGCTCTCCAGGCCATGCAGGAAAAGAAGGCCCTCAGCTCGCGAGGACGGGGGCGTCTCAGGGGTTTCCTCGAGCTGCGGCGCCCGTGGGGGTTTTCTCCCGAGGCACGACGAGGATCTCAGGGAGCCTCTCGTGCGGCGCCAGGGAAGTCAGGTCTCCATGCGCGTGGCGAGGGGGAGCGCGTCCTGGCTCTCGAGTCACGGGAGGGGACTAGGGCCTCGAGACGCGTTGAAGAAGGACTCTCGAGGTCTTTGTCGGGGGGCGGCGGGAAACCCTCGTGTCCCTCGCCTTCTGCCGGGGACCTTAGGGAACTTCCCAGGGTGCCTCTGAGAGGCGAGGGATCCTGTGGAGGTGGCGGGGCCCCTCGGGACTCCGCTGGGTCTGGCGCAACGGAAGAGGGCCTCACCTCGAGGGGAGGCAGGCACCTCAGGCTTCCTCTGCGTTTCGGACTCCGACCGCAGGGTCCCTGCAGAGTTGGGACAGGAGAGTCAGGCCTCGTCTTGTCTGAGGAAGGGAACCCCGCTGGCCTCTCGAGTTGCTCAGGGGGTCTCAGGCCCCTCGTCGAGCTGTGTGTGGAACCCGCGGGTCTTTGCGGACGATGCACGGGGGTGGCAGTGCCCCTTCGTGTTGTGCCTTCACCCACAGGGTTGCCTTCGAAGAGGGGTCCGGGCCTCGGGTCCTTCTCAAGAGCGGACCGGGGAATCGGGGGCGTTCGGCCTGTGGCCCCACCCACGTGGCTCGTCTCGAATTTCCTCGTGAGACCGGCCTCATCCTGAGGTGCGCCGGGAAGGCCGGGAACCCCTTCCAGACCACGCAGGGGAATCGCCTCTCCTGTCGCGATCAGGAGGGGAGAAGGGGCTCAGAGGAAGCGGTGCCGGGACCCTCGGTGTTCCCCTCGGGGGAACCCGGCGTGTCGGGGGACTTTTGGGGGTCGCAGGAAGGCTGTCAGGGACCGTCTCGCCCTTCAGGGCGGAACAGGGGACTTCCCTTGAGACGCCGTCGCGGGCAAGGGCCTCATCTTGCCAAGCGGTGGGAACCACGTGGTTTTTCTCGAGTTGCGGCGGCATTCTCGAGTTACGACGGGGATCTCAGCCTTCCCCTTGGGTTGGCCCTGGGAAGCCCAATCTTCCCCTCGGGTTGCGAGGGAAAGCTGGGGGTGGCGCTCGAGTCACTGCAGGGCCTAAGAGACCTCACCTAAGCGTGTGTCCGGGACCTAATTTTCCTCTCCAGGGAAGGCAGGGATCTCGGGGTTGCATTCCAGGCTCCCCCGGGGAGTCAGGCCTCGTCTCGAGGGGAAGCCAAGGACTCCGCTCTCCTCTCGAGTCGCGACGCGGGTGTCTTGGAGCCCCCTGAGCGGCCTCAAGGGAGTCCAGCCTCCTCTTCCGTTTGGAGAGAGGACCCGGGATTGCTCTCCAGGCCATGCAGGAAAAGAAGGCCCTCAGCTCGCGAGGACGGGGGCGTCTCAGGGGTTTCCTCGAGCTGCGGCGCCCGTGGGGGTTTTCTCCCGAGGCACGACGAGGATCTCAGGGAGCCTCTCGTGCGGCGCCAGGGAAGTCAGGTCTCCATGCGCGTGGCGAGGGGGAGCGCGTCCTGGCTCTCGAGTCACGGGAGGGGACTAGGGCCTCGAGACGCGTTGAAGAAGGACTCTCGAGGTCTTTGTCGGGGGGCGGCGGGAAACCCTCGTGTCCCTCGCCTTCTGCCGGGGACCTTAGGGAACTTCCCAGGGTGCCTCTGAGAGGCGAGGGATCCTGTGGAGGTGGCGGGGCCCCTCGGGACTCCGCTGGGTCTGGCGCAACGGAAGAGGGCCTCACCTCGAGGGGAGGCAGGCACCTCAGGCTTCCTCTGCGTTTCGGACTCCGACCGCAGGGTCCCTGCAGAGTTGGGACAGGAGAGTCAGGCCTCGTCTTGTCTGAGGAAGGGAACCCCGCTGGCCTCTCGAGTTGCTCAGGGGGTCTCAGGCCCCTCGTCGAGCTGTGTGTGGAACCCGCGGGTCTTTGCGGACGATGCACGGGGGTGGCAGTGCCCCTTCGTGTTGTGCCTTCACCCACAGGGTTGCCTTCGAAGAGGGGTCCGGGCCTCGGGTCCTTCTCAAGAGCGGACCGGGGAATCGGGGGCATTCGGCCTGTGGCCCCACCCACGTGGCTCGTCTCGAATTTCCTCGTGAGACCGGCCTCATCCTGAGGTGCGCCGGGAAGGCCGGGAACCCCTTCCAGACCACGCAGGGGAATCGCCTCTCCTGTCGCGATCAGGAGGGGAGAAGGGGCTCAGAGGAAGCGGTGCCGGGACCCTCGGTGTTCCCCTCGGGGGAACCCGGCGTGTCGGGGGACTTTTGGGGGTCGCAGGAAGGCTGTCAGGGACCGTCTCGCCCTTCAGGGCGGAACAGGGGACTTCCCTTGAGACGCCGTCGCGGGCAAGGGCCTCATCTTGCCAAGCGGTGGGAACCACGTGGTTTTTCTCGAGTTGCGGCGGCATTCTCGAGTTACGACGGGGATCTCAGCCTTCCCCTTGGGTTGGCCCTGGGAAGCCCAATCTTCCCCTCGGGTTGCGAGGGAAAGCTGGGGGTGGCGCTCGAGTCACTGCAGGGCCTAAGAGACCTCACCTAAGCGTGTGTCCGGGACCTAATTTTCCTCTCCAGGGAAGGCAGGGATCTCGGGGTTGCATTCCAGGCTCCCCCGGGGAGTCAGGCCTCGTCTCGAGGGGAAGCCAAGGACTCCGCTCTCCTCTCGAGTCGCGACGCGGGGCTCTTGGAGCCCCCTGAGCGGCCTCAAGGGAGTCCAGCCTCCTCTTCCGTTTGGAGAGAGGACCCGGGATTGCTCTCCAGGCCATGCAGGAAAAGAAGGCCCTCAGCTCGCGAGGACGGGGGCGTCTCAGGGGTTTCCTCGAGCTGCGGCGCCCGTGGGGGTTTTCTCCCGAGGCACGACGAGGATCTCAGGGAGCCTCTCGTGCGGCGCCAGGGAAGTCAGGTCTCCATGCGCGTGGCGAGGGGGAGCGCGTCCTGGCTCTCGAGTCACGGGAGGGGACTAGGGCCTCGAGACGCGTTGAAGAAGGACTCTCGAGGTCTTTGTCGGGGGGCGGCGGGAAACCCTCGTGTCCCTCGCCTTCTGCCGGGGACCTTAGGGAGCTTCCCAGGGTGCCTCTGAGAGGCGAGGGATCCTGTGGAGGTGGCGGGGCCCCTCGGGACTCCGCTGGGTCTGGCGCAACGGAAGAGGGCCTCACCTCGAGGGGAGGCAGGCACCTCAGGCTTCCTCTGCGTTTCGGACTCCGACCGCAGGGTCCCTGCAGAGTTGGGACAGGAGAGTCAGGCCTCGTCTTGTCTGAGGAAGGGAACCCCGCTGGCCTCTCGAGTTGCTCAGGGGGTCTCAGGCCCCTCGTCGAGCTGTGTGTGGAACCCGCGGGTCTTTGCGGACGATGCACGGGGGTGGCAGTGCCCCTTCGTGTTGTGCCTTCACCCACAGGGTTGCCTTCGAAGAGGGGTCCGGGCCTCGGGTCCTTCTCAAGAGCGGACCGGGGAATCGGGGGCGTTCGGCCTGTGGCCCCACCCACGTGGCTCGTCTCGAATTTCCTCGTGAGACCGGCCTCATCCTGAGGTGCGCCGGGAAGGCCGGGAACCCCTTCCAGACCACGCAGGGGAATCGCCTCTCCTGTCGCGATCAGGAGGGGAGAAGGGGCTCAGAGGAAGCGGTGCCGGGACCCTCGGTGTTCCCCTCGGGGGAACCCGGCGTGTCGGGGGACTTTTGGGGGTCGCAGGAAGGCTGTCAGGGACCGTCTCGCCCTTCAGGGCGGAACAGGGGACTTCCCTTGAGACGCCGTCGCGGGCAAGGGCCTCATCTTGCCAAGCGGTGGGAACCACGTGGTTTTTCTCGAGTTGCGGCGGCATTCTCGAGTTACGACGGGGATCTCAGCCTTCCCCTTGGGTTGGCCCTGGGAAGCCCAATCTTCCCCTCGGGTTGCGAGGGAAAGCTGGGGGTGGCGCTCGAGTCACTGCAGGGCCTAAGAGACCTCACCTAAGCGTGTGTCCGGGACCTAATTTTCCTCTCCAGGGAAGGCAGGGATCTCGGGGTTGCATTCCAGGCTCCCCCGGGGAGTCAGGCCTCGTCTCGAGGGGAAGCCAAGGACTCCGCTCTCCTCTCGAGTCGCGACGCGGGGCTCTTGGAGCCCCCTGAGCGGCCTCAAGGGAGTCCAGCCTCCTCTTCCGTTTGGAGAGAGGACCCGGGATTGCTCTCCAGGCCATGCAGGAAAAGAAGGCCCTCAGCTCGCGAGGACGGGGGCGTCTCAGGGGTTTCCTCGAGCTGCGGCGCCCGTGGGGGTTTTCTCCCGAGGCACGACGAGGATCTCAGGGAGCCTCTCGTGCGGCGCCAGGGAAGTCAGGTCTCCATGCGCGTGGCGAGGGGGAGCGCGTCCTGGCTCTCGAGTCACGGGAGGGGACTAGGGCCTCGAGACGCGTTGAAGAAGGACTCTCGAGGTCTTTGTCGGGGGGCGGCGGGAAACCCTCGTGTCCCTCGCCTTCTGCCGGGGACCTTAGGGAGCTTCCCAGGGTGCCTCTGAGAGGCGAGGGATCCTGTGGAGGTGGCGGGGCCCCTCGGGACTCCGCTGGGTCTGGCGCAACGGAAGAGGGCCTCACCTCGAGGGGAGGCAGGCACCTCAGGCTTCCTCTGCGTTTCGGACTCCGACCGCAGGGTCCCTGCAGAGTTGGGACAGGAGAGTCAGGCCTCGTCTTGTCTGAGGAAGGGAACCCCGCTGGCCTCTCGAGTTGCTCAGGGGGTCTCAGGCCCCTCGTCGAGCTGTGTGTGGAACCCGCGGGTCTTTGCGGACGATGCACGGGGGTGGCAGTGCCCCTTCGTGTTGTGCCTTCACCCACAGGGTTGCCTTCGAAGAGGGGTCCGGGCCTCGGGTCCTTCTCAAGAGCGGACCGGGGAATCGGGGGCGTTCGGCCTGTGGCCCCACCCACGTGGCTCGTCTCGAATTTCCTCGTGAGACCGGCCTCATCCTGAGGTGCGCCGGGAAGGCCGGGAACCCCTTCCAGACCACGCAGGGGAATCGCCTCTCCTGTCGCGATCAGGAGGGGAGAAGGGGCTCAGAGGAAGCGGTGCCGGGACCCTCGGTGTTCCCCTCGGGGGAACCCGGCGTGTCGGGGGACTTTTGGGGGTCGCAGGAAGGCTGTCAGGGACCGTCTCGCCCTTCAGGGCGGAACAGGGGACTTCCCTTGAGACGCCGTCGCGGGCAAGGGCCTCATCTTGCCAAGCGGTGGGAACCACGTGGTTTTTCTCGAGTTGCGGCGGCATTCTCGAGTTACGACGGGGATCTCAGCCTTCCCCTTGGGTTGGCCCTGGGAAGCCCAATCTTCCCCTCGGGTTGCGAGGGAAAGCTGGGGGTGGCGCTCGAGTCACTGCAGGGCCTAAGAGACCTCACCTAAGCGTGTGTCCGGGACCTAATTTTCCTCTCCAGGGAAGGCAGGGATCTCGGGGTTGCATTCCAGGCTCCCCCGGGGAGTCAGGCCTCGTCTCGAGGGGAAGCCAAGGACTCCGCTCTCCTCTCGAGTCGCGACGCGGGGCTCTTGGAGCCCCCTGAGCGGCCTCAAGGGAGTCCAGCCTCCTCTTCCGTTTGGAGAGAGGACCCGGGATTGCTCTCCAGGCCATGCAGGAAAAGAAGGCCCTCAGCTCGCGAGGACGGGGGCGTCTCAGGGGTTTCCTCGAGCTGCGGCGCCCGTGGGGGTTTTCTCCCGAGGCACGACGAGGATCTCAGGGAGCCTCTCGTGCGGCGCCAGGGAAGTCAGGTCTCCATGCGCGTGGCGAGGGGGAGCGCGTCCTGGCTCTCGAGTCACGGGAGGGGACTAGGGCCTCGAGACGCGTTGAAGAAGGACTCTCGAGGTCTTTGTCGGGGGGCGGCGGGAAACCCTCGTTTCCCTCGCCTTCTGCCGGGGACCTTAGGGAACTTCCCAGGGTGCCTCTGAGAGGCGAGGGATCCTGTGGAGGTGGCGGGGCCCCTCGGGACTCCGCTGGGTCTGGCGCAACGGAAGAGGGCCTCACCTCGAGGGGAGGCAGGCACCTCAGGCTTCCTCTGCGTTTCGGACTCCGACCGCAGGGTCCCTGCAGAGTTGGGACAGGAGAGTCAGGCCTCGTCTTGTCTGAGGAAGGGAACCCCGCTGGCCTCTCGAGTTGCTCAGGGGGTCTCAGGCCCCTCGTCGAGCTGTGTGTGGAACCCGCGGGTCTTTGCGGACGATGCACGGGGGTGGCAGTGCCCCTTCGTGTTGTGCCTTCACCCACAGGGTTGCCTTCGAAGAGGGGTCCGGGCCTCGGGTCCTTCTCAAGAGCGGACCGGGGAATCGGGGGCGTTCGGCCTGTGGCCCCACCCACGTGGCTCGTCTCGAATTTCCTCGTGAGACCGGCCTCATCCTGAGGTGCGCCGGGAAGGCCGGGAACCCCTTCCAGACCACGCAGGGGAATCGCCTCTCCTGTCGCGATCAGGAGGGGAGAAGGGGCTCAGAGGAAGCGGTGCCGGGACCCTCGGTGTTCCCCTCGGGGGAACCCGGCGTGTCGGGGGACTTTTGGGGGTCGCAGGAAGGCTGTCAGGGACCGTCTCGCCCTTCAGGGCGGAACAGGGGACTTCCCTTGAGACGCCGTCGCGGGCAAGGGCCTCATCTTGCCAAGCGGTGGGAACCACGTGGTTTTTCTCGAGTTGCGGCGGCATTCTCGAGTTACGACGGGGATCTCAGCCTTCCCCTTGGGTTGGCCCTGGGAAGCCCAATCTTCCCCTCGGGTTGCGAGGGAAAGCTGGGGGTGGCGCTCGAGTCACTGCAGGGCCTAAGAGACCTCACCTAAGCGTGTGTCCGGGACCTAATTTTCCTCTCCAGGGAAGGCAGGGATCTCGGGGTTGCATTCCAGGCTCCCCCGGGGAGTCAGGCCTCGTCTCGAGGGGAAGCCAAGGACTCCGCTCTCCTCTCGAGTCGCGACGCGGGGCTCTTGGAGCCCCCTGAGCGGCCTCAAGGGAGTCCAGCCTCCTCTTCCGTTTGGAGAGAGGACCCGGGATTGCTCTCCAGGCCATGCAGGAAAAGAAGGCCCTCAGCTCGCGAGGACGGGGGCGTCTCAGGGGTTTCCTCGAGCTGCGGCGCCCGTGGGGGTTTTCTCCCGAGGCACGACGAGGATCTCAGGGAGCCTCTCGTGCGGCGCCAGGGAAGTCAGGTCTCCATGCGCGTGGCGAGGGGGAGCGCGTCCTGGCTCTCGAGTCACGGGAGGGGACTAGGGCCTCGAGACGCGTTGAAGAAGGACTCTCGAGGTCTTTGTCGGGGGGCGGCGGGAAACCCTCGTGTCCCTCGCCTTCTGCCGGGGACCTTAGGGAGCTTCCCAGGGTGCCTCTGAGAGGCGAGGGATCCTGTGGAGGTGGCGGGGCCCCTCGGGACTCCGCTGGGTCTGGCGCAACGGAAGAGGGCCTCACCTCGAGGGGAGGCAGGCACCTCAGGCTTCCTCTGCGTTTCGGACTCCGACCGCAGGGTCCCTGCAGAGTTGGGACAGGAGAGTCAGGCCTCGTCTTGTCTGAGGAAGGGAACCCCGCTGGCCTCTCGAGTTGCTCAGGGGGTCTCAGGCCCCTCGTCGAGCTGTGTGTGGAACCCGCGGGTCTTTGCGGACGATGCACGGGGGTGGCAGTGCCCCTTCGTGTTGTGCCTTCACCCACAGGGTTGCCTTCGAAGAGGGGTCCGGGCCTCGGGTCCTTCTCAAGAGCGGACCGGGGAATCGGGGGCGTTCGGCCTGTGGCCCCACCCACGTGGCTCGTCTCGAATTTCCTCGTGAGACCGGCCTCATCCTGAGGTGCGCCGGGAAGGCCGGGAACCCCTTCCAGACCACGCAGGGGAATCGCCTCTCCTGTCGCGATCAGGAGGGGAGAAGGGGCTCAGAGGAAGCGGTGCCGGGACCCTCGGTGTTCCCCTCGGGGGAACCCGGCGTGTCGGGGGACTTTTGGGGGTCGCAGGAAGGCTGTCAGGGACCGTCTCGCCCTTCAGGGCGGAACAGGGGACTTCCCTTGAGACGCCGTCGCGGGCAAGGGCCTCATCTTGCCAAGCGGTGGGAACCACGTGGTTTTTCTCGAGTTGCGGCGGCATTCTCGAGTTACGACGGGGATCTCAGCCTTCCCCTTGGGTTGGCCCTGGGAAGCCCAATCTTCCCCTCGGGTTGCGAGGGAAAGCTGGGGGTGGCGCTCGAGTCACTGCAGGGCCTAAGAGACCTCACCTAAGCGTGTGTCCGGGACCTAATTTTCCTCTCCAGGGAAGGCAGGGATCTCGGGGTTGCATTCCAGGCTCCCCCGGGGAGTCAGGCCTCGTCTCGAGGGGAAGCCAAGGACTCCGCTCTCCTCTCGAGTCGCGACGCGGGGCTCTTGGAGCCCCCTGAGCGGCCTCAAGGGAGTCCAGCCTCCTCTTCCGTTTGGAGAGAGGACCCGGGATTGCTCTCCAGGCCATGCAGGAAAAGAAGGCCCTCAGCTCGCGAGGACGGGGGCGTCTCAGGGGTTTCCTCGAGCTGCGGCGCCCGTGGGGGTTTTCTCCCGAGGCACGACGAGGATCTCAGGGAGCCTCTCGTGCGGCGCCAGGGAAGTCAGGTCTCCATGCGCGTGGCGAGGGGGAGCGCGTCCTGGCTCTCGAGTCACGGGAGGGGACTAGGGCCTCGAGACGCGTTGAAGAAGGACTCTCGAGGTCTTTGTCGGGGGGCGGCGGGAAACCCTCGTGTCCCTCGCCTTCTGCCGGGGACCTTAGGGAGCTTCCCAGGGTGCCTCTGAGAGGCGAGGGATCCTGTGGAGGTGGCGGGGCCCCTCGGGACTCCGCTGGGTCTGGCGCAACGGAAGAGGGCCTCACCTCGAGGGGAGGCAGGCACCTCAGGCTTCCTCTGCGTTTCGGACTCCGACCGCAGGGTCCCTGCAGAGTTGGGACAGGAGAGTCAGGCCTCGTCTTGTCTGAGGAAGGGAACCCCGCTGGCCTCTCGAGTTGCTCAGGGGGTCTCAGGCCCCTCGTCGAGCTGTGTGTGGAACCCGCGGGTCTTTGCGGACGATGCACGGGGGTGGCAGTGCCCCTTCGTGTTGTGCCTTCACCCACAGGGTTGCCTTCGAAGAGGGGTCCGGGCCTCGGGTCCTTCTCAAGAGCGGACCGGGGAATCGGGGGCGTTCGGCCTGTGGCCCCACCCACGTGGCTCGTCTCGAATTTCCTCGTGAGACCGGCCTCATCCTGAGGTGCGCCGGGAAGGCCGGGAACCCCTTCCAGACCACGCAGGGGAATCGCCTCTCCTGTCGCGATCAGGAGGGGAGAAGGGGCTCAGAGGAAGCGGTGCCGGGACCCTCGGTGTTCCCCTCGGGGGAACCCGGCGTGTCGGGGGACTTTTGGGGGTCGCAGGAAGGCTGTCAGGGACCGTCTCGCCCTTCAGGGCGGAACAGGGGACTTCCCTTGAGACGCCGTCGCGGGCAAGGGCCTCATCTTGCCAAGCGGTGGGAACCACGTGGTTTTTCTCGAGTTGCGGCGGCATTCTCGAGTTACGACGGGGATCTCAGCCTTCCCCTTGGGTTGGCCCTGGGAAGCCCAATCTTCCCCTCGGGTTGCGAGGGAAAGCTGGGGGTGGCGCTCGAGTCACTGCAGGGCCTAAGAGACCTCACCTAAGCGTGTGTCCGGGACCTAATTTTCCTCTCCAGGGAAGGCAGGGATCTCGGGGTTGCATTCCAGGCTCCCCCGGGGAGTCAGGCCTCGTCTCGAGGGGAAGCCAAGGACTCCGCTCTCCTCTCGAGTCGCGACGCGGGTCTCTTGGAGCCCCCTGAGCGGCCTCAAGGGAGTCCAGCCTCCTCTTCCGTTTGGAGAGAGGACCCGGGATTGCTCTCCAGGCCATGCAGGAAAAGAAGGCCCTCAGCTCGCGAGGACGGGGGCGTCTCAGGGGTTTCCTCGAGCTGCGGCGCCCGTGGGGGTTTTCTCCCGAGGCACGACGAGGATCTCAGGGAGCCTCTCGTGCGGCGCCAGGGAAGTCAGGTCTCCATGCGCGTGGCGAGGGGGAGCGCGTCCTGGCTCTCGAGTCACGGGAGGGGACTAGGGCCTCGAGACGCGTTGAAGAAGGACTCTCGAGGTCTTTGTCGGGGGGCGGCGGGAAACCCTCGTGTCCCTCGCCTTCTGCCGGGGACCTTAGGGAACTTCCCAGGGTGCCTCTGAGAGGCGAGGGATCCTGTGGAGGTGGCGGGGCCCCTCGGGACTCCGCTGGGTCTGGCGCAACGGAAGAGGGCCTCACCTCGAGGGGAGGCAGGCACCTCAGGCTTCCTCTGCGTTTCGGACTCCGACCGCAGGGTCCCTGCAGAGTTGGGACAGGAGAGTCAGGCCTCGTCTTGTCTGAGGAAGGGAACCCCGCTGGCCTCTCGAGTTGCTCAGGGGGTCTCAGGCCCCTCGTCGAGCTGTGTGTGGAACCCGCGGGTCTTTGCGGACGATGCACGGGGGTGGCAGTGCCCCTTCGTGTTGTGCCTTCACCCACAGGGTTGCCTTCGAAGAGGGGTCCGGGCCTCGGGTCCTTCTCAAGAGCGGACCGGGGAATCGGGGGCGTTCGGCCTGTGGCCCCACCCACGTGGCTCGTCTCGAATTTCCTCGTGAGACCGGCCTCATCCTGAGGTGCGCCGGGAAGGCTGGGAACCCCTTCCAGACCACGCAGGGGAATCGCCTCTCCTGTCGCGATCAGGAGGGGAGAAGGGGCTCAGAGGAAGCGGTGCCGGGACCCTCGGTGTTCCCCTCGGGGGAACCCGGCGTGTCGGGGGACTTTTGGGGGTCGCAGGAAGGCTGTCAGGGACCGTCTCGCCCTTCAGGGCGGAACAGGGGACTTCCCTTGAGACGCCGTCGCGGGCAAGGGCCTCATCTTGCCAAGCGGTGGGAACCACGTGGTTTTTCTCGAGTTGCGGCGGCATTCTCGAGTTACGACGGGGATCTCAGCCTTCCCCTTGGGTTGGCCCTGGGAAGCCCAATCTTCCCCTCGGGTTGCGAGGGAAAGCTGGGGGTGGCGCTCGAGTCACTGCAGGGCCTAAGAGACCTCACCTAAGCGTGTGTCCGGGACCTAATTTTCCTCTCCAGGGAAGGCAGGGATCTCAGGGTTGCATTCCAGGCTCCCCCGGGGAGTCAGGCCTCGTCTCGAGGGGAAGCCAAGGACTCCGCTCTCCTCTCGAGTCGCGACGCGGGGCTCTTGGAGCCCCCTGAGCGGCCTCAAGGGAGTCCAGCCTCCTCTTCCGTTTGGAGAGAGGACCCGGGATTGCTCTCCAGGCCATGCAGGAAAAGAAGGCCCTCAGCTCGCGAGGACGGGGGCGTCTCAGGGGTTTCCTCGAGCTGCGGCGCCCGTGGGGGTTTTCTCCCGAGGCACGACGAGGATCTCAGGGAGCCTCTCGTGCGGCGCCAGGGAAGTCAGGTCTCCATGCGCGTGGCGAGGGGGAGCGCGTCCTGGCTCTCGAGTCACGGGAGGGGACTAGGGCCTCGAGACGCGTTGAAGAAGGACTCTCGAGGTCTTTGTCGGGGGGCGGCGGGAAACCCTCGTGTCCCTCGCCTTCTGCCGGGGACCTTAGGGAGCTTCCCAGGGTGCCTCTGAGAGGCGAGGGATCCTGTGGAGGTGGCGGGGCCCCTCGGGACTCCGCTGGGTCTGGCGCAACGGAAGAGGGCCTCACCTCGAGGGGAGGCAGGCACCTCAGGCTTCCTCTGCGTTTCGGACTCCGACCGCAGGGTCCCTGCAGAGTTGGGACAGGAGAGTCAGGCCTCGTCTTGTCTGAGGAAGGGAACCCCGCTGGCCTCTCGAGTTGCTCAGGGGGTCTCAGGCCCCTCGTCGAGCTGTGTGTGGAACCCGCGGGTCTTTGCGGACGATGCACGGGGGTGGCAGTGCCCCTTCGTGTTGTGCCTTCACCCACAGGGTTGCCTTCGAAGAGGGGTCCGGGCCTCGGGTCCTTCTCAAGAGCGGACCGGGGAATCGGGGGCGTTCGGCCTGTGGCCCCACCCACGTGGCTCGTCTCGAATTTCCTCGTGAGACCGGCCTCATCCTGAGGTGCGCCGGGAAGGCCGGGAACCCCTTCCAGACCACGCAGGGGAATCGCCTCTCCTGTCGCGATCAGGAGGGGAGAAGGGGCTCAGAGGAAGCGGTGCCGGGACCCTCGGTGTTCCCCTCGGGGGAACCCGGCGTGTCGGGGGACTTTTGGGGGTCGCAGGAAGGCTGTCAGGGACCGTCTCGCCCTTCAGGGCGGAACAGGGGACTTCCCTTGAGACGCCGTCGCGGGCAAGGGCCTCATCTTGCCAAGCGGTGGGAACCACGTGGTTTTTCTCGAGTTGCGGCGGCATTCTCGAGTTACGACGGGGATCTCAGCCTTCCCCTTGGGTTGGCCCTGGGAAGCCCAATCTTCCCCTCGGGTTGCGAGGGAAAGCTGGGGGTGGCGCTCGAGTCACTGCAGGGCCTAAGAGACCTCACCTAAGCGTGTGTCCGGGACCTAATTTTCCTCTCCAGGGAAGGCAGGGATCTCGGGGTTGCATTCCAGGCTCCCCCGGGGAGTCAGGCCTCGTCTCGAGGGGAAGCCAAGGACTCCGCTCTCCTCTCGAGTCGCGACGCGGGGCTCTTGGAGCCCCCTGAGCGGCCTCAAGGGAGTCCAGCCTCCTCTTCCGTTTGGAGAGAGGACCCGGGATTGCTCTCCAGGCCATGCAGGAAAAGAAGGCCCTCAGCTCGCGAGGACGGGGGCGTCTCAGGGGTTTCCTCGAGCTGCGGCGCCCGTGGGGGTTTTCTCCCGAGGCACGACGAGGATCTCAGGGAGCCTCTCGTGCGGCGCCAGGGAAGTCAGGTCTCCATGCGCGTGGCGAGGGGGAGCGCGTCCTGGCTCTCGAGTCACGGGAGGGGACTAGGGCCTCGAGACGCGTTGAAGAAGGACTCTCGAGGTCTTTGTCGGGGGGCGGCGGGAAACCCTCGTTTCCCTCGCCTTCTGCCGGGGACCTTAGGGAACTTCCCAGGGTGCCTCTGAGAGGCGAGGGATCCTGTGGAGGTGGCGGGGCCCCTCGGGACTCCGCTGGGTCTGGCGCAACGGAAGAGGGCCTCACCTCGAGGGGAGGCAGGCACCTCAGGCTTCCTCTGCGTTTCGGACTCCGACCGCAGGGTCCCTGCAGAGTTGGGACAGGAGAGTCAGGCCTCGTCTTGTCTGAGGAAGGGAACCCCGCTGGCCTCTCGAGTTGCTCAGGGGGTCTCAGGCCCCTCGTCGAGCTGTGTGTGGAACCCGCGGGTCTTTGCGGACGATGCACGGGGGTGGCAGTGCCCCTTCGTGTTGTGCCTTCACCCACAGGGTTGCCTTCGAAGAGGGGTCCGGGCCTCGGGTCCTTCTCAAGAGCGGACCGGGGAATCGGGGGCGTTCGGCCTGTGGCCCCACCCACGTGGCTCGTCTCGAATTTCCTCGTGAGACCGGCCTCATCCTGAGGTGCGCCGGGAAGGCCGGGAACCCCTTCCAGACCACGCAGGGGAATCGCCTCTCCTGTCGCGATCAGGAGGGGAGAAGGGGCTCAGAGGAAGCGGTGCCGGGACCCTCGGTGTTCCCCTCGGGGGAACCCGGCGTGTCGGGGGACTTTTGGGGGTCGCAGGAAGGCTGTCAGGGACCGTCTCGCCCTTCAGGGCGGAACAGGGGACTTCCCTTGAGACGCCGTCGCGGGCAAGGGCCTCATCTTGCCAAGCGGTGGGAACCACGTGGTTTTTCTCGAGTTGCGGCGGCATTCTCGAGTTACGACGGGGATCTCAGCCTTCCCCTTGGGTTGGCCCTGGGAAGCCCAATCTTCCCCTCGGGTTGCGAGGGAAAGCTGGGGGTGGCGCTCGAGTCACTGCAGGGCCGAAGAGACCTCACCTAAGCGTGTGTCCGGGACCTAATTTTCCTCTCCAGGGAAGGCAGGGATCTCGGGGTTGCATTCCAGGCTCCCCCGGGGAGTCAGGCCTCGTCTCGAGGGGAAGCCAAGGACTCCGCTCTCCTCTCGAGTCGCGACGCGGGGCTCTTGGAGCCCCCTGAGCGGCCTCAAGGGAGTCCAGCCTCCTCTTCCGTTTGGAGAGAGGACCCGGGATTGCTCTCCAGGCCATGCAGGAAAAGAAGGCCCTCAGCTCGCGAGGACGGGGGCGTCTCAGGGGTTTCCTCGAGCTGCGGCGCCCGTGGGGGTTTTCTCCCGAGGCACGACGAGGATCTCAGGGAGCCTCTCGTGCGGCGCCAGGGAAGTCAGGTCTCCATGCGCGTGGCGAGGGGGAGCGCGTCCTGGCTCTCGAGTCACGGGAGGGGACTAGGGCCTCGAGACGCGTTGAAGAAGGACTCTCGAGGTCTTTGTCGGGGGGCGGCGGGAAACCCTCGTGTCCCTCGCCTTCTGCCGGGGACCTTAGGGAACTTCCCAGGGTGCCTCTGAGAGGCGAGGGATCCTGTGGAGGTGGCGGGGCCCCTCGGGACTCCGCTGGGTCTGGCGCAACGGAAGAGGGCCTCACCTCGAGGGGAGGCAGGCACCTCAGGCTTCCTCTGCGTTTCGGACTCCGACCGCAGGGTCCCTGCAGAGTTGGGACAGGAGAGTCAGGCCTCGTCTTGTCTGAGGAAGGGAACCCCGCTGGCCTCTCGAGTTGCTCAGGGGGTCTCAGGCCCCTCGTCGAGCTGTGTGTGGAACCCGCGGGTCTTTGCGGACGATGCACGGGGGTGGCAGTGCCCCTTCGTGTTGTGCCTTCACCCACAGGGTTGCCTTCGAAGAGGGGTCCGGGCCTCGGGTCCTTCTCAAGAGCGGACCGGGGAATCGGGGGCGTTCGGCCTGTGGCCCCACCCACGTGGCTCGTCTCGAATTTCCTCGTGAGACCGGCCTCATCCTGAGGTGCGCCGGGAAGGCCGGGAACCCCTTCCAGACCACGCAGGGGAATCGCCTCTCCTGTCGCGATCAGGAGGGGAGAAGGGGCTCAGAGGAAGCGGTGCCGGGACCCTCGGTGTTCCCCTCTGGGGAACCCGGCGTGTCGGGGGACTTTTGGGGGTCGCAGGAAGGCTGTCAGGGACCGTCTCGCCCTTCAGGGCGGAACAGGGGACTTCCCTTGAGACGCCGTCGCGGGCAAGGGCCTCATCTTGCCAAGCGGTGGGAACCACGTGGTTTTTCTCGAGTTGCGGCGGCATTCTCGAGTTACGACGGGGATCTCAGCCTTCCCCTTGGGTTGGCCCTGGGAAGCCCAATCTTCCCCTCGGGTTGCGAGGGAAAGCTGGGGGTGGCGCTCGAGTCACTGCAGGGCCTAAGAGACCTCACCTAAGCGTGTGTCCGGGACCTAATTTTCCTCTCCAGGGAAGGCAGGGATCTCAGGGTTGCATTCCAGGCTCCCCCGGGGAGTCAGGCCTCGTCTCGAGGGGAAGCCAAGGACTCCGCTCTCCTCTCGAGTCGCGACGCGGGGCTCTTGGAGCCCCCTGAGCGGCCTCAAGGGAGTCCAGCCTCCTCTTCCGTTTGGAGAGAGGACCCGGGATTGCTCTCCAGGCCATGCAGGAAAAGAAGGCCCTCAGCTCGCGAGGACGGGGGCGTCTCAGGGGTTTCCTCGAGCTGCGGCGCCCGTGGGGGTTTTCTCCCGAGGCACGACGAGGATCTCAGGGAGCCTCTCGTGCGGCGCCAGGGAAGTCAGGTCTCCATGCGCGTGGCGAGGGGGAGCGCGTCCTGGCTCTCGAGTCACGGGAGGGGACTAGGGCCTCGAGACGCGTTGAAGAAGGACTCTCGAGGTCTTTGTCGGGGGGCGGCGGGAAACCCTCGTGTCCCTCGCCTTCTGCCGGGGACCTTAGGGAGCTTCCCAGGGTGCCTCTGAGAGGCGAGGGATCCTGTGGAGGTGGCGGGGCCCCTCGGGACTCCGCTGGGTCTGGCGCAACGGAAGAGGGCCTCACCTCGAGGGGAGGCAGGCACCTCAGGCTTCCTCTGCGTTTCGGACTCCGACCGCAGGGTCCCTGCAGAGTTGGGACAGGAGAGTCAGGCCTCGTCTTGTCTGAGGAAGGGAACCCCGCTGGCCTCTCGAGTTGCTCAGGGGGTCTCAGGCCCCTCGTCGAGCTGTGTGTGGAACCCGCGGGTCTTTGCGGACGATGCACGGGGGTGGCAGTGCCCCTTCGTGTTGTGCCTTCACCCACAGGGTTGCCTTCGAAGAGGGGTCCGGGCCTCGGGTCCTTCTCAAGAGCGGACCGGGGAATCGGGGGCGTTCGGCCTGTGGCCCCACCCACGTGGCTCGTCTCGAATTTCCTCGTGAGACCGGCCTCATCCTGAGGTGCGCCGGGAAGGCCGGGAACCCCTTCCAGACCACGCAGGGGAATCGCCTCTCCTGTCGCGATCAGGAGGGGAGAAGGGGCTCAGAGGAAGCGGTGCCGGGACCCTCGGTGTTCCCCTCGGGGGAACCCGGCGTGTCGGGGGACTTTTGGGGGTCGCAGGAAGGCTGTCAGGGACCGTCTCGCCCTTCAGGGCGGAACAGGGGACTTCCCTTGAGACGCCGTCGCGGGCAAGGGCCTCATCTTGCCAAGCGGTGGGAACCACGTGGTTTTTCTCGAGTTGCGGCGGCATTCTCGAGTTACGACGGGGATCTCAGCCTTCCCCTTGGGTTGGCCCTGGGAAGCCCAATCTTCCCCTCGGGTTGCGAGGGAAAGCTGGGGGTGGCGCTCGAGTCACTGCAGGGCCGAAGAGACCTCACCTAAGCGTGTGTCCGGGACCTAATTTTCCTCTCCAGGGAAGGCAGGGATCTCGGGGTTGCATTCCAGGCTCCCCCGGGGAGTCAGGCCTCGTCTCGAGGGGAAGCCAAGGACTCCGCTCTCCTCTCGAGTCGCGACGCGGGGCTCTTGGAGCCCCCTGAGCGGCCTCAAGGGAGTCCAGCCTCCTCTTCCGTTTGGAGAGAGGACCCGGGATTGCTCTCCAGGCCATGCAGGAAAAGAAGGCCCTCAGCTCGCGAGGACGGGGGCGTCTCAGGGGTTTCCTCGAGCTGCGGCGCCCGTGGGGGTTTTCTCCCGAGGCACGACGAGGATCTCAGGGAGCCTCTCGTGCGGCGCCAGGGAAGTCAGGTCTCCATGCGCGTGGCGAGGGGGAGCGCGTCCTGGCTCTCGAGTCACGGGAGGGGACTAGGGCCTCGAGACGCGTTGAAGAAGGACTCTCGAGGTCTTTGTCGGGGGGCGGCGGGAAACCCTCGTTTCCCTCGCCTTCTGCCGGGGACCTTAGGGAACTTCCCAGGGTGCCTCTGAGAGGCGAGGGATCCTGTGGAGGTGGCGGGGCCCCTCGGGACTCCGCTGGGTCTGGCGCAACGGAAGAGGGCCTCACCTCGAGGGGAGGCAGGCACCTCAGGCTTCCTCTGCGTTTCGGACTCCGACCGCAGGGTCCCTGCAGAGTTGGGACAGGAGAGTCAGGCCTCGTCTTGTCTGAGGAAGGGAACCCCGCTGGCCTCTCGAGTTGCTCAGGGGGTCTCAGGCCCCTCGTCGAGCTGTGTGTGGAACCCGCGGGTCTTTGCGGACGATGCACGGGGGTGGCAGTGCCCCTTCGTGTTGTGCCTTCACCCACAGGGTTGCCTTCGAAGAGGGGTCCGGGCCTCGGGTCCTTCTCAAGAGCGGACCGGGGAATCGGGGGCGTTCGGCCTGTGGCCCCACCCACGTGGCTCGTCTCGAATTTCCTCGTGAGACCGGCCTCATCCTGAGGTGCGCCGGGAAGGCCGGGAACCCCTTCCAGACCACGCAGGGGAATCGCCTCTCCTGTCGCGATCAGGAGGGGAGAAGGGGCTCAGAGGAAGCGGTGCCGGGACCCTCGGTGTTCCCCTCGGGGGAACCCGGCGTGTCGGGGGACTTTTGGGGGTCGCAGGAAGGCTGTCAGGGACCGTCTCGCCCTTCAGGGCGGAACAGGGGACTTCCCTTGAGACGCCGTCGCGGGCAAGGGCCTCATCTTGCCAAGCGGTGGGAACCACGTGGTTTTTCTCGAGTTGCGGCGGCATTCTCGAGTTACGACGGGGATCTCAGCCTTCCCCTTGGGTTGGCCCTGGGAAGCCCAATCTTCCCCTCGGGTTGCGAGGGAAAGCTGGGGGTGGCGCTCGAGTCACTGCAGGGCCGAAGAGACCTCACCTAAGCGTGTGTCCGGGACCTAATTTTCCTCTCCAGGGAAGGCAGGGATCTCGGGGTTGCATTCCAGGCTCCCCCGGGGAGTCAGGCCTCGTCTCGAGGGGAAGCCAAGGACTCCGCTCTCCTCTCGAGTCGCGACGCGGGGCTCTTGGAGCCCCCTGAGCGGCCTCAAGGGAGTCCAGCCTCCTCTTCCGTTTGGAGAGAGGACCCGGGATTGCTCTCCAGGCCATGCAGGAAAAGAAGGCCCTCAGCTCGCGAGGACGGGGGCGTCTCAGGGGTTTCCTCGAGCTGCGGCGCCCGTGGGGGTTTTCTCCCGAGGCACGACGAGGATCTCAGGGAGCCTCTCGTGCGGCGCCAGGGAAGTCAGGTCTCCATGCGCGTGGCGAGGGGGAGCGCGTCCTGGCTCTCGAGTCACGGGAGGGGACTAGGGCCTCGAGACGCGTTGAAGAAGGACTCTCGAGGTCTTTGTCGGGGGGCGGCGGGAAACCCTCGTGTCCCTCGCCTTCTGCCGGGGACCTTAGGGAACTTCCCAGGGTGCCTCTGAGAGGCGAGGGATCCTGTGGAGGTGGCGGGGCCCCTCGGGACTCCGCTGGGTCTGGCGCAACGGAAGAGGGCCTCACCTCGAGGGGAGGCAGGCACCTCAGGCTTCCTCTGCGTTTCGGACTCCGACCGCAGGGTCCCTGCAGAGTTGGGACAGGAGAGTCAGGCCTCGTCTTGTCTGAGGAAGGGAACCCCGCTGGCCTCTCGAGTTGCTCAGGGGGTCTCAGGCCCCTCGTCGAGCTGTGTGTGGAACCCGCGGGTCTTTGCGGACGATGCACGGGGGTGGCAGTGCCCCTTCGTGTTGTGCCTTCACCCACAGGGTTGCCTTCGAAGAGGGGTCCGGGCCTCGGGTCCTTCTCAAGAGCGGACCGGGGAATCGGGGGCGTTCGGCCTGTGGCCCCACCCACGTGGCTCGTCTCGAATTTCCTCGTGAGACCGGCCTCATCCTGAGGTGCGCCGGGAAGGCCGGGAACCCCTTCCAGACCACGCAGGGGAATCGCCTCTCCTGTCGCGATCAGGAGGGGAGAAGGGGCTCAGAGGAAGCGGTGCCGGGACCCTCGGTGTTCCCCTCGGGGGAACCCGGCGTGTCGGGGGACTTTTGGGGGTCGCAGGAAGGCTGTCAGGGACCGTCTCGCCCTTCAGGGCGGAACAGGGGACTTCCCTTGAGACGCCGTCGCGGGCAAGGGCCTCATCTTGCCAAGCGGTGGGAACCACGTGGTTTTTCTCGAGTTGCGGCGGCATTCTCGAGTTACGACGGGGATCTCAGCCTTCCCCTTGGGTTGGCCCTGGGAAGCCCAATCTTCCCCTCGGGTTGCGAGGGAAAGCTGGGGGTGGCGCTCGAGTCACTGCAGGGCCTAAGAGACCTCACCTAAGCGTGTGTCCGGGACCTAATTTTCCTCTCCAGGGAAGGCAGGGATCTCGGGGTTGCATTCCAGGCTCCCCCGGGGAGTCAGGCCTCGTCTCGAGGGGAAGCCAAGGACTCCGCTCTCCTCTCGAGTCGCGACGCGGGGCTCTTGGAGCCCCCTGAGCGGCCTCAAGGGAGTCCAGCTTCCTCTTCCGTTTGGAGAGAGGACCCGGGATTGCTCTCCAGGCCATGCAGGAAAAGAAGGCCCTCAGCTCGCGAGGACGGGGGCGTCTCAGGGGTTTCCTCGAGCTGCGGCGCCCGTGGGGGTTTTCTCCCGAGGCACGACGAGGATCTCAGGGAGCCTCTCGTGCGGCGCCAGGGAAGTCAGGTCTCCATGCGCGTGGCGAGGGGGAGCGCGTCCTGGCTCTCGAGTCACGGGAGGGGACTAGGGCCTCGAGACGCGTTGAAGAAGGACTCTCGAGGTCTTTGTCGGGGGGCGGCGGGAAACCCTCGTGTCCCTCGCCTTCTGCCGGGGACCTTAGGGAGCTTCCCAGGGTGCCTCTGAGAGGCGAGGGATCCTGTGGAGGTGGCGGGGCCCCTCGGGACTCCGCTGGGTCTGGCGCAACGGAAGAGGGCCTCACCTCGAGGGGAGGCAGGCACCTCAGGCTTCCTCTGCGTTTCGGACTCCGACCGCAGGGTCCCTGCAGAGTTGGGACAGGAGAGTCAGGCCTCGTCTTGTCTGAGGAAGGGAACCCCGCTGGCCTCTCGAGTTGCTCAGGGGGTCTCAGGCCCCTCGTCGAGCTGTGTGTGGAACCCGCGGGTCTTTGCGGACGATGCACGGGGGTGGCAGTGCCCCTTCGTGTTGTGCCTTCACCCACAGGGTTGCCTTCGAAGAGGGGTCCGGGCCTCGGGTCCTTCTCAAGAGCGGACCGGGGAATCGGGGGCGTTCGGCCTGTGGCCCCACCCACGTGGCTCGTCTCGAATTTCCTCGTGAGACCGGCCTCATCCTGAGGTGCGCCGGGAAGGCCGGGAACCCCTTCCAGACCACGCAGGGGAATCGCCTCTCCTGTCGCGATCAGGAGGGGAGAAGGGGCTCAGAGGAAGCGGTGCCGGGACCCTCGGTGTTCCCCTCGGGGGAACCCGGCGTGTCGGGGGACTTCTGGGGGTCGCAGGAAGGCTGTCAGGGACCGTCTCGCCCTTCAGGGCGGAACAGGGGACTTCCCTTGAGACGCCGTCGCGGGCAAGGGCCTCATCTTGCCAAGCGGTGGGAACCACGTGGTTTTTCTCGAGTTGCGGCGGCATTCTCGAGTTACGACGGGGATCTCAGCCTTCCCCTTGGGTTGGCCCTGGGAAGCCCAATCTTCCCCTCGGGTTGCAAGGGAAAGCTGGGGGTGGCGCTCGAGTCACTGCAGGGCCTAAGAGACCTCACCTAAGCGTGTGTCCGGGACCTAATTTTCCTCTCCAGGGAAGGCAGGGATCTCGGGGTTGCATTCCAGGCTCCCCCGGGGAGTCAGGCCTCGTCTCGAGGGGAAGCCAAGGACTCCGCTCTCCTCTCGAGTCGCGACGCGGGGCTCTTGGAGCCCCCTGAGCGGCCTCAAGGGAGTCCAGCCTCCTCTTCCGTTTGGAGAGAGGACCCGGGATTGCTCTCCAGGCCATGCAGGAAAAGAAGGCCCTCAGCTCGCGAGGACGGGGGCGTCTCAGGGGTTTCCTCGAGCTGCGGCGCCCGTGGGGGTTTTCTCCCGAGGCACGACGAGGATCTCAGGGAGCCTCTCGTGCGGCGCCAGGGAAGTCAGGTCTCCATGCGCGTGGCGAGGGGGAGCGCGTCCTGGCTCTCGAGTCACGGGAGGGGACTAGGGCCTCGAGACGCGTTGAAGAAGGACTCTCGAGGTCTTTGTCGGGGGGCGGCGGGAAACCCTCGTGTCCCTCGCCTTCTGCCGGGGACCTTAGGGAGCTTCCCAGGGTGCCTCTGAGAGGCGAGGGATCCTGTGGAGGTGGCGGGGCCCCTCGGGACTCCGCTGGGTCTGGCGCAACGGAAGAGGGCCTCACCTCGAGGGGAGGCAGGCACCTCAGGCTTCCTCTGCGTTTCGGACTCCGACCGCAGGGTCCCTGCAGAGTTGGGACAGGAGAGTCAGGCCTCGTCTTGTCTGAGGAAGGGAACCCCGCTGGCCTCTCGAGTTGCTCAGGGGGTCTCAGGCCCCTCGTCGAGCTGTGTGTGGAACCCGCGGGTCTTTGCGGACGATGCACGGGGGTGGCAGTGCCCCTTCGTGTTGTGCCTTCACCCACAGGGTTGCCTTCGAAGAGGGGTCCGGGCCTCGGGTCCTTCTCAAGAGCGGACCGGGGAATCGGGGGCGTTCGGCCTGTGGCCCCACCCACGTGGCTCGTCTCGAATTTCCTCGTGAGACCGGCCTCCTCCTGAGGTGCGCCGGGAAGGCCGGGAACCCCTTCCAGACCACGCAGGGGAATCGCCTCTCCTGTCGCGATCAGGAGGGGAGAAGGGGCTCAGAGGAAGCGGTGCCGGGACCCTCGGTGTTCCCCTCGGGGGAACCCGGCGTGTCGGGGGACTTTTGGGGGTCGCAGGAAGGCTGTCAGGGACCGTCTCGCCCTTCAGGGCGGAACAGGGGACTTCCCTTGAGACGCCGTCGCGGGCAAGGGCCTCATCTTGCCAAGCGGTGGGAACCACGTGGTTTTTCTCGAGTTGCGGCGGCATTCTCGAGTTACGACGGGGATCTCAGCCTTCCCCTTGGGTTGGCCCTGGGAAGCCCAATCTTCCCCTCGGGTTGCAAGGGAAAGCTGGGGGTGGCGCTCGAGTCACTGCAGGGCCTAAGAGACCTCACCTAAGCGTGTGTCCGGGACCTAATTTTCCTCTCCAGGGAAGGCAGGGATCTCGGGGTTGCATTCCAGGCTCCCCCGGGGAGTCAGGCCTCGTCTCGAGGGGAAGCCAAGGACTCCGCTCTCCTCTCGAGTCGCGACGCGGGGCTCTTGGAGCCCCCTGAGCGGCCTCAAGGGAGTCCAGCCTCCTCTTCCGTTTGGAGAGAGGACCCGGGATTGCTCTCCAGGCCATGCAGGAAAAGAAGGCCCTCAGCTCGCGAGGACGGGGGCGTCTCAGGGGTTTCCTCGAGCTGCGGCGCCCGTGGGGGTTTTCTCCCGAGGCACGACGAGGATCTCAGGGAGCCTCTCGTGCGGCGCCAGGGAAGTCAGGTCTCCATGCGCGTGGCGAGGGGGAGCGCGTCCTGGCTCTCGAGTCACGGGAGGGGACTAGGGCCTCGAGACGCGTTGAAGAAGGACTCTCGAGGTCTTTGTCGGGGGGCGGCGGGAAACCCTCGTGTCCCTCGCCTTCTGCCGGGGACCTTAGGGAGCTTCCCAGGGTGCCTCTGAGAGGCGAGGGATCCTGTGGAGGTGGCGGGGCCCCTCGGGACTCCGCTGGGTCTGGCGCAACGGAAGAGGGCCTCACCTCGAGGGGAGGCAGGCACCTCAGGCTTCCTCTGCGTTTCGGACTCCGACCGCAGGGTCCCTGCAGAGTTGGGACAGGAGAGTCAGGCCTCGTCTTGTCTGAGGAAGGGAACCCCGCTGGCCTCTCGAGTTGCTCAGGGGGTCTCAGGCCCCTCGTCGAGCTGTGTGTGGAACCCGCGGGTCTTTGCGGACGATGCACGGGGGTGGCAGTGCCCCTTCGTGTTGTGCCTTCACCCACAGGGTTGCCTTCGAAGAGGGGTCCGGGCCTCGGGTCCTTCTCAAGAGCGGACCGGGGAATCGGGGGCGTTCGGCCTGTGGCCCCACCCACGTGGCTCGTCTCGAATTTCCTCGTGAGACCGGCCTCATCCTGAGGTGCGCCGGGAAGGCCGGGAACCCCTTCCAGACCACGCAGGGGAATCGCCTCTCCTGTCGCGATCAGGAGGGGAGAAGGGGCTCAGAGGAAGCGGTGCCGGGACCCTCGGTGTTCCCCTCGGGGGAACCCGGCGTGTCGGGGGACTTTTGGGGGTCGCAGGAAGGCTGTCAGGGACCGTCTCGCCCTTCAGGGCGGAACAGGGGACTTCCCTTGAGACGCCGTCGCGGGCAAGGGCCTCATCTTGCCAAGCGGTGGGAACCACGTGGTTTTTCTCGAGTTGCGGCGGCATTCTCGAGTTACGACGGGGATCTCAGCCTTCCCCTTGGGTTGGCCCTGGGAAGCCCAATCTTCCCCTCGGGTTGCGAGGGAACGCTGGGGGTGGCGCTCGAGTCACTGCAGGGCCTAAGAGACCTCACCTAAGCGTGTGTCCGGGACCTAATTTTCCTCTCCAGGGAAGGCAGGGATCTCGGGGTTGCATTCCAGGCTCCCCCGGGGAGTCAGGCCTCGTCTCGAGGGGAAGCCAAGGACTCCGCTCTCCTCTCGAGTCGCGACGCGGGTCTCTTGGAGCCCCCTGAGCGGCCTCAAGGGAGTCCAGCCTCCTCTTCCGTTTGGAGAGAGGACCCGGGATTGCTCTCCAGGCCATGCAGGAAAAGAAGGCCCTCAGCTCGCGAGGACGGGGGCGTCTCAGGGGTTTCCTCGAGCTGCGGCGCCCGTGGGGGTTTTCTCCCGAGGCACGACGAGGATCTCAGGGAGCCTCTCGTGCGGCGCCAGGGAAGTCAGGTCTCCATGCGCGTGGCGAGGGGGAGCGCGTCCTGGCTCTCGAGTCACGGGAGGGGACTAGGGCCTCGAGACGCGTTGAAGAAGGACTCTCGAGGTCTTTGTCGGGGGGCGGCGGGAAACCCTCGTGTCCCTCGCCTTCTGCCGGGGACCTTAGGGAACTTCCCAGGGTGCCTCTGAGAGGCGAGGGATCCTGTGGAGGTGGCGGGGCCCCTCGGGACTCCGCTGGGTCTGGCGCAACGGAAGAGGGCCTCACCTCGAGGGGAGGCAGGCACCTCAGGCTTCCTCTGCGTTTCGGACTCCGACCGCAGGGTCCCTGCAGAGTTGGGACAGGAGAGTCAGGCCTCGTCTTGTCTGAGGAAGGGAACCCCGCTGGCCTCTCGAGTTGCTCAGGGGGTCTCAGGCCCCTCGTCGAGCTGTGTGTGGAACCCGCGGGTCTTTGCGGACGATGCACGGGGGTGGCAGTGCCCCTTCGTGTTGTGCCTTCACCCACAGGGTTGCCTTCGAAGAGGGGTCCGGGCCTCGGGTCCTTCTCAAGAGCGGACCGGGGAATCGGGGGCGTTCGGCCTGTGGCCCCACCCACGTGGCTCGTCTCGAATTTCCTCGTGAGACCGGCCTCATCCTGAGGTGCGCCGGGAAGGCCGGGAACCCCTTCCAGACCACGCAGGGGAATCGCCTCTCCTGTCGCGATCAGGAGGGGAGAAGGGGCTCAGAGGAAGCGGTGCCGGGACCCTCGGTGTTCCCCTCGGGGGAACCCGGCGTGTCGGGGGACTTTTGGGGGTCGCAGGAAGGCTGTCAGGGACCGTCTCGCCCTTCAGGGCGGAACAGGGGACTTCCCTTGAGACGCCGTCGCGGGCAAGGGCCTCATCTTGCCAAGCGGTGGGAACCACGTGGTTTTTCTCGAGTTGCGGCGGCATTCTCGAGTTACGACGGGGATCTCAGCCTTCCCCTTGGGTTGGCCCTGGGAAGCCCAATCTTCCCCTCGGGTTGCGAGGGAAAGCTGGGGGTGGCGCTCGAGTCACTGCAGGGCCTAAGAGACCTCACCTAAGCGTGTGTCCGGGACCTAATTTTCCTCTCCAGGGAAGGCAGGGATCTCGGGGTTGCATTCCAGGCTCCCCCGGGGAGTCAGGCCTCGTCTCGAGGGGAAGCCAAGGACTCCGCTCTCCTCTCGAGTCGCGACGCGGGTCTCTTGGAGCCCCCTGAGCGGCCTCAAGGGAGTCCAGCCTCCTCTTCCGTTTGGAGAGAGGACCCGGGATTGCTCTCCAGGCCATGCAGGAAAAGAAGGCCCTCAGCTCGCGAGGACGGGGGCGTCTCAGGGGTTTCCTCGAGCTGCGGCGCCCGTGGGGGTTTTCTCCCGAGGCACGACGAGGATCTCAGGGAGCCTCTCGTGCGGCGCCAGGGAAGTCAGGTCTCCATGCGCGTGGCGAGGGGGAGCGCGTCCTGGCTCTCGAGTCACGGGAGGGGACTAGGGCCTCGAGACGCGTTGAAGAAGGACTCTCGAGGTCTTTGTCGGGGGGCGGCGGGAAACCCTCGTGTCCCTCGCCTTCTGCCGGGGACCTTAGGGAACTTCCCAGGGTGCCTCTGAGAGGCGAGGGATCCTGTGGAGGTGGCGGGGCCCCTCGGGACTCCGCTGGGTCTGGCGCAACGGAAGAGGGCCTCACCTCGAGGGGAGGCAGGCACCTCAGGCTTCCTCTGCGTTTCGGACTCCGACCGCAGGGTCCCTGCAGAGTTGGGACAGGAGAGTCAGGCCTCGTCTTGTCTGAGGAAGGGAACCCCGCTGGCCTCTCGAGTTGCTCAGGGGGTCTCAGGCCCCTCGTCGAGCTGTGTGTGGAACCCGCGGGTCTTTGCGGACGATGCACGGGGGTGGCAGTGCCCCTTCGTGTTGTGCCTTCACCCACAGGGTTGCCTTCGAAGAGGGGTCCGGGCCTCGGGTCCTTCTCAAGAGCGGACCGGGGAATCGGGGGCGTTCGGCCTGTGGCCCCACCCACGTGGCTCGTCTCGAATTTCCTCGTGAGACCGGCCTCATCCTGAGGTGCGCCGGGAAGGCCGGGAACCCCTTCCAGACCACGCAGGGGAATCGCCTCTCCTGTCGCGATCAGGAGGGGAGAAGGGGCTCAGAGGAAGCGGTGCCGGGACCCTCGGTGTTCCCCTCGGGGGAACCCGGCGTGTCGGGGGACTTTTGGGGGTCGCAGGAAGGCTGTCAGGGACCGTCTCGCCCTTCAGGGCGGAACAGGGGACTTCCCTTGAGACGCCGTCGCGGGCAAGGGCCTCATCTTGCCAAGCGGTGGGAACCACGTGGTTTTTCTCGAGTTGCGGCGGCATTCTCGAGTTACGACGGGGATCTCAGCCTTCCCCTTGGGTTGGCCCTGGGAAGCCCAATCTTCCCCTCGGGTTGCGAGGGAAAGCTGGGGGTGGCGCTCGAGTCACTGCAGGGCCTAAGAGACCTCACCTAAGCGTGTGTCCGGGACCTAATTTTCCTCTCCAGGGAAGGCAGGGATCTCGGGGTTGCATTCCAGGCTCCCCCGGGGAGTCAGGCCTCGTCTCGAGGGGAAGCCAAGGACTCCGCTCTCCTCTCGAGTCGCGACGCGGGTCTCTTGGAGCCCCCTGAGCGGCCTCAAGGGAGTCCAGCCTCCTCTTCCGTTTGGAGAGAGGACCCGGGATTGCTCTCCAGGCCATGCAGGAAAAGAAGGCCCTCAGCTCGCGAGGACGGGGGCGTCTCAGGGGTTTCCTCGAGCTGCGGCGCCCGTGGGGGTTTTCTCCCGAGGCACGACGAGGATCTCAGGGAGCCTCTCGTGCGGCGCCAGGGAAGTCAGGTCTCCATGCGCGTGGCGAGGGGGAGCGCGTCCTGGCTCTCGAGTCACGGGAGGGGACTAGGGCCTCGAGACGCGTTGAAGAAGGACTCTCGAGGTCTTTGTCGGGGGGCGGCGGGAAACCCTCGTGTCCCTCGCCTTCTGCCGGGGACCTTAGGGAACTTCCCAGGGTGCCTCTGAGAGGCGAGGGATCCTGTGGAGGTGGCGGGGCCCCTCGGGACTCCGCTGGGTCTGGCGCAACGGAAGAGGGCCTCACCTCGAGGGGAGGCAGGCACCTCAGGCTTCCTCTGCGTTTCGGACTCCGACCGCAGGGTCCCTGCAGAGTTGGGACAGGAGAGTCAGGCCTCGTCTTGTCTGAGGAAGGGAACCCCGCTGGCCTCTCGAGTTGCTCAGGGGGTCTCAGGCCCCTCGTCGAGCTGTGTGTGGAACCCGCGGGTCTTTGCGGACGATGCACGGGGGTGGCAGTGCCCCTTCGTGTTGTGCCTTCACCCACAGGGTTGCCTTCGAAGAGGGGTCCGGGCCTCGGGTCCTTCTCAAGAGCGGACCGGGGAATCGGGGGCGTTCGGCCTGTGGCCCCACCCACGTGGCTCGTCTCGAATTTCCTCGTGAGACCGGCCTCCTCCTGAGGTGCGCCGGGAAGGCCGGGAACCCCTTCCAGACCACGCAGGGGAATCGCCTCTCCTGTCGCGATCAGGAGGGGAGAAGGGGCTCAGAGGAAGCGGTGCCGGGACCCTCGGTGTTCCCCTCGGGGGAACCCGGCGTGTCGGGGGACTTTTGGGGGTCGCAGGAAGGCTGTCAGGGACCGTCTCGCCCTTCAGGGCGGAACAGGGGACTTCCCTTGAGACGCCGTCGCGGGCAAGGGCCTCATCTTGCCAAGCGGTGGGAACCACGTGGTTTTTCTCGAGTTGCGGCGGCATTCTCGAGTTACGACGGGGATCTCAGCCTTCCCCTTGGGTTGGCCCTGGGAAGCCCAATCTTCCCCTCGGGTTGCGAGGGAAAGCTGGGGGTGGCGCTCGAGTCACTGCAGGGCCTAAGAGACCTCACCTAAGCGTGTGTCCGGGACCTAATTTTCCTCTCCAGGGAAGGCAGGGATCTCGGGGTTGCATTCCAGGCTCCCCCGGGGAGTCAGGCCTCGTCTCGAGGGGAAGCCAAGGACTCCGCTCTCCTCTCGAGTCGCGACGCGGGGCTCTTGGAGCCCCCTGAGCGGCCTCAAGGGAGTCCAGCCTCCTCTTCCGTTTGGAGAGAGGACCCGGGATTGCTCTCCAGGCCATGCAGGAAAAGAAGGCCCTCAGCTCGCGAGGACGGGGGCGTCTCAGGGGTTTCCTCGAGCTGCGGCGCCCATGGGGGTTTTCTCCCGAGGCACGACGAGGATCTCAGGGAGCCTCTCGTGCGGCGCCAGGGAAGTCAGGTCTCCATGCGCGTGGCGAGGGGGAGCGCGTCCTGGCTCTCGAGTCACGGGAGGGGACTAGGGCCTCGAGACGCGTTGAAGAAGGACTCTCGAGGTCTTTGTCGGGGGGCGGCGGGAAACCCTCGTTTCCCTCGCCTTCTGCCGGGGACCTTAGGGAACTTCCCAGGGTGCCTCTGAGAGGCGAGGGATCCTGTGGAGGTGGCGGGGCCCCTCGGGACTCCGCTGGGTCTGGCGCAACGGAAGAGGGCCTCACCTCGAGGGGAGGCAGGCACCTCAGGCTTCCTCTGCGTTTCGGACTCCGACCGCAGGGTCCCTGCAGAGTTGGGACAGGAGAGTCAGGCCTCGTCTTGTCTGAGGAAGGGAACCCCGCTGGCCTCTCGAGTTGCTCAGGGGGTCTCAGGCCCCTCGTCGAGCTGTGTGTGGAACCCGCGGGTCTTTGCGGACGATGCACGGGGGTGGCAGTGCCCCTTCGTGTTGTGCCTTCACCCACAGGGTTGCCTTCGAAGAGGGGTCCGGGCCTCGGGTCCTTCTCAAGAGCGGACCGGGGAATCGGGGGCGTTCGGCCTGTGGCCCCACCCACGTGGCTCGTCTCGAATTTCCTCGTGAGACCGGCCTCATCCTGAGGTGCGCCGGGAAGGCCGGGAACCCCTTCCAGACCACGCAGGGGAATCGCCTCTCCTGTCGCGATCAGGAGGGGAGAAGGGGCTCAGAGGAAGCGGTGCCGGGACCCTCGGTGTTCCCCTCGGGGGAACCCGGCGTGTCGGGGGACTTTTGGGGGTCGCAGGAAGGCTGTCAGGGACCGTCTCGCCCTTCAGGGCGGAACAGGGGACTTCCCTTGAGACGCCGTCGCGGGCAAGGGCCTCATCTTGCCAAGCGGTGGGAACCACGTGGTTTTTCTCGAGTTGCGGCGGCATTCTCGAGTTACGACGGGGATCTCAGCCTTCCCCTTGGGTTGGCCCTGGGAAGCCCAATCTTCCCCTCGGGTTGCGAGGGAAAGCTGGGGGTGGCGCTCGAGTCACTGCAGGGCCTAAGAGACCTCACCTAAGCGTGTGTCCGGGACCTAATTTTCCTCTCCAGGGAAGGCAGGGATCTCGGGGTTGCATTCCAGGCTCCCCCGGGGAGTCAGGCCTCGTCTCGAGGGGAAGCCAAGGACTCCGCTCTCCTCTCGAGTCGCGACGCGGGGCTCTTGGAGCCCCCTGAGCGGCCTCAAGGGAGTCCAGCCTCCTCTTCCGTTTGGAGAGAGGACCCGGGATTGCTCTCCAGGCCATGCAGGAAAAGAAGGCCCTCAGCTCGCGAGGACGGGGGCGTCTCAGGGGTTTCCTCGAGCTGCGGCGCCCGTGGGGGTTTTCTCCCGAGGCACGACGAGGATCTCAGGGAGCCTCTCGTGCGGCGCCAGGGAAGTCAGGTCTCCATGCGCGTGGCGAGGGGGAGCGCGTCCTGGCTCTCGAGTCACGGGAGGGGACTAGGGCCTCGAGAAGCGTTGAAGAAGGACTCTCGAGGTCTTTGTCGGGGGGCGGCGGGAAACCCTCGTGTCCCTCGCCTTCTGCCGGGGACCTTAGGGAACTTCCCAGGGTGCCTCTGAGAGGCGAGGGATCCTGTGGAGGTGGCGGGGCCCCTCGGGACTCCGCTGGGTCTGGCGCAACGGAAGAGGGCCTCACCTCGAGGGGAGGCAGGCACCTCAGGCTTCCTCTGCGTTTCGGACTCCGACCGCAGGGTCCCTGCAGAGTTGGGACAGGAGAGTCAGGCCTCGTCTTGTCTGAGGAAGGGAACCCCGCTGGCCTCTCGAGTTGCTCAGGGGGTCTCAGGCCCCTCGTCGAGCTGTGTGTGGAACCCGCGGGTCTTTGCGGACGATGCACGGGGGTGGCAGTGCCCCTTCGTGTTGTGCCTTCACCCACAGGGTTGCCTTCGAAGAGGGGTCCGGGCCTCGGGTCCTTCTCAAGAGCGGACCGGGGAATCGGGGGCGTTCGGCCTGTGGCCCCACCCACGTGGCTCGTCTCGAATTTCCTCGTGAGACCGGCCTCATCCTGAGGTGCGCCGGGAAGGCCGGGAACCCCTTCCAGACCACGCAGGGGAATCGCCTCTCCTGTCGCGATCAGGAGGGGAGAAGGGGCTCAGAGGAAGCGGTGCCGGGACCCTCGGTGTTCCCCTCGGGGGAACCCGGCGTGTCGGGGGACTTCTGGGGGTCGCAGGAAGGCTGTCAGGGACCGTCTCGCCCTTCAGGGCGGAACAGGGGACTTCCCTTGAGACGCCGTCGCGGGCAAGGGCCTCATCTTGCCAAGCGGTGGGAACCACGTGGTTTTTCTCGAGTTGCGGCGGCATTCTCGAGTTACGACGGGGATCTCAGCCTTCCCCTTGGGTTGGCCCTGGGAAGCCCAATCTTCCCCTCGGGTTGCGAGGGAAAGCTGGGGGTGGCGCTCGAGTCACTGCAGGGCCTAAGAGACCTCACCTAAGCGTGTGTCCGGGACCTAATTTTCCTCTCCAGGGAAGGCAGGGATCTCGGGGTTGCATTCCAGGCTCCCCCGGGGAGTCAGGCCTCGTCTCGAGGGGAAGCCAAGGACTCCGCTCTCCTCTCGAGTCGCGACGCGGGGCTCTTGGAGCCCCCTGAGCGGCCTCAAGGGAGTCCAGCCTCCTCTTCCGTTTGGAGAGAGGACCCGGGATTGCTCTCCAGGCCATGCAGGAAAAGAAGGCCCTCAGCTCGCGAGGACGGGGGCGTCTCAGGGGTTTCCTCGAGCTGCGGCGCCCGTGGGGGTTTTCTCCCGAGGCACGACGAGGATCTCAGGGAGCCTCTCGTGCGGCGCCAGGGAAGTCAGGTCTCCATGCGCGTGGCGAGGGGGAGCGCGTCCTGGCTCTCGAGTCACGGGAGGGGACTAGGGCCTCGAGACGCGTTGAAGAAGGACTCTCGAGGTCTTTGTCGGGGGGCGGCGGGAAACCCTCGTGTCCCTCGCCTTCTGCCGGGGACCTTAGGGAACTTCCCAGGGTGCCTCTGAGAGGCGAGGGATCCTGTGGGGGTGGCGGGGCCCCTCGGGACTCCGCTGGGTCTGGCGCAACGGAAGAGGGCCTCACCTCGAGGGGAGGCAGGCTCCTCAGGCTTCCTCTGCGTTTCGGACTCCGACCGCAGGGTCCCTGCAGAGTTGGGACAGGAGAGTCAGGCCTCGTCTTGTCTGAGGAAGGGAACCCCGCTGGCCTCTCGAGTTGCTCAGGGGGTCTCAGGCCCCTCGTCGAGCTGTGTGTGGAACCCGCGGGTCTTTGCGGACGATGCACGGGGGTGGCAGTGCCCCTTCGTGTTGTGCCTTCACCCACAGGGTTGCCTTCGAAGAGGGGTCCGGGCCTCGGGTCCTTCTCAAGAGCGGACCGGGGAATCGGGGGCGTTCGGCCTGTGGCCCCACCCACGTGGCTCGTCTCGAATTTCCTCGTGAGACCGGCCTCATCCTGAGGTGCGCCGGGAAGGCCGGGAACCCCTTCCAGACCACGCAGGGGAATCGCCTCTCCTGTCGCGATCAGGAGGGGAGAAGGGGCTCAGAGGAAGCGGTGCCGGGACCCTCGGTGTTCCCCTCGGGGGAACCCGGCGTGTCGGGGGACTTTTGGGGGTCGCAGGAAGGCTGTCAGGGACCGTCTCGCCCTTCAGGGCGGAACAGGGGACTTCCCTTGAGACGCCGTCGCGGGCAAGGGCCTCATCTTGCCAAGCGGTGGGAACCACGTGGTTTTTCTCGAGTTGCGGCGGCATTCTCGAGTTACGACGGGGATCTCAGCCTTCCCCTTGGGTTGGCCCTGGGAAGCCCAATCTTCCCCTCGGGTTGCGAGGGAAAGCTGGGGGTGGCGCTCGAGTCACTGCAGGGCCTAAGAGACCTCACCTAAGCGTGTGTCCGGGACCTAATTTTCCTCTCCAGGGAAGGCAGGGATCTCGGGGTTGCATTCCAGGCTCCCCCGGGGAGTCAGGCCTCGTCTCAAGGGGAAGCCAAGGACTCCGCTCTCCTCTCGAGTCGCGACGCGGGTCTCTTGGAGCCCCCTGAGCGGCCTCAAGGGAGTCCAGCCTCCTCTTCCGTTTGGAGAGAGGACCCGGGATTGCTCTCCAGGCCATGCAGGAAAAGAAGGCCCTCAGCTCGCGAGGACGGGGGCGTCTCAGGGGTTTCCTCGAGCTGCGGCGCCCGTGGGGGTTTTCTCCCGAGGCACGACGAGGATCTCAGGGAGCCTCTCGTGCGGCGCCAGGGAAGTCAGGTCTCCATGCGCGTGGCGAGGGGGAGCGCGTCCTGGCTCTCGAGTCACGGGAGGGGACTAGGGCCTCGAGACGCGTTGAAGAAGGACTCTCGAGGTCTTTGTCGGGGGGCGGCGGGAAACCCTCGTTTCCCTCGCCTTCTGCCGGGGACCTTAGGGAACTTCCCAGGGTGCCTCTGAGAGGCGAGGGATCCTGTGGAGGTGGCGGGGCCCCTCGGGACTCCGCTGGGTCTGGCGCAACGGAAGAGGGCCTCACCTCGAGGGGAGGCAGGCACCTCAGGCTTCCTCTGCGTTTCGGACTCCGACCGCAGGGTCCCTGCAGAGTTGGGACAGGAGAGTCAGGCCTCGTCTTGTCTGAGGAAGGGAACCCCGCTGGCCTCTCGAGTTGCTCAGGGGGTCTCAGGCCCCTCGTCGAGCTGTGTGTGGAACCCGCGGGTCTTTGCGGACGATGCACGGGGGTGGCAGTGCCCCTTCGTGTTGTGCCTTCACCCACAGGGTTGCCTTCGAAGAGGGGTCCGGGCCTCGGGTCCTTCTCAAGAGCGGACCGGGGAATCGGGGGCGTTCGGCCTGTGGCCCCACCCACGTGGCTCGTCTCGAATTTCCTCGTGAGACCGGCCTCATCCTGAGGTGCGCCGGGAAGGCCGGGAACCCCTTCCAGACCACGCAGGGGAATCGCCTCTCCTGTCGCGATCAGGAGGGGAGAAGGGGCTCAGAGGAAGCGGTGCCGGGACCCTCGGTGTTCCCCTCGGGGGAACCCGGCGTGTCGGGGGACTTTTGGGGGTCGCAGGAAGGCTGTCAGGGACCGTCTCGCCCTTCAGGGCGGAACAGGGGACTTCCCTTGAGACGCCGTCGCGGGCAAGGGCCTCATCTTGCCAAGCGGTGGGAACCACGTGGTTTTTCTCGAGTTGCGGCGGCATTCTCGAGTTACGACGGGGATCTCAGCCTTCCCCTTGGGTTGGCCCTGGGAAGCCCAATCTTCCCCTCGGGTTGCGAGGGAAAGCTGGGGGTGGCGCTCGAGTCACTGCAGGGCCTAAGAGACCTCACCTAAGCGTGTGTCCGGGACCTAATTTTCCTCTCCAGGGAAGGCAGGGATCTCGGGGTTGCATTCCAGGCTCCCCCGGGGAGTCAGGCCTCGTCTCGTGGGGAAGCCAAGGACTCCGCTCTCCTCTCGAGTCGCGACGCGGGTCTCTTGGAGCCCCCTGAGCGGCCTCAAGGGAGTCCAGCCTCCTCTTCCGTTTGGAGAGAGGACCCGGGATTGCTCTCCAGGCCATGCAGGAAAAGAAGGCCCTCAGCTCGCGAGGACGGGGGCGTCTCAGGGGTTTCCTCGAGCTGCGGCGCCCGTGGGGGTTTTCTCCCGAGGCACGACGAGGATCTCAGGGAGCCTCTCGTGCGGCGCCAGGGAAGTCAGGTCTCCATGCGCGTGGCGAGGGGGAGCGCGTCCTGGCTCTCGAGTCACGGGAGGGGACTAGGGCCTCGAGACGCGTTGAAGAAGGACTCTCGAGGTCTTTGTCAGGGGGCGGCGGGAAACCCTCGTGTCCCTCGCCTTCTGCCGGGGACCTTAGGGAACTTCCCAGGGTGCCTCTGAGAGGCGGGGGATCCTGTGGAGGTGGCGGGGCCCCTCGGGACTCCGCTGGGTCTGGCGCAACGGAAGAGGGCCTCACCTCGAGGGGAGGCAGGCACCTCAGGCTTCCTCTGCGTTTCGGACTCCGACCGCAGGGTCCCTGCAGAGTTGGGACAGGAGAGTCAGGCCTCGTCTTGTCTGAGGAAGGGAACCCCGCTGGCCTCTCGAGTTGCTCAGGGGGTCTCAGGCCCCTCGTCGAGCTGTGTGTGGAACCCGCGGGTCTTTGCGGACGATGCACGGGGGTGGCAGTGCCCCTTCGTGTTGTGCCTTCACCCACAGGGTTGCCTTCGAAGAGGGGTCCGGGCCTCGGGTCCTTCTCAAGAGCGGACCGGGGAATCGGGGGCGTTCGGCCTGTGGCCCCACCCACGTGGCTCGTCTCGAATTTCCTCGTGAGACCGGCCTCATCCTGAGGTGCGCCGGGAAGGCCGGGAACCCCTTCCAGACCACGCAGGGGAATCGCCTCTCCTGTCGCGATCAGGAGGGGAGAAGGGGCTCAGAGGAAGCGGTGCCGGGACCCTCGGTGTTCCCCTCGGGGGAACCCGGCGTGTCGGGGGACTTTTGGGGGTCGCAGGAAGGCTGTCAGGGACCGTCTCGCCCTTCAGGGTGGAACAGGGGACTTCCCTTGAGACGCCGTCGCGGGCAAGGGCCTCATCTTGCCAAGCGGTGGGAACCACGTGGTTTTTCTCGAGTTGCGGCGGCATTCTCGAGTTACGACGGGGATCTCAGCCTTCCCCTTGGGTTGGCCCTGGGAAGCCCAATCTTCCCCTCGGGTTGCGAGGGAAAGCTGGGGGTGGCGCTCGAGTCACTGCAGGGCCTAAGAGACCTCACCTAAGCGTGTGTCCGGGACCTAATTTTCCTCTCCAGGGAAGGCAGGGATCTCGGGGTTGCATTCCAGGCTCCCCCGGGGAGTCAGGCCTCGTCTCGAGGGGAAGCCAAGGACTCCGCTCTCCTCTCGAGTCGCGACGCGGGTCTCTTGGAGCCCCCTGAGCGGCCTCAAGGGAGTCCAGCCTCCTCTTCCGTTTGGAGAGAGGACCCGGGATTGCTCTCCAGGCCATGCAGGAAAAGAAGGCCCTCAGCTCGCGAGGACGGGGGCGTCTCAGGGGTTTCCTCGAGCTGCGGCGCCCGTGGGGGTTTTCTCCCGAGGCACGACGAGGATCTCAGGGAGCCTCTCGTGCGGCGCCAGGGAAGTCAGGTCTCCATGCGCGTGGCGAGGGGGAGCGCGTCCTGGCTCTCGAGTCACGGGAGGGGACTAGGGCCTCGAGACGCCTTGAAGAAGGACTCTCGAGGTCTTTGTCGGGGGGCGGCGGGAAACCCTCGTGTCCCTCGCCTTCTGCCGGGGACCTTAGGGAACTTCCCAGGGTGCCTCTGAGAGGCGAGGGATCCTGTGGAGGTGGCGGGGCCCCTCGGGACTCCGCTGGGTCTGGCGCAACGGAAGAGGGCCTCACCTCGAGGGGAGGCAGGCACCTCAGGCTTCCTCTGCGTTTCGGACTCCGACCGCAGGGTCCCTGCAGAGTTGGGACAGGAGAGTCAGGCCTCGTCTTGTCTGAGGAAGGGAACCCCGCTGGCCTCTCGAGTTGCTCAGGGGGTCTCAGGCCCCTCGTCGAGCTGTGTGTGGAACCCGCGGGTCTTTGCGGACGATGCACGGGGGTGGCAGTGCCCCTTCGTGTTGTGCCTTCACCCACAGGGTTGCCTTCGAAGAGGGGTCCGGGCCTCGGGTCCTTCTCAAGAGCGGACCGGGGAATCGGGGGCGTTCGGCCTGTGGCCCCACCCACGTGGCTCGTCTCGAATTTCCTCGTGAGACCGGCCTCATCCTGAGGTGCGCCGGGAAGGCCGGGAACCCCTTCCAGACCACGCAGGGGAATCGCCTCTCCTGTCGCGATCAGGAGGGGAGAAGGGGCTCAGAGGAAGCGGTGCCGGGACCCTCGGTGTTCCCCTCGGGGGAACCCGGCGTGTCGGGGGACTTTTGGGGGTCGCAGGAAGGCTGTCAGGGACCGTCTCGCCCTTCAGGGCGGAACAGGGGACTTCCCTTGAGACGCCGTCGCGGGCAAGGGCCTCATCTTGCCAAGCGGTGGGAACCACGTGGTTTTTCTCGAGTTGCGGCGGCATTCTCGAGTTACGACGGGGATCTCAGCCTTCCCCTTGGGTTGGCCCTGGGAAGCCCAATCTTCCCCTCGGGTTGCGAGGGAAAGCTGGGGGTGGCGCTCGAGTCACTGCAGGGCCTAAGAGACCTCACCTAAGCGTGTGTCCGGGACCTAATTTTCCTCTCCAGGGAAGGCAGGGATCTCGGGGTTGCATTCCAGGCTCCCCCGGGGAGTCAGGCCTCGTCTCGAGGGGAAGCCAAGGACTCCGCTCTCCTCTCGAGTCGCGACGCGGGTCTCTTGGAGCCCCCTGAGCGGCCTCAAGGGAGTCCAGCCTCCTCTTCCGTTTGGAGAGAGGACCCGGGATTGCTCTCCAGGCCATGCAGGAAAAGAAGGCCCTCAGCTCGCGAGGACGGGGGCGTCTCAGGGGTTTCCTCGAGCTGCGGCGCCCGTGGGGGTTTTCTCCCGAGGCACGACGAGGATCTCAGGGAGCCTCTCGTGCGGCGCCAGGGAAGTCAGGTCTCCATGCGCGTGGCGAGGGGGAGCGCGTCCTGGCTCTCGAGTCACGGGAGGGGACTAGGGCCTCGAGACGCCTTGAAGAAGGACTCTCGAGGTCTTTGTCGGGGGGCGGCGGGAAACCCTCGTGTCCCTCGCCTTCTGCCGGGGACCTTAGGGAACTTCCCAGGGTGCCTCTGAGAGGCGAGGGATCCTGTGGAGGTGGCGGGGCCCCTCGGGACTCCGCTGGGTCTGGCGCAACGGAAGAGGGCCTCACCTCGAGGGGAGGCAGGCACCTCAGGCTTCCTCTGCGTTTCGGACTCCGACCGCAGGGTCCCTGCAGAGTTGGGACAGGAGAGTCAGGCCTCGTCTTGTCTGAGGAAGGGAACCCCGCTGGCCTCTCGAGTTGCTCAGGGGGTCTCAGGCCCCTCGTCGAGCTGTGTGTGGAACCCGCGGGTCTTTGCGGACGATGCACGGGGGTGGCAGTGCCCCTTCGTGTTGTGCCTTCACCCACAGGGTTGCCTTCGAAGAGGGGTCCGGGCCTCGGGTCCTTCTCAAGAGCGGACCGGGGAATCGGGGGCGTTCGGCCTGTGGCCCCACCCACGTGGCTCGTCTCGAATTTCCTCGTGAGACCGGCCTCATCCTGAGGTGCGCCGGGAAGGCCGGGAACCCCTTCCAGACCACGCAGGGGAATCGCCTCTCCTGTCGCGATCAGGAGGGGAGAAGGGGCTCAGAGGAAGCGGTGCCGGGACCCTCGGTGTTCCCCTCGGGGGAACCCGGCGTGTCGGGGGACTTTTGGGGGTCGCAGGAAGGCTGTCAGGGACCGTCTCGCCCTTCAGGGCGGAACAGGGGACTTCCCTTGAGACGCCGTCGCGGGCAAGGGCCTCATCTTGCCAAGCGGTGGGAACCACGTGGTTTTTCTCGAGTTGCGGCGGCATTCTCGAGTTACGACGGGGATCTCAGCCTTCCCCTTGGGTTGGCCCTGGGAAGCCCAATCTTCCCCTCGGGTTGCGAGGGAAAGCTGGGGGTGGCGCTCGAGTCACTGCAGGGCCTAAGAGACCTCACCTAAGCGTGTGTCCGGGACCTAATTTTCCTCTCCAGGGAAGGCAGGGATCTCGGGGTTGCATTCCAGGCTCCCCCGGGGAGTCAGGCCTCGTCTCGAGGGGAAGCCAAGGACTCCGCTCTCCTCTCGAGTCGCGACGCGGGTCTCTTGGAGCCCCCTGAGCGGCCTCAAGGGAGTCCAGCCTCCTCTTCCGTTTGGAGAGAGGACCCGGGATTGCTCTCCAGGCCATGCAGGAAAAGAAGGCCCTCAGCTCGCGAGGACGGGGGCGTCTCAGGGGTTTCCTCGAGCTGCGGCGCCCGTGGGGGTTTTCTCCCGAGGCACGACGAGGATCTCAGGGAGCCTCTCGTGCGGCGCCAGGGAAGTCAGGTCTCCATGCGCGTGGCGAGGGGGAGCGCGTCCTGGCTCTCGAGTCACGGGAGGGGACTAGGGCCTCGAGACGCGTTGAAGAAGGACTCTCGAGGTCTTTGTCGGGGGGCGGCGGGAAACCCTCGTGTCCCTCGCCTTCTGCCGGGGACCTTAGGGAACTTCCCAGGGTGCCTCTGAGAGGCGAGGGATCCTGTGGAGGTGGCGGGGCCCCTCGGGACTCCGCTGGGTCTGGCGCAACGGAAGAGGGCCTCACCTCGAGGGGAGGCAGGCACCTCAGGCTTCCTCTGCGTTTCGGACTCCGACCGCAGGGTCCCTGCAGAGTTGGGACAGGAGAGTCAGGCCTCGTCTTGTCTGAGGAAGGGAACCCCGCTGGCCTCTCGAGTTGCTCAGGGGGTCTCAGGCCCCTCGTCGAGCTGTGTGTGGAACCCGCGGGTCTTTGCGGACGATGCACGGGGGTGGCAGTGCCCCTTCGTGTTGTGCCTTCACCCACAGGGTTGCCTTCGAAGAGGGGTCCGGGCCTCGGGTCCTTCTCAAGAGCGGACCGGGGAATCGGGGGCGTTCGGCCTGTGGCCCCACCCACGTGGCTCGTCTCGAATTTCCTCGTGAGACCGGCCTCATCCTGAGGTGCGCCGGGAAGGCCGGGAACCCCTTCCAGACCACGCAGGGGAATCGCCTCTCCTGTCGCGATCAGGAGGGGAGAAGGGGCTCAGAGGAAGCGGTGCCGGGACCCTCGGTGTTCCCCTCGGGGGAACCCGGCGTGTCGGGGGACTTTTGGGGGTCGCAGGAAGGCTGTCAGGGACCGTCTCGCCCTTCAGGGCGGAACAGGGGACTTCCCTTGAGACGCCGTCGCGGGCAAGGGCCTCATCTTGCCAAGCGGTGGGAACCACGTGGTTTTTCTCGAGTTGCGGCGGCATTCTCGAGTTACGACGGGGATCTCAGCCTTCCCCTTGGGTTGGCCCTGGGAAGCCCAATCTTCCCCTCGGGTTGCGAGGGAAAGCTGGGGGTGGCGCTCGAGTCACTGCAGGGCCTAAGAGACCTCACCTAAGCGTGTGTCCGGGACCTAATTTTCCTCTCCAGGGAAGGCAGGGATCTCGGGGTTGCATTCCAGGCTCCCCCGGGGAGTCAGGCCTCGTCTCGAGGGGAAGCCAAGGACTCCGCTCTCCTCTCGAGTCGCGACGCGGGTCTCTTGGAGCCCCCTGAGCGGCCTCAAGGGAGTCCAGCCTCCTCTTCCGTTTGGAGAGAGGACCCGGGATTGCTCTCCAGGCCATGCAGGAAAAGAAGGCCCTCAGCTCGCGAGGACGGGGGCGTCTCAGGGGTTTCCTCGAGCTGCGGCGCCCGTGGGGGTTTTCTCCCGAGGCACGACGAGGATCTCAGGGAGCCTCTCGTGCGGCGCCAGGGAAGTCAGGTCTCCATGCGCGTGGCGAGGGGGAGCGCGTCCTGGCTCTCGAGTCACGGGAGGGGACTAGGGCCTCGAGACGCCTTGAAGAAGGACTCTCGAGGTCTTTGTCGGGGGGCGGCGGGAAACCCTCGTGTCCCTCGCCTTCTGCCGGGGACCTTAGGGAACTTCCCAGGGTGCCTCTGAGAGGCGAGGGATCCTGTGGAGGTGGCGGGGCCCCTCGGGACTCCGCTGGGTCTGGCGCAACGGAAGAGGGCCTCACCTCGAGGGGAGGCAGGCACCTCAGGCTTCCTCTGCGTTTCGGACTCCGACCGCAGGGTCCCTGCAGAGTTGGGACAGGAGAGTCAGGCCTCGTCTTGTCTGAGGAAGGGAACCCCGCTGGCCTCTCGAGTTGCTCAGGGGGTCTCAGGCCCCTCGTCGAGCTGTGTGTGGAACCCGCGGGTCTTTGCGGACGATGCACGGGGGTGGCAGTGCCCCTTCGTGTTGTGCCTTCACCCACAGGGTTGCCTTCGAAGAGGGGTCCGGGCCTCGGGTCCTTCTCAAGAGCGGACCGGGGAATCGGGGGCGTTCGGCCTGTGGCCCCACCCACGTGGCTCGTCTCGAATTTCCTCGTGAGACCGGCCTCATCCTGAGGTGCGCCGGGAAGGCCGGGAACCCCTTCCAGACCACGCAGGGGAATCGCCTCTCCTGTCGCGATCAGGAGGGGAGAAGGGGCTCAGAGGAAGCGGTGCCGGGACCCTCGGTGTTCCCCTCGGGGGAACCCGGCGTGTCGGGGGACTTTTGGGGGTCGCAGGAAGGCTGTCAGGGACCGTCTCGCCCTTCAGGGCGGAACAGGGGACTTCCCTTGAGACGCCGTCGCGGGCAAGGGCCTCATCTTGCCAAGCGGTGGGAACCACGTGGTTTTTCTCGAGTTGCGGCGGCATTCTCGAGTTACGACGGGGATCTCAGCCTTCCCCTTGGGTTGGCCCTGGGAAGCCCAATCTTCCCCTCGGGTTGCGAGGGAAAGCTGGGGGTGGCGCTCGAGTCACTGCAGGGCCTAAGAGACCTCACCTAAGCGTGTGTCCGGGACCTAATTTTCCTCTCCAGGGAAGGCAGGGATCTCGGGGTTGCATTCCAGGCTCCCCCGGGGAGTCAGGCCTCGTCTCGAGGGGAAGCCAAGGACTCCGCTCTCCTCTCGAGTCGCGACGCGGGTCTCTTGGAGCCCCCTGAGCGGCCTCAAGGGAGTCCAGCCTCCTCTTCCGTTTGGAGAGAGGACCCGGGATTGCTCTCCAGGCCATGCAGGAAAAGAAGGCCCTCAGCTCGCGAGGACGGGGGCGTCTCAGGGGTTTCCTCGAGCTGCGGCGCCCGTGGGGGTTTTCTCCCGAGGCACGACGAGGATCTCAGGGAGCCTCTCGTGCGGCGCCAGGGAAGTCAGGTCTCCATGCGCGTGGCGAGGGGGAGCGCGTCCTGGCTCTCGAGTCACGGGAGGGGACTAGGGCCTCGAGACGCGTTGAAGAAGGACTCTCGAGGTCTTTGTCGGGGGGCGGCGGGAAACCCTCGTGTCCCTCGCCTTCTGCCGGGGACCTTAGGGAACTTCCCAGGGTGCCTCTGAGAGGCGAGGGATCCTGTGGAGGTGGCGGGGCCCCTCGGGACTCCGCTGGGTCTGGCGCAACGGAAGAGGGCCTCACCTCGAGGGGAGGCAGGCACCTCAGGCTTCCTCTGCGTTTCGGACTCCGACCGCAGGGTCCCTGCAGAGTTGGGACAGGAGAGTCAGGCCTCGTCTTGTCTGAGGAAGGGAACCCCGCTGGCCTCTCGAGTTGCTCAGGGGGTCTCAGGCCCCTCGTCGAGCTGTGTGTGGAACCCGCGGGTCTTTGCGGACGATGCACGGGGGTGGCAGTGCCCCTTCGTGTTGTGCCTTCACCCACAGGGTTGCCTTCGAAGAGGGGTCCGGGCCTCGGGTCCTTCTCAAGAGCGGACCGGGGAATCGGGGGCGTTCGGCCTGTGGCCCCACCCACGTGGCTCGTCTCGAATTTCCTCGTGAGACCGGCCTCATCCTGAGGTGCGCCGGGAAGGCCGGGAACCCCTTCCAGACCACGCAGGGGAATCGCCTCTCCTGTCGCGATCAGGAGGGGAGAAGGGGCTCAGAGGAAGCGGTGCCGGGACCCTCGGTGTTCCCCTCGGGGGAACCCGGCGTGTCGGGGGACTTTTGGGGGTCGCAGGAAGGCTGTCAGGGACCGTCTCGCCCTTCAGGGCGGAACAGGGGACTTCCCTTGAGACGCCGTCGCGGGCAAGGGCCTCATCTTGCCAAGCGGTGGGAACCACGTGGTTTTTCTCGAGTTGCGGCGGCATTCTCGAGTTACGACGGGGATCTCAGCCTTCCCCTTGGGTTGGCCCTGGGAAGCCCAATCTTCCCCTCGGGTTGCGAGGGAAAGCTGGGGGTGGCGCTCGAGTCACTGCAGGGCCTAAGAGACCTCACCTAAGCGTGTGTCCGGGACCTAATTTTCCTCTCCAGGGAAGGCAGGGATCTCGGGGTTGCATTCCAGGCTCCCCCGGGGAGTCAGGCCTCGTCTCGAGGGGAAGCCAAGGACTCCGCTCTCCTCTCGAGTCGCGACGCGGGTCTCTTGGAGCCCCCTGAGCGGCCTCAAGGGAGTCCAGCCTCCTCTTCCGTTTGGAGAGAGGACCCGGGATTGCTCTCCAGGCCATGCAGGAAAAGAAGGCCCTCAGCTCGCGAGGACGGGGGCGTCTCAGGGGTTTCCTCGAGCTGCGGCGCCCGTGGGGGTTTTCTCCCGAGGCACGACGAGGATCTCAGGGAGCCTCTCGTGCGGCGCCAGGGAAGTCAGGTCTCCATGCGCGTGGCGAGGGGGAGCGCGTCCTGGCTCTCGAGTCACGGGAGGGGACTAGGGCCTCGAGACGCCTTGAAGAAGGACTCTCGAGGTCTTTGTCGGGGGGCGGCGGGAAACCCTCGTGTCCCTCGCCTTCTGCCGGGGACCTTAGGGAACTTCCCAGGGTGCCTCTGAGAGGCGAGGGATCCTGTGGAGGTGGCGGGGCCCCTCGGGACTCCGCTGGGTCTGGCGCAACGGAAGAGGGCCTCACCTCGAGGGGAGGCAGGCACCTCAGGCTTCCTCTGCGTTTCGGACTCCGACCGCAGGGTCCCTGCAGAGTTGGGACAGGAGAGTCAGGCCTCGTCTTGTCTGAGGAAGGGAACCCCGCTGGCCTCTCGAGTTGCTCAGGGGGTCTCAGGCCCCTCGTCGAGCTGTGTGTGGAACCCGCGGGTCTTTGCGGACGATGCACGGGGGTGGCAGTGCCCCTTCGTGTTGTGCCTTCACCCACAGGGTTGCCTTCGAAGAGGGGTCCGGGCCTCGGGTCCTTCTCAAGAGCGGACCGGGGAATCGGGGGCGTTCGGCCTGTGGCCCCACCCACGTGGCTCGTCTCGAATTTCCTCGTGAGACCGGCCTCATCCTGAGGTGCGCCGGGAAGGCCGGGAACCCCTTCCAGACCACGCAGGGGAATCGCCTCTCCTGTCGCGATCAGGAGGGGAGAAGGGGCTCAGAGGAAGCGGTGCCGGGACCCTCGGTGTTCCCCTCGGGGGAACCCGGCGTGTCGGGGGACTTTTGGGGGTCGCAGGAAGGCTGTCAGGGACCGTCTCGCCCTTCAGGGCGGAACAGGGGACTTCCCTTGAGACGCCGTCGCGGGCAAGGGCCTCATCTTGCCAAGCGGTGGGAACCACGTGGTTTTTCTCGAGTTGCGGCGGCATTCTCGAGTTACGACGGGGATCTCAGCCTTCCCCTTGGGTTGGCCCTGGGAAGCCCAATCTTCCCCTCGGGTTGCGAGGGAAAGCTGGGGGTGGCGCTCGAGTCACTGCAGGGCCTAAGAGACCTCACCTAAGCGTGTGTCCGGGACCTAATTTTCCTCTCCAGGGAAGGCAGGGATCTCGGGGTTGCATTCCAGGCTCCCCCGGGGAGTCAGGCCTCGTCTCGAGGGGAAGCCAAGGACTCCGCTCTCCTCTCGAGTCGCGACGCGGGTCTCTTGGAGCCCCCTGAGCGGCCTCAAGGGAGTCCAGCCTCCTCTTCCGTTTGGAGAGAGGACCCGGGATTGCTCTCCAGGCCATGCAGGAAAAGAAGGCCCTCAGCTCGCGAGGACGGGGGCGTCTCAGGGGTTTCCTCGAGCTGCGGCGCCCGTGGGGGTTTTCTCCCGAGGCACGACGAGGATCTCAGGGAGCCTCTCGTGCGGCGCCAGGGAAGTCAGGTCTCCATGCGCGTGGCGAGGGGGAGCGCGTCCTGGCTCTCGAGTCACGGGAGGGGACTAGGGCCTCGAGACGCGTTGAAGAAGGACTCTCGAGGTCTTTGTCGGGGGGCGGCGGGAAACCCTCGTGTCCCTCGCCTTCTGCCGGGGACCTTAGGGAACTTCCCAGGGTGCCTCTGAGAGGCGAGGGATCCTGTGGAGGTGGCGGGGCCCCTCGGGACTCCGCTGGGTCTGGCGCAACGGAAGAGGGCCTCACCTCGAGGGGAGGCAGGCACCTCAGGCTTCCTCTGCGTTTCGGACTCCGACCGCAGGGTCCCTGCAGAGTTGGGACAGGAGAGTCAGGCCTCGTCTTGTCTGAGGAAGGGAACCCCGCTGGCCTCTCGAGTTGCTCAGGGGGTCTCAGGCCCCTCGTCGAGCTGTGTGTGGAACCCGCGGGTCTTTGCGGACGATGCACGGGGGTGGCAGTGCCCCTTCGTGTTGTGCCTTCACCCACAGGGTTGCCTTCGAAGAGGGGTCCGGGCCTCGGGTCCTTCTCAAGAGCGGACCGGGGAATCGGGGGCGTTCGGCCTGTGGCCCCACCCACGTGGCTCGTCTCGAATTTCCTCGTGAGACCGGCCTCATCCTGAGGTGCGCCGGGAAGGCCGGGAACCCCTTCCAGACCACGCAGGGGAATCGCCTCTCCTGTCGCGATCAGGAGGGGAGAAGGGGCTCAGAGGAAGCGGTGCCGGGACCCTCGGTGTTCCCCTCGGGGGAACCCGGCGTGTCGGGGGACTTTTGGGGGTCGCAGGAAGGCTGTCAGGGACCGTCTCGCCCTTCAGGGCGGAACAGGGGACTTCCCTTGAGACGCCGTCGCGGGCAAGGGCCTCATCTTGCCAAGCGGTGGGAACCACGTGGTTTTTCTCGAGTTGCGGCGGCATTCTCGAGTTACGACGGGGATCTCAGCCTTCCCCTTGGGTTGGCCCTGGGAAGCCCAATCTTCCCCTCGGGTTGCGAGGGAAAGCTGGGGGTGGCGCTCGAGTCACTGCAGGGCCTAAGAGACCTCACCTAAGCGTGTGTCCGGGACCTAATTTTCCTCTCCAGGGAAGGCAGGGATCTCGGGGTTGCATTCCAGGCTCCCCCGGGGAGTCAGGCCTCGTCTCGAGGGGAAGCCAAGGACTCCGCTCTCCTCTCGAGTCGCGACGCGGGTCTCTTGGAGCCCCCTGAGCGGCCTCAAGGGAGTCCAGCCTCCTCTTCCGTTTGGAGAGAGGACCCGGGATTGCTCTCCAGGCCATGCAGGAAAAGAAGGCCCTCAGCTCGCGAGGACGGGGGCGTCTCAGGGGTTTCCTCGAGCTGCGGCGCCCGTGGGGGTTTTCTCCCGAGGCACGACGAGGATCTCAGGGAGCCTCTCGTGCGGCGCCAGGGAAGTCAGGTCTCCATGCGCGTGGCGAGGGGGAGCGCGTCCTGGCTCTCGAGTCACGGGAGGGGACTAGGGCCTCGAGACGCCTTGAAGAAGGACTCTCGAGGTCTTTGTCGGGGGGCGGCGGGAAACCCTCGTGTCCCTCGCCTTCTGCCGGGGACCTTAGGGAACTTCCCAGGGTGCCTCTGAGAGGCGAGGGATCCTGTGGAGGTGGCGGGGCCCCTCGGGACTCCGCTGGGTCTGGCGCAACGGAAGAGGGCCTCACCTCGAGGGGAGGCAGGCACCTCAGGCTTCCTCTGCGTTTCGGACTCCGACCGCAGGGTCCCTGCAGAGTTGGGACAGGAGAGTCAGGCCTCGTCTTGTCTGAGGAAGGGAACCCCGCTGGCCTCTCGAGTTGCTCAGGGGGTCTCAGGCCCCTCGTCGAGCTGTGTGTGGAACCCGCGGGTCTTTGCGGACGATGCACGGGGGTGGCAGTGCCCCTTCGTGTTGTGCCTTCACCCACAGGGTTGCCTTCGAAGAGGGGTCCGGGCCTCGGGTCCTTCTCAAGAGCGGACCGGGGAATCGGGGGCGTTCGGCCTGTGGCCCCACCCACGTGGCTCGTCTCGAATTTCCTCGTGAGACCGGCCTCATCCTGAGGTGCGCCGGGAAGGCCGGGAACCCCTTCCAGACCACGCAGGGGAATCGCCTCTCCTGTCGCGATCAGGAGGGGAGAAGGGGCTCAGAGGAAGCGGTGCCGGGACCCTCGGTGTTCCCCTCGGGGGAACCCGGCGTGTCGGGGGACTTTTGGGGGTCGCAGGAAGGCTGTCAGGGACCGTCTCGCCCTTCAGGGCGGAACAGGGGACTTCCCTTGAGACGCCGTCGCGGGCAAGGGCCTCATCTTGCCAAGCGGTGGGAACCACGTGGTTTTTCTCGAGTTGCGGCGGCATTCTCGAGTTACGACGGGGATCTCAGCCTTCCCCTTGGGTTGGCCCTGGGAAGCCCAATCTTCCCCTCGGGTTGCGAGGGAAAGCTGGGGGTGGCGCTCGAGTCACTGCAGGGCCTAAGAGACCTCACCTAAGCGTGTGTCCGGGACCTAATTTTCCTCTCCAGGGAAGGCAGGGATCTCGGGGTTGCATTCCAGGCTCCCCCGGGGAGTCAGGCCTCGTCTCGAGGGGAAGCCAAGGACTCCGCTCTCCTCTCGAGTCGCGACGCGGGTCTCTTGGAGCCCCCTGAGCGGCCTCAAGGGAGTCCAGCCTCCTCTTCCGTTTGGAGAGAGGACCCGGGATTGCTCTCCAGGCCATGCAGGAAAAGAAGGCCCTCAGCTCGCGAGGACGGGGGCGTCTCAGGGGTTTCCTCGAGCTGCGGCGCCCGTGGGGGTTTTCTCCCGAGGCACGACGAGGATCTCAGGGAGCCTCTCGTGCGGCGCCAGGGAAGTCAGGTCTCCATGCGCGTGGCGAGGGGGAGCGCGTCCTGGCTCTCGAGTCACGGGAGGGGACTAGGGCCTCGAGACGCCTTGAAGAAGGACTCTCGAGGTCTTTGTCGGGGGGCGGCGGGAAACCCTCGTGTCTCTCGCCTTCTGCCGGGGACCTTAGGGAACTTCCCAGGGTGCCTCTGAGAGGCGAGGGATCCTGTGGAGGTGGCGGGGCCCCTCGGGACTCCGCTGGGTCTGGCGCAACGGAAGAGGGCCTCACCTCGAGGGGAGGCAGGCACCTCAGGCTTCCTCTGCGTTTCGGACTCCGACCGCAGGGTCCCTGCAGAGTTGGGACAGGAGAGTCAGGCCTCGTCTTGTCTGAGGAAGGGAACCCCGCTGGCCTCTCGAGTTGCTCAGGGGGTCTCAGGCCCCTCGTCGAGCTGTGTGTGGAACCCGCGGGTCTTTGCGGACGATGCACGGGGGTGGCAGTGCCCCTTCGTGTTGTGCCTTCACCCACAGGGTTGCCTTCGAAGAGGGGTCCGGGCCTCGGGTCCTTCTCAAGAGCGGACCGGGGAATCGGGGGCGTTCGGCCTGTGGCCCCACCCACGTGGCTCGTCTCGAATTTCCTCGTGAGACCGGCCTCATCCTGAGGTGCGCCGGGAAGGCCGGGAACCCCTTCCAGACCACGCAGGGGAATCGCCTCTCCTGTCGCGATCAGGAGGGGAGAAGGGGCTCAGAGGAAGCGGTGCCGGGACCCTCGGTGTTCCCCTCGGGGGAACCCGGCGTGTCGGGGGACTTTTGGGGGTCGCAGGAAGGCTGTCAGGGACCGTCTCGCCCTTCAGGGCGGAAGAGGGGACTTCCCTTGAGACGCCGTCGCGGGCAAGGGCCTCATCTTGCCAAGCGGTGGGAACCACGTGGTTTTTCTCGAGTTGCGGCGGCATTCTCGAGTTACGACGGGGATCTCAGCCTTCCCCTTGGGTTGGCCCTGGGAAGCCCAATCTTCCCCTCGGGTTGCGAGGGAACGCTGGGGGTGGCGCTCGAGTCACTGCAGGGCCTAAGAGACCTCACCTAAGCGTGTGTCCGGGACCTAATTTTCCTCTCCAGGGAAGGCAGGGATCTCGGGGTTGCATTCCAGGCTCCCCCGGGGAGTCAGGCCTCGTCTCGAGGGGAAGCCAAGGACTCCGCTCTCCTCTCGAGTCGCGACGCGGGTCTCTTGGAGCCCCCTGAGCGGCCTCAAGGGAGTCCAGCCTCCTCTTCCGTTTGGAGAGAGGACCCGGGATTGCTCTCCAGGCCATGCAGGAAAAGAAGGCCCTCAGCTCGCGAGGACGGGGGCGTCTCAGGGGTTTCCTCGAGCTGCGGCGCCCGTGGGGGTTTTCTCCCGAGGCACGACGAGGATCTCAGGGAGCCTCTCGTGCGGCGCCAGGGAAGTCAGGTCTCCATGCGCGTGGCGAGGGGGAGCGCGTCCTGGCTCTCGAGTCACGGGAGGGGACTAGGGCCTCGAGACGCGTTGAAGAAGGACTCTCGAGGTCTTTGTCGGGGGGCGGCGGGAAACCCTCGTGTCCCTCGCCTTCTGCCGGGGACCTTAGGGAACTTCCCAGGGTGCCTCTGAGAGGCGAGGGATCCTGTGGAGGTGGCGGGGCCCCTCGGGACTCCGCTGGGTCTGGCGCAACGGAAGAGGGCCTCACCTCGAGGGGAGGCAGGCACCTCAGGCTTCCTCTGCGTTTCGGACTCCGACCGCAGGGTCCCTGCAGAGTTGGGACAGGAGAGTCAGGCCTCGTCTTGTCTGAGGAAGGGAACCCCGCTGGCCTCTCGAGTTGCTCAGGGGGTCTCAGGCCCCTCGTCGAGCTGTGTGTGGAACCCGCGGGTCTTTGCGGACGATGCACGGGGGTGGCAGTGCCCCTTCGTGTTGTGCCTTCACCCACAGGGTTGCCTTCGAAGAGGGGTCCGGGCCTCGGGTCCTTCTCAAGAGCGGACCGGGGAATCGGGGGCGTTCGGCCTGTGGCCCCACCCACGTGGCTCGTCTCGAATTTCCTCGTGAGACCGGCCTCATCCTGAGGTGCGCCGGGAAGGCCGGGAACCCCTTCCAGACCACGCAGGGGAATCGCCTCTCCTGTCGCGATCAGGAGGGGAGAAGGGGCTCAGAGGAAGCGGTGCCGGGACCCTCGGTGTTCCCCTCGGGGGAACCCGGCGTGTCGGGGGACTTTTGGGGGTCGCAGGAAGGCTGTCAGGGACCGTCTCGCCCTTCAGGGCGGAACAGGGGACTTCCCTTGAGACGCCGTCGCGGGCAAGGGCCTCATCTTGCCAAGCGGTGGGAACCACGTGGTTTTTCTCGAGTTGCGGCGGCATTCTCGAGTTACGACGGGGATCTCAGCCTTCCCCTTGGGTTGGCCCTGGGAAGCCCAATCTTCCCCTCGGGTTGCGAGGGAACGCTGGGGGTGGCGCTCGAGTCACTGCAGGGCCTAAGAGACCTCACCTAAGCGTGTGTCCGGGACCTAATTTTCCTCTCCAGGGAAGGCAGGGATCTCGGGGTTGCATTCCAGGCTCCCCCGGGGAGTCAGGCCTCGTCTCGAGGGGAAGCCAAGGACTCCGCTCTCCTCTCGAGTCGCGACGCGGGTCTCTTGGAGCCCCCTGAGCGGCCTCAAGGGAGTCCAGCCTCCTCTTCCGTTTGGAGAGAGGACCCGGGATTGCTCTCCAGGCCATGCAGGAAAAGAAGGCCCTCAGCTCGCGAGGACGGGGGCGTCTCAGGGGTTTCCTCGAGCTGCGGCGCCCGTGGGGGTTTTCTCCCGAGGCACGACGAGGATCTCAGGGAGCCTCTCGTGCGGCGCCAGGGAAGTCAGGTCTCCATGCGCGTGGCGAGGGGGAGCGCGTCCTGGCTCTCGAGTCACGGGAGGGGACTAGGGCCTCGAGACGCCTTGAAGAAGGACTCTCGAGGTCTTTGTCGGGGGGCGGCGGGAAACCCTCGTGTCCCTCGCCTTCTGCCGGGGACCTTAGGGAACTTCCCAGGGTGCCTCTGAGAGGCGAGGGATCCTGTGGAGGTGGCGGGGCCCCTCGGGACTCCGCTGGGTCTGGCGCAACGGAAGAGGGCCTCACCTCGAGGGGAGGCAGGCACCTCAGGCTTCCTCTGCGTTTCGGACTCCGACCGCAGGGTCCCTGCAGAGTTGGGACAGGAGAGTCAGGCCTCGTCTTGTCTGAGGAAGGGAACCCCGCTGGCCTCTCGAGTTGCTCAGGGGGTCTCAGGCCCCTCGTCGGGCTGTGTGTGGAACCCGCGGGTCTTTGCGGACGATGCACGGGGGTGGCAGTGCCCCTTCGTGTTGTGCCTTCACCCACAGGGTTGCCTTCGAAGAGGGGTCCGGGCCTCGGGTCCTTCTCAAGAGCGGACCGGGGAATCGGGGGCGTTCGGCCTGTGGCCCCACCCACGTGGCTCGTCTCGAATTTCCTCGTGAGACCGGCCTCATCCTGAGGTGCGCCGGGAAGGCCGGGAACCCCTTCCAGACCACGCAGGGGAATCGCCTCTCCTGTCGCGATCAGGAGGGGAGAAGGGGCTCAGAGGAAGCGGTGCCGGGACCCTCGGTGTTCCCCTCTGGGGAACCCGGCGTGTCGGGGGACTTTTGGGGGTCGCAGGAAGGCTGTCAGGGACCGTCTCGCCCTTCAGGGCGGAACAGGGGACTTCCCTTGAGACGCCGTCGCGGGCAAGGGCCTCATCTTGCCAAGCGGTGGGAACCACGTGGTTTTTCTCGAGTTGCGGCGGCATTCTCGAGTTACGACGGGGATCTCAGCCTTCCCCTTGGGTTGGCCCTGGGAAGCCCAATCTTCCCCTCGGGTTGCGAGGGAAAGCTGGGGGTGGCGCTCGAGTCACTGCAGGGCCTAAGAGACCTCACCTAAGCGTGTGTCCGGGACCTAATTTTCCTCTCCAGGGAAGGCAGGGATCTCGGGGTTGCATTCCAGGCTCCCCCGGGGAGTCAGGCCTCGTCTCGAGGGGAAGCCAAGGACTCCGCTCTCCTCTCGAGTCGCGACGCGGGTCTCTTGGAGCCCCCTGAGCGGCCTCAAGGGAGTCCAGCCTCCTCTTCCGTTTGGAGAGAGGACCCGGGATTGCTCTCCAGGCCATGCAGGAAAAGAAGGCCCTCAGCTCGCGAGGACGGGGGCGTCTCAGGGGTTTCCTCGAGCTGCGGCGCCCGTGGGGGTTTTCTCCCGAGGCACGACGAGGATCTCAGGGAGCCTCTCGTGCGGCGCCAGGGAAGTCAGGTCTCCATGCGCGTGGCGAGGGGGAGCGCGTCCTGGCTCTCGAGTCACGGGAGGGGACTAGGGCCTCGAGACGCGTTGAAGAAGGACTCTCGAGGTCTTTGTCGGGGGGCGGCGGGAAACCCTCGTGTCCCTCGCCTTCTGCCGGGGACCTTAGGGAGCTTCCCAGGGTGCCTCTGAGAGGCGAGGGATCCTGTGGAGGTGGCGGGGCCCCTCGGGACTCCGCTGGGTCTGGCGCAACGGAAGAGGGCCTCACCTCGAGGGGAGGCAGGCACCTCAGGCTTCCTCTGCGTTTCGGACTCCGACCGCAGGGTCCCTGCAGAGTTGGGACAGGAGAGTCAGGCCTCGTCTTGTCTGAGGAAGGGAACCCCGCTGGCCTCTCGAGTTGCTCAGGGGGTCTCAGGCCCCTCGTCGAGCTGTGTGTGGAACCCGCGGGTCTTTGCGGACGATGCACGGGGGTGGCAGTGCCCCTTCGTGTTGTGCCTTCCCCCACAGGGTTGCCTTCGAAGAGGGGTCCGGGCCTCGGGTCCTTCTCAAGAGCGGACCGGGGAATCGGGGGCGTTCGGCCTGTGGCCCCACCCACGTGGCTCGTCTCGAATTTCCTCGTGAGACCGGCCTCATCCTGAGGTGCGCCGGGAAGGCCGGGAACCCCTTCCAGACCACGCAGGGGAATCGCCTCTCCTGTCGCGATCAGGAGGGGAGAAGGGGCTCAGAGGAAGCGGTGCCGGGACCCTCGGTGTTCCCCTCGGGGGAACCCGGCGTGTCGGGGGACTTTTGGGGGTCGCAGGAAGGCTGTCAGGGACCGTCTCGCCCTTCAGGGCGGAACAGGGGACTTCCCTTGAGACGCCGTCGCGGGCAAGGGCCTCATCTTGCCAAGCGGTGGGAACCACGTGGTTTTTCTCGAGTTGCGGCGGCATTCTCGAGTTACGACGGGGATCTCAGCCTTCCCCTTGGGTTGGCCCTGGGAAGCCCAATCTTCCCCTCGGGTTGCGAGGGAAAGCTGGGGGTGGCGCTCGAGTCACTGCAGGGCCTAAGAGACCTCACCTAAGCGTGTGTCCGGGACCTAATTTTCCTCTCCAGGGAAGGCAGGGATCTCGGGGTTGCATTCCAGGCTCCCCCGGGGAGTCAGGCCTCGTCTCGAGGGGAAGCCAAGGACTCCGCTCTCCTCTCGAGTCGCGACGCGGGTCTCTTGGAGCCCCCTGAGCGGCCTCAAGGGAGTCCAGCCTCCTCTTCCGTTTGGAGAGAGGACCCGGGATTGCTCTCCAGGCCATGCAGGAAAAGAAGGCCCTCAACTCGCGAGGACGGGGGCGTCTCAGGGGTTTCCTCGAGCTGCGGCGCCCGTGGGGGTTTTCTCCCGAGGCACGACGAGGATCTCAGGGAGCCTCTCGTGCGGCGCCAGGGAAGTCAGGTCTCCATGCGCGTGGCGAGGGGGAGCGCGTCCTGGCTCTCGAGTCACGGGAGGGGACTAGGGCCTCGAGACGCGTTGAAGAAGGACTCTCGAGGTCTTTGTCGGGGGGCGGCGGGAAACCCTCGTGTCTCTCGCCTTCTGCCGGGGACCTTAGGGAACTTCCCAGGGTGCCTCTGAGAGGCGAGGGATCCTGTGGAGGTGGCGGGGCCCCTCGGGACTCCGCTGGGTCTGGCGCAACGGAAGAGGGCCTCACCTCGAGGGGAGGCAGGCACCTCAGGCTTCCTCTGCGTTTCGGACTCCGACCGCAGGGTCCCTGCAGAGTTGGGACAGGAGAGTCAGGCCTCGTCTTGTCTGAGGAAGGGAACCCCGCTGGCCTCTCGAGTTGCTCAGGGGGTCTCAGGCCCCTCGTCGAGCTGTGTGTGGAACCCGCGGGTCTTTGCGGACGATGCACGGGGGTGGCAGTGCCCCTTCGTGTTGTGCCTTCACCCACAGGGTTGCCTTTGAAGAGGGGTCCGGGCCTCGGGTCCTTCTCAAGAGCGGACCGGGGAATCGGGGGCGTTCGGCCTGTGGCCCCACACACGTGGCTCGTCTCGAATTTCCTCGTGAGACCGGCCTCATCCTGAGGTGCGCCGGGAAGGCCGGGAACCCCTTCCAGACCACGCAGGGGAATCGCCTCTCCTGTCGCGATCAGGAGGGGAGAAGGGGCTCAGAGGAAGCGGTGCCGGGACTCTCGGTGTTCCCCTCTGGGGAACCCGGCGTGTCGGGGGACTTTTGGGGGTCGCAGGAAGGCTGTCAGGGACCGTCTCGCCCTTCAGGGCGGAACAGGGGACTTCCCTTGAGACGCCGTCGCGGGCAAGGGCCTCATCTTGCCAAGCGGTGGGAACCACGTGGTTTTTCTCGAGTTGCGGCGGCATTCTCGAGTTACGACGGGGATCTCAGCCTTCCCCTTGGGTTGGCCCTGGGAAGCCCAATCTTCCCCTCGGGTTGCGAGGGAAAGCTGGGGGTGGCGCTCGAGTCACTGCAGGGCCTAAGAGACCTCACCTAAGCGTGTGTCCGGGACCTAATTTTCCTCTCCAGGGAAGGCAGGGATCTCGGGGTTGCATTCCAGGCTCCCCCGGGGAGTCAGGCCTCGTCTCGAGGGGAAGCCAAGGACTCCGCTCTCCTCTCGAGTCGCGACGCGGGTCTCTTGGAGCCCCCTGAGCGGCCTCAAGGGAGTCCAGCCTCCTCTTCCGTTTGGAGAGAGGACCCGGGATTGCTCTCCAGGCCATGCAGGAAAAGAAGGCCCTCAGCTCGCGAGGACGGGGGCGTCTCAGGGGTTTCCTCGAGCTGCGGCGCCCGTGGGGGTTTTCTCCCGAGGCACGACGAGGATCTCAGGGAGCCTCTCGTGCGGCGCCAGGGAAGTCAGGTCTCCATGCGCGTGGCGAGGGGGAACGCGTCCTGGCTCTCGAGTCACGGGAGGGGACTAGGGCCTCGAGACGCGTTGAAGAAGGACTCTCGAGGTCTTTTTCGGGGGGCGGCGGGAAACCCTCGTGTCCCTCGCCTTCTACCGGGGACCTTAGGGAACTTCCCAGGGTGCCTCTGAGAGGCGAGGGATCCTGTGGAGGTGGCGGGGCCCCTCGGGACTCCGCTGGGTCTGGCGCAACGGAAGAGGGCCTCACCTCGAGGGGAGGCAGGCACCTCAGGCTTCCTCTGCGTTTCGGACTCCGACCGCAGGGTCCCTGCAGAGTTGGGACAGGAGAGTCAGGCCTCGTCTTGTCTGAGGAAGGGAACCCCGCTGGCCTCTCGAGTTGCTCAGGGGGTCTCAGGCCCCTCGTCGAGCTGTGTGTGGAACCCGCGGGTCTTTGCGGACGATGCACGGGGGTGGCAGTGCCCCTTCGTGTTGTGCCTTCACCCACAGGGTTGCCTTCGAAGAGGGGTCCGGGCCTCGGGTCCTTCTCAAGAGCGGACCGGGGAATCGGGGGCGTTCGGCCTGTGGCCCCACCCACGTGGCTCGTCTCGAATTTCCTCGTGAGACCGGCCTCATCCTGAGGTGCGCCGGGAAGGCCGGGAACCCCTTCCAGACCACGCAGGGGAATCGCCTCTCCTGTCGCGATCAGGAGGGGAGAAGGGGCTCAGAGGAAGCGGTGCCGGGACCCTCGGTGTTCCCCTCGGGGGAACCCGGCGTGTCGGGGGACTTTTGGGGGTCGCAGGAAGGCTGTCAGGGACCGTCTCGCCCTTCAGGGCGGAACAGGGGACTTCCCTTGAGACGCCGTCGCGGGCAAGGGCCTCATCTTGCCAAGCGGTGGGAACCACGTGGTTTTTCTCGAGTTGCGGCGGCATTCTCGAGTTACGACGGGGATCTCAGCCTTCCCCTTGGGTTGGCCCTGGGAAGCCCAATCTTCCCCTCGGGTTGCGAGGGAACGCTGGGGGTGGCGCTCGAGTCACTGCAGGGCCTAAGAGACCTCACCTAAGCGTGTGTCCGGGACCTAATTTTCCTCTCCAGGGAAGGCAGGGATCTCGGGGTTGCATTCCAGGCTCCCCCGGGGAGTCAGGCCTCGTCTCGAGGGGAAGCCAAGGACTCCGCTCTCCTCTCGAGTCGCGACGCGGGTCTCTTGGAGCCCCCTGAGCGGCCTCAAGGGAGTCCAGCCTCCTCTTCCGTTTGGAGAGAGGACCCGGGATTGCTCTCCAGGCCATGCAGGAAAAGAAGGCCCTCAGCTCGCGAGGACGGGGGCGTCTCAGGGGTTTCCTCGAGCTGCGGCGCCCGTGGGGGTTTTCACCCGAGGCACGACGAGGATCTCAGGGAGCCTCTCGTGCGGCGCCAGGGAAGTCAGGTCTCCATGCGCGTGGCGAGGGGGAGCGCGTCCTGGCTCTCGAGTCACGGGAGGGGACTAGGGCCTCGAGACGCCTTGAAGAAGGACTCTCGAGGTCTTTGTCGGGGGGCGGCGGGAAACCCTCGTGTCCCTCGCCTTCTGCCGGGGACCTTAGGGAACTTCCCAGGGTGCCTCTGAGAGGCGAGGGATCCTGTGGAGGTGGCGGGGCCCCTCGGGACTCCGCTGGGTCTGGCGCAACGGAAGAGGGCCTCACCTCGAGGGGAGGCAGGCACCTCAGGCTTCCTCTGCGTTTCGGACTCCGACCGCAGGGTCCCTGCAGAGTTGGGACAGGAGAGTCAGGCCTCGTCTTGTCTGAGGAAGGGAACCCCGCTGGCCTCTCGAGTTGCTCAGGGGGTCTCAGGCCCCTCGTCGAGCTGTGTGTGGAACCCGCGGGTCTTTGCGGACGATGCACGGGGGTGGCAGTGCCCCTTCGTGTTGTGCCTTCACCCACAGGGTTGCCTTCGAAGAGGGGTCCGGGCCTCGGGTCCTTCTCAAGAGCGGACCGGGGAATCGGGGGCGTTCGGCCTGTGGCCCCACCCACGTGGCTCGTCTCGAATTTCCTCGTGAGACCGGCCTCATCCTGAGGTGCGCCGGGAAGGCCGGGAACCCCTTCCAGACCACGCAGGGGAATCGCCTCTCCTGTCGCGATCAGGAGGGGAGAAGGGGCTCAGAGGAAGCGGTGCCGGGACCCTCGGTGTTCCCCTCGGGGGAACCCGGCGTGTCGGGGGACTTTTGGGGGTCGCAGGAAGGCTGTCAGGGACCGTCTCGCCCTTCAGGGCGGAACAGGGGACTTCCCTTGAGACGCCGTCGCGGGCAAGGGCCTCATCTTGCCAAGCGGTGGGAACCACGTGGTTTTTCTCGAGTTGCGGCGGCATTCTCGAGTTACGACGGGGATCTCAGCCTTCCCCTTGGGTTGGCCCTGGGAAGCCCAATCTTCCCCTCGGGTTGCGAGGGAACGCTGGGGGTGGCGCTCGAGTCACTGCAGGGCCTAAGAGACCTCACCTAAGCGTGTGTCCGGGACCTAATTTTCCTCTCCAGGGAAGGCAGGGATCTCGGGGTTGCATTCCAGGCTCCCCCGGGGAGTCAGGCCTCGTCTCGAGGGGAAGCCAAGGACTCCGCTCTCCTCTCGAGTCGCGACGCGGGTCTCTTGGAGCCCCCTGAGCGGCCTCAAGGGAGTCCAGCCTCCTCTTCCGTTTGGAGAGAGGACCCGGGATTGCTCTCCAGGCCATGCAGGAAAAGAAGGCCCTCAGCTCGCGAGGACGGGGGCGTCTCAGGGGTTTCCTCGAGCTGCGGCGCCCGTGGGGGTTTTCTCCCGAGGCACGACGAGGATCTCAGGGAGCCTCTCGTGCGGCGCCAGGGAAGTCAGGTCTCCATGCGCGTGGCGAGGGGGAGCGCGTCCTGGCTCTCGAGTCACGGGAGGGGACTAGGGCCTCGAGACGCGTTGAAGAAGGACTCTCGAGGTCTTTGTCGGGGGGCGGCGGGAAACCCTCGTGTCCCTCGTCTTCTGCCGGGGACCTTAGGGAACTTCCCAGGGTGCCTCTGAGAGGCGAGGGATCCTGTGGAGGTGGCGGGGCCCCTCGGGACTCCGCTGGGTCTGGCGCAACGGAAGAGGGCCTCACCTCGAGGGGAGGCAGGCACCTCAGGCTTCCTCTGCGTTTCGGACTCCGACCGCAGGGTCCCTGCAGAGTTGGGACAGGAGAGTCAGGCCTCGTCTTGTCTGAGGAAGGGAACCCCGCTGGCCTCTCGAGTTGCTCAGGGGGTCTCAGGCCCCTCGTCGAGCTGTGTGTGGAACCCGCGGGTCTTTGCGGACGATGCACGGGGGTGGCAGTGCCCCTTCGTGTTGTGCCTTCACCCACAGGGTTGCCTTCGAAGAGGGGTCCGGGCCTCGGGTCCTTCTCAAGAGCGGACCGGGGAATCGGGGGCGTTCGGCCTGTGGCCCCACCCACGTGGCTCGTCTCGAATTTCCTCGTGAGACCGGCCTCATCCTGAGGTGCGCCGGGAAGGCCGGGAACCCCTTCCAGACCACGCAGGGGAATCGCCTCTCCTGTCGCGATCAGGAGGGGAGAAGGGGCTCAGAGGAAGCGGTGCCGGGACCCTCGGTGTTCCCCTCGGGGGAACCCGGCGTGTCGGGGGACTTTTGGGGGTCGCAGGAAGGCTGTCAGGGACCGTCTCGCCCTTCAGGGCGGAACAGGGGACTTCCCTTGAGACGCCGTCGCGGGCAAGGGCCTCATCTTGCCAAGCGGTGGGAACCACGTGGTTTTTCTCGAGTTGCGGCGGCATTCTCGAGTTACGACGGGGATCTCAGCCTTCCCCTTGGGTTGGCCCTGGGAAGCCCAATCTTCCCCTCGGGTTGCGAGGGAAAGCTGGGGGTGGCGCTCGAGTCACTGCAGGGCCTAAGAGACCTCACCTAAGCGTGTGTCCGGGACCTAATTTTCCTCTCCAGGGAAGGCAGGGATCTCGGGGTTGCATTCCAGGCTCCCCCGGGGAGTCAGGCCTCGTCTCGAGGGGAAGCCAAGGACTCCGCTCTCCTCTCGAGTCGCGACGCGGGTCTCTTGGAGCCCCCTGAGCGGCCTCAAGGGAGTCCAGCCTCCTCTTCCGTTTGGAGAGAGGACCCGGGATTGCTCTCCAGGCCATGCAGGAAAAGAAGGCCCTCAGCTCGCGAGGACGGGGGCGTCTCAGGGGTTTCCTCGAGCTGCGGCGCCCGTGGGGGTTTTCTCCCGAGGCACGACGAGGATCTCAGGGAGCCTCTCGTGCGGCGCCAGGGAAGTCAGGTCTCCATGCGCGTGGCGAGGGGGAGCGCGTCCTGGCTCTCGAGTCACGGGAGGGGACTAGGGCCTCGAGACGCGTTGAAGAAGGACTCTCGAGGTCTTTGTCGGGGGGCGGCGGGAAACCCTCGTGTCCCTCGCCTTCTGCCGGGGACCTTAGGGAGCTTCCCAGGGTGCCTCTGAGAGGCGAGGGATCCTGTGGAGGTGGCGGGGCCCCTCGGGACTCCGCTGGGTCTGGCGCAACGAAAGAGGGCCTCACCTCGAGGGGAGGCAGGCACCTCAGGCTTCCTCTGCGTTTCGGACTCCGACCGCAGGGTCCCTGCAGAGTTGGGACAGGAGAGTCAGGCCTCGTCTTGTCTGAGGAAGGGAACCCCGCTGGCCTCTCGAGTTGCTCAGGGGGTCTCAGGCCCCTCGTCGAGCTGTGTGTGGAACCCGCGGGTCTTTGCGGACGATGCACGGGGGTGGCAGTGCCCCTTCGTGTTGTGCCTTCACCCACAGGGTTGCCTTCGAAGAGGGGTCCGGGCCTCGGGTCCTTCTCAAGAGCGGACCGGGGAATCGGGGGCGTTCGGCCTGTGGCCCCACCCACGTGGCTCGTCTCGAATTTCCTCGTGAGACCGGCCTCATCCTGAGGTGCGCCGGGAAGGCCGGGAACCCCTTCCAGACCACGCAGGGGAATCGCCTCTCCTGTCGCGATCAGGAGGGGCGAAGCGGCTCAGAGGAAGCGGTGCCGGGACCCTCGGTGTTCCCCTCGGGGGAACCCGGCGTGTCGGGGGACTTTTGGGGGTCGCAGGAAGGCTGTCAGGGACCGTCTCGCCCTTCAGGGCGGAACAGGGGACTTCCCCTGAGACGCCGTCGCGGGCAAGGGCCTCATCTTGCCAAGCGGTGGGAACCACGTGGTTTTTCTCGAGTTGCGGCGGCATTCTCGAGTTACGACGGGGATCTCAGCCTTCCCCTTGGGTTGGCCCTGGGAAGCCCAATCTTCCCCTCGGGTTGCGAGGGAACGCTGGGGGTGGCGCTCGAGTCACTGCAGGGCCTAAGAGACCTCACCTAAGGGTGTGTCCGGGACCTAATTTTCCTCTCCAGGGAAGGCAGGGATCTCGGGGTTGCATTCCAGGCTCCCCCGGGGAGTCAGGCCTCGTCTCGAGGGGAAGCCAAGGACTCCGCTCTCCTCTCGAGTCGCGACGCGGGTCTCTTGGAGCCCCCTGAGCGGCCTCAAGGGAGTCCAGCCTCCTCTTCCGTTTGGAGAGAGGACCCGGGATTGCTCTCCAGGCCATGCAGGAAAAGAAGGCCCTCAGCTCGCGAGGACGGGGGCGTCTCAGGGGTTTCCTCGAGCTGCGGCGCCCGTGGGGGTTTTCTCCCGAGGCACGACGAGGATCTCAGGGAGCCTCTCGTGCGGCGCCAGGGAAGTCAGGTCTCCATGCGCGTGGCGAGGGGGAGCGCGTCCTGGCTCTCGAGTCACGGGAGGGGACTAGGGCCTCGAGACGCGTTGAAGAAGGACTCTCGAGGTCTTTGTCGGGGGGCGGCGGGAAACCCTCGTGTCCCTCGCCTTCTGCCGGGGACCTTAGGGAACTTCCCAGGGTGCCTCTGAGAGGCGAGGGATCCTGTGGAGGTGGCGGGGCCCCTCGGGACTCCGCTGGGTCTGGCGCAACGGAAGAGGGCCTCACCTCGAGGGGAGGCAGGCACCTCAGGCTTCCTCTGCGTTTCGGACTCCGACCGCAGGGTCCCTGCAGAGTTGGGACAGGAGAGTCAGGCCTCGTCTTGTCTGAGGAAGGGAACCCCGCTGGCCTCTCGAGTTGCTCAGGGGGTCTCAGGCCCCTCGTCGAGCTGTGTGTGGAACCCGCGGGTCTTTGCGGACGATGCACGGGGGTGGCAGTGCCCCTTCGTGTTGTGCCTTCCCCCACAGGGTTGCCTTCGAAGAGGGGTCCGGGCCTCGGGTCCTTCTCAAGAGCGGACCGGGGAATCGGGGGCGTTCGGCCTGTGGCCCCACCCACGTGGCTCGTCTCGAATTTCCTCATGAGACCGGCCTCATCCTGAGGTGCGCCGGGAAGGCCGGGAACCCCTTCCAGACCACGCAGGGGAATCGCCTCTCCTGTCGCGATCAGGAGGGGCGAAGCGGCTCAGAGGAAGCGGTGCCGGGACCCTCGGTGTTCCCCTCGGGGGAACCCGGCGTGTCGGGGGACTTTTGGGGGTCGCAGGAAGGCTGTCAGGGACCGTCTCGCCCTTCAGGGCGGAACAGGGGACTTCCCCTGAGACGCCGTCGCGGGCAAGGGCCTCATCTTGCCAAGCGGTGGGAACCACGTGGTTTTTCTCGAGTTGCGGCGGCATTCTCGAGTTACGACGGGGATCTCAGCCTTCCCCTTGGGTTGGCCCTGGGAAGCCCAATCTTCCCCTCGGGTTGCGAGGGAACGCTGGGGGTGGCGCTCGAGTCACTGCAGGGCCTAAGAGACCTCACCTAAGGGTGTGTCCGGGACCTAATTTTCCTCTCCAGGGAAGGCAGGGATCTCGGGGTTGCATTCCAGGCTCCCCCGGGGAGTCAGGCCTCGTCTCGAGGGGAAGCCAAGGACTCCGCTCTCCTCTCGAGTCGCGACGCGGGTCTCTTGGAGCCCCCTGAGCGGCCTCAAGGGAGTCCAGCCTCCTCTTCCGTTTGGAGAGAGGACCCGGGATTGCTCTCCAGGCCATGCAGGAAAAGAAGGCCCTCAGCTCGCGAGGACGGGGGCGTCTCAGGGGTTTCCTCGAGCTGCGGCGCTCGTGGGGGTTTTCTCCCGAGGCACGACGAGGATCTCAGGGAGCCTCTCGTGCGGCGCCAGGGAAGTCAGGTCTCCATGCGCGTGGCGAGGGGGAGCGCGTCCTGGCTCTCGAGTCACGGGAGGGGACTAGGGCCTCGAGACGCGTTGAAGAAGGACTCTCGAGGTCTTTGTCGGGGGGCGGCGGGAAACCCTCGTGTCCCTCGCCTTCTGCCGGGGACCTTAGGGAGCTTCCCAGGGTGCCTCTGAGAGGCGAGGGATCCTGTGGAGGTGGCGGGGCCCCTCGGGACTCCGCTGGGTCTGGCGCAACGAAAGAGGGCCTCACCTCGAGGGGAGGCAGGCACCTCAGGCTTCCTCTGCGTTTCGGACTCCGACCGCAGGGTCCCTGCAGTGTTGGGACAGGAGAGTCAGGCCTCGTCTTGTCTGAGGAAGGGAACCCCGCTGGCCTCTCGAGTTGCTCAGGGGGTCTCAGGCCCCTCGTCGAGCTGTGTGTGGAACCCGCGGGTCTTTGCGGACGATGCACGGGGGTGGCAGTGCCCCTTCGTGTTGTGCCTTCACCCACAGGGTTGCCTTCGAAGAGGGGTCCGGGCCTCGGGTCCTTCTCAAGAGCGGACCGGGGAATCGGGGGCGTTCGGCCTGTGGCCCCACCCACGTGGCTCGTCTCGAATTTCCTCATGAGACCGGCCTCATCCTGAGGTGCGCCGGGAAGGCCGGGAACCCCTTCCAGACCACGCAGGGGAATCGCCTCTCCTGTCGCGATCAGGAGGGGCGAAGCGGCTCAGAGGAAGCGGTGCCGGGACCCTCGGTGTTCCCCTCGGGGGAACCCGGCGTGTCGGGGGACTTTTGGGGGTCGCAGGAAGGCTGTCAGGGACCGTCTCGCCCTTCAGGGCGGAACAGGGGACTTCCCCTGAGACGCCGTCGCGGGCAAGGGCCTCATCTTGCCAAGCGGTGGGAACCACGTGGTTTTTCTCGAGTTGCGGCGGCATTCTCGAGTTACGACGGGGATCTCAGCCTTCCCCTTGGGTTGGCCCTGGGAAGCCCAATCTTCCCCTCGGGTTGCGAGGGAACGCTGGGGGTGGCGCTCGAGTCACTGCAGGGCCTAAGAGACCTCACCTAAGGGTGTGTCCGGGACCTAATTTTCCTCTCCAGGGAAGGCAGGGATCTCGGGGTTGCATTCCAGGCTCCCCCGGGGAGTCAGGCCTCGTCTCGAGGGGAAGCCAAGGACTCCGCTCTCCTCTCGAGTCGCGACGCGGGTCTCTTGGAGCCCCCTGAGCGGCCTCAAGGGAGTCCAGCCTCCTCTTCCGTTTGGAGAGAGGACCCGGGATTGCTCTCCAGGCCATGCAGGAAAAGAAGGCCCTCAGCTCGCGAGGACGGGGGCGTCTCAGGGGTTTCCTCGAGCTGCGGCGCCCGTGGGGGTTTTCTCCCGAGGCACGACGAGGATCTCAGGGAGCCTCTCGTGCGGCGCCAGGGAAGTCAGGTCTCCATGCGCGTGGCGAGGGGGAGCGCGTCCTGGCTCTCGAGTCACGGGAGGGGACTAGGGCCTCGAGACGCGTTGAAGAAGGACTCTCGAGGTCTTTGTCGGGGGGCGGCGGGAAACCCTCGTGTCCCTCGCCTTCTGCCGGGGACCTTAGGGAACTTCCCAGGGTGCCTCTGAGAGGCGAGGGATCCTGTGGAGGTGGCGGGGCCCCTCGGGACTCCGCTGGGTCTGGCGCAACGGAAGAGGGCCTCACCTCGAGGGGAGGCAGGCACCTCAGGCTTCCTCTGCGTTTCGGACTCCGACCGCAGGGTCCCTGCAGAGTTGGGACAGGAGAGTCAGGCCTCGTCTTGTCTGAGGAAGGGAACCCCGCTGGCCTCTCGAGTTGCTCAGGGGGTCTCAGGCCCCTCGTCGAGCTGTGTGTGGAACCCGCGGGTCTTTGCGGACGATGCACGGGGGTGGCAGTGCCCCTTCGTGTTGTGCCTTCACCCACAGGGTTGCCTTCGAAGAGGGGTCCGGGCCTCGGGTCCTTCTCAAGAGCGGACCGGGGAATCGGGGGCGTTCGGCCTGTGGCCCCACCCACGTGGCTCGTCTCGAATTTCCTCGTGAGACCGGCCTCATCCTGAGGTGCGCCGGGAAGGCCGGGAACCCCTTCCAGACCACGCAGGGGAATCGCCTCTCCTGTCGCGATCAGGAGGGGAGAAGGGGCTCAGAGGAAGCGGTGCCGGGACCCTCGGTGTTCCCCTCGGGGGAACCCGGCGTGTCGGGGGACTTTTGGGGGTCGCAGGAAGGCTGTCAGGGACCGTCTCGCCCTTCAGGGCGGAACAGGGGACTTCCCCTGAGACGCCGTCGCGGGCAAGGGCCTCATCTTGCCAAGCGGTGGGAACCACGTGGTTTTTCTCGAGTTGCGGCGGCATTCTCGAGTTACGACGGGGATCTCAGCCTTCCCCTTGGGTTGGCCCTGGGAAGCCCAATCTTCCCCTCGGGTTGCGAGGGAAAGCTGGGGGTGGCGCTCGAGTCACTGCAGGGCCTAAGAGACCTCACCTAAGCGTGTGTCCGGGACCTAATTTTCCTCTCCAGGGAAGGCAGGGATCTCGGGGTTGCATTCCAGGCTCCCCCGGGGAGTCAGGCCTCGTCTCGAGGGGAAGCCAAGGACTCCGCTCTCCTCTCGAGTCGCGACGCGGGTCTCTTGGAGCTCCCTGAGCGGCCTCAAGGGAGTCCAGCCTCCTCTTCCGTTTGGAGAGAGGACCCGGGATTGCTCTCCAGGCCATGCAGGAAAAGAAGGCCCTCAGCTCGCGAGGACGGGGGCGTCTCAGGGGTTTCCTCGAGCTGCGGCGCCCGTGGGGGTTTTCTCCCGAGGCACGACGAGGATCTCAGGGAGCCTCTCGTGCGGCGCCAGGGAAGTCAGGTCTCCATGCGCGTGGCGAGGGGGAGCGCGTCCTGGCTCTTGAGTCACGGGAGGGGACTAGGGCCTCGAGACGCGTTGAAGAAGGACTCTCGAGGTCTTTGTCGGGGGGCGGCGGGAAACCCTCGTTTCCCTCGCCTTCTGCCGGGGACCTTAGGGAGCTTCCCAGGGTGCCTCTGAGAGTCGAGGGATCCTGTGGAGGTGGCGGGGCCCCTCGGGACTCCCCTGGGTCTGGCGCAACGGAAGAGGGCCTCACCTCGAGGGGAGGCAGGCACCTCAGGCTTCCTCTGCGTTTCGGACACCGACCGCAGGGTCCCTGCAGAGTTGGGACAGGAGAGTCAGGCCTCGTCTTGTCTGAGGAAGGGAACCCCGCTGGCCTCTCGAGTTGCTCAGGGGGTCTCAGGCCCCTCGTCGAGCTGTGTGTGGAACCCGCGGGTCTTTGCGGACGATGCACGGGGGTGGCAGTGCCCCTTCGTGTTGTGCCTTCACCCACAGGGTTGCCTTCGAAGAGGGGTCCGGGCCTCGGGTCCTTCTCAAGAGCGGACCGGGGAATCGGGGGCGTTCGGCCTGTGGCCCCACCCACGTGGCTCGTCTCGAATTTCCTCGTGAGACCGGCCTCATCCTGAGGTGCGCCGGGAAGGCCGGGAACCCCTTCCAGACCACGCAGGGGAATCGCCTCTCCTGTCGCGATCAGGAGGGGAGAAGGGGCCCAGAGGAAGCGGTGCCGGGACCCTCGGTGTTCCCCTCGGGGGAACCCGGCGTGTCGGGGGACTTTTGGGGGTCGCAGGAAGGCTGTCAGGGACCGTCTCGCCCTTCAGGGCGGAACAGGGGACTTCCCCTGAGACGCCGTCGCGGGCAAGGGCCTCATCTTGCCAAGCGGTGGGAACCACGTGGTTTTTCTCGAGTTGCGGCGGCATTCTCGAGTTACGACGGGGATCTCAGCCTTCCCCTTGGGTTGGCCCTGGGAAGCCCAATCTTCCCCTCGGGTTGCGAGGGAAAGCTGGGGGTGGCGCTCGAGTCACTGCAGGGCCTAAGAGACCTCACCTAAGCGTGTGTCCGGGACCTAATTTTCCTCTCCAGGGAAGGCAGGGATCTCGGGGTTGCATTCCAGGCTCCCCCGGGGAGTCAGGCCTCGTCTCGAGGGGAAGCCAAGGACTCCGCTCTCCTCTCGAGTCGCGACGCGGGTCTCTTGGAGCCCCCTGAGCGGCCTCAAGGGAGTCCAGCCTCCTCTTCCGTTTGGAGAGAGGACCCGGGATTGCTCTCCAGGCCATGCAGGAAAAGAAGGCCCTCAGCTCGCGAGGACGGGGGCGTCTCAGGGGTTTCCTCGAGCTGCGGCGCCCGTGGGGGTTTTCTCCCGAGGCACGACGAGGATCTCAGGGAGCCTCTCGTGCGGCGCCAGGGAAGTCAGGTCTCCATGCGCGTGGCGAGGGGGAGCGCGTCCTGGCTCTCGAGTCACGGGAGGGGACTAGGGCCTCGAGACGCGTTGAAGAAGGACTCTCGAGGTCTTTGTCGGGGGGCGGCGGGAAACCCTCGTGTCCCTCGCCTTCTGCCGGGGACCTTAGGGAACTTCCCAGGGTGCCTCTGAGAGGCGAGGGATCCTGTGGAGGTGGCGGGGCCCCTCGGGACTCCGCTGAGTCTGGCGCAACGGAAGAGGGCCTCACCTCGAGGGGAGGCAGGCACCTCAGGCTTCCTCTGCGTTTCGGACTCCGACCGCAGGGTCCCTGCAGAGTTGGGACAGGAGAGTCAGGCCTCGTCTTGTCTGAGGAAGGGAACCCCGCTGGCCTCTCGAGTTGCTCAGGGGGTCTCAGGCCCCTCGTCGAGCTGTGTGTGGAACCCGCGGGTCTTTGCGGACGATGCACGGGGGTGGCAGTGCCTCTTCGTGTTGTGCCTTCACCCACAGGGTTGCCTTCGAAGAGGGGTCCGGGCCTCGGGTCCTTCTCAAGAGCGGACCGGGGAATCGGGGGCGTTCGGCCTGTGGCCCCACCCACGTGGCTCGTCTCGAATTTCCTCGTGAGACCGGCCTCATCCTGAGGTGCGCCGGGAAGGCCGGGAACCCCTTCCAGACCACGCAGGGGAATCGCCTCTCCTGTCGCGATCAGGAGGGGAGAAGGGGCTCAGAGGAAGCGGTGCCGGGACCCTCGGTGTTCCCCTCGGGGGAACCCGGCGTGTCGGGGGACTTTTGGGGGTCGCAGGAAGGCTGTCAGGGACCGTCTCGCCCTTCAGGGCGGAACAGGGGACTTCCCCTGAGACGCCGTCGCGGGCAAGGGCCTCATCTTGCCAAGCGGTGGGAACCACGTGGTTTTTCTCGAGTTGCGGCGGCATTCTCGAGTTACGACGGGGATCTCAGCCTTCCCCTTGGGTTGGCCCTGGGAAGCCCAATCTTCCCCTCGGGTTGCGAGGGAAAGCTGGGGGTGGCGCTCGAGTCACTGCAGGGCCTAAGAGACCTCACCTAAGCGTGTGTCCGGGACCTAATTTTCCTCTCCAGGGAAGGCAGGGATCTCGGGGTTGCATTCCAGGCTCCCCCGGGGAGTCAGGCCTCGTCTCGAGGGGAAGCCAAGGACTCCGCTCTCCTCTCGAGTCGCGACGCGGGGCTCTTGGAGCCCCCTGAGCGGCCTCAAGGGAGTCCAGCCTCCTCTTCCGTTTGGAGAGAGGACCCGGGATTGCTCTCCAGGCCATGCAGGAAAAGAAGGCCCTCAGCTCGCGAGGACGGGGGCGTCTCAGGGGTTTCCTCGAGCTGCGGCGCCCGTGGGGGTTTTCTCCCGAGGCACGACGAGGATCTCAGGGAGCCTCTCGTGCGGCGCCAGGGAAGTCAGGTCTCCATGCGCGTGGCGAGGGGGAGCGCGTCCTGGCTCTCGAGTCACGGGAGGGGACTAGGGCCTCGAGACGCGTTGAAGAAGGACTCTCGAGGTCTTTGTCGGGGGGCGGCGGGAAACCCTCGTGTCCCTCGCCTTCTGCCGGGGACCTTAGGGAACTTCCCAGGGTGCCTCTGAGAGGCGAGGGATCCTGTGGAGGTGGCGGGGCCCCTCGGGACTCCGCTGGGTCTGGCGCAACGGAAGAGGGCCTCACCTCGAGGGGAGGCAGGCACCTCAGGCTTCCTCTGCGTTTCGGACTCCGACCGCAGGGTCCCTGCAGAGTTGGGACAGGAGAGTCAGGCCTCGTCTTGTCTGAGGAAGGGAACCCCGCTGGCCTCTCGAGTTGCTCAGGGGGTCTCAGGCCCCTCGTCGAGCTGTGTGTGGAACCCGCGGGTCTTTGCGGACGATGCACGGGGGTGGCAGTGCCCCTTCGTGTTGTGCCTTCACCCACAGGGTTGCCTTCGAAGAGGGGTCCGGGCCTCGGGTCCTTCTCAAGAGCGGACCGGGGAATCGGGGGCGTTCGGCCTGTGGCCCCACCCACGTGGCTCGTCTCGAATTTCCTCGTGAGACCGGCCTCATCCTGAGGTGCGCCGGGAAGGCCGGGAACCCCTTCCAGACCACGCAGGGGAATCGCCTCTCCTGTCGCGATCAGGAGGGGAGAAGGGGCTCAGAGGAAGCGGTGCCGGGACCCTCGGTGTTCCCCTCGGGGGAACCCGGCGTGTCGGGGGACTTTTGGGGGTCGCAGGAAGGCTGTCAGGGACCGTCTCGCCCTTCAGGGCGGAACAGGGGACTTCCCCTGAGACGCCGTCGCGGGCAAGGGCCTCATCTTGCCAAGCGGTGGGAACCACGTGGTTTTTCTCGAGTTGCGGCGGCATTCTCGAGTTACGACGGGGATCTCAGCCTTCCCCTTGGGTTGGCCCTGGGAAGCCCAATCTTCCCCTCGGGTTGCGAGGGAAAGCTGGGGGTGGCGCTCGAGTCACTGCAGGGCCTAAGAGACCTCACCTAAGCGTGTGTCCGGGACCTAATTTTCCTCTCCAGGGAAGGCAGGGATCTCGGGGTTGCATTCCAGGCTCCCCCGGGGAGTCAGGCCTCGTCTCGAGGGGAAGCCAAGGACTCCGCTCTCCTCTCGAGTCGCGACGCGGGTCTCTTGGAGCCCCCTGAGCGGCCTCAAGGGAGTCCAGCCTCCTCTTCCGTTTGGAGAGAGGACCCGGGATTGCTCTCCAGGCCATGCAGGAAAAGAAGGCCCTCAGCTCGCGAGGACGGGGGCGTCTCAGGGGTTTCCTCGAGCTGCGGCGCCCGTGGGGGTTTTCTCCCGAGGCACGACGAGGATCTCAGGGAGCCTCTCGTGCGGCGCCAGGGAAGTCAGGTCTCCATGCGCGTGGCGAGGGGGAGCGCGTCCTGGCTCTCGAGTCACGGGAGGGGACTAGGGCCTCGAGACGCGTTGAAGAAGGACTCTCGAGGTCTTTGTCGGGGGGCGGCGGGAAACCCTCGTGTCCCTCGCCTTCTGCCGGGGACCTTAGGGAACTTCCCAGGGTGCCTCTGAGAGGCGAGGGATCCTGTGGAGGTGGCGGGGCCCCTCGGGACTCCGCTGGGTCTGGCGCAACGGAAGAGGGCCTCACCTCGAGGGGAGGCAGGCACCTCAGGCTTCCTCTGCGTTTCGGACTCCGACCGCAGGGTCCCTGCAGAGTTGGGACAGGAGAGTCAGGCCTCGTCTTGTCTGAGGAAGGGAACCCCGCTGGCCTCTCGAGTTGCTCAGGGGGTCTCAGGCCCCTCGTCGAGCTGTGTGTGGAACCCGCGGGTCTTTGCGGACGATGCACGGGGGTGGCAGTGCCCCTTCGTGTTGTGCCTTCACCCACAGGGTTGCCTTCGAAGAGGGGTCCGGGCCTCGGGTCCTTCTCAAGAGCGGACCGGGGAATCGGGGGCGTTCGGCCTGTGGCCCCACCCACGTGGCTCGTCTCGAATTTCCTCGTGAGACCGGCCTCATCCTGAGGTGCGCCGGGAAGGCCGGGAACCCCTTCCAGACCACGCAGGGGAATCGCCTCTCCTGTCGCGATCAGGAGGGGAGAAGGGGCTCAGAGGAAGCGGTGCCGGGACCCTCGGTGTTCCCCTCGGGGGAACCCGGCGTGTCGGGGGACTTCTGGGGGTCGCAGGAAGGCTGTCAGGGACCGTCTCGCCCTTCAGGGCGGAACAGGGGACTTCCCCTGAGACGCCGTCGCGGGCAAGGGCCTCATCTTGCCAAGCGGTGGGAACCACGTGGTTTTTCTCGAGTTGCGGCGGCATTCTCGAGTTACGACGGGGATCTCAGCCTTCCCCTTGGGTTGGCCCTGGGAAGCCCAATCTTCCCCTCGGGTTGCGAGGGAAAGCTGGGGGTGGCGCTCGAGTCACTGCAGGGCCTAAGAGACCTCACCTAAGCGTGTGTCCGGGACCTAATTTTCCTCTCCAGGGAAGGCAGGGATCTCGGGGTTGCATTCCAGGCTCCCCCGGGGAGTCAGGCCTCGTCTCGAGGGGAAGCCAAGGACTCCGCTCTCCTCTCGAGTCGCGACGCGGGTCTCTTGGAGCCCCCTGAGCGGCCTCAAGGGAGTCCAGCCTCCTCTTCCGTTTGGAGAGAGGACCCGGGATTGCTCTCCAGGCCATGCAGGAAAAGAAGGCCCTCAGCTCGCGAGGACGGGGGCGTCTCAGGGGTTTCCTCGAGCTGCGGCGCCCGTGGGGGTTTTCTCCCGAGGCACGACGAGGATCTCAGGGAGCCTCTCGTGCGGCGCCAGGGAAGTCAGGTCTCCATGCGCGTGGCGAGGGGGAGCGCGTCCTGGCTCTCGAGTCACGGGAGGGGACTAGGGCCTCGAGACGCGTTGAAGAAGGACTCTCGAGGTCTTTGTCGGGGGGCGGCGGGAAACCCTCGTGTCCCTCGCCTTCTGCCGGGGACCTTAGGGAACTTCCCAGGGTGCCTCTGAGAGGCGAGGGATCCTGTGGAGGTGGCGGGGCCCCTCGGGACTCCGCTGGGTCTGGCGCAACGGAAGAGGGCCTCACCTCGAGGGGAGGCAGGCACCTCAGGCTTCCTCTGCGTTTCGGACTCCGACCGCAGGGTCCCTGCAGAGTTGGGACAGGAGAGTCAGGCCTCGTCTTGTCTGAGGAAGGGAACCCCGCTGGCCTCTCGAGTTGCTCAGGGGGTCTCAGGCCCCTCGTCGAGCTGTGTGTGGAACCCGCGGGTCTTTGCGGACGATGCACGGGGGTGGCAGTGCCCCTTCGTGTTGTGCCTTCACCCACAGGGTTGCCTTCGAAGAGGGGTCCGGGCCTCGGGTCCTTCTCAAGAGCGGACCGGGGAATCGGGGGCGTTCGGCCTGTGGCCCCACCCACGTGGCTCGTCTCGAATTTCCTCGTGAGACCGGCCTCATCCTGAGGTGCGCCGGGAAGGCCGGGAACCCCTTCCAGACCACGCAGGGGAATCGCCTCTCCTGTCGCGATCAGGAGGGGAGAAGGGGCTCAGAGGAAGCGGTGCCGGGACCCTCGGTGTTCCCCTCGGGGGAACCCGGCGTGTCGGGGGATTTCTGGGGGTCGCAGGAAGGCTGTCAGGGACCGTCTCGCCCTTCAGGGCGGAACAGGGGACTTCCCTTGAGACGCCGTCGCGGGCAAGGGCCTCATCTTGCCAAGCGGTGGGAACCACGTGGTTTTTCTCGAGTTGCGGCGGCATTCTCGAGTTACGACGGGGATCTCAGCCTTCCCCTTGGGTTGGCCCTGGGAAGCCCAATCTTCCCCTCGGGTTGCGAGGGAAAGCTGGGGGTGGCGCTCGAGTCACTGCAGGGCCTAAGAGACCTCACCTAAGCGTGTGTCCGGGACCTAATTTTCCTCTCCAGGGAAGGCAGGGATCTCGGGGTTGCATTCCAGGCTCCCCCGGGGAGTCAGGCCTCGTCTCGAGGGGAAGCCAAGGACTCCGCTCTCCTCTCGAGTCGCGACGCGGGTCTCTTGGAGCCCCCTGAGCGGCCTCAAGGGAGTCCAGCCTCCTCTTCCGTTTGGAGAGAGGACCCGGGATTGCTCTCCAGGCCATGCAGGAAAAGAAGGCCCTCAGCTCGCGAGGACGGGGGCGTCTCAGGGGTTTCCTCGAGCTGCGGCGCCCGTGGGGGTTTTCTCCCGAGGCACGACGAGGATCTCAGGGAGCCTCTCGTGCGGCGCCAGGGAAGTCAGGTCTCCATGCGCGTGGCGAGGGGGAGCGCGTCCTGGCTCTCGAGTCACGGGAGGGGACTAGGGCCTCGAGACGCGTTGAAGAAGGACTCTCGAGGTCTTTGTCGGGGGGCGGCGGGAAACCCTCGTGTCCCTCGCCTTCTGCCGGGGACCTTAGGGAACTTCCCAGGGTGCCTCTGAGAGGCGAGGGATCCTGTGGAGGTGGCGGGGCCCCTCGGGACTCCGCTGGGTCTGGCGCAACGGAAGAGGGCCTCACCTCGAGGGGAGGCAGGCACCTCAGGCTTCCTCTGCGTTTCGGACTCCGACCGCAGGGTCCCTGCAGAGTTGGGACAGGAGAGTCAGGCCTCGTCTTGTCTGAGGAAGGGAACCCCGCTGGCCTCTCGAGTTGCTCAGGGGGTCTCAGGCCCCTCGTCGAGCTGTGTGTGGAACCCGCGGGTCTTTGCGGACGATGCACGGGGGTGGCAGTGCCCCTTCGTGTTGTGCCTTCACCCACAGGGTTGCCTTCGAAGAGGGGTCCGGGCCTCGGGTCCTTCTCAAGAGCGGACCGGGGAATCGGGGGCGTTCGGCCTGTGGCCCCACCCACGTGGCTCGTCTCGAATTTCCTCGTGAGACCGGCCTCATCCTGAGGTGCGCCGGGAAGGCCGGGAACCCCTTCCAGACCACGCAGGGGAATCGCCTCTCCTGTCGCGATCAGGAGGGGAGAAGGGGCTCAGAGGAAGCGGTGCCGGGACCCTCGGTGTTCCCCTCGGGGGAACCCGGCGTGTCGGGGGACTTCTGGGGGTCGCAGGAAGGCTGTCAGGGACCGTCTCGCCCTTCAGGGCGGAACAGGGGACTTCCCTTGAGACGCCGTCGCGGGCAAGGGCCTCATCTTGCCAAGCGGTGGGAACCACGTGGTTTTTCTCGAGTTGCGGCGGCATTCTCGAGTTACGACGGGGATCTCAGCCTTCCCCTTGGGTTGGCCCTGGGAAGCCCAATCTTCCCCTCGGGTTGCGAGGGAAAGCTGGGGGTGGCGCTCGAGTCACTGCAGGGCCTAAGAGACCTCACCTAAGCGTGTGTCCGGGACCTAATTTTCCTCTCCAGGGAAGGCAGGGATCTCGGGGTTGCATTCCAGGCTCCCCCGGGGAGTCAGGCCTCGTCTCGAGGGGAAGCCAAGGACTCCGCTCTCCTCTCGAGTCGCGACGCGGGTCTCTTGGAGCCCCCTGAGCGGCCTCAAGGGAGTCCAGCCTCCTCTTCCGTTTGGAGAGAGGACCCGGGATTGCTCTCCAGGCCATGCAGGAAAAGAAGGCCCTCAGCTCGCGAGGACGGGGGCGTCTCAGGGGTTTCCTCGAGCTGCGGCGCCCGTGGGGGTTTTCTCCCGAGGCACGACGAGGATCTCAGGGAGCCTCTCGTGCGGCGCCAGGGAAGTCAGGTCTCCATGCGCGTGGCGAGGGGGAGCGCGTCCTGGCTCTCGAGTCACGGGAGGGGACTAGGGCCTCGAGACGCGTTGAAGAAGGACTCTCGAGGTCTTTGTCGGGGGGCGGCGGGAAACCCTCGTGTCCCTCGCCTTCTGCCGGGGACCTTAGGGAACTTCCCAGGGTGCCTCTGAGAGGCGAGGGATCCTGTGGAGGTGGCGGGGCCCCTCGGGACTCCGCTGGGTCTGGCGCAACGGAAGAGGGCCTCACCTCGAGGGGAGGCAGGCACCTCAGGCTTCCTCTGCGTTTCGGACTCCGACCGCAGGGTCCCTGCAGAGTTGGGACAGGAGAGTCAGGCCTCGTCTTGTCTGAGGAAGGGAACCCCGCTGGCCTCTCGAGTTGCTCAGGGGGTCTCAGGCCCCTCGTCGAGCTGTGTGTGGAACCCGCGGGTCTTTGCGGACGATGCACGGGGGTGGCAGTGCCCCTTCGTGTTGTGCCTTCACCCACAGGGTTGCCTTCGAAGAGGGGTCCGGGCCTCGGGTCCTTCTCAAGAGCGGACCGGGGAATCGGGGGCGTTCGGCCTGTGGCCCCACCCACGTGGCTCGTCTCGAATTTCCTCGTGAGACCGGCCTCATCCTGAGGTGCGCCGGGAAGGCCGGGAACCCCTTCCAGACCACGCAGGGGAATCGCCTCTCCTGTCGCGATCAGGAGGGGAGAAGGGGCTCAGAGGAAGCGGTGCCGGGACCCTCGGTGTTCCCCTCGGGGGAACCCGGCGTGTCGGGGGACTTCTGGGGGTCGCAGGAAGGCTGTCAGGGACCGTCTCGCCCTTCAGGGCGGAACAGGGGACTTCCCTTGAGACGCCGTCGCGGGCAAGGGCCTCATCTTGCCAAGCGGTGGGAACCACGTGGTTTTTCTCGAGTTGCGGCGGCATTCTCGAGTTACGACGGGGATCTCAGCCTTCCCCTTGGGTTGGCCCTGGGAAGCCCAATCTTCCCCTCGGGTTGCGAGGGAAAGCTGGGGGTGGCGCTCGAGTCACTGCAGGGCCTAACAGACCTCACCTAAGCGTGTGTCCGGGACCTAATTTTCCTCTCCAGGGAAGGCAGGGATCTCGGGGTTGCATTCCAGGCTCCCCCGGGGAGTCAGGCCTCGTCTCGAGGGGAAGCCAAGGACTCCGCTCTCCTCTCGAGTCGCGACGCGGGTCTCTTGGAGCCCCCTGAGCGGCCTCAAGGGAGTCCAGCCTCCTCTTCCGTTTGGAGAGAGGACCCGGGATTGCTCTCCAGGCCATGCAGGAAAAGAAGGCCCTCAGCTCGCGAGGACGGGGGCGTCTCAGGGGTTTCCTCGAGCTGCGGCGCCCGTGGGGGTTTTCTCCCGAGGCACGACGAGGATCTCAGGGAGCCTCTCGTGCGGCGCCAGGGAAGTCAGGTCTCCATGCGCGTGGCGAGGGGGAGCGCGTCCTGGCTCTCGAGTCACGGGAGGGGACTAGGGCCTCGAGACGCGTTGAAGAAGGACTCTCGAGGTCTTTGTCGGGGGGCGGCGGGAAACCCTCGTGTCCCTCGCCTTCTGCCGGGGACCTTAGGGAACTTCCCAGGGTGCCTCTGAGAGGCGAGGGATCCTGTGGAGGTGGCGGGGCCCCTCGGGACTCCGCTGGGTCTGGCGCAACGGAAGAGGGCCTCACCTCGAGGGGAGGCAGGCACCTCAGGCTTCCTCTGCGTTTCGGACTCCGACCGCAGGGTCCCTGCAGAGTTGGGACAGGAGAGTCAGGCCTCGTCTTGTCTGAGGAAGGGAACCCCGCTGGCCTCTCGAGTTGCTCAGGGGGTCTCAGGCCCCTCGTCGAGCTGTGTGTGGAACCCGCGGGTCTTTGCGGACGATGTACGGGGGTGGCAGTGCCCCTTCGTGTTGTGCCTTCACCCACAGGGTTGCCTTCGAAGAGGGGTCCGGGCCTCGGGTCCTTCTCAAGAGCGGACCGGGGAATCGGGGGCGTTCGGCCTGTGGCCCCACCCACGTGGCTCGTCTCGAATTTCCTCGTGAGACCGGCCTCATCCTGAGGTGCGCCGGGAAGGCCGGGAACCCCTTCCAGACCACGCAGGGGAATCGCCTCTCCTGTCGCGATCAGGAGGGGAGAAGGGGCTCAGAGGAAGCGGTGCCGGGACCCTCGGTGTTCCCCTCGGGGGAACCCGGCGTGTCGGGGGACTTCTGGGGGTCGCAGGAAGGCTGTCAGGGACCGTCTCGCCCTTCAGGGCGGAACAGGGGACTTCCCTTGAGACGCCGTCGCGGGCAAGGGCCTCATCTTGCCAAGCGGTGGGAACCACGTGGTTTTTCTCGAGTTGCGGCGGCATTCTCGAGTTACGACGGGGATCTCAGCCTTCCCCTTGGGTTGGCCCTGGGAAGCCCAATCTTCCCCTCGGGTTGCGAGGGAAAGCTGGGGGTGGCGCTCGAGTCACTGCAGGGCCTAAGAGACCTCACCTAAGCGTGTGTCCGGGACCTAATTTTCCTCTCCAGGGAAGGCAGGGATCTCGGGGTTGCATTCCAGGCTCCCCCGGGGAGTCAGGCCTCGTCTCGAGGGGAAGCCAAGGACTCCGCTCTCCTCTCGAGTCGCGACGCGGGTCTCTTGGAGCCCCCTGAGCGGCCTCAAGGGAGTCCAGCCTCCTCTTCCGTTTGGAGAGAGGACCCGGGATTGCTCTCCAGGCCATGCAGGAAAAGAAGGCCCTCAGCTCGCGAGGACGGGGGCGTCTCAGGGGTTTCCTCGAGCTGCGGCGCCCGTGGGGGTTTTCTCCCGAGGCACGACGAGGATCTCAGGGAGCCTCTCGTGCGGCGCCAGGGAAGTCAGGTCTCCATGCGCGTGGCGAGGGGGAGCGCGTCCTGGCTCTCGAGTCACGGGAGGGGACTAGGGCCTCGAGACACCTTGAAGAAGGACTCTCGAGGTCTTTGTCGGGGGGCGGCAGGAAACCCTCGTGTCCCTCGCCTTCTGCCGGGGACCTTAGGGAACTTCCCAGGGTGCCTCTGAGAGGCGAGGGATCCTGTGGAGGTGGCGGGGCCCCTCGGGACTCCGCTGGGTCTGGCGCAACGGAAGAGGGCCTCACCTCGAGGGGAGGCAGGCACCTCAGGCTTCCTCTGCGTTTCGGACTCCGACCGCAGGGTCCCTGCAGAGTTGGGACAGGAGAGTCAGGCCTCGTCTTGTCTGAGGAAGGGAACCCCGCTGGCCTCTCGAGTTGCTCAGGGGGTCTCAGGCCCCTCGTCGAGCTGTGTGTGGAACCCGCGGGTCTTTGCGGACGATGCACGGGGGTGGCAGTGCCCCTTCGTGTTGTGCCTTCACCCACAGGGTTGCCTTCGAAGAGGGGTCCGGGCCTCGGGTCCTTCTCAAGAGCGGACCGGGGAATCGGGGGCGTTCGGCCTGTGGCCCCACCCACGTGGCTCGTCTCGAATTTCCTCGTGAGACCGGCCTCATCCTGAGGTGCGCCGGGAAGGCCGGGAACCCCTTCCAGACCACGCAGGGGAATCGCCTCTCCTGTCGCGATCAGGAGGGGAGAAGGGGCTCAGAGGAAGCGGTGCCGGGACCCTCGGTGTTCCCCTCGGGGGAACCCGGCGTGTCGGGGGACTTCTGGGGGTCGCAGGAAGGCTGTCAGGGACCGTCTCGCCCTTCAGGGCGGAACAGGGGACTTCCCTTGAGACGCCGTCGCGGGCAAGGGCCTCATCTTGCCAAGCGGTGGGAACCACGTGGTTTTTCTCGAGTTGCGGCGGCATTCTCGAGTTACGACGGGGATCTCAGCCTTCCCCTTGGGTTGGCCCTGGGAAGCCCAATCTTCCCCTCGGGTTGCGAGGGAAAGCTGGGGGTGGCGCTCGAGTCACTGCAGGGCCTAAGAGACCTCACCTAAGCGTGTGTCCGGGACCTAATTTTCCTCTCCAGGGAAGGCAGGGATCTCGGGGTTGCATTCCAGGCTCCCCCGGGGAGTCAGGCCTCGTCTCGAGGGGAAGCCAAGGACTCCGCTCTCCTCTCGAGTCGCGACGCGGGTCTCTTGGAGCCCCCTGAGCGGCCTCAAGGGAGTCCAGCCTCCTCTTCCGTTTGGAGAGAGGACCCGGGATTGCTCTCCAGGCCATGCAGGAAAAGAAGGCCCTCAGCTCGCGAGGACGGGGGCGTCTCAGGGGTTTCCTCGAGCTGCGGCGCCCGTGGGGGTTTTCTCCCGAGGCACGACGAGGATCTCAGGGAGCCTCTCGTGCGGCGCCAGGGAAGTCAGGTCTCCATGCGCGTGGCGAGGGGGAGCGCGTCCTGGCTCTCGAGTCACGGGAGGGGACTAGGGCCTCGAGACGCGTTGAAGAAGGACTCTCGAGGTCTTTGTCGGGGGGCGGCGGGAAACCCTCGTGTCCCTCGCCTTCTGCCGGGGACCTTAGGGAACTTCCCAGGGTGCCTCTGAGAGGCGAGGGATCCTGTGGAGGTGGCGGGGCCCCTCGGGACTCCGCTGGGTCTGGCGCAACGGAAGAGGGCCTCACCTCGAGGGGAGGCAGGCACCTCAGGCTTCCTCTGCGTTTCGGACTCCGACCGCAGGGTCCCTGCAGAGTTGGGACAGGAGAGTCAGGCCTCGTCTTGTCTGAGGAAGGGAACCCCGCTGGCCTCTCGAGTTGCTCAGGGGGTCTCAGGCCCCTCGTCGAGCTGTGTGTGGAACCCGCGGGTCTTTGCGGACGATGCACGGGGGTGGCAGTGCCCCTTCGTGTTGTGCCTTCACCCACAGGGTTGCCTTCGAAGAGGGGTCCGGGACTCGGGTCCTTCTCAAGAGCGGACCGGGGAATCGGGGGCGTTCGGCCTGTGGCCCCACCCACGTGGCTCGTCTCGAATTTCCTCGTGAGACCGGCCTCATCCTGAGGTGCGCCGGGAAGGCCGGGAACCCCTTCCAGACCACGCAGGGGAATCGCCTCTCCTGTCGCGATCAGGAGGGGAGAAGGGGCTCAGAGGAAGCGGTGCCGGGACCCTCGGTGTTCCCCTCGGGGGAACCCGGCGTGTCGGGGGACTTCTGGGGGTCGCAGGAAGGCTGTCAGGGACCGTCTCGCCCTTCAGGGCGGAACAGGGGACTTCCCTTGAGACGCCGTCGCGGGCAAGGGCCTCATCTTGCCAAGCGGTGGGAACCACGTGGTTTTTCTCGAGTTGCGGCGGCATTCTCGAGTTACGACGGGGATCTCAGCCTTCCCCTTGGGTTGGCCCTGGGAAGCCCAATCTTCCCCTCGGGTTGCGAGGGAAAGCTGGGGGTGGCGCTCGAGTCACTGCAGGGCCTAAGAGACCTCACCTAAGCGTGTGTCCGGGACCTAATTTTCCTCTCCAGGGAAGGCAGGGATCTCGGGGTTGCATTCCAGGCTCCCCCGGGGAGTCAGGCCTCGTCTCGAGGGGAAGCCAAGGACTCCGCTCTCCTCTCGAGTCGCGACGCGGGTCTCTTGGAGCCCCCTGAGCGGCCTCAAGGGAGTCCAGCCTCCTCTTCCGTTTGGAGAGAGGACCCGGGATTGCTCTCCAGGCCATGCAGGAAAAGAAGGCCCTCAGCTCGCGAGGACGGGGGCGTCTCAGGGGTTTCCTCGAGCTGCGGCGCCCGTGGGGGTTTTCTCCCGAGGCACGACGAGGATCTCAGGGAGCCTCTCGTGCGGCGCCAGGGAAGTCAGGTCTCCATGCGCGTGGCGAGGGGGAGCGCGTCCTGGCTCTCGAGTCACGGGAGGGGACTAGGGCCTCGAGACGCGTTGAAGAAGGACTCTCGAGGTCTTTGTCGGGGGGCGGCGGGAAACCCTCGTGTCCCTCGCCTTCTGCCGGGGACCTTAGGGAACTTCCCAGGGTGCCTCTGAGAGGCGAGGGATCCTGTGGAGGTGGCGGGGCCCCTCGGGACTCCGCTGGGTCTGGCGCAACGGAAGAGGGCCTCACCTCGAGGGGAGGCAGGCACCTCAGGCTTCCTCTGCGTTTCGGACTCCGACCGCAGGGTCCCTGCAGAGTTGGGACAGGAGAGTCAGGCCTCGTCTTGTCTGAGGAAGGGAACCCCGCTGGCCTCTCGAGTTGCTCAGGGGGTCTCAGGCCCCTCGTCGAGCTGTGTGTGGAACCCGCGGGTCTTTGCGGACGATGCACGGGGGTGGCAGTGCCCCTTCGTGTTGTGCCTTCACCCACAGGGTTGCCTTCGAAGAGGGGTCCGGGCCTCGGGTCCTTCTCAAGAGCGGACCGGGGAATCGGGGGCGTTCGGCCTGTGGCCCCACCCACGTGGCTCGTCTCGAATTTCCTCGTGAGACCGGCCTCATCCTGAGGTGCGCCGGGAAGGCCGGGAACCCCTTCCAGACCACGCAGGGGAATCGCCTCTCCTGTCGCGATCAGGAGGGGAGAAGGGGCTCAGAGGAAGCGGTGCCGGGACCCTCGGTGTTCCCCTCGGGGGAACCCGGCGTGTCGGGGGACTTCTGGGGGTCGCAGGAAGGCTGTCAGGGACCGTCTCGCCCTTCAGGGCGGAACAGGGGACTTCCCTTGAGACGCCGTCGCGGGCAAGGGCCTCATCTTGCCAAGCGGTGGGAACCACGTGGTTTTTCTCGAGTTGCGGCGGCATTCTCGAGTTACGACGGGGATCTCAGCCTTCCCCTTGGGTTGGCCCTGGGAAGCCCAATCTTCCCCTCGGGTTGCGAGGGAAAGCTGGGGGTGGCGCTCGAGTCACTGCAGGGCCTAAGAGACCTCACCTAAGCGTGTGTCCGGGACCTAATTTTCCTCTCCAGGGAAGGCAGGGATCTCGGGGTTGCATTCCAGGCTCCCCCGGGGAGTCAGGCCTCGTCTCGAGGGGAAGCCAAGGACTCCGCTCTCCTCTCGAGTCGCGACGCGGGTCTCTTGGAGCCCCCTGAGCGGCCTCAAGGGAGTCCAGCCTCCTCTTCCGTTTGGAGAGAGGACCCGGGATTGCTCTCCAGGCCATGCAGGAAAAGAAGGCCCTCAGCTCGCGAGGACAGGGGCGTCTCAGGGGTTTCCTCGAGCTGCGGCGCCCGTGGGGGTTTTCTCCCGAGGCACGACGAGGATCTCAGGGAGCCTCTCGTGCGGCGCCAGGGAAGTCAGGTCTCCATGCGCGTGGCGAGGGGGAGCGCGTCCTGGCTCTCGAGTCACGGGAGGGGACTAGGGCCTCGAGACGCCTTGAAGAAGGACTCTCGAGGTCTTTGTCGGGGGGCGGCGGGAAACCCTCGTGTCCCTCGCCTTCTGCCGGGGACCTTAGGGAACTTCCCAGGGTGCCTCTGAGAGGCGAGGGATCCTGTGGAGGTGGCGGGGCCCCTCGGGACTCCGCTGGGTCTGGCGCAACGGAAGAGGGCCTCACCTCGAGGGGAGGCAGGCACCTCAGGCTTCCTCTGCGTTTCGGACTCCGACCGCAGGGTCCCTGCAGAGTTGGGACAGGAGAGTCAGGCCTCGTCTTGTCTGAGGAAGGGAACCCCGCTGGCCTCTCGAGTTGCTCAGGGGGTCTCAGGCCCCTCGTCGAGCTGTGTGTGGAACCCGCGGGTCTTTGCGGACGATGCACGGGGGTGGCAGTGCCCCTTCGTGTTGTGCCTTCACCCACAGGGTTGCCTTCGAAGAGGGGTCCGGGCCTCGGGTCCTTCTCAAGAGCGGACCGGGGAATCGGGGGCGTTCGGCCTGTGGCCCCACCCACGTGGCTCGTCTCGAATTTCCTCGTGAGACCGGCCTCATCCTGAGGGGCGCCGGGAAGGCCGGGAACCCCTTCCAGACCACGCAGGGGAATCGCCTCTCCTGTCGCGATCAGGAGGGGAGAAGGGGCTCAGAGGAAGCGGTGCCAGGACCCTCGGTGTTCCCCTCGGGGGAACCCGGCGTGTCGGGGGACTTTTGGGGGTCGCAGGAAGGCTGTCAGGGACCGTCTCGCCCTTCAGGGCGGAACAGGGGACTTCCCCTGAGACGCCGTCGCGGGCAAGGGCCTCATCTTGCCAAGCGGTGGGAACCACGTGGTTTTTCTCGAGTTGCGGCGGCATTCTCGAGTTACGACGGGGATCTCAGCCTTCCCCTTGGGTTGGCCCTGGGAAGCCCAATCTTCCCCTCGGGTTGCGAGGGAAAGCTGGGGGTGGCGCTCGAGTCACTGCAGGGCCTAAGAGACCTCACCTAAGCGTGTGTCCGGGACCTAATTTTCCTCTCCAGGGAAGGCAGGGATCTCGGGGTTGCATTCCAGGCTCCCCCGGGGAGTCAGGCCTCGTCTCGAGGGGAAGCCAAGGACTCCGCTCTCCTCTCGAGTCGCGACGCGGGTCTCTTGGAGCCCCCTGAGCGGCCTCAAGGGAGTCCAGCCTCCTCTTCCGTTTGGAGAGAGGACCCGGGATTGCTCTCCAGGCCATGCAGGAAAAGAAGGCCCTCAGCTCGCGAGGACGGGGGCGTCTCAGGGGTTTCCTCGAGCTGCGGCGCCCGTGGGGGTTTTCTCCCGAGGCACGACGAGGATCTCAGGGAGCCTCTCGTGCGGCGCCAGGGAAGTCAGGTCTCCATGCGCGTGGCGAGGGGGAGCGCCTCCTGGCTCTCGAGTCACGGGAGGGGACTAGGGCCTCGAGACGCGTTGAAGAAGGACTCTCGAGGTCTTTGTCGGGGGGCGGCGGGAAACCCTCGTGTCCCTCGCCTTCTGCCGGGGACCTTAGGGAACTTCCCAGGGTGCCTCTGAGAGGCGAGGGATCCTGTGGAGGTGGCGGGGCCCCTCGGGACTCCGCTGTGTCTGGCGCAACGGAAGAGGGCCTCACCTCGAGGGGAGGCAGGCACCTCAGGCTTCCTCTGCGTTTCGGACTCCGACCGCAGGGTCCCTGCAGAGTTGGGACAGGAGAGTCAGGCCTCGTCTTGTCTGAGGAAGGGAACCCCGCTGGCCTCTCGAGTTGCTCAGGGGGTCTCAGGCCCCTCGTCGAGCTGTGTGTGGAACCCGCGGGTCTTTGCGGACGATGCACGGGGGTGGCAGTGCCCCTTCGTGTTGTGCCTTCACCCACAGGGTTGCCTTCGAAGAGGGGTCCGGGCCTCGGGTCCTTCTCAAGAGCGGACCGGGGAATCGGGGGCGTTCGGCCTGTGGCCCCACCCACGTGGCTCGTCTCGAATTTCCTCGTGAGACCGGCCTCATCCTGAGGTGCGCCGGGAAGGCCGGGAACCCCTTCCAGACCACGCAGGGGAATCGCCTCTCCTGTCGCGATCAGGAGGGGAGAAGGGGCTCAGAGCAAGCGGTGCCGGGACCCTCGGTGTTCCCCTCGGGGGAACCCGGCGTGTCGGGGGACTTCTGGGGGTCGCAGGAAGGCTGTCAGGGACCGTCTCGCCCTTCAGGGCGGAACAGGGGACTTCCCTTGAGACGCCGTCGCGGGCAAGGGCCTCATCTTGCCAAGCGGTGGGAACCACGTGGTTTTTCTCGAGTTGCGGCGGCATTCTCGAGTTACGACGGGGATCTCAGCCTTCCCCTTGGGTTGGCCCTGGGAAGCCCAATCTTCCCCTCGGGTTGCGAGGGAAAGCTGGGGGTGGCGCTCGAGTCACTGCAGGGCCTAAGAGACCTCACCTAAGCGTGTGTCCGGGACCTAATTTTCCTCTCCAGGGAAGGCAGGGATCTCGGGGTTGCATTCCAGGCTCCCCCGGGGAGTCAGGCCTCGTCTCGAGGGGAAGCCAAGGACTCCGCTCTCCTCTCGAGTCGCGACGCGGGTCTCTTGGAGCCCCCTGAGCGGCCTCAAGGGAGTCCAGCCTCCTCTTCCGTTTGGAGAGAGGACCCGGGATTGCTCTCCAGGCCATGCAGGAAAAGAAGGCCCTCAGCTCGCGAGGACGGGGGCGTCTCAGGGGTTTCCTCGAGCTGCGGCGCCCGTGGGGGTTTTCTCCCGAGGCACGACGAGGATCTCAGGGAGCCTCTCGTGCGGTGCCAGGGAAGTCAGGTCTCCATGCGCGTGGCGAGGGGGAGCGCGTCCTGGCTCTCGAGTCACGGGAGGGGACTAGGGCCTCGAGACGCGTTGAAGAAGGACTCTCGAGGTCTTTGTCGGGGGGCGGCGGGAAACCCTCGTGTCCCTCGCCTTCTGCCGGGGACCTTAGGGAACTTCCCAGGGTGCCTCTGAGAGGCGAGGGATCCTGTGGAGGTGGCGGGGCCCCTCGGGACTCCGCTGGGTCTGGCGCAACGGAAGAGGGCCTCACCTCGAGGGGAGGCAGGCACCTCAGGCTTCCTCTGCGTTTCGGACTCCGACCGCAGGGTCCCTGCAGAGTTGGGACAGGAGAGTCAGGCCTCGTCTTGTCTGAGGAAGGGAACCCCGCTGGCCTCTCGAGTTGCTCAGGGGGTCTCAGGCCCCTCGTCGAGCTGTGTGTGGAACCCGCGGGTCTTTGCGGACGATGCACGGGGGTGGCAGTGCCCCTTCGTGTTGTGCCTTCACCCACAGGGTTGCCTTCGAAGAGGGGTCCGGGCCTCGGGTCCTTCTCAAGAGCGGACCGGGGAATCGGGGGCGTTCGGCCTGTGGCCCCACCCACGTGGCTCGTCTCGAATTTCCTCGTGAGACCGGCCTCATCCTGAGGTGCGCCGGGAAGGCCGGGAACCCCTTCCAGACCACGCAGGGGAATCGCCTCTCCTGTCGCGATCAGGAGGGGAGAAGGGGCTCAGAGGAAGCGGTGCCGGGACCCTCGGTGTTCCCCTCGGGGGAACCCGGCGTGTCGGGGGGCTTTCGGGGGTCGCAGGAAGGCTGTCAGGGACCGTCTCGCCCTTCAGGGCGGAACAGGGGACTTCCCTTGAGACGCCGTCGCGGGCAAGGGCCTCATCTTGCCAAGCGGTGGGAACCACGTGGTTTTTCTCGAGTTGCGGCGGCATTCTCGAGTTACGACGGGGATCTCAGCCTTCCCCTTGGGTTGGCCCTGGGAAGCCCAATCTTCCCCTCGGGTTGCGAGGGAAAGCTGGGGGTGGCGCTCGAGTCACTGCAGGGCCTAAGAGACCTCACCTAAGCGTGTGTCCGGGACCTAATTTTCCTCTCCAGGGAAGGCAGGGATCTCGGGGTTGCATTCCAGGCTCCCCCGGGGAGTCAGGCCTCGTCTCGAGGGGAAGCCAAGGACTCCGCTCTCCTCTCGAGTCGCGACGCGGGTCTCTTGGAGCCCCCTGAGCGGCCTCAAGGGAGTCCAGCCTCCTCTTCCGTTTGGAGAGAGGACCCGGGATTGCTCTCCAGGCCATGCAGGAAAAGAAGGCCCTCAGCTCGCGAGGACGGGGGCGTCTCAGGGGTTTCCTCGAGCTGCGGCGCCCGTGGGGGTTTTCTCCCGAGGCACGACGAGGATCTCAGGGAGCCTCTCGTGCGGCGCCAGGGAAGTCAGGTCTCCATGCGCGTGGCGAGGGGGAGCGCGTCCTGGCTCTCGAGTCACGGGAGGGGACTAGGGCCTCGAGACGCGTTGAAGAAGGACTCTCGAGGTCTTTGTCGGGGGGCGGCGGGAAACCCTCGTGTCCCTCGCCTTCTGCCGGGGACCTTAGGGAACTTCCCAGGGTGCCTCTGAGAGGCGAGGGATCCTGTGGAGGTGGCGGGGCCCCTCGGGACTCCGCTGGGTCTGGCGCAACGGAAGAGGGCCTCACCTCGAGGGGAGGCAGGCACCTCAGGCTTCCTCTGCGTTTCGGACTCCGACCGCAGGGTCCCTGCAGAGTTGGGACAGGAGAGTCAGGCCTCGTCTTGTCTGAGGAAGGGAACCCCGCTGGCCTCTCGAGTTGCTCAGGGGGTCTCAGGCCCCTCGTCGAGCTGTGTGTGGAACCCGCGGGTCTTTGCGGACGATGCACGGGGGTGGCAGTGCCCCTTCGTGTTGTGCCTTCACCCACAGGGTTGCCTTCGAAGAGGGGTCCGGGCCTCGGGTCCTTCTCAAGAGCGGACCGGGGAATCGGGGGCGTTCGGCCTGTGGCCCCACCCACGTGGCTCGTCTCGAATTTCCTCGTGAGACCGGCCTCATCCTGAGGTGCGCCGGGAAGGCCGGGAACCCCTTCCAGACCACGCAGGGGAATCGCCTCTCCTGTCGCGATCAGGAGGGGAGAAGGGGCTCAGAGGAAGCGGTGCCGGGACCCTCGGTGTTCCCCTCGGGGGAACCCGGCGTGTCGGGGGGCTTTCGGGGGTCGCAGGAAGGCTGTCAGGGACCGTCTCGCCCTTCAGGGCGGAACAGGGGACTTCCCTTGAGACGCCGTCGCGGGCAAGGGCCTCATCTTGCCAAGCGGTGGGAACCACGTGGTTTTTCTCGAGTTGCGGCGGCATTCTCGAGTTACGACGGGGATCTCAGCCTTCCCCTTGGGTTGGCCCTGGGAAGCCCAATCTTCCCCTCGGGTTGCGAGGGAACGCTGGGGGTGGCGCTCGAGTCACTGCAGGGCCTAAGAGACCTCACCTAAGCGTGTGTCCGGGACCTAATTTTCCTCTCCAGGGAAGGCAGGGATCTCGGGGTTGCATTCCAGGCTCCCCCGGGGAGTCAGGCCTCGTCTCGAGGGGAAGCCAAGGACTCCGCTCTCCTCTCGAGTCGCGACGCGGGTCTCTTGGAGCCCCCTGAGCGGCCTCAAGGGAGTCCAGCCTCCTCTTCCGTTTGGAGAGAGGACCCGGGATTGCTCTCCAGGCCATGCAGGAAAAGAAGGCCCTCAGCTCGCGAGGACGGGGGCGTCTCAGGGGTTTCCTCGAGCTGCGGCGCCCGTGGGGGTTTTCTCCCGAGGCACGACGAGGATCTCAGGGAGCCTCTCGTGCGGCGCCAGGGAAGTCAGGTCTCCATGCGCGTGGCGAGGGGGAGCGCGTCCTGGCTCTCGAGTCACGGGAGGGGACTAGGGCCTCGAGACGCGTTGAAGAAGGACTCTCGAGGTCTTTGTCGGGGGGCGGCGGGAAACCCTCGTGTCCCTCGCCTTCTGCCGGGGACCTTAGGGAACTTCCCAGGGTGCCTCTGAGAGGCGAGGGATCCTGTGGAGGTGGCGGGGCCCCTCGGGACTCCGCTGGGTCTGGCGCAACGGAAGAGGGCCTCACCTCGAGGGGAGGCAGGCACCTCAGGCTTCCTCTGCGTTTCGGACTCCGACCGCAGGGTCCCTGCAGAGTTGGGACAGGAGAGTCAGGCCTCGTCTTGTCTGAGGAAGGGAACCCCGCTGGCCTCTCGAGTTGCTCAGGGGGTCTCAGGCCCCTCGTCGAGCTGTGTGTGGAACCCGCGGGTCTTTGCGGACGATGCACGGGGGTGGCAGTGCCCCTTCGTGTTGTGCCTTCACCCACAGGGTTGCCTTCGAAGAGGGGTCCGGGCCTCGGGTCCTTCTCAAGAGCGGACCGGGGAATCGGGGGCGTTCGGCCTGTGGCCCCACCCACGTGGCTCGTCTCGAATTTCCTCGTGAGACCGGCCTCATCCTGAGGTGCGCCGGGAAGGCCGGGAACCCCTTCCAGACCACGCAGGGGAATCGCCTCTCCTGTCGCGATCAGGAGGGGAGAAGGGGCTCAGAGGAAGCGGTGCCGGGACCCTCGGTGTTCCCCTCGGGGGAACCCGGCGTGTCGGGGGGCTTTCGGGGGTCGCAGGAAGGCTGTCAGGGACCGTCTCGCCCTTCAGGGCGGAACAGGGGACTTCCCTTGAGACGCCGTCGCGGGCAAGGGCCTCATCTTGCCAAGCGGTGGGAACCACGTGGTTTTTCTCGAGTTGCGGCGGCATTCTCGAGTTACGACGGGGATCTCAGCCTTCCCCTTGGGTTGGCCCTGGGAAGCCCAATCTTCCCCTCGGGTTGCGAGGGAACGCTGGGGGTGGCGCTCGAGTCACTGCAGGGCCTAAGAGACCTCACCTAAGCGTGTGTCCGGGACCTAATTTTCCTCTCCAGGGAAGGCAGGGATCTCGGGGTTGCATTCCAGGCTCCCCCGGGGAGTCAGGCCTCGTCTCGAGGGGAAGCCAAGGACTCCGCTCTCCTCTCGAGTCGCGACGCGGGTCTCTTGGAGCCCCCTGAGCGGCCTCAAGGGAGTCCAGCCTCCTCTTCCGTTTGGAGAGAGGACCCGGGATTGCTCTCCAGGCCATGCAGGAAAAGAAGGCCCTCAGCTCGCGAGGACGGGGGCGTCTCAGGGGTTTCCTCGAGCTGCGGCGCCCGTGGGGGTTTTCTCCCGAGGCACGACGAGGATCTCAGGGAGCCTCTCGTGCGGCGCCAGGGAAGTCAGGTCTCCATGCGCGTGGCGAGGGGGAGCGCGTCCTGGCTCTCGAGTCACGGGAGGGGACTAGGGCCTCGAGACGCGTTGAAGAAGGACTCTCGAGGTCTTTGTCGGGGGGCGGCGGGAAACCCTCGTTTCCCTCACCTTCTGCCGGGGACCTTAGGGAACTTCCCAGGGTGCCTCTGAGAGGCGAGGGATCCTGTGGAGGTGGCGGGGCCCCTCGGGACTCCGCTGGGTCTGGCGCAACGGAAGAGGGCCTCACCTCGAGGGGAGGCAGGCACCTCAGGCTTCCTCTGCGTTTCGGACTCCGACCGCAGGGTCCCTGCAGAGTTGGGACAGGAGAGTCAGGCCTCGTCTTGTCTGAGGAAGGGAACCCCGCTGGCCTCTCGAGTTGCTCAGGGGGTCTCAGGCCCCTCGTCGAGCTGTGTGTGGAACCCGCGGGTCTTTGCGGACGATGCACGGGGGTGGCAGTGCCCCTTCGTGTTGTGCCTTCACCCACAGGGTTGCCTTCGAAGAGGGGTCCGGGCCTCGGGTCCTTCTCAAGAGCGGACCGGGGAATCGGGGGCGTTCGGCCTGTGGCCCCACCCACGTGGCTCGTCTCGAATTTCCTCGTGAGACCGGCCTCATCCTGAGGTGCGCCGGGAAGGCCGGGAACCCCTTCCAGACCACGCAGGGGAATCGCCTCTCCTGTCGCGATCAGGAGGGGAGAAGGGGCTCAGAGGAAGCGGTGCCGGGACCCTCGGTGTTCCCCTCGGGGGAACCCGGCGTGTCGGGGGACTTTCGGGGGTCGCAGGAAGGCTGTCAGGGACCGTCTCGCCCTTCAGGGCGGAACAGGGGACTTCCCTTGAGACGCCGTCGCGGGCAAGGGCCTCATCTTGCCAAGCGGTGGGAACCACGTGGTTTTTCTCGAGTTGCGGCGGCATTCTCGAGTTACGACGGGGATCTCAGCCTTCCCCTTGGGTTGGCCCTGGGAAGCCCAATCTTCCCCTCGGGTTGCGAGGGAAAGCTGGGGGTGGCGCTCGAGTCACTGCAGGGCCTAAGAGACCTCACCTAAGCGTGTGTCCGGGACCTAATTTTCCTCTCCAGGGAAGGCAGGGATCTCGGGGTTGCATTCCAGGCTCCCCCGGGGAGTCAGGCCTCGTCTCGAGGGGAAGCCAAGGACTCCGCTCTCCTCTCGAGTCGCGACGCGGGTCTCTTGGAGCCCCCTGAGCGGCCTCAAGGGAGTCCAGCCTCCTCTTCCGTTTGGAGAGAGGACCCGGGATTGCTCTCCAGGCCATGCAGGAAAAGAAGGCCCTCAGCTCGCGAGGACGGGGGCGTCTCAGGGGTTTCCTCGAGCTGCGGCGCCCGTGGGGGTTTTCTCCCGAGGCACGACGAGGATCTCAGGGAGCCTCTCGTGCGGCGCCAGGGAAGTCAGGTCTCCATGCGCGTGGCGAGGGGGAGCGCGTCCTGGCTCTCGAGTCACGGGAGGGGACTAGGGCCTCGAGACGCGTTGAAGAAGGACTCTCGAGGTCTTTGTCGGGGGGCGGCGGGAAACCCTCGTGTCCCTCGCCTTCTGCCGGGGACCTTAGGGAACTTCCCAGGGTGCCTCTGAGAGGCGAGGGATCCTGTGGAGGTGGCGGGGCCCCTCGGGACTCCGCTGGGTCTGGCGCAACGGAAGAGGGCCTCACCTCGAGGGGAGGCAGGCACCTCAGGCTTCCTCTGCGTTTCGGACTCCGACCGCAGGGTCCCTGCAGAGTTGGGACAGGAGAGTCAGGCCTCGTCTTGTCTGAGGAAGGGAACCCCGCTGGCCTCTCGAGTTGCTCAGGGGGTCTCAGGCCCCTCGTCGAGCTGTGTGTGGAACCCGCGGGTCTTTGCGGACGATGCACGGGGGTGGCAGTGCCCCTTCGTGTTGTGCCTTCACCCACAGGGTTGCCTTCGAAGAGGGGTCCGGGCCTCGGGTCCTTCTCAAGAGCGGACCGGGGAATCGGGGGCGTTCGGCCTGTGGCCCCACCCACGTGGCTCGTCTCGAATTTCCTCGTGAGACCGGCCTCATCCTGAGGTGCGCCGGGAAGGCCGGGAACCCCTTCCAGACCACGCAGGGGAATCGCCTCTCCTGTCGCGATCAGGAGGGGAGAAGGGGCTCAGAGGAAGCGGTGCCGGGACCCTCGGTGTTCCCCTCGGGGGAACCCGGCGTGTCGGGGGGCTTTCGGGGGTCGCAGGAAGGCTGTCAGGGACCGTCTCGCCCTTCAGGGCGGAACAGGGGACTTCCCTTGAGACGCCGTCGCGGGCAAGGGCCTCATCTTGCCAAGCGGTGGGAACCACGTGGTTTTTCTCGAGTTGCGGCGGCATTCTCGAGTTACGACGGGGATCTCAGCCTTCCCCTTGGGTTGGCCCTGGGAAGCCCAATCTTCCCCTCGGGTTGCGAGGGAACGCTGGGGGTGGCGCTCGAGTCACTGCAGGGCCTAAGAGACCTCACCTAAGCGTGTGTCCGGGACCTAATTTTCCTCTCCAGGGAAGGCAGGGATCTCGGGGTTGCATTCCAGGCTCCCCTGGGGAGTCAGGCCTCGTCTCGAGGGGAAGCCAAGGACTCCGCTCTCCTCTCGAGTCGCGACGCGGGTCTCTTGGAGCCCCCTGAGCGGCCTCAAGGGAGTCCAGCCTCCTCTTCCGTTTGGAGAGAGGACCCGGGATTGCTCTCCAGGCCATGCAGGAAAAGAAGGCCCTCAGCTCGCGAGGACGGGGGCGTCTCAGGGGTTTCCTCGAGCTGCGGCGCCCGTGGGGGTTTTCTCCCGAGGCACGACGAGGATCTCAGGGAGCCTCTCGTGCGGCGCCAGGGAAGTCAGGTCTCCATGCGCGTGGCGAGGGGGAGCGCGTCCTGGCTCTCGAGTCACGGGAGGGGACTAGGGCCTCGAGACGCGTTGAAGAAGGACTCTCGAGGTCTTTGTCGGGGGGCGGCGGGAAACCCTCGTTTCCCTCGCCTTCTGCCGGGGACCTTAGGGAACTTCCCAGGGTGCCTCTGAGAGGCGAGGGATCCTGTGGAGGTGGCGGGGCCCCTCGGGACTCCGCTGGGTCTGGCGCAACGGAAGAGGGCCTCACCTCGAGGGGAGGCAGGCACCTCAGGCTTCCTCTGCGTTTCGGACTCCGACCGCAGGGTCCCTGCAGAGTTGGGACAGGAGAGTCAGGCCTCGTCTTGTCTGAGGAAGGGAACCCCGCTGGCCTCTCGAGTTGCTCAGGGGGTCTCAGGCCCCTCGTCGAGCTGTGTGTGGAACCCGCGGGTCTTTGCGGACGATGCACGGGGGTGGCAGTGCCCCTTCGTGTTGTGCCTTCACCCACAGGGTTGCCTTCGAAGAGGGGTCCGGGCCTCGGGTCCTTCTCAAGAGCGGACCGGGGAATCGGGGGCGTTCGGCCTGTGGCCCCACCCACGTGGCTCGTCTCGAATTTCCTCGTGAGACCGGCCTCATCCTGAGGTGCGCCGGGAAGGCCGGGAACCCCTTCCAGACCACGCAGGGGAATCGCCTCTCCTGTCGCGATCAGGAGGGGAGAAGGGGCTCAGAGGAAGCGGTGCCGGGACCCTCGGTGTTCCCCTCGGGGGAACCCGGCGTGTCGGGGGGCTTTCGGGGGTCGCAGGAAGGCTGTCAGGGACCGTCTCGCCCTTCAGGGCGGAACAGGGGACTTCCCTTGAGACGCCGTCGCGGGCAAGGGCCTCATCTTGCCAAGCGGTGGGAACCACGTGGTTTTTCTCGAGTTGCGGCGGCATTCTCGAGTTACGACGGGGATCTCAGCCTTCCCCTTGGGTTGGCCCTGGGAAGCCCAATCTTCCCCTCGGGTTGCGAGGGAAAGCTGGGGGTGGCGCTCGAGTCACTGCAGGGCCTAAGAGACCTCACCTAAGCGTGTGTCCGGGACCTAATTTTCCTCTCCAGGGAAGGCAGGGATCTCGGGGTTGCATTCCAGGCTCCCCCGGGGAGTCAGGCCTCGTCTCGAGGGGAAGCCAAGGACTCCGCTCTCCTCTCGAGTCGCGACGCGGGTCTCTTGGAGCCCCCTGAGCGGCCTCAAGGGAGTCCAGCCTCCTCTTCCGTTTGGAGAGAGGACCCGGGATTGCTCTCCAGGCCATGCAGGAAAAGAAGGCCCTCAGCTCGCGAGGACGGGGGCGTCTCAGGGGTTTCCTCGAGCTGCGGCGCCCGTGGGGGTTTTCTCCCGAGGCACGACGAGGATCTCAGGGAGCCTCTCGTGCGGCGCCAGGGAAGTCAGGTCTCCATGCGCGTGGCGAGGGGGAGCGCGTCCTGGCTCTCGAGTCACGGGAGGGGACTAGGGCCTCGAGACGCGTTGAAGAAGGACTCTCGAGGTCTTTGTCGGGGGGCGGCGGGAAACCCTCGTGTCCCTCGCCTTCTGCCGGGGACCTTAGGGAACTTCCCAGGGTGCCTCTGAGAGGCGAGGGATCCTGTGGAGGTGGCGGGGCCCCTCGGGACTCCGCTGGGTCTGGCGCAACGGAAGAGGGCCTCACCTCGAGGGGAGGCAGGCACCTCAGGCTTCCTCTGCGTTTCGGACTCCGACCGCAGGGTCCCTGCAGAGTTGGGACAGGAGAGTCAGGCCTCGTCTTGTCTGAGGAAGGGAACCCCGCTGGCCTCTCGAGTTGCTCAGGGGGTCTCAGGCCCCTCGTCGAGCTGTGTGTGGAACCCGCGGGTCTTTGCGGACGATGCACGGGGGTGGCAGTGCCCCTTCGTGTTGTGCCTTCACCCACAGGGTTGCCTTCGAAGAGGGGTCCGGGCCTCGGGTCCTTCTCAAGAGCGGACCGGGGAATCGGGGGCGTTCGGCCTGTGGCCCCACCCACGTGGCTCGTCTCGAATTTCCTCGTGAGACCGGCCTCATCCTGAGGTGCGCCGGGAAGGCCGGGAACCCCTTCCAGACCACGCAGGGGAATCGCCTCTCCTGTCGCGATCAGGAGGGGAGAAGGGGCTCAGAGGAAGCGGTGCCGGGACCCTCGGTGTTCCCCTCGGGGGAACCCGGCGTGTCGGGGGGCTTTCGGGGGTCGCAGGAAGGCTGTCAGGGACCGTCTCGCCCTTCAGGGCGGAACAGGGGACTTCCCTTGAGACGCCGTCGCGGGCAAGGGCCTCATCTTGCCAAGCGGTGGGAACCACGTGGTTTTTCTCGAGTTGCGGCGGCATTCTCGAGTTACGACGGGGATCTCAGCCTTCCCCTTGGGTTGGCCCTGGGAAGCCCAATCTTCCCCTCGGGTTGCGAGGGAACGCTGGGGGTGGCGCTCGAGTCACTGCAGGGCCTAAGAGACCTCACCTAAGCGTGTGTCCGGGACCTAATTTTCCTCTCCAGGGAAGGCAGGGATCTCGGGGTTGCATTCCAGGCTCCCCCGGGGAGTCAGGCCTCGTCTCGAGGGGAAGCCAAGGACTCCGCTCTCCTCTCGAGTCGCGACGCGGGTCTCTTGGAGCCCCCTGAGCGGCCTCAAGGGAGTCCAGCCTCCTCTTCCGTTTGGAGAGAGGACCCGGGATTGCTCTCCAGGCCATGCAGGAAAAGAAGGCCCTCAGCTCGCGAGGACGGGGGCGTCTCAGGGGTTTCCTCGAGCTGCGGCGCCCGTGGGGGTTTTCTCCCGAGGCACGACGAGGATCTCAGGGAGCCTCTCGTGCGGCGCCAGGGAAGTCAGGTCTCCATGCGCGTGGCGAGGGGGAGCGCGTCCTGGCTCTCGAGTCACGGGAGGGGACTAGGGCCTCGAGACGCGTTGAAGAAGGACTCTCGAGGTCTTTGTCGGGGGGCGGCGGGAAACCCTCGTGTCCCTCGCCTTCTGCCGGGGACCTTAGGGAACTTCCCAGGGTGCCTCTGAGAGGCGAGGGATCCTGTGGAGGTGGCGGGGCCCCTCGGGACTCCGCTGGGTCTGGCGCAACGGAAGAGGGCCTCACCTCGAGGGGAGGCAGGCACCTCAGGCTTCCTCTGCGTTTCGGACTCCGACCGCAGGGTCCCTGCAGAGTTGGGACAGGAGAGTCAGGCCTCGTCTTGTCTGAGGAAGGGAACCCCGCTGGCCTCTCGAGTTGCTCAGGGGGTCTCAGGCCCCTCGTCGAGCTGTGTGTGGAACCCGCGGGTCTTTGCGGACGATGCACGGGGGTGGCAGTGCCCCTTCGTGTTGTGCCTTCACCCACAGGGTTGCCTTCGAAGAGGGGTCCGGGCCTCGGGTCCTTCTCAAGAGCGGACCGGGGAATCGGGGGCGTTCGGCCTGTGGCCCCACCCACGTGGCTCGTCTCGAATTTCCTCGTGAGACCGGCCTCATCCTGAGGTGCGCCGGGAAGGCCGGGAACCCCTTCCAGACCACGCAGGGGAATCGCCTCTCCTGTCGCGATCAGGAGGGGAGAAGGGGCTCAGAGGAAGCGGTGCCGGGACCCTCGGTGTTCCCCTCGGGGGAACCCGGCGTGTCGGGGGGCTTTCGGGGGTCGCAGGAAGGCTGTCAGGGACCGTCTCGCCCTTCAGGGCGGAACAGGGGACTTCCCTTGAGACGCCGTCGCGGGCAAGGGCCTCATCTTGCCAAGCGGTGGGAACCACGTGGTTTTTCTCGAGTTGCGGCGGCATTCTCGAGTTACGACGGGGATCTCAGCCTTCCCCTTGGGTTGGCCCTGGGAAGCCCAATCTTCCCCTCGGGTTGCGAGGGAACGCTGGGGGTGGCGCTCGAGTCACTGCAGGGCCTAAGAGACCTCACCTAAGCGTGTGTCCGGGACCTAATTTTCCTCTCCAGGGAAGGCAGGGATCTCGGGGTTGCATTCCAGGCTCCCCCGGGGAGTCAGGCCTCGTCTCGAGGGGAAGCCAAGGACTCCGCTCTCCTCTCGAGTCGCGACGCGGGTCTCTTGGAGCCCCCTGAGCGGCCTCAAGGGAGTCCAGCCTCCTCTTCCGTTTGGAGAGAGGACCCGGGATTGCTCTCCAGGCCATGCAGGAAAAGAAGGCCCTCAGCTCGCGAGGACGGGGGCGTCTCAGGGGTTTCCTCGAGCTGCGGCGCCCGTGGGGGTTTTCTCCCGAGGCACGACGAGGATCTCAGGGAGCCTCTCGTGCGGCGCCAGGGAAGTCAGGTCTCCATGCGCGTGGCGAGGGGGAGCGCGTCCTGGCTCTCGAGTCACGGGAGGGGACTAGGGCCTCGAGACGCGTTGAAGAAGGACTCTCGAGGTCTTTGTCGGGGGGCGGCGGGAAACCCTCGTTTCCCTCGCCTTCTGCCGGGGACCTTAGGGAACTTCCCAGGGTGCCTCTGAGAGGCGAGGGATCCTGTGGAGGTGGCGGGGCCCCTCGGGACTCCGCTGGGTCTGGCGCAACGGAAGAGGGCCTCACCTCGAGGGGAGGCAGGCACCTCAGGCTTCCTCTGCGTTTCGGACTCCGACCGCAGGGTCCCTGCAGAGTTGGGACAGGAGAGTCAGGCCTCGTCTTGTCTGAGGAAGGGAACCCCGCTGGCCTCTCGAGTTGCTCAGGGGGTCTCAGGCCCCTCGTCGAGCTGTGTGTGGAACCCGCGGGTCTTTGCGGACGATGCACGGGGGTGGCAGTGCCCCTTCGTGTTGTGCCTTCACCCACAGGGTTGCCTTCGAAGAGGGGTCCGGGCCTCGGGTCCTTCTCAAGAGCGGACCGGGGAATCGGGGGCGTTCGGCCTGTGGCCCCACCCACGTGGCTCGTCTCGAATTTCCTCGTGAGACCGGCCTCATCCTGAGGTGCGCCGGGAAGGCCGGGAACCCCTTCCAGACCACGCAGGGGAATCGCCTCTCCTGTCGCGATCAGGAGGGGAGAAGGGGCTCAGAGGAAGCGGTGCCGGGACCCTCGGTGTTCCCCTCGGGGGAACCCGGCGTGTCGGGGGGCTTTCGGGGGTCGCAGGAAGGCTGTCAGGGACCGTCTCGCCCTTCAGGGCGGAACAGGGGACTTCCCTTGAGACGCCGTCGCGGGCAAGGGCCTCATCTTGCCAAGCGGTGGGAACCACGTGGTTTTTCTCGAGTTGCGGCGGCATTCTCGAGTTACGACGGGGATCTCAGCCTTCCCCTTGGGTTGGCCCTGGGAAGCCCAATCTTCCCCTCGGGTTGCGAGGGAACGCTGGGGGTGGCGCTCGAGTCACTGCAGGGCCTAAGAGACCTCACCTAAGCGTGTGTCCGGGACCTAATTTTCCTCTCCAGGGAAGGCAGGGATCTCGGGGTTGCATTCCAGGCTCCCCCGGGGAGTCAGGCCTCGTCTCGAGGGGAAGCCAAGGACTCCGCTCTCCTCTCGAGTCGCGACGCGGGTCTCTTGGAGCCCCCTGAGCGGCCTCAAGGGAGTCCAGCCTCCTCTTCCGTTTGGAGAGAGGACCCGGGATTGCTCTCCAGGCCATGCAGGAAAAGAAGGCCCTCAGCTCGCGAGGACGGGGGCGTCTCAGGGGTTTCCTCGAGCTGCGGCGCCCGTGGGGGTTTTCTCCCGAGGCACGACGAGGATCTCAGGGAGCCTCTCGTGCGGCGCCAGGGAAGTCAGGTCTCCATGCGCGTGGCGAGGGGGAGCGCGTCCTGGCTCTCGAGTCAAGGGAGGGGACTAGGGCCTCGAGACGCGTTGAAGAAGGACTCTCGAGGTCTTTGTCGGGGGGCGGCGGGAAACCCTCGTGTCCCTCGCCTTCTGCCGGGGACCTTAGGGAACTTCCCAGGGTGCCTCTGAGAGGCGAGGGATCCTGTGGAGGTGGCGGGGCCCCTCGGGACTCCGCTGGGTCTGGCGCAACGGAAGAGGGCCTCACCTCGAGGGGAGGCAGGCACCTCAGGCTTCCTCTGCGTTTCGGACTCCGACCGCAGGGTCCCTGCAGAGTTGGGACAGGAGAGTCAGGCCTCGTCTTGTCTGAGGAAGGGAACCCCGCTGGCCTCTCGAGTTGCTCAGGGGGTCTCAGGCCCCTCGTCGAGCTGTGTGTGGAACCCGCGGGTCTTTGCGGACGATGCACGGGGGTGGCAGTGCCCCTTCGTGTTGTGCCTTCACCCACAGGGTTGCCTTCGAAGAGGGGTCCGGGCCTCGGGTCCTTCTCAAGAGCGGACCGGGGAATCGGGGGCGTTCGGCCTGTGGCCCCACCCACGTGGCTCGTCTCGAATTTCCTCGTGAGACCGGCCTCATCCTGAGGTGCGCCGGGAAGGCCGGGAACCCCTTCCAGACCACGCAGGGGAATCGCCTCTCCTGTCGCGATCAGGAGGGGAGAAGGGGCTCAGAGGAAGCGGTGCCGGGACCCTCGGTGTTCCCCTCGGGGGAACCCGGCGTGTCGGGGGACTTTTGGGGGTCGCAGGAAGGCTGTCAGGGACCGTCTCGCCCTTCAGGGCGGAACAGGGGACTTCCCTTGAGACGCCGTCGCGGGCAAGGGCCTCATCTTGCCAAGCGGTGGGAACCACGTGGTTTTTCTCGAGTTGCGGCGGCATTCTCGAGTTACGACGGGGATCTCAGCCTTCCCCTTGGGTTGGCCCTGGGAAGCCCAATCTTCCCCTCGGGTTGCGAGGGAAAGCTGGGGGTGGCGCTCGAGTCACTGCAGGGCCTAAGAGACCTCACCTAAGCGTGTGTCCGGGACCTAATTTTCCTCTCCAGGGAAGGCAGGGATCTCGGGGTTGCATTCCAGGCTCCCCCGGGGAGTCAGGCCTCGTCTCGAGGGGAAGCCAAGGACTCCGCTCTCCTCTCGAGTCGCGACGCGGGTCTCTTGGAGCCCCCTGAGCGGCCTCAAGGGAGTCCAGCCTCCTCTTCCGTTTGGAGAGAGGACCCGGGATTGCTCTCCAGGCCATGCAGGAAAAGAAGGCCCTCAGCTCGCGAGGACGGGGGCGTCTCAGGGGTTTCCTCGAGCTGCGGCGCCCGTGGGGGTTTTCTCCCGAGGCACGACGAGGATCTCAGGGAGCCTCTCGTGCGGCGCCAGGGAAGTCAGGTCTCCATGCGCGTGGCGAGGGGGAGCGCGTCCTGGCTCTCGAGTCACGGGAGGGGACTAGGGCCTCGAGACGCGTTGAAGAAGGACTCTCGAGGTCTTTGTCGGGGGGCGGCGGGAAACCCTCGTGTCCCTCGTCTTCTGCCGGGGACCTTAGGGAACTTCCCAGGGTGCCTCTGAGAGGCGAGGGATCCTGTGGAGGTGGCGGGGCCCCTCGGGACTCCGCTGGGTCTGGCGCAACGGAAGAGGGCCTCACCTCGAGGGGAGGCAGGCACCTCAGGCTTCCTCTGCGTTTCGGACTCCGACCGCAGGGTCCCTGCAGAGTTGGGACAGGAGAGTCAGGCCTCGTCTTGTCTGAGGAAGGGAACCCCGCTGGCCTCTCGAGTTGCTCAGGGGGTCTCAGGCCCCTCGTCGAGCTGTGTGTGGAACCCGCGGGTCTTTGCGGACGATGCACGGGGGTGGCAGTGCCCCTTCGTGTTGTGCCTTCACCCACAGGGTTGCCTTCGAAGAGGGGTCCGGGCCTCGGGTCCTTCTCAAGAGCGGACCGGGGAATCGGGGGCGTTCGGCCTGTGGCCCCACCCACGTGGCTCGTCTCGAATTTCCTCGTGAGACCGGCCTCATCCTGAGGTGCGCCGGGAAGGCCGGGAACCCCTTCCAGACCACGCAGGGGAATCGCCTCTCCTGTCGCGATCAGGAGGGGAGAAGGGGCTCAGAGGAAGCGGTGCCGGGACCCTCGGTGTTCCCCTCGGGGGAACCCGGCGTGTCGGGGGACTTTTGGGGGTCGCAGGAAGGCTGTCAGGGACCGTCTCGCCCTTCAGGGCGGAACAGGGGACTTCCCCTGAGACGCCGTCGCGGGCAAGGGCCTCATCTTGCCAAGCGGTGGGAACCACGTGGTTTTTCTCGAGTTGCGGCGGCATTCTCGAGTTACGACGGGGATCTCAGCCTTCCCCTTGGGTTGGCCCTGGGAAGCCCAATCTTCCCCTCGGGTTGCGAGGGAACGCTGGGGGTGGCGCTCGAGTCACTGCAGGGCCTAAGAGACCTCACCTAAGGGTGTGTCCGGGACCTAATTTTCCTCTCCAGGGAAGGCAGGGATCTCGGGGTTGCATTCCAGGCTCCCCCGGGGAGTCAGGCCTCGTCTCGAGGGGAAGCCAAGGACTCCGCTCTCCTCTCGAGTCGCGACGCGGGTCTCTTGGAGCCCCCTGAGCGGCCTCAAGGGAGTCCAGCCTCCTCTTCCGTTTGGAGAGAGGACCCGGGATTGCTCTCCAGGCCATGCAGGAAAAGAAGGCCCTCAGCTCGCGAGGACGGGGGCGTCTCAGGGGTTTCCTCGAGCTGCGGCGCCCGTGGGGGTTTTCTCCCGAGGCACGACGAGGATCTCAGGGAGCCTCTCGTGCGGCGCCAGGGAAGTCAGGTCTCCATGCGCGTGGCGAGGGGGAGCGCGTCCTGGCTCTCGAGTCACGGGAGGGGACTAGGGCCTCGAGACGCGTTGAAGAAGGACTCTCGAGGTCTTTGTCGGGGGGCGGCGGGAAACCCTCGTGTCCCTCGCCTTCTGCCGGGGACCTTAGGGAACTTCCCAGGGTGCCTCTGAGAGGCGAGGGATCCTGTGGAGGTGGCGGGGCCCCTCGGGACTCCGCTGGGTCTGGCGCAACGGAAGAGGGCCTCACCTCGAGGGGAGGCAGGCACCTCAGGCTTCCTCTGCGTTTCGGACTCCGACCGCAGGGTCCCTGCAGAGTTGGGACAGGAGAGTCAGGCCTCGTCTTGTCTGAGGAAGGGAACCCCGCTGGCCTCTCGAGTTGCTCAGGGGGTCTCAGGCCCCTCGTCGAGCTGTGTGTGGAACCCGCGGGTCTTTGCGGACGATGCACGGGGGTGGCAGTGCCCCTTCGTGTTGTGCCTTCCCCCACAGGGTTGCCTTCGAAGAGGGGTCCGGGCCTCGGGTCCTTCTCAAGAGCGGACCGGGGAATCGGGGGCGTTCGGCCTGTGGCCCCACCCACGTGGCTCGTCTCGAATTTCCTCATGAGACCGGCCTCATCCTGAGGTGCGCCGGGAAGGCCGGGAACCCCTTCCAGACCACGCAGGGGAATCGCCTCTCCTGTCGCGATCAGGAGGGGCGAAGCGGCTCAGAGGAAGCGGTGCCGGGACCCTCGGTGTTCCCCTCGGGGGAACCCGGCGTGTCGGGGGACTTTTGGGGGTCGCAGGAAGGCTGTCAGGGACCGTCTCGCCCTTCAGGGCGGAACAGGGGACTTCCCCTGAGACGCCGTCGCGGGCAAGGGCCTCATCTTGCCAAGCGGTGGGAACCACGTGGTTTTTCTCGAGTTGCGGCGGCATTCTCGAGTTACGACGGGGATCTCAGCCTTCCCCTTGGGTTGGCCCTGGGAAGCCCAATCTTCCCCTCGGGTTGCGAGGGAACGCTGGGGGTGGCGCTCGAGTCACTGCAGGGCCTAAGAGACCTCACCTAAGGGTGTGTCCGGGACCTAATTTTCCTCTCCAGGGAAGGCAGGGATCTCGGGGTTGCATTCCAGGCTCCCCCGGGGAGTCAGGCCTCGTCTCGAGGGGAAGCCAAGGACTCCGCTCTCCTCTCGAGTCGCGACGCGGGTCTCTTGGAGCCCCCTGAGCGGCCTCAAGGGAGTCCAGCCTCCTCTTCCGTTTGGAGAGAGGACCCGGGATTGCTCTCCAGGCCATGCAGGAAAAGAAGGCCCTCAGCTCGCGAGGACGGGGGCGTCTCAGGGGTTTCCTCGAGCTGCGGCGCCCGTGGGGGTTTTCTCCCGAGGCACGACGAGGATCTCAGGGAGCCTCTCGTGCGGCGCCAGGGAAGTCAGGTCTCCATGCGCGTGGCGAGGGGGAGCGCGTCCTGGCTCTCGAGTCACGGGAGGGGACTAGGGCCTCGAGACGCGTTGAAGAAGGACTCTCGAGGTCTTTGTCGGGGGGCGGCGGGAAACCCTCGTGTCCCTCGCCTTCTGCCGGGGACCTTAGGGAACTTCCCAGGGTGCCTCTGAGAGGCGAGGGATCCTGTGGAGGTGGCGGGGCCCCTCGGGACTCCGCTGGGTCTGGCGCAACGGAAGAGGGCCTCACCTCGAGGGGAGGCAGGCACCTCAGGCTTCCTCTGCGTTTCGGACTCCGACCGCAGGGTCCCTGCAGAGTTGGGACAGGAGAGTCAGGCCTCGTCTTGTCTGAGGAAGGGAACCCCGCTGGCCTCTCGAGTTGCTCAGGGGGTCTCAGGCCCCTCGTCGAGCTGTGTGTGGAACCCGCGGGTCTTTGCGGACGATGCACGGGGGTGGCAGTGCCCCTTCGTGTTGTGCCTTCACCCACAGGGTTGCCTTCGAAGAGGGGTCCGGGCCTCGGGTCCTTCTCAAGAGCGGACCGGGGAATCGGGGGCGTTCGGCCTGTGGCCCCACCCACGTGGCTCGTCTCGAATTTCCTCGTGAGACCGGCCTCATCCTGAGGTGCGCCGGGAAGGCCGGGAACCCCTTCCAGACCACGCAGGGGAATCGCCTCTCCTGTCGCGATCAGGAGGGGAGAAGGGGCTCAGAGGAAGCGGTGCCGGGACCCTCGGTGTTCCCCTCGGGGGAACCCGGCGTGTCGGGGGACTTTTGGGGGTCGCAGGAAGGCTGTCAGGGACCGTCTCGCCCTTCAGGGCGGAACAGGGGACTTCCCTTGAGACGCCGTCGCGGGCAAGGGCCTCATCTTGCCAAGCGGTGGGAACCACGTGGTTTTTCTCGAGTTGCGGCGGCATTCTCGAGTTACGACGGGGATCTCAGCCTTCCCCTTGGGTTGGCCCTGGGAAGCCCAATCTTCCCCTCGGGTTGCGAGGGAAAGCTGGGGGTGGCGCTCGAGTCACTGCAGGGCCTAAGAGACCTCACCTAAGCGTGTGTCCGGGACCTAATTTTCCTCTCCAGGGAAGGCAGGGATCTCGGGGTTGCATTCCAGGCTCCCCCGGGGAGTCAGGCCTCGTCTCGAGGGGAAGCCAAGGACTCCGCTCTCCTCTCGAGTCGCGACGCGGGTCTCTTGGAGCCCCCTGAGCGGCCTCAAGGGAGTCCAGCCTCCTCTTCCGTTTGGAGAGAGGACCCGGGATTGCTCTCCAGGCCATGCAGGAAAAGAAGGCCCTCAGCTCGCGAGGACGGGGGCGTCTCAGGGGTTTCCTCGAGCTGCGGCGCCCGTGGGGGTTTTCTCCCGAGGCACGACGAGGATCTCAGGGAGCCTCTCGTGCGGCGCCAGGGAAGTCAGGTCTCCATGCGCGTGGCGAGGGGGAGCGCGTCCTGGCTCTCGAGTCACGGGAGGGGACTAGGGCCTCGAGACGCGTTGAAGAAGGACTCTCGAGGTCTTTGTCGGGGGGCGGCGGGAAACCCTCGTGTCCCTCGCCTTCTGCCGGGGACCTTAGGGAGCTTCCCAGGGTGCCTCTGAGAGGCGAGGGATCCTGTGGAGGTGGCGGGGCCCCTCGGGACTCCGCTGGGTCTGGCGCAACGAAAGAGGGCCTCACCTCGAGGGGAGGCAGGCACCTCAGGCTTCCTCTGCGTTTCGGACTCCGACCGCAGGGTCCCTGCAGAGTTGGGACAGGAGAGTCAGGCCTCGTCTTGTCTGAGGAAGGGAACCCCGCTGGCCTCTCGAGTTGCTCAGGGGGTCTCAGGCCCCTCGTCGAGCTGTGTGTGGAACCCGCGGGTCTTTGCGGACGATGCACGGGGGTGGCAGTGCCCCTTCGTGTTGTGCCTTCACCCACAGGGTTGCCTTCGAAGAGGGGTCCGGGCCTCGGGTCCTTCTCAAGAGCGGACCGGGGAATCGGGGGCGTTCGGCCTGTGGCCCCACCCACGTGGCTCGTCTCGAATTTCCTCATGAGACCGGCCTCATCCTGAGGTGCGCCGGGAAGGCCGGGAACCCCTTCCAGACCACGCAGGGGAATCGCCTCTCCTGTCGCGATCAGGAGGGGCGAAGCGGCTCAGAGGAAGCGGTGCCGGGACCCTCGGTGTTCCCCTCGGGGGAACCCGGCGTGTCGGGGGACTTTTGGGGGTCGCAGGAAGGCTGTCAGGGACCGTCTCGCCCTTCAGGGCGGAACAGGGGACTTCCCCTGAGACGCCGTCGCGGGCAAGGGCCTCATCTTGCCAAGCGGTGGGAACCACGTGGTTTTTCTCGAGTTGCGGCGGCATTCTCGAGTTACGACGGGGATCTCAGCCTTCCCCTTGGGTTGGCCCTGGGAAGCCCAATCTTCCCCTCGGGTTGCGAGGGAACGCTGGGGGTGGCGCTCGAGTCACTGCAGGGCCTAAGAGACCTCACCTAAGGGTGTGTCCGGGACCTAATTTTCCTCTCCAGGGAAGGCAGGGATCTCGGGGTTGCATTCCAGGCTCCCCCGGGGAGTCAGGCCTCGTCTCGAGGGGAAGCCAAGGACTCCGCTCTCCTCTCGAGTCGCGACGCGGGTCTCTTGGAGCCCCCTGAGCGGCCTCAAGGGAGTCCAGCCTCCTCTTCCGTTTGGAGAGAGGACCCGGGATTGCTCTCCAGGCCATGCAGGAAAAGAAGGCCCTCAGCTCGCGAGGACGGGGGCGTCTCAGGGGTTTCCTCGAGCTGCGGCGCCCGTGGGGGTTTTCTCCCGAGGCACGACGAGGATCTCAGGGAGCCTCTCGTGCGGCGCCAGGGAAGTCAGGTCTCCATGCGCGTGGCGAGGGGGAGCGCGTCCTGGCTCTCGAGTCACGGGAGGGGACTAGGGCCTCGAGACGCGTTGAAGAAGGACTCTCGAGGTCTTTGTCGGGGGGCGGCGGGAAACCCTCGTGTCCCTCGCCTTCTGCCGGGGACCTTAGGGAGCTTCCCAGGGTGCCTCTGAGAGGCGAGGGATCCTGTGGAGGTGGCGGGGCCCCTCGGGACTCCGCTGGGTCTGGCGCAACGAAAGAGGGCCTCACCTCGAGGGGAGGCAGGCACCTCAGGCTTCCTCTGCGTTTCGGACTCCGACCGCAGGGTCCCTGCAGTGTTGGGACAGGAGAGTCAGGCCTCGTCTTGTCTGAGGAAGGGAACCCCGCTGGCCTCTCGAGTTGCTCAGGGGGTCTCAGGCCCCTCGTCGAGCTGTGTGTGGAACCCGCGGGTCTTTGCGGACGATGCACGGGGGTGGCAGTGCCCCTTCGTGTTGTGCCTTCACCCACAGGGTTGCCTTCGAAGAGGGGTCCGGGCCTCGGGTCCTTCTCAAGAGCGGACCGGGGAATCGGGGGCGTTCGGCCTGTGGCCCCACCCACGTGGCTCGTCTCGAATTTCCTCATGAGACCGGCCTCATCCTGAGGTGCGCCGGGAAGGCCGGGAACCCCTTCCAGACCACGCAGGGGAATCGCCTCTCCTGTCGCGATCAGGAGGGGCGAAGCGGCTCAGAGGAAGCGGTGCCGGGACCCTCGGTGTTCCCCTCGGGGGAACCCGGCGTGTCGGGGGACTTTTGGGGGTCGCAGGAAGGCTGTCAGGGACCGTCTCGCCCTTCAGGGCGGAACAGGGGACTTCCCCTGAGACGCCGTCGCGGGCAAGGGCCTCATCTTGCCAAGCGGTGGGAACCACGTGGTTTTTCTCGAGTTGCGGCGGCATTCTCGAGTTACGACGGGGATCTCAGCCTTCCCCTTGGGTTGGCCCTGGGAAGCCCAATCTTCCCCTCGGGTTGCGAGGGAACGCTGGGGGTGGCGCTCGAGTCACTGCAGGGCCTAAGAGACCTCACCTAAGGGTGTGTCCGGGACCTAATTTTCCTCTCCAGGGAAGGCAGGGATCTCGGGGTTGCATTCCAGGCTCCCCCGGGGAGTCAGGCCTCGTCTCGAGGGGAAGCCAAGGACTCCGCTCTCCTCTCGAGTCGCGACGCGGGGCTCTTGGAGCCCCCTGAGCGGCCTCAAGGGAGTCCAGCCTCCTCTTCCGTTTGGAGAGAGGACCCGGGATTGCTCTCCAGGCCATGCAGGAAAAGAAGGCCCTCAGCTCGCGAGGACGGGGGCGTCTCAGGGGTTTCCTCGAGCTGCGGCGCCCGTGGGGGTTTTCTCCCGAGGCACGACGAGGATCTCAGGGAGCCTCTCGTGCGGCGCCAGGGAAGTCAGGTCTCCATGCGCGTGGCGAGGGGGAGCGCGTCCTGGCTCTCGAGTCACGGGAGGGGACTAGGGCCTCGAGACGCGTTGAAGAAGGACTCTCGAGGTCTTTGTCGGGGGGCGGCGGGAAACCCTCGTGTCCCTCGCCTTCTGCCGGGGACCTTAGGGAACTTCCCAGGGTGCCTCTGAGAGGCGAGGGATCCTGTGGAGGTGGCGGGGCCCCTCGGGACTCCGCTGGGTCTGGCGCAACGGAAGAGGGCCTCACCTCGAGGGGAGGCAGGCACCTCAGGCTTCCTCTGCGTTTCGGACTCCGACCGCAGGGTCCCTGCAGAGTTGGGACAGGAGAGTCAGGCCTCGTCTTGTCTGAGGAAGGGAACCCCGCTGGCCTCTCGAGTTGCTCAGGGGGTCTCAGGCCCCTCGTCGAGCTGTGTGTGGAACCCGCGGGTCTTTGCGGACGATGCACGGGGGTGGCAGTGCCCCTTCGTGTTGTGCCTTCACCCACAGGGTTGCCTTCGAAGAGGGGTCCGGGCCTCGGGTCCTTCTCAAGAGCGGACCGGGGAATCGGGGGCGTTCGGCCTGTGGCCCCACCCACGTGGCTCGTCTCGAATTTCCTCGTGAGACCGGCCTCATCCTGAGGTGCGCCGGGAAGGCCGGGAACCCCTTCCAGACCACGCAGGGGAATCGCCTCTCCTGTCGCGATCAGGAGGGGAGAAGGGGCTCAGAGGAAGCGGTGCCGGGACCCTCGGTGTTCCCCTCGGGGGAACCCGGCGTGTCGGGGGACTTTTGGGGGTCGCAGGAAGGCTGTCAGGGACCGTCTCGCCCTTCAGGGCGGAACAGGGGACTTCCCCTGAGACGCCGTCGCGGGCAAGGGCCTCATCTTGCCAAGCGGTGGGAACCACGTGGTTTTTCTCGAGTTGCGGCGGCATTCTCGAGTTACGACGGGGATCTCAGCCTTCCCCTTGGGTTGGCCCTGGGAAGCCCAATCTTCCCCTCGGGTTGCGAGGGAAAGCTGGGGGTGGCGCTCGAGTCACTGCAGGGCCTAAGAGACCTCACCTAAGCGTGTGTCCGGGACCTAATTTTCCTCTCCAGGGAAGGCAGGGATCTCGGGGTTGCATTCCAGGCTCCCCCGGGGAGTCAGGCCTCGTCTCGAGGGGAAGCCAAGGACTCCGCTCTCCTCTCGAGTCGCGACGCGGGTCTCTTGGAGCTCCCTGAGCGGCCTCAAGGGAGTCCAGCCTCCTCTTCCGTTTGGAGAGAGGACCCGGGATTGCTCTCCAGGCCATGCAGGAAAAGAAGGCCCTCAGCTCGCGAGGACGGGGGCGTCTCAGGGGTTTCCTCGAGCTGCGGCGCCCGTGGGGGTTTTCTCCCGAGGCACGACGAGGATCTCAGGGAGCCTCTCGTGCGGCGCCAGGGAAGTCAGGTCTCCATGCGCGTGGCGAGGGGGAGCGCGTCCTGGCTCTCGAGTCACGGGAGGGGACTAGGGCCTCGAGACGCGTTGAAGAAGGACTCTCGAGGTCTTTGTCGGGGGGCGGCGGGAAACCCTCGTTTCCCTCGCCTTCTGCCGGGGACCTTAGGGAGCTTCCCAGGGTGCCTCTGAGAGTCGAGGGATCCTGTGGAGGTGGCGGGGCCCCTCGGGACTCCCCTGGGTCTGGCGCAACGGAAGAGGGCCTCACCTCGAGGGGAGGCAGGCACCTCAGGCTTCCTCTGCGTTTCGGACACCGACCGCAGGGTCCCTGCAGAGTTGGGACAGGAGAGTCAGGCCTCGTCTTGTCTGAGGAAGGGAACCCCGCTGGCCTCTCGAGTTGCTCAGGGGGTCTCAGGCCCCTCGTCGAGCTGTGTGTGGAACCCGCGGGTCTTTGCGGACGATGCACGGGGGTGGCAGTGCCCCTTCGTGTTGTGCCTTCACCCACAGGGTTGCCTTCGAAGAGGGGTCCGGGCCTCGGGTCCTTCTCAAGAGCGGACCGGGGAATCGGGGGCGTTCGGCCTGTGGCCCCACCCACGTGGCTCGTCTCGAATTTCCTCGTGAGACCGGCCTCATCCTGAGGTGCGCCGGGAAGGCCGGGAACCCCTTCCAGACCACGCAGGGGAATCGCCTCTCCTGTCGCGATCAGGAGGGGAGAAGGGGCCCAGAGGAAGCGGTGCCGGGACCCTCGGTGTTCCCCTCGGGGGAACCCGGCGTGTCGGGGGACTTTTGGGGGTCGCAGGAAGGCTGTCAGGGACCGTCTCGCCCTTCAGGGCGGAACAGGGGACTTCCCCTGAGACGCCGTCGCGGGCAAGGGCCTCATCTTGCCAAGCGGTGGGAACCACGTGGTTTTTCTCGAGTTGCGGCGGCATTCTCGAGTTACGACGGGGATCTCAGCCTTCCCCTTGGGTTGGCCCTGGGAAGCCCAATCTTCCCCTCGGGTTGCGAGGGAAAGCTGGGGGTGGCGCTCGAGTCACTGCAGGGCCTAAGAGACCTCACCTAAGCGTGTGTCCGGGACCTAATTTTCCTCTCCAGGGAAGGCAGGGATCTCGGGGTTGCATTCCAGGCTCCCCCGGGGAGTCAGGCCTCGTCTCGAGGGGAAGCCAAGGACTCCGCTCTCCTCTCGAGTCGCGACGCGGGTCTCTTGGAGCCCCCTGAGCGGCCTCAAGGGAGTCCAGCCTCCTCTTCCGTTTGGAGAGAGGACCCGGGATTGCTCTCCAGGCCATGCAGGAAAAGAAGGCCCTCAGCTCGCGAGGACGGGGGCGTCTCAGGGGTTTCCTCGAGCTGCGGCGCCCGTGGGGGTTTTCTCCCGAGGCACGACGAGGATCTCAGGGAGCCTCTCGTGCGGCGCCAGGGAAGTCAGGTCTCCATGCGCGTGGCGAGGGGGAGCGCGTCCTGGCTCTCGAGTCACGGGAGGGGACTAGGGCCTCGAGACGCGTTGAAGAAGGACTCTCGAGGTCTTTGTCGGGGGGCGGCGGGAAACCCTCGTGTCCCTCGCCTTCTGCCGGGGACCTTAGGGAACTTCCCAGGGTGCCTCTGAGAGGCGAGGGATCCTGTGGAGGTGGCGGGGCCCCTCGGGACTCCGCTGAGTCTGGCGCAACGGAAGAGGGCCTCACCTCGAGGGGAGGCAGGCACCTCAGGCTTCCTCTGCGTTTCGGACTCCGACCGCAGGGTCCCTGCAGAGTTGGGACAGGAGAGTCAGGCCTCGTCTTGTCTGAGGAAGGGAACCCCGCTGGCCTCTCGAGTTGCTCAGGGGGTCTCAGGCCCCTCGTCGAGCTGTGTGTGGAACCCGCGGGTCTTTGCGGACGATGCACGGGGGTGGCAGTGCCTCTTCGTGTTGTGCCTTCACCCACAGGGTTGCCTTCGAAGAGGGGTCCGGGCCTCGGGTCCTTCTCAAGAGCGGACCGGGGAATCGGGGGCGTTCGGCCTGTGGCCCCACCCACGTGGCTCGTCTCGAATTTCCTCGTGAGACCGGCCTCATCCTGAGGTGCGCCGGGAAGGCCGGGAACCCCTTCCAGACCACGCAGGGGAATCGCCTCTCCTGTCGCGATCAGGAGGGGAGAAGGGGCTCAGAGGAAGCGGTGCCGGGACCCTCGGTGTTCCCCTCGGGGGAACCCGGCGTGTCGGGGGACTTTTGGGGGTCGCAGGAAGGCTGTCAGGGACCGTCTCGCCCTTCAGGGCGGAACAGGGGACTTCCCCTGAGACGCCGTCGCGGGCAAGGGCCTCATCTTGCCAAGCGGTGGGAACCACGTGGTTTTTCTCGAGTTGCGGCGGCATTCTCGAGTTACGACGGGGATCTCAGCCTTCCCCTTGGGTTGGCCCTGGGAAGCCCAATCTTCCCCTCGGGTTGCGAGGGAAAGCTGGGGGTGGCGCTCGAGTCACTGCAGGACCTAAGAGACCTCACCTAAGCGTGTGTCCGGGACCTAATTTTCCTCTCCAGGGAAGGCAGGGATCTCGGGGTTGCATTCCAGGCTCCCCCGGGGAGTCAGGCCTCGTCTCGAGGGGAAGCCAAGGACTCCGCTCTCCTCTCGAGTCGCGACGCGGGGCTCTTGGAGCCCCCTGAGCGGCCTCAAGGGAGTCCAGCCTCCTCTTCCGTTTGGAGAGAGGACCCGGGATTGCTCTCCAGGCCATGCAGGAAAAGAAGGCCCTCAGCTCGCGAGGACGGGGGCGTCTCAGGGGTTTCCTCGAGCTGCGGCGCCCGTGGGGGTTTTCTCCCGAGGCACGACGAGGATCTCAGGGAGCCTCTCGTGCGGCGCCAGGGAAGTCAGGTCTCCATGCGCGTGGCGAGGGGGAGCGCGTCCTGGCTCTCGAGTCACGGGAGGGGACTAGGGCCTCGAGACGCGTTGAAGAAGGACTCTCGAGGTCTTTGTCGGGGGGCGGCGGGAAACCCTCGTGTCCCTCGCCTTCTGCCGGGGACCTTAGGGAACTTCCCAGGGTGCCTCTGAGAGGCGAGGGATCCTGTGGAGGTGGCGGGGCCCCTCGGGACTCCGCTGGGTCTGGCGCAACGGAAGAGGGCCTCACCTCGAGGGGAGGCAGGCACCTCAGGCTTCCTCTGCGTTTCGGACTCCGACCGCAGGGTCCCTGCAGAGTTGGGACAGGAGAGTCAGGCCTCGTCTTGTCTGAGGAAGGGAACCCCGCTGGCCTCTCGAGTTGCTCAGGGGGTCTCAGGCCCCTCGTCGAGCTGTGTGTGGAACCCGCGGGTCTTTGCGGACGATGCACGGGGGTGGCAGTGCCCCTTCGTGTTGTGCCTTCACCCACAGGGTTGCCTTCGAAGAGGGGTCCGGGCCTCGGGTCCTTCTCAAGAGCGGACCGGGGAATCGGGGGCGTTCGGCCTGTGGCCCCACCCACGTGGCTCGTCTCGAATTTCCTCGTGAGACCGGCCTCATCCTGAGGTGCGCCGGGAAGGCCGGGAACCCCTTCCAGACCACGCAGGGGAATCGCCTCTCCTGTCGCGATCAGGAGGGGAGAAGGGGCTCAGAGGAAGCGGTGCCGGGACCCTCGGTGTTCCCCTCGGGGGAACCCGGCGTGTCGGGGGACTTTTGGGGGTCGCAGGAAGGCTGTCAGGGACCGTCTCGCCCTTCAGGGCGGAACAGGGGACTTCCCCTGAGACGCCGTCGCGGGCAAGGGCCTCATCTTGCCAAGCGGTGGGAACCACGTGGTTTTTCTCGAGTTGCGGCGGCATTCTCGAGTTACGACGGGGATCTCAGCCTTCCCCTTGGGTTGGCCCTGGGAAGCCCAATCTTCCCCTCGGGTTGCGAGGGAACGCTGGGGGTGGCGCTCGAGTCACTGCAGGGCCTAAGAGACCTCACCTAAGCGTGTGTCCGGGACCTAATTTTCCTCTCCAGGGAAGGCAGGGATCTCGGGGTTGCATTCCAGGCTCCCCCGGGGAGTCAGGCCTCGTCTCGAGGGGAAGCCAAGGACTCCGCTCTCCTCTCGAGTCGCGACGCGGGTCTCTTGGAGCCCCCTGAGCGGCCTCAAGGGAGTCCAGCCTCCTCTTCCGTTTGGAGAGAGGACCCGGGATTGCTCTCCAGGCCATGCAGGAAAAGAAGGCCCTCAGCTCGCGAGGACGGGGGCGTCTCAGGGGTTTCCTCGAGCTGCGGCGCCCGTGGGGGTTTTCTCCCGAGGCACGACGAGGATCTCAGGGAGCCTCTCGTGCGGCGCCAGGGAAGTCAGGTCTCCATGCGCGTGGCGAGGGGGAGCGCGTCCTGGCTCTCGAGTCACGGGAGGGGACTAGGGCCTCGAGACGCGTTGAAGAAGGACTCTCGAGGTCTTTGTCGGGGGGCGGCGGGAAACCCTCGTGTCCCTCGCCTTCTGCCGGGGACCTTAGGGAACTTCCCAGGGTGCCTCTGAGAGGCGAGGGATCCTGTGGAGGTGGCGGGGCCCCTCGGGACTCCGCTGGGTCTGGCGCAACGGAAGAGGGCCTCACCTCGAGGGGAGGCAGGCACCTCAGGCTTCCTCTGCGTTTCGGACTCCGACCGCAGGGTCCCTGCAGAGTTGGGACAGGAGAGTCAGGCCTCGTCTTGTCTGAGGAAGGGAACCCCGCTGGCCTCTCGAGTTGCTCAGGGGGTCTCAGGCCCCTCGTCGAGCTGTGTGTGGAACCCGCGGGTCTTTGCGGACGATGCACGGGGGTGGCAGTGCCCCTTCGTGTTGTGCCTTCACCCACAGGGTTGCCTTCGAAGAGGGGTCCGGGCCTCGGGTCCTTCTCAAGAGCGGACCGGGGAATCGGGGGCGTTCGGCCTGTGGCCCCACCCACGTGGCTCGTCTCGAATTTCCTCGTGAGACCGGCCTCATCCTGAGGTGCGCCGGGAAGGCCGGGAACCCCTTCCAGACCACGCAGGGGAATCGCCTCTCCTGTCGCGATCAGGAGGGGAGAAGGGGCTCAGAGGAAGCGGTGCCGGGACCCTCGGTGTTCCCCTCGGGGGAACCCGGCGTGTCGGGGGACTTTTGGGGGTCGCAGGAAGGCTGTCAGGGACCGTCTCGCCCTTCAGGGCGGAACAGGGGACTTCCCCTGAGACGCCGTCGCGGGCAAGGGCCTCATCTTGCCAAGCGGTGGGAACCACGTGGTTTTTCTCGAGTTGCGGCGGCATTCTCGAGTTACGACGGGGATCTCAGCCTTCCCCTTGGGTTGGCCCTGGGAAGCCCAATCTTCCCCTCGGGTTGCGAGGGAACGCTGGGGGTGGCGCTCGAGTCACTGCAGGGCCTAAGAGACCTCACCTAAGCGTGTGTCCGGGACCTAATTTTCCTCTCCAGGGAAGGCAGGGATCTCGGGGTTGCATTCCAGGCTCCCCCGGGGAGTCAGGCCTCGTCTCGAGGGGAAGCCAAGGACTCCGCTCTCCTCTCGAGTCGCGACGCGGGTCTCTTGGAGCCCCCTGAGCGGCCTCAAGGGAGTCCAGCCTCCTCTTCCGTTTGGAGAGAGGACCCGGGATTGCTCTCCAGGCCATGCAGGAAAAGAAGGCCCTCAGCTCGCGAGGACGGGGGCGTCTCAGGGGTTTCCTCGAGCTGCGGCGCCCGTGGGGGTTTTCTCCCGAGGCACGACGAGGATCTCAGGGAGCCTCTCGTGCGGCGCCAGGGAAGTCAGGTCTCCATGCGCGTGGCGAGGGGGAGCGCGTCCTGGCTCTCGAGTCACGGGAGGGGACTAGGGCCTCGAGACGCGTTGAAGAAGGACTCTCGAGGTCTTTGTCGGGGGGCGGCGGGAAACCCTCGTGTCCCTCGCCTTCTGCCGGGGACCTTAGGGAACTTCCCAGGGTGCCTCTGAGAGGCGAGGGATCCTGTGGAGGTGGCGGGGCCCCTCGGGACTCCGCTGGGTCTGGCGCAACGGAAGAGGGCCTCACCTCGAGGGGAGGCAGGCACCTCAGGCTTCCTCTGCGTTTCGGACTCCGACCGCAGGGTCCCTGCAGAGTTGGGACAGGAGAGTCAGGCCTCGTCTTGTCTGAGGAAGGGAACCCCGCTGGCCTCTCGAGTTGCTCAGGGGGTCTCAGGCCCCTCGTCGAGCTGTGTGTGGAACCCGCGGGTCTTTGCGGACGATGCACGGGGGTGGCAGTGCCCCTTCGTGTTGTGCCTTCACCCACAGGGTTGCCTTCGAAGAGGGGTCCGGGCCTCGGGTCCTTCTCAAGAGCGGACCGGGGAATCGGGGGCGTTCGGCCTGTGGCCCCACCCACGTGGCTCGTCTCGAATTTCCTCGTGAGACCGGCCTCATCCTGAGGTGCGCCGGGAAGGCCGGGAACCCCTTCCAGACCACGCAGGGGAATCGCCTCTCCTGTCGCGATCAGGAGGGGAGAAGGGGCTCAGAGGAAGCGGTGCCGGGACCCTCGGTGTTCCCCTCGGGGGAACCCGGCGTGTCGGGGGACTTCTGGGGGTCGCAGGAAGGCTGTCAGGGACCGTCTCGCCCTTCAGGGCGGAACAGGGGACTTCCCCTGAGACGCCGTCGCGGGCAAGGGCCTCATCTTGCCAAGCGGTGGGAACCACGTGGTTTTTCTCGAGTTGCGGCGGCATTCTCGAGTTACGACGGGGATCTCAGCCTTCCCCTTGGGTTGGCCCTGGGAAGCCCAATCTTCCCCTCGGGTTGCGAGGGAACGCTGGGGGTGGCGCTCGAGTCACTGCAGGGCCTAACAGACCTCACCTAAGCGTGTGTCCGGGACCTAATTTTCCTCTCCAGGGAAGGCAGGGATCTCGGGGTTGCATTCCAGGCTCCCCCGGGGAGTCAGGCCTCGTCTCGAGGGGAAGCCAAGGACTCCGCTCTCCTCTCGAGTCGCGACGCGGGTCTCTTGGAGCCCCCTGAGCGGCCTCAAGGGAGTCCAGCCTCCTCTTCCGTTTGGAGAGAGGACCCGGGATTGCTCTCCAGGCCATGCAGGAAAAGAAGGCCCTCAGCTCGCGAGGACGGGGGCGTCTCAGGGGTTTCCTCGAGCTGCGGCGCCCGTGGGGGTTTTCTCCCGAGGCACGACGAGGATCTCAGGGAGCCTCTCGTGCGGCGCCAGGGAAGTCAGGTCTCCATGCGCGTGGCGAGGGGGAGCGCGTCCTGGCTCTCGAGTCACGGGAGGGGACTAGGGCCTCGAGACGCCTTGAAGAAGGACTCTCGAGGTCTTTGTCGGGGGGCGGCGGGAAACCCTCGTGTCCCTCGCCTTCTGCCGGGGACCTTAGGGAACTTCCCAGGGTGCCTCTGAGAGGCGAGGGATCCTGTGGAGGTGGCGGGGCCCCTCGGGACTCCGCTGGGTCTGGCGCAACGGAAGAGGGCCTCACCTCGAGGGGAGGCAGGCACCTCAGGCTTCCTCTGCGTTTCGGACTCCGACCGCAGGGTCCCTGCAGAGTTGGGACAGGAGAGTCAGGCCTCGTCTTGTCTGAGGAAGGGAACCCCGCTGGCCTCTCGAGTTGCTCAGGGGGTCTCAGGCCCCTCGTCGAGCTGTGTGTGGAACCCGCGGGTCTTTGCGGACGATGCACGGGGGTGGCAGTGCCCCTTCGTGTTGTGCCTTCACCCACAGGGTTGCCTTCGAAGAGGGGTCCGGGCCTCGGGTCCTTCTCAAGAGCGGACCGGGGAATCGGGGGCGTTCGGCCTGTGGCCCCACCCACGTGGCTCGTCTCGAATTTCCTCGTGAGACCGGCCTCATCCTGAGGTGCGCCGGGAAGGCCGGGAACCCCTTCCAGACCACGCAGGGGAATCGCCTCTCCTGTCGCGATCAGGAGGGGAGAAGGGGCTCAGAGGAAGCGGTGCCGGGACCCTCGGTGTTCCCCTCGGGGGAACCCGGCGTGTCGGGGGACTTCTGGGGGTCGCAGGAAGGCTGTCAGGGACCGTCTCGCCCTTCAGGGCGGAACAGGGGACTTCCCCTGAGACGCCGTCGCGGGCAAGGGCCTCATCTTGCCAAGCGGTGGGAACCACGTGGTTTTTCTCGAGTTGCGGCGGCATTCTCGAGTTACGACGGGGATCTCAGCCTTCCCCTTGGGTTGGCCCTGGGAAGCCCAATCTTCCCCTCGGGTTGCGAGGGAAAGCTGGGGGTGGCGCTCGAGTCACTGCAGGGCCTAAGAGACCTCACCTAAGCGTGTGTCCGGGACCTAATTTTCCTCTCCAGGGAAGGCAGGGATCTCGGGGTTGCATTCCAGGCTCCCCCGGGGAGTCAGGCCTCGTCTCGAGGGGAAGCCAAGGACTCCGCTCTCCTCTCGAGTCGCGACGCGGGTCTCTTGGAGCCCCCTGAGCGGCCTCAAGGGAGTCCAGCCTCCTCTTCCGTTTGGAGAGAGGACCCGGGATTGCTCTCCAGGCCATGCAGGAAAAGAAGGCCCTCAGCTCGCGAGGACGGGGGCGTCTCAGGGGTTTCCTCGAGCTGCGGCGCCCGTGGGGGTTTTCTCCCGAGGCACGACGAGGATCTCAGGGAGCCTCTCGTGCGGCGCCAGGGAAGTCAGGTCTCCATGCGCGTGGCGAGGGGGAGCGCGTCCTGGCTCTCGAGTCACGGGAGGGGACTAGGGCCTCGAGACGCGTTGAAGAAGGACTCTCGAGGTCTTTGTCGGGGGGCGGCGGGAAACCCTCGTGTCCCTCGCCTTCTGCCGGGGACCTTAGGGAACTTCCCAGGGTGCCTCTGAGAGGCGAGGGATCCTGTGGAGGTGGCGGGGCCCCTCGGGACTCCGCTGGGTCTGGCGCAACGGAAGAGGGCCTCACCTCGAGGGGAGGCAGGCACCTCAGGCTTCCTCTGCGTTTCGGACTCCGACCGCAGGGTCCCTGCAGAGTTGGGACAGGAGAGTCAGGCCTCGTCTTGTCTGAGGAAGGGAACCCCGCTGGCCTCTCGAGTTGCTCAGGGGGTCTCAGGCCCCTCGTCGAGCTGTGTGTGGAACCCGCGGGTCTTTGCGGACGATGCACGGGGGTGGCAGTGCCCCTTCGTGTTGTGCCTTCACCCACAGGGTTGCCTTCGAAGAGGGGTCCGGGCCTCGGGTCCTTCTCAAGAGCGGACCGGGGAATCGGGGGCGTTCGGCCTGTGGCCCCACCCACGTGGCTCGTCTCGAATTTCCTCGTGAGACCGGCCTCATCCTGAGGTGCGCCGGGAAGGCCGGGAACCCCTTCCAGACCACGCAGGGGAATCGCCTCTCCTGTCGCGATCAGGAGGGGAGAAGGGGCTCAGAGGAAGCGGTGCCGGGACCCTCGGTGTTCCCCTCGGGGGAACCCGGCGTGTCGGGGGACTTCTGGGGGTCGCAGGAAGGCTGTCAGGGACCGTCTCGCCCTTCAGGGCGGAACAGGGGACTTCCCTTGAGACGCCGTCGCGGGCAAGGGCCTCATCTTGCCAAGCGGTGGGAACCACGTGGTTTTTCTCGAGTTGCGGCGGCATTCTCGAGTTACGACGGGGATCTCAGCCTTCCCCTTGGGTTGGCCCTGGGAAGCCCAATCTTCCCCTCGGGTTGCGAGGGAAAGCTGGGGGTGGCGCTCGAGTCACTGCAGGGCCTAAGAGACCTCACCTAAGCGTGTGTCCGGGACCTAATTTTCCTCTCCAGGGAAGGCAGGGATCTCGGGGTTGCATTCCAGGCTCCCCCGGGGAGTCAGGCCTCGTCTCGAGGGGAAGCCAAGGACTCCGCTCTCCTCTCGAGTCGCGACGCGGGTCTCTTGGAGCCCCCTGAGCGGCCTCAAGGGAGTCCAGCCTCCTCTTCCGTTTGGAGAGAGGACCCGGGATTGCTCTCCAGGCCATGCAGGAAAAGAAGGCCCTCAGCTCGCGAGGACGGGGGCGTCTCAGGGGTTTCCTCGAGCTGCGGCGCCCGTGGGGGTTTTCTCCCGAGGCACGACGAGGATCTCAGGGAGCCTCTCGTGCGGCGCCAGGGAAGTCAGGTCTCCATGCGCGTGGCGAGGGGGAGCGCGTCCTGGCTCTCGAGTCACGGGAGGGGACTAGGGCCTCGAGACGCGTTGAAGAAGGACTCTCGAGGTCTTTGTCGGGGGGCGGCGGGAAACCCTCGTGTCCCTCGCCTTCTGCCGGGGACCTTAGGGAACTTCCCAGGGTGCCTCTGAGAGGCGAGGGATCCTGTGGAGGTGGCGGGGCCCCTCGGGACTCCGCTGGGTCTGGCGCAACGGAAGAGGGCCTCACCTCGAGGGGAGGCAGGCACCTCAGGCTTCCTCTGCGTTTCGGACTCCGACCGCAGGGTCCCTGCAGAGTTGGGACAGGAGAGTCAGGCCTCGTCTTGTCTGAGAAAGGGAACCCCGCTGGCCTCTCGAGTTGCTCAGGGGGTCTCAGGCCCCTCGTCGAGCTGTGTGTGGAACCCGCGGGTCTTTGCGGACGATGCACGGGGGTGGCAGTGCCCCTTCGTGTTGTGCCTTCACCCACAGGGTTGCCTTCGAAGAGGGGTCCGGGCCTCGGGTCCTTCTCAAGAGCGGACCGGGGAATCGGGGGCGTTCGGCCTGTGGCCCCACCCACGTGGCTCGTCTCGAATTTCCTCGTGAGACCGGCCTCATCCTGAGGTGCGCCGGGAAGGCCGGGAACCCCTTCCAGACCACGCAGGGGAATCGCCTCTCCTGTCGCGATCAGGAGGGGAGAAGGGGCTCAGAGGAAGCGGTGCCGGGACCCTCGGTGTTCCCCTCGGGGGAACCCGGCGTGTCGGGGGACTTCTGGGGGTCGCAGGAAGGCTGTCAGGGACCGTCTCGCCCTTCAGGGCGGAACAGGGGACTTCCCTTGAGACGCCGTCGCGGGCAAGGGCCTCATCTTGCCAAGCGGTGGGAACCACGTGGTTTTTCTCGAGTTGCGGCGGCATTCTCGAGTTACGACGGGGATCTCAGCCTTCCCCTTGGGTTGGCCCTGGGAAGCCCAATCTTCCCCTCGGGTTGCGAGGGAAAGCTGGGGGTGGCGCTCGAGTCACTGCAGGGCCTAAGAGACCTCACCTAAGCGTGTGTCCGGGACCTAATTTTCCTCTCCAGGGAAGGCAGGGATCTCGGGGTTGCATTCCAGGCTCCCCCGGGGAGTCAGGCCTCGTCTCGAGGGGAAGCCAAGGACTCCGCTCTCCTCTCGAGTCGCGACGCGGGTCTCTTGGAGCCCCCTGAGCGGCCTCAAGGGAGTCCAGCCTCCTCTTCCGTTTGGAGAGAGGACCCGGGATTGCTCTCCAGGCCATGCAGGAAAAGAAGGCCCTCAGCTCGCGAGGACGGGGGCGTCTCAGGGGTTTCCTCGAGCTGCGGCGCCCGTGGGGGTTTTCTCCCGAGGCACGACGAGGATCTCAGGGAGCCTCTCGTGCGGCGCCAGGGAAGTCAGGTCTCCATGCGCGTGGCGAGGGGGAGCGCGTCCTGGCTCTCGAGTCACGGGAGGGGACTAGGGCCTCGAGACGCGTTGAAGAAGGACTCTCGAGGTCTTTGTCGGGGGGCGGCGGGAAACCCTCGTGTCCCTCGCCTTCTGCCGGGGACCTTAGGGAACTTCCCAGGGTGCCTCTGAGAGGCGAGGGATCCTGTGGAGGTGGCGGGGCCCCTCGGGACTCCGCTGGGTCTGGCGCAACGGAAGAGGGCCTCACCTCGAGGGGAGGCAGGCACCTCAGGCTTCCTCTGCGTTTCGGACTCCGACCGCAGGGTCCCTGCAGAGTTGGGACAGGAGAGTCAGGCCTCGTCTTGTCTGAGGAAGGGAACCCCGCTGGCCTCTCGAGTTGCTCAGGGGGTCTCAGGCCCCTCATCGAGCTGTGTGTGGAACCCGCGGGTCTTTGCGGACGATGCACGGGGGTGGCAGTGCCCCTTCGTGTTGTGCCTTCACCCACAGGGTTGCCTTCGAAGAGGGGTCCGGGCCTCGGGTCCTTCTCAAGAGCGGACCGGGGAATCGGGGGCGTTCGGCCTGTGGCCCCACCCACGTGGCTCGTCTCGAATTTCCTCGTGAGACCGGCCTCATCCTGAGGTGCGCCGGGAAGGCCGGGAACCCCTTCCAGACCACGCAGGGGAATCGCCTCTCCTGTCGCGATCAGGAGGGGAGAAGGGGCTCAGAGGAAGCGGTGCCGGGACCCTCGGTGTTCCCCTCGGGGGAACCCGGCGTGTCGGGGGACTTCTGGGGGTCGCAGGAAGGCTGTCAGGGACCGTCTCGCCCTTCAGGGCGGAACAGGGGACTTCCCTTGAGACGCCGTCGCGGGCAAGGGCCTCATCTTGCCAAGCGGTGGGAACCACGTGGTTTTTCTCGAGTTGCGGCGGCATTCTCGAGTTACGACGGGGATCTCAGCCTTCCCCTTGGGTTGGCCCTGGGAAGCCCAATCTTCCCCTCGGGTTGCGAGGGAAAGCTGGGGGTGGCGCTCGAGTCACTGCAGGGCCTAAGAGACCTCACCTAAGCGTGTGTCCGGGACCTAATTTTCCTCTCCAGGGAAGGCAGGGATCTCGGGGTTGCATTCCAGGCTCCCCCGGGGAGTCAGGCCTCGTCTCGAGGGGAAGCCAAGGACTCCGCTCTCCTCTCGAGTCGCGACGCGGGGCTCTTGGAGCCCCCTGAGCGGCCTCAAGGGAGTCCAGCCTCCTCTTCCGTTTGGAGAGAGGACCCGGGATTGCTCTCCAGGCCATGCAGGAAAAGAAGGCCCTCAGCTCGCGAGGACGGGGGCGTCTCAGGGGTTTCCTCGAGCTGCGGCGCCCGTGGGGGTTTTCTCCCGAGGCACGACGAGGATCTCAGGGAGCCTCTCGTGCGGCGCCAGGGAAGTCAGGTCTCCATGCGCGTGGCGAGGGGGAGCGCGTCCTGGCTCTCGAGTCACGGGAGGGGACTAGGGCCTCGAGACGCGTTGAAGAAGGACTCTCGAGGTCTTTGTCGGGGGGCGGCGGGAAACCCTCGTGTCCCTCGCCTTCTGCCGGGGACCTTAGGGAACTTCCCAGGGTGCCTCTGAGAGGCGAGGGATCCTGTGGAGGTGGCGGGGCCCCTCGGGACTCCGCTGGGTCTGGCGCAACGGAAGAGGGCCTCACCTCGAGGGGAGGCAGGCACCTCAGGCTTCCTCTGCGTTTCGGACTCCGACCGCAGGGTCCCTGCAGAGTTGGGACAGGAGAGTCAGGCCTCGTCTTGTCTGAGGAAGGGAACCCCGCTGGCCTCTCGAGTTGCTCAGGGGGTCTCAGGCCCCTCGTCGAGCTGTGTGTGGAACCCGCGGGTCTTTGCGGACGATGCACGGGGGTGGCAGTGCCCCTTCGTGTTGTGCCTTCACCCACAGGGTTGCCTTCGAAGAGGGGTCCGGGACTCGGGTCCTTCTCAAGAGCGGACCGGGGAATCGGGGGCGTTCGGCCTGTGGCCCCACCCACGTGGCTCGTCTCGAATTTCCTCGTGAGACCGGCCTCATCCTGAGGTGCGCCGGGAAGGCCGGGAACCCCTTCCAGACCACGCAGGGGAATCGCCTCTCCTGTCGCGATCAGGAGGGGAGAAGGGGCTCAGAGGAAGCGGTGCCGGGACCCTCGGTGTTCCCCTCGGGGGAACCCGGCGTGTCGGGGGACTTCTGGGGGTCGCAGGAAGGCTGTCAGGGACCGTCTCGCCCTTCAGGGCGGAACAGGGGACTTCCCTTGAGACGCCGTCGCGGGCAAGGGCCTCATCTTGCCAAGCGGTGGGAACCACGTGGTTTTTCTCGAGTTGCGGCGGCATTCTCGAGTTACGACGGGGATCTCAGCCTTCCCCTTGGGTTGGCCCTGGGAAGCCCAATCTTCCCCTCGGGTTGCGAGGGAAAGCTGGGGGTGGCGCTCGAGTCACTGCAGGGCCTAAGAGACCTCACCTAAGCGTGTGTCCGGGACCTAATTTTCCTCTCCAGGGAAGGCAGGGATCTCGGGGTTGCATTCCAGGCTCCCCCGGGGAGTCAGGCCTCGTCTCGAGGGGAAGCCAAGGACTCCGCTCTCCTCTCGAGTCGCGACGCGGGTCTCTTGGAGCCCCCTGAGCGGCCTCAAGGGAGTCCAGCCTCCTCTTCCGTTTGGAGAGAGGACCCGGGATTGCTCTCCAGGCCATGCAGGAAAAGAAGGCCCTCAGCTCGCGAGGACGGGGGCGTCTCAGGGGTTTCCTCGAGCTGCGGCGCCCGTGGGGGTTTTCTCCCGAGGCACGACGAGGATCTCAGGGAGCCTCTCGTGCGGCGCCAGGGAAGTCAGGTCTCCATGCGCGTGGCGAGGGGGAGCGCGTCCTGGCTCTCGAGTCACGGGAGGGGACTAGGGCCTCGAGACGCGTTGAAGAAGGACTCTCGAGGTCTTTGTCGGGGGGCGGCGGGAAACCCTCGTGTCCCTCGCCTTCTGCCGGGGACCTTAGGGAACTTCCCAGGGTGCCTCTGAGAGGCGAGGGATCCTGTGGAGGTGGCGGGGCCCCTCGGGACTCCGCTGGGTCTGGCGCAACGGAAGAGGGCCTCACCTCGAGGGGAGGCAGGCACCTCAGGCTTCCTCTGCGTTTCGGACTCCGACCGCAGGGTCCCTGCAGAGTTGGGACAGGAGAGTCAGGCCTCGTCTTGTCTGAGGAAGGGAACCCCGCTGGCCTCTCGAGTTGCTCAGGGGGTCTCAGGCCCCTCGTCGAGCTGTGTGTGGAACCCGCGGGTCTTTGCGGACGATGCACGGGGGTGGCAGTGCCCCTTCGTGTTGTGCCTTCACCCACAGGGTTGCCTTCGAAGAGGGGTCCGGGCCTCGGGTCCTTCTCAAGAGCGGACCGGGGAATCGGGGGCGTTCGGCCTGTGGCCCCACCCACGTGGCTCGTCTCGAATTTCCTCGTGAGACCGGCCTCATCCTGAGGTGCGCCGGGAAGGCCGGGAACCCCTTCCAGACCACGCAGGGGAATCGCCTCTCCTGTCGCGATCAGGAGGGGAGAAGGGGCTCAGAGGAAGCGGTGCCGGGACCCTCGGTGTTCCCCTCGGGGGAACCCGGCGTGTCGGGGGACTTCTGGGGGTCGCAGGAAGGCTGTCAGGGACCGTCTCGCCCTTCAGGGCGGAACAGGGGACTTCCCTTGAGACGCCGTCGCGGGCAAGGGCCTCATCTTGCCAAGCGGTGGGAACCACGTGGTTTTTCTCGAGTTGCGGCGGCATTCTCGAGTTACGACGGGGATCTCAGCCTTCCCCTTGGGTTGGCCCTGGGAAGCCCAATCTTCCCCTCGGGTTGCGAGGGAAAGCTGGGGGTGGCGCTCGAGTCACTGCAGGGCCTAAGAGACTTCACCTAAGCGTGTGTCCGGGACCTAATTTTCCTCTCCAGGGAAGGCAGGGATCTCGGGGTTGCATTCCAGGCTCCCCCGGGGAGTCAGGCCTCGTCTCGAGGGGAAGCCAAGGACTCCGCTCTCCTCTCGAGTCGCGACGCGGGTCTCTTGGAGCCCCCTGAGCGGCCTCAAGGGAGTCCAGCCTCCTCTTCCGTTTGGAGAGAGGACCCGGGATTGCTCTCCAGGCCATGCAGGAAAAGAAGGCCCTCAGCTCGCGAGGACGGGGGCGTCTCAGGGGTTTCCTCGAGCTGCGGCGCCCGTGGGGGTTTTCTCCCGAGGCACGACGAGGATCTCAGGGAGCCTCTCGTGCGGCGCCAGGGAAGTCAGGTCTCCATGCGCGTGGCGAGGGGGAGCGCGTCCTGGCTCTCGAGTCACGGGAGGGGACTAGGGCCTCGAGACGCGTTGAAGAAGGACTCTCGAGGTCTTTGTCGGGGGGCGGCGGGAAACCCTCGTGTCCCTCGCCTTCTGCCGGGGACCTTAGGGAACTTCCCAGGGTGCCTCTGAGAGGCGAGGGATCCTGTGGAGGTGGCGGGGCCCCTCGGGACTCCGCTGGGTCTGGCGCAACGGAAGAGGGCCTCACCTCGAGGGGAGGCAGGCACCTCAGGCTTCCTCTGCGTTTCGGACTCCGACCGCAGGGTCCCTGCAGAGTTGGGACAGGAGAGTCAGGCCTCGTCTTGTCTGAGGAAGGGAACCCCGCTGGCCTCTCGAGTTGCTCAGGGGGTCTCAGGCTCCTCGTCGAGCTGTGTGTGGAACCCGCGGGTCTTTGCGGACGATGCACGGGGGTGGCAGTGCCCCTTCGTGTTGTGCCTTCACCCACAGGGTTGCCTTCGAAGAGGGGTCCGGGCCTCGGGTCCTTCTCAAGAGCGGACCGGGGAATCGGGGGCGTTCGGCCTGTGGCCCCACCCACGTGGCTCGTCTCGAATTTCCTCGTGAGACCGGCCTCATCCTGAGGGGCGCCGGGAAGGCCGGGAACCCCTTCCAGACCACGCAGGGGAATCGCCTCTCCTGTCGCGATCAGGAGGGGAGAAGGGGCTCAGAGGAAGCGGTGCCGGGACCCTCGGTGTTCCCCTCGGGGGAACCCGGCGTGTCGGGGGACTTTTGGGGGTCGCAGGAAGGCTGTCAGGGACCGTCTCGCCCTTCAGGGCGGAACAGGGGACTTCCCCTGAGACGCCGTCGCGGGCAAGGGCCTCATCTTGCCAAGCGGTGGGAACCACGTGGTTTTTCTCGAGTTGCGGCGGCATTCTCGAGTTACGACGGGGATCTCAGCCTTCCCCTTGGGTTGGCCCTGGGAAGCCCAATCTTCCCCTCGGGTTGCGAGGGAAAGCTGGGGGTGGCGCTCGAGTCACTGCAGGGCCTAAGAGACCTCACCTAAGCGTGTGTCCGGGACCTAATTTTCCTCTCCAGGGAAGGCAGGGATCTCGGGGTTGCATTCCAGGCTCCCCCGGGGAGTCAGGCCTCGTCTCGAGGGGAAGCCAAGGACTCCGCTCTCCTCTCGAGTCGCGACGCGGGTCTCTTGGAGCCCCCTGAGCGGCCTCAAGGGAGTCCAGCCTCCTCTTCCGTTTGGAGAGAGGACCCGGGATTGCTCTCCAGGCCATGCAGGAAAAGAAGGCCCTCAGCTCGCGAGGACGGGGGCGTCTCAGGGGTTTCCTCGAGCTGCGGCGCCCGTGGGGGTTTTCTCCCGAGGCACGACGAGGATCTCAGGGAGCCTCTCGTGCGGCGCCAGGGAAGTCAGGTCTCCATGCGCGTGGCGAGGGGGAGCGCGTCCTGGCTCTCGAGTCACGGGAGGGGACTAGGGCCTCGAGACGCGTTGAAGAAGGACTCTCGAGGTCTTTGTCGGGGGGCGGCGGGAAACCCTCGTGTCCCTCGCCTTCTGCCGGGGACCTTAGGGAACTTCCCAGGGTGCCTCTGAGAGGCGAGGGATCCTGTGGAGGTGGCGGGGCCCCTCGGGACTCCGCTGGGTCTGGCGCAACGGAAGAGGGCCTCACCTCGAGGGGAGGCAGGCACCTCAGGCTTCCTCTGCGTTTCGGACTCCGACCGCAGGGTCCCTGCAGAGTTGGGACAGGAGAGTCAGGCCTCGTCTTGTCTGAGGAAGGGAACCCCGCTGGCCTCTCGAGTTGCTCAGGGGGTCTCAGGCCCCTCGTCGAGCTGTGTGTGGAACCCGCGGGTCTTTGCGGACGATGCACGGGGGTGGCAGTGCCCCTTCGTGTTGTGCCTTCACCCACAGGGTTGCCTTCGAAGAGGGGTCCGGGACTCGGGTCCTTCTCAAGAGCGGACCGGGGAATCGGGGGCGTTCGGCCTGTGGCCCCACCCACGTGGCTCGTCTCGAATTTCCTCGTGAGACCGGCCTCATCCTGAGGTGCGCCGGGAAGGCCGGGAACCCCTTCCAGACCACGCAGGGGAATCGCCTCTCCTGTCGCGATCAGGAGGGGAGAAGGGGCTCAGAGGAAGCGGTGCCGGGACCCTCGGTGTTCCCCTCGGGGGAACCCGGCGTGTCGGGGGACTTCTGGGGGTCGCAGGAAGGCTGTCAGGGACCGTCTCGCCCTTCAGGGCGGAACAGGGGACTTCCCTTGAGACGCCGTCGCGGGCAAGGGCCTCATCTTGCCAAGCGGTGGGAACCACGTGGTTTTTCTCGAGTTGCGGCGGCATTCTCGAGTTACGACGGGGATCTCAGCCTTCCCCTTGGGTTGGCCCTGGGAAGCCCAATCTTCCCCTCGGGTTGCGAGGGAAAGCTGGGGGTGGCGCTCGAGTCACTGCAGGGCCTAAGAGACCTCACCTAAGCGTGTGTCCGGGACCTAATTTTCCTCTCCAGGGAAGGCAGGGATCTCGGGGTTGCATTCCAGGCTCCCCCGGGGAGTCAGGCCTCGTCTCGAGGGGAAGCCAAGGACTCCGCTCTCCTCTCGAGTCGCGACGCGGGTCTCTTGGAGCCCCCTGAGCGGCCTCAAGGGAGTCCAGCCTCCTCTTCCGTTTGGAGAGAGGACCCGGGATTGCTCTCCAGGCCATGCAGGAAAAGAAGGCCCTCAGCTCGCGAGGACGGGGGCGTCTCAGGGGTTTCCTCGAGCTGCGGCGCCCGTGGGGGTTTTCTCCCGAGGCACGACGAGGATCTCAGGGAGCCTCTCGTGCGGCGCCAGGGAAGTCAGGTCTCCATGCGCGTGGCGAGGGGGAGCGCGTCCTGGCTCTCGAGTCACGGGAGGGGACTAGGGCCTCGAGACGCCTTGAAGAAGGACTCTCGAGGTCTTTGTCGGGGGGCGGCGGGAAACCCTCGTGTCCCTCGCCTTCTGCCGGGGACCTTAGGGAACTTCCCAGGGTGCCTCTGAGAGGCGAGGGATCCTGTGGAGGTGGCGGGGCCCCTCGGGACTCCGCTGGGTCTGGCGCAACGGAAGAGGGCCTCACCTCGAGGGGAGGCAGGCACCTCAGGCTTCCTCTGCGTTTCGGACTCCGACTGCAGGGTCCCTGCAGAGTTGGGACAGGAGAGTCAGGCCTCGTCTTGTCTGAGGAAGGGAACCCCGCTGGCCTCTCGAGTTGCTCAGGGGGTCTCAGGCCCCTCGTCGAGCTGTGTGTGGAACCCGCGGGTCTTTGCGGACGATGCACGGGGGTGGCAGTGCCCCTTCGTGTTGTGCCTTCACCCACAGGGTTGCCTTCGAAGAGGGGTCCGGGCCTCGGGTCCTTCTCAAGAGCGGACCGGGGAATCGGGGGCGTTCGGCCTGTGGCCCCACCCACGTGGCTCGTCTCGAATTTCCTCGTGAGACCGGCCTCATCCTGAGGTGCGCCGGGAAGGCCGGGAACCCCTTCCAGACCACGCAGGGGAATCGCCTCTCCTGTCGCGATCAGGAGGGGAGAAGGGGCTCAGAGGAAGCGGTGCCGGGACCCTCGGTGTTCCCCTCGGGGGAACCCGGCGTGTCGGGGGACTTCTGGGGGTCGCAGGAAGGCTGTCAGGGACCGTCTCGCCCTTCAGGGCGGAACAGGGGACTTCCCTTGAGACGCCGTCGCGGGCAAGGGCCTCATCTTGCCAAGCGGTGGGAACCACGTGGTTTTTCTCGAGTTGCGGCGGCATTCTCGAGTTACGACGGGGATCTCAGCCTTCCCCTTGGGTTGGCCCTGGGAAGCCCAATCTTCCCCTCGGGTTGCGAGGGAAAGCTGGGGGTGGCGCTCGAGTCACTGCAGGGCCTAAGAGACCTCACCTAAGCGTGTGTCCGGGACCTAATTTTCCTCTCCAGGGAAGGCAGGGATCTCGGGGTTGCATTCCAGGCTCCCCCGGGGAGTCAGGCCTCGTCTCGAGGGGAAGCCAAGGACTCCGCTCTCCTCTCGAGTCGCGACGCGGGTCTCTTGGAGCCCCCTGAGCGGCCTCAAGGGAGTCCAGCCTCCTCTTCCGTTTGGAGAGAGGACCCGGGATTGCTCTCCAGGCCATGCAGGAAAAGAAGGCCCTCAGCTCGCGAGGACGGGGGCGTCTCAGGGGTTTCCTCGAGCTGCGGCGCCCGTGGGGGTTTTCTCCCGAGGCACGACGAGGATCTCAGGGAGCCTCTCGTGCGGCGCCAGGGAAGTCAGGTCTCCATGCGCGTGGCGAGGGGGAGCGCCTCCTGGCTCTCGAGTCACGGGAGGGGACTAGGGCCTCGAGACGCGTTGAAGAAGGACTCTCGAGGTCTTTGTCGGGGGGCGGCGGGAAACCCTCGTGTCCCTCGCCTTCTGCCGGGGACCTTAGGGAACTTCCCAGGGTGCCTCTGAGAGGCGAGGGATCCTGTGGAGGTGGCGGGGCCCCTCGGGACTCCGCTGTGTCTGGCGCAACGGAAGAGGGCCTCACCTCGAGGGGAGGCAGGCACCTCAGGCTTCCTCTGCGTTTCGGACTCCGACCGCAGGGTCCCTGCAGAGTTGGGACAGGAGAGTCAGGCCTCGTCTTGTCTGAGGAAGGGAACCCCGCTGGCCTCTCGAGTTGCTCAGGGGGTCTCAGGCCCCTCGTCGAGCTGTGTGTGGAACCCGCGGGTCTTTGCGGACGATGCACGGGGGTGGCAGTGCCCCTTCGTGTTGTGCCTTCACCCACAGGGTTGCCTTCGAAGAGGGGTCCGGGCCTCGGGTCCTTCTCAAGAGCGGACCGGGGAATCGGGGGCGTTCGGCCTGTGGCCCCACCCACGTGGCTCGTCTCGAATTTCCTCGTGAGACCGGCCTCATCCTGAGGTGCGCCGGGAAGGCCGGGAACCCCTTCCAGACCACGCAGGGGAATCGCCTCTCCTGTCGCGATCAGGAGGGGAGAAGGGGCTCAGAGCAAGCGGTGCCGGGACCCTCGGTGTTCCCCTCGGGGGAACCCGGCGTGTCGGGGGACTTCTGGGGGTCGCAGGAAGGCTGTCAGGGACCGTCTCGCCCTTCAGGGCGGAACAGGGGACTTCCCTTGAGACGCCGTCGCGGGCAAGGGCCTCATCTTGCCAAGCGGTGGGAACCACGTGGTTTTTCTCGAGTTGCGGCGGCATTCTCGAGTTACGACGGGGATCTCAGCCTTCCCCTTGGGTTGGCCCTGGGAAGCCCAATCTTCCCCTCGGGTTGCGAGGGAAAGCTGGGGGTGGCGCTCGAGTCACTGCAGGGCCTAAGAGACCTCACCTAAGCGTGTGTCCGGGACCTAATTTTCCTCTCCAGGGAAGGCAGGGATCTCGGGGTTGCATTCCAGGCTCCCCCGGGGAGTCAGGCCTCGTCTCGAGGGGAAGCCAAGGACTCCGCTCTCCTCTCGAGTCGCGACGCGGGTCTCTTGGAGCCCCCTGAGCGGCCTCAAGGGAGTCCAGCCTCCTCTTCCGTTTGGAGAGAGGACCCGGGATTGCTCTCCAGGCCATGCAGGAAAAGAAGGCCCTCAGCTCGCGAGGACGGGGGCGTCTCAGGGGTTTCCTCGAGCTGCGGCGCCCGTGGGGGTTTTCTCCCGAGGCACGACGAGGATCTCAGGGAGCCTCTCGTGCGGTGCCAGGGAAGTCAGGTCTCCATGCGCGTGGCGAGGGGGAGCGCGTCCTGGCTCTCGAGTCACGGGAGGGGACTAGGGCCTCGAGACGCGTTGAAGAAGGACTCTCGAGGTCTTTGTCGGGGGGCGGCGGGAAACCCTCGTGTCCCTCGCCTTCTGCCGGGGACCTTAGGGAACTTCCCAGGGTGCCTCTGAGAGGCGAGGGATCCTGTGGAGGTGGCGGGGCCCTCGGGACTCCGCTGGGTCTGGCGCAACGGAAGAGGGCCTCACCTCGAGGGGAGGCAGGCACCTCAGGCTTCCTCTGCGTTTCGGACTCCGACCGCAGGGTCCCTGCAGAGTTGGGACAGGAGAGTCAGGCCTCGTCTTGTCTGAGGAAGGGAACCCCGCTGGCCTCTCGAGTTGCTCAGGGGGTCTCAGGCCCCTCGTCGAGCTGTGTGTGGAACCCGCGGGTCTTTGCGGACGATGCACGGGGGTGGCAGTGCCCCTTCGTGTTGTGCCTTCACCCACAGGGTTGCCTTCGAAGAGGGGTCCGGGCCTCGGGTCCTTCTCAAGAGCGGACCGGGGAATCGGGGGCGTTCGGCCTGTGGCCCCACCCACGTGGCTCGTCTCGAATTTCCTCGTGAGACCGGCCTCATCCTGAGGTGCGCCGGGAAGGCCGGGAACCCCTTCCAGACCACGCAGGGGAATCGCCTCTCCTGTCGCGATCAGGAGGGGAGAAGGGGCTCAGAGGAAGCGGTGCCG